>NC_090711.1:11465000-12141011 GCF_040954835.1 Lepisosteus oculatus
TTGATTTTCAGATAAGATTATTTATTGGAGTCCACTGTAAGTTTAACTATTATATTGATTCCCTAGTCTGCTTGGTTGTTAAAGGCATACCGATTTCAAATCGTTTCCCTGAGGCATTATTAAGAACAGTAATACAGCTCTTAAACTAGACGCTACTACGAGGCTAAAAGACAAAATTCTAAGGAAAACACCCTAAGGAGTACATTTCTAGGATCCTAGAAGACATGAATACTGTACATGTCAAACAAAACATATCATCGTTAATAGTAGTACTGATTTAAAACATTTTGGTAAAGAGTAATTTTGAAAGAAAATGTACTCTATACATTTAAACAGACGAGTTTACAATGAAAAAAGTTCTTGATTATACAATAATTTAGATAAACTGTACAATAAGTGTCATATTGGTAAACATTCCTATTAACCAACAAAGGAAAGAATATTAGTAAATACGGGAGCTTGTTTGAACCTGAAGCTAAAAAGTGCCGGATGTGGATTTCACGCACACAAAAGCGTCTGAGTTTAACCACAGGAGCGCAGTTCACCTTATTCTAGGTACAAGAGTTAAATCCTAAATACAAAAAGGGGGATCCGGGGTGTAATATCTTTTTTTTTATGTACACGGGAACAACACTCTCCCCGTTTCGGGGCGGAAAAAAAGAGATAAAGTTACTGGCGACTTATGAACGGGGAGGATCTAAGAAAGAGCAAAACGGAACGTGTACTTTTAGAAATAAAAGAAAACGAGGGACAAGTGTGATGCCCCCAAAAGATGTGTCCTCTTACCCGCTGCCCGTTTCGGAGCTTGTTGTTTTCTCCTTGGCATCTTTGCACCTTCGCAGCTCACGTTGACTCTGCCCAGGTAAAATGCGTATGCGGTCTCAGATAGTCCATACAGAACGGAAAGAGCCTCTCTTTTGATCTCGGCACTCTTGGTCTTTCCTTTAATCCAGTATCAGAAATGACTGAAGAAAAGAAGGGGGTGTAGGGGGGGGACAAAAAGCAGATCAGAGATCGGAGCCCTTTTTGGTGTTTTTAATGTTCCCCGATCTATGGCGGATTGTTTCTCCTTTTGCTAAGCGAAGCTGGGAGCGCTTGCTGACAGATGCCAGTCTCTCTCTGTGTGTGTGATACATGTAAAGAAAGGACAGAGTGGAGTGCTTGGATGTAATACTATAACATTCACACAGCACAGGCAGGGTGAGGCGATGCCAGCAAACATCGATCCACAGAACAAACTGAACATTAAAAACTCCTCCCTCCTCGCCTGGACTTGATGATGGCAGCGAGACATTTGTTACACTAGATAACCACAAGCTTATTAAAGAGACAGCGATCGGAGAGAGCGCAAGCAAGAAACAGAGATCCTCTGTTCCATTTTTATAAACTTTGTGGAAGTGCTGCTTTGCTGCGGTGCGAGAGGTAGTTGGGCAAGAAATACACATATTACAAAGTCTGCACGCTGTAGAAACTAATGTTATTTAAACCTGACGCTGTAGGAAGACGGATGGAGGAAGTGTCCACTACTACAAGACCGCATTTTCGCCTTCACCGATCTCAAGACTGAAACATCAGATTTCCATTTTGTTTGGGACCGTGGACGGACATATAACGGTTATTTCTCTTTCCAGCTTTCGTGCTTACACGACTGTAAACAAACCTTTTTTTTACCATGTCATACGTTGTTGTGTTATTATGAGAAATGACCGTCACACGTGCTCACTGCCGGTTTTAGTATTTCTGACTGTACAGTCACTAATACAAAATGGTGTGAAAGGAAAAAAAAAAAACCTTCGAAGTACATAATGGTTTTGTTGTAGCACCAGCCTTGAGACGTGTAATTGGGCTAACGCGAAGAGTTGGGTTTTTTTTTAAAAAAAACGACTTGCTTTCATTTTAAGTACAAAAGGTATCGGGATGCTGTTTTCCCACATATCTGCTGTACGTGATCCAGTTGCAATCTCCGTTATGTTAAAACTAAAAGCCTTAGTTACGGTGTAAATACACAATGTTGAGTTACAAATCACTGCAAACGTGATTCGCTCGATTTTCAACAGCAAGCGAAAAATAAGTAAAAGGAGCAAACAGAAGTATGCAAATCAATCAATCCAGACAGATCATTCCCATTGAAGTTTACCATTTAAAGACATGGTGCAATGCTCGCGTTCTCCTCTGATGTAATAAATATGTAATATTTCAATTTCATTACTTGTACAGGCGCTGTTTCAGGAGCGGAGCGTGTGAAGTTCAGGGCATTGTTTAGAATTATGCAAAGCCTCACCCATAAAGTGTTATCCTTTGGCGACAAAATGTGAAAAACCTAACCATTAGTGGAGAACACGAATGCAAAGATATATTTTACTGCATCAGACTGAAAGCGGCAGGAGATGTCTTTGAATTGCAGTCACAATCTGAACCTTAGGTCGCTCTGCGCTTGGTTCACGCTATTATATGTATAACGGATTCTCTTTCTCAGGTCGTTTGAGTTCAAAGTTAAACTACATTTGTAACGCTTAAAAACTGCACTTCTTAACCATGTTCCCGACGAGACTGCACACGCCAGGATTAAGTTGTAAAACGAAGAGGAAAACCCTCATTCCACTTTGTTACCGGGTTAATTTAATATTCCCTGATTATTCCTTTGCAACATACAGCTGTCAGTCATTAGCTGTGTCTAAAGCTCCTCTTGAACTCCAGCTGAACCCACGTTTATCAATCATTGCTCTGAATCCACCCCAGCCATACCTGTCTGTCAGCTTTTAACACACTGTGTACGAAATCCGCTCAAACTGACAGGCCCTCACACAACCCGATTCTCTTACATGATATTTGCGAGCGTGCACCGTTCTGGAGCTGTTGTACAGTCGGTGTCGAAACCAAGTCCAACTTATTTAACCCACCTCTGACGGGGATGAACGGGCATGGCCGCTTCCCTCTGTAAAGTATACAAAAGGGGAAGACACCAAGGCTTTCAAAATCTGTAGCTTGTAATTAAGTGCAGTGTATTAGCTACAAATAGTGACCGAGATGTCATAGCAAGCATTGTTTTTGTTTTTCATGTCTGGCCAAAATTAATGAAGTGGAAAAACGATGAAAGGTGTTCAGGAGAGTGCGTGGAAGCGAGCACGGAGCTGGCTGAAAGGTCTTCATGCTATTGCCCGTAAACCCGTACCGAAAGATACCAGGGAGTCGTGCTTTAATCCCTAGAGTTACTTTTCTACAAGTTTTTTTTTCCCTCCTGATTTAATTTTTTTCTTCTACATTCTAATTTCGTGACCTGCTTCATGATTTTCTTCAAAATTTGTTTTTGTGCAATGTTTTTTTTATGGATTTGAAGGTGCTTTGGGATTCTGATTGCTTTTGAAGCTGCTGCACAAAATACAGTTTACTATTATTCAGCCTCAGAAACACCATTTCACGTAGTAATCTCTAAGCACGGTAAATTAAAGAAATGTCCAGAAACAGGTCATAAAAAAATATATTTTGATAGTGAAGTTTTTAGAAAACATGCTAGGGATAGCAATTCCATTGTCAGCAAGCAATTAAGTCCTGGTAAGGGTTGCTGCAACCTGGGGTTTGTTGTGCATATTTCAGGCACTAGGGTGGAATATGCCTTGTGCACTAATCCATCTGGCTGACATATTAGCAGGCACACAAGAAGAATCTAAAGACACCAGTCAGCCTAACCAATGTGTATCTGGAACGCGAGAGGAATCCAGGACACCTGGACAAAACCCACCCAGACACCCAGAGAGGACATGCAAATTCCACATAGAGGGGTCTCAGGTCCAGAATCAAATCCAGGGCCTAGAAGGTGTATTGGCTACCATGCCCCCATACTGCCCATCCCTTATATCGGAATAATCTGAAAATTAGCAACATGCAAAGACCTATCATATGAAAAAAGCATTAATCACCCATCCGGTGCAGTATTTTCACTGTACATCTCTGTCTTTGGCATACATATAAACATAAGAAAGATGCTAAGCGAGAGAAAACCATTTGGCTCATCCAGCTGTGTGGGTTGCTCACCCATCTCTTAAAGCTTTTGTGTGCAGGGTCCCAGGAAGTTAGTTTCACCTGCCTGGCTGTGGGCACTTTCTCTCAGTAGCCCACAGCCCTTCTCTCAATCAGCAGTCTTCTGAATAACCTGACTCACATGGCCAAGCTACCTGTCTTTATGTCAGTATGGTATTGTGCTTGCTGTTTTGTCACAGTTGTATTACCTCTGCTCTGTTCCAGTTGTCGGGGCTCTGTGTAGATTGCTGTGTAGATTGCTTGCTGACATTTTTTTTTTTTGCAGTCGATGCCTATCTTTAATGTACTGGGATGTTATTGTGTCTTTAATGTAGCAAACTGAACACTGCTGCCACAGCAAAGTTCTTCAACTGTCCAGCATTGCATTGTGGGACCATCAGCTTAGTTGGTTTTAGGCCAAGTTGAATCCTCTGTGTATTTCCTGGCAGTCCTTTGATTTCCATATGTCTGTTTTGATTAACGTTCTTCGCATCAGTGTGTTCTACAGGCACCTAGCTTCTAAATTGCAGTTCTAGCTGGGTGTGCGTTTGGGGTTATTTGTAAGGTGCCCTACGCTAAAATAGTGCAAACACCTTTTGTTCCTCCCATGTGCTCCACATACGGCACAGCAGCTAAACCACTGTGAGACTTTTGGGAGAAAACCTCAATATGTCATACACTTGTTAACTGTGCAATGTACCAGGAAACACAGATTTATGCATTCATTTCCAGCTGTAGATGCAGATATCAAAGGAAATGATAAAGGAAATCAATCACGCAAGACACTTTATTTAAGAAGTTATCACTCAGGAACTACTAAATGTACCACTGTATTGTGAGAAGACACACCCAGGAGCAAGGTGCTTTTCTGGGTGGTTCTGCAAATTATAGCATTGACTCGTCTTGAAGGAGACAGCTTTTCAGGCACTTGATATAATTTAATATGCATTTCTCAAGGGAACTCCTGTTAGAACTGAAATGCCTTTCTGAGCTGTTTATGACCAGATGGTATGAAGGCACTAGTGGACAAATACAAGGGGTTAACCGGGGTCACCCCTGAAGTAAAACTATTTTTTGCGATGGGCAGAGTCTTGAAAAAGTAGAGAACACCCCTCTCCCATCATCTTACCTTTGCTGAAATATAGTTCTGTATTGAATTGTAGAGGAGGGCAACTCAGATACATTAATTAACATTGCTAAAAAAAGCTAAACATATTGCAAAATGCTAAAAGCAATTTCTGAAATCCACTCACAGTGTGAACAGCATGCTGTTCCTATTTTCTGAGCCTCAATTGCACCTGCTTTGCTTGCCAAATTTACATCTTAACTGTTTTCAGTATTGTTCTGTGACATTATACCTGTCTGCATCTACGGGGATCAACTATTAGTTACACAGGTTTGCTACAAAATGTTTTATGCATCCTGGCTAATTAAAATGCACAACCCCTGGTGAAAAGACTACGGCCTGGGGAATCTACAACTGTTTTTGATTCAAAACTGAAATTAGATGTTAGTGATTGAAATGAATTTGGGACTTCAGCTGCATAATATGCAGTGTGAAACAGTTCAAGGTATTGTTTGTAGTAGAGTCTCATACTGGAAAACAATTAACTCGTAGATTAAAATAGGCAAAAAAACACCAGTTTCATTACACCCAAGACTCAGGTATTTTATATCTATTGAAAGACATTTTAAAAATATGAGAGACTATTTTATTCTACTGAATGATGCTGAACATTTGGCAAATATTGCTTCATCAATAAGTAAAAATGAATCAATACATGATTTTGGTTGTGAAATTGTTTACACAATAAAGGTAGTATGATTTTTTAGTAACTGTCTTCAAAACCTATTTTCATTGTATGTTATATTCAGTGTCTTTCAGGAAGTGAACTGAAACACATCTTTACCATGTTTATATTTGAAAAACTATGCTGAAGATTTCATCTGAGAAAAATAAAAGTTATCAGTTCTGCAAAGTGATCTGTGGTTCATTCTCATGGTAACATTATGAAAACTGTTGCAGCCCCTTGATACCATAAGTATAACATTATGATCCCCAAATGTTAGGATGGAAAATATTGAACTGCAGTTCATGTGCAGGAGGTATAAGTGTTTTTTTTTCTTTTCTAGGAAACAATCCCTCATTACATTACTTTACATGTTGAGCTTGACACTGGGTGGTAGTTAATGTTATTTAAAAGTCTGCATTACAGCAAATGGTGTTCCTTAGTCTCTCATGGATTTTTGAACAAGGAAGTGGCTCTGACATACAAAAGAAAACCCAGCCAGAAACTGTTACTTTTGAATAAGATTTTATATATTTTGGAAAAATAGGGTAACTAAAGAATAAGGCTTTTGTTGATGTCAAATTTAAAAGGACACGGAGTTTGAGGATTCACAGAATAAACAGCATCTGTGTATCCCCAACATTCATACAACTTTTGATCCTTACTGTTAACGGACCTTTTTTTGTAAATGAGAAATTCACATTTCTTGCATTTTTAGTGCCACCAGTCATTAAAACCTTCCACAGACATTATCCAGAACAATAGGACAGTGATTATTTCTTAATGAAGTGCATCTGCACCATTTCACCATTGCTTGATGACGATCACAACATCCTACCTAGCTTTCTGTAATAAAAGTGCTTCTAGTTTTGTGCCAGCGGGGCCTGCTTTCACACATCTCTGTTGAAATAAAGCTGTAAAGGCAGACATCATGGGATCAATGAAAAAAAAAACAACAACACATGTTTTGTTTCCAGGATATTATATGAATGCTTCTTTCTTTCTTTTTTCCAGTCCATTAACATCCATGCAACTAATACTGGCAGCATCAACTCTATGATCTATTTCTTACACCACATCACTAAAGCTTCTTTATGGAATGATTTCAGCATGCATGCTTGATTTTACAACTCTGCACAAGGACTGACACACATACTGTACGTGCACACACTGATGCAAAAACAAGACATGGCTGTTTGTGAAAAGTGATTCTCTGTGTTCAAACATTATAAGTAAGATGAAGGTAGAATAAAACACTTTTGTCAGTCTCTGATCTGACAAAACCTGTGTTTGATAGTTTACAGTATATCAAAATAAAGGTCTGGTTAATTTCTCTTGCTGTACCGGGGTTGGCAGCACAGTGTTGCAGTGGTTAGCATTGCTGTTTTTACAAGACTCCTGGGGTGAATGTTGAATGTTCTCCCCATATTCCTCTGGGTGCTCCATTTTCCTCCCACAGGCCAAGGACATACTGGTAGGTCAATTGGCTTCTGAGAGAACTGGCCCTGGAGTGTTTGTGTGCCCTGTGATGGACAGGCGTCCTGTCCAGGGTGCACCATGGATGTACCTACTGTATGTTAGATTAATTTGTCAGGAGAGCTATTGACATGCAGACAAACCTACAAACTTACACCCTCACAGGTAACTGACATGCACCTGCACATTGGTATATTGCATGAAAAGTCAGAGAGAATAGTTATGATTGGAGGCTGATGTATGACAAATTCTACACCATGGGCTGGTTTTAGAAAGAGCAAATCAGAGTTCAGCAATGAACGAGTATCAGGTCATACATTTTTTTACAGGACTTTCACATTTCAGGTCTACCTTCGCACGTCTGTGCCCTTTTTAGCTTTATGTTTAAAGTGAAAGTGAAAAGTCTGTCTTGGGCCGTTGACTCGCAGGGCACTCCTCCACTGCATATTGACAACAGACAATGTAAGAACTGTGGCAGACCAATGGCAGATGCAAATGAAACAACTTTTTAGGTATTTCGTTAACTTCTTTAAAAGAACAATTTGAATTTCATCACAGGAACCCCCATGGTTAGTTGTGGAGAAAATGAATCTTGACTGTGTAGGGTAGGCTCCTTAGGTCCAGAGAAAACCTTGAGCATGAAAATGGCTTGAAAAAAACTGAAAAAATTGAAAAAACCCCCAGCAAAAGTCACTCGGAACAGGCTATGGAATATGCTCTAACCAAGAAACATTTAACTGCATCTAGTACTTTATTTTGCAGCAAGCTAAAGGAGACAGACACTTTAGTATAGACCACTGTCAATGATCCAATTTGAACACATATCCAGATCGGCTAGATTTTCCCACACAGCTTACAAACAGGCTTAATGTCATAAACCGATTATATATGTGTGTTTATTATATTTAATATTAATGAAACATTTTTAAAATGACCTTGTTAGCATGTTACCGAGGGTGATGGCTTGAAAATATGTTGAAAGTGTGTGACATTGATGTTCCGCACATGTCATGGTAAAGTCCTCCAGTACCTCCACTGTTCCTCATACAGCTACCCTTTCCTGTTTACATTGAGCTCAAGAACCATATGATTTATAGATTGAGGACCGGTGACAATTCAAAACAATTAGTGAATTTTGAATGTGTTCGTGTCCACAATGATTTACACAGTGATGTGTGAGGAAAATATTTACTCAACAGCTGCTGGTGCAATCTCTTATACCTTGCTTTTACATCTCGTCTGGGGGACAAAGAACAGGGAGATTCAAGGTACCGCCTCCTACAGGGAATCACTGGCAGAGCCACTGAAACGTTTCCAGTAGCAAACCCTTTGGCCTAACCATCACCAGATCACCTGGCTTTATCACAGTTATGAGTTAATCACGATAAAGACAAGAAAATGAATGATTGGAAGTATATTTGGCGCCAGTGAACATTTTTAAACCAAAACTCGTGGGATTACATCACTTTCCAAACAAATCCTGTTCCCATTAATCCTATTTTGCAGTTGATTTTGACTTACTTTTCACCTATGGTGAGGTTGGTTGTTTCATTAGTCAAAAATACAGGCACTGTTATAATCCACTAAAACTTGGTACCACAGGAGAACAGAGTGAGAACTGAGACTGTGATAATGGCACACTACCTAATTTTTTTTCTGTGGGTTTTTGTGTGTCCATCTGCTTTTTGAGTGATGTTGCAGTACTTCTAACTATGTTTAGTTTGTGCAATTGGGTTCCAATTTTTGGCCTTTTCTCAGACACAGGTTACAATTGTTATCATGCAATGTGTATACATACAATAAAAACACTGTAACTGACATACATAATTTATATTGTGCACCAGAAGGTTTAGCTGTTTGCTTTGTGCAATACAGGGATTTACAAAGTGTAATATATAGAATAGATGGAGTAAAAAGTAAAACATACTACATGCAAAAAGAAAATGCAGTTGATTAAAAATAAATATAAATTAAAGTAGTACAGAAGGCAGACCAGTGCAAAAAGTTTTTAGAAAATCCAGGTGACTTTTTGTACATACCTTTCCCCTAAATGGAGCTAGTGGAACATTTCTTTGCTGTCTTTCAGTTCAGAATTAACGTTGGGCCTGTCAGAGTTTCGACAGCAGAGTTTCACATTTGTCTTGGGTTCTGTGGAAAGGACATGTGTGGGTTCAGGCCACCTGCAGCTCTTGTTGGCAGACGGATACAAGCCATTTCCACCTCAATGTAAGACCCTTCCTGATAGCTGTGTGTTCTTATGCGTGTGGAAAGCAACAGGGTAGGTTTGTTGAGAAAGTGGAAACAGGTTAACAATACTGATACAAAAGAAACACAACACCCGATAATACAATAATTATACACAATTGTCAAACTAGAAAACCACCCAGACAATTTGCTGCTTCTTGCTTGTTGCTATCTTGTCTATGTGCATGCAACATTTTCTAAAAGCTTTTTCCAATTCAATGTTGTGGGAAATCTCATCAAGCAATCACAGAAAATGTGGCTTTAAAAACACATATCAAGCAATGCTGAGTTTTCAATTAAAAAACAATCAGAACAATAACATTATAAAATTAGCTTTGGGTGTAGCCTCCCTGGCCATTAACACAATCCTGGCAAGTCTGAGGCAAACACCTAATCAGCCTCTGGGGGAGTGCTTTGGGACATTCACCACTCTGAAGGCAAGCCAGTTGCAGTTGTCCTTTGTGATGGCAGTGCACGTTGGTTTCACAAGTGTTCCTCTTGTGAAACCAAAGTCATGACTAGATCATGACTTTGGGTTCCTGAGGAAATGCCATTGTAATCCTAGCGATCTGTCTTGCATTGTCCTACTGGAAGAATGAACACATCTGGTTTGACTTGCAGGAATGGAAAAAGTGTTGGCTCAAGGATGTCATCAATGTACCATTGAGCTGAAAGACTGTCATTTCAGTTCAGAAAGCTTGTCTGTGCCTGAATCGTTCTTGTACTACAATGATGCGACCTTACTTCATCATTGTTCCACTGCCCAATTGGTTGTCTTGAATAATGCAACAGCCCACATAAGAGTCACCCCTAAGTCTCCACACATGTTGCCTTCTGTCAGGTCTGACAAGTACTAAACAGCATTCATCTGTGAATAAAGTACTGCACGGCACTTTCTGGCACAATCCTCTCTGCTGCCACCTCAGTTGATCTTTGGCTAACAGAAGATGATGATTTCATCTCTCAGCTGTCAACATCATACCTGTATGCCCTCCAAGTATGCAGAGTACGTTCATATAGACAGAAAGGTGAAGCTGTTTATGCATTGTTTTTTTCTTCTTAAATTAAAATCCAAGATTAAATCTTTCTAGATTTCTTGTTTTATAGACACTGGAGTCTGAACATGATTATCTGATTACATGAAGAAGATGTATATGACAGTCCTATTTTCCTTGTGACGATCCTCTGCCTTCCAGAACTTCTCTGCCCCTCACAGAACTGATTTTATTGATTTGCCTGTTGATTGTTGAAGAAATCTCATTGTCTTCAAAGGAATGAGTAAAGGTTAATGTACTTTGAGCATTCTGTTGATTTTCCACACCTGAAAAATGTTCAACAGCTACAAAGTTTTTGTATTGTATATTTTCTTTCTCCTTTTTAGCATGGAATTAACCTTTACCCATTCCTTTGCAGCAGACACACACTGATGCAGCTCTTTCAAACATCTCAGTCTCTGGGTATCTTGTGTATTATGCTCTAACCAAGATGCACCCTTGTGATGCCAACAGCACAACCAGCAGGTGAAGTATTCCTCAAGTTAGTCTTGGATGAAACTTTCTCTGTGCTTGTTAATTAAAGTAATGTCTTTATGAATTATACTGATTCTAAATCATCTCATTTTAGCTTGAATCAAATGACAACTACTGAGAATCCTGCATTTTTATGAAATTACATCACTTGAGGTCAGTAGTTGTGTTATCCCTAGGAAAAAATACTTAAACAAGCCTGAAAACTATTTGATTACTTAAAAAAATAGTATTATATATGTCCTCAACAAGCTACAACAAAATGCCTTTTCATTGTACGTCAAAATAAATTATTCATTAGCAGTTACTGTTAAGAACGTAAAAACAATTACAATTAAGAAGAGGCCATTTGACCAATCTAGTTAATTTAGCAGTGAAACATAAAAAGGTTTGGGGAAAAAAAGCTTCTCAGACAATTAGATTAACACAATTTTTGAGAAACCTGACACACTGGACAATCTTTTTTTGTGAACTCAACAGAGCAAAGATCGGCAAGAACAAATTTGGTCTGTTGTGTAAGACATTTATTTTTTAATCTGTGGCTTTAAAATACATAAAAAAGCTGTGCAATACTTGATTCACATGCTGTATATTGAAACAAGGCTAAATTAGCAGATTTATTTTAAAAGGCTCAACTGATCCAAACAGTTAAGGATCTATCCTGTAAGGCAATAATAATTACTTTGCTTATTTATTATTTTAGTTATTGCATTTGCATTATTCATGTATTTACTGCCATGTGGAATGGATTTAAACCCAAGTTCCTTTAAAGACATTAAGGCAGTCAGACTACAAAGAGTGCCACCCACATTCTTGTTTTTTTTTTGAAGAGGAGAACATCTACAGCTTTTAATAAGCATGTAATAAGAAAGAAAACAGCTGGTAACTCCTTCGCAGATGGTGCAGATCTTGGCATCTCTAAGGAGGGGACCACACATACAGATGGCTCATTATTCCAGCATTTGGTTATGCATATTGTACAAAATCTCCTTCCAGTGCTTAACAACCAGTGTAAGCAATACAGGTGTTACTACCCTCTACACTGAGTACTATACAAAAATAAGTGTGATTTCTTAAGTAGGTGTACATTTTTCAGTTTATGATTGCTTTCAGTTGTAATTTTCTACATGTAGTTTGAATGTGTAATGTCGGCAAAATGAAAGATTAATCTATCTAACAAGAAACATTTTTACGTTGTTCAAAGGGTTAAAATGATAAAAATAATTTGTTTCAGAGCATTTCACATGTTTCAGGAAGTTTCTAAACATTTCATCCCATTTGTTTCTAAATTAGTGAAGAGGGATTTTTGTCCAAAGTGTTCTGTAACAAATTATTTTTTAATCATTTTTCACTTACATGCAACCTAAAAACTATTTACAACTTTTATAACACATTTTATACCCATAATAAATTTTGCTTATCTAATATGGAGGTTAAGGTTGAGTGGACAAAACAGAATTTAGTTTTTTACCTCTGGAAAACACTTGAACCCAGAGATTAGAAGCTTAAGAGGATATTAAATTAAAACACTCATGCCAAACAAGCCCTTGTTTTCTTGTACCTATCCTCCCCCCCCCCCCCCAGAAGATGCTCTAAGTGACAGAAAGGAAGAAAATGCACTTTTTTTTAGCTCTCAAAGGCAAAGGAAGCTGTTCAATTTCCTGTCTGTAAAAAATAGGATCGCCAATCATTTTTTCTTCACCCTGAAGCATGAATACAGTATCATTACTCAGTCCACAGGGTATTTGTGAGTTCTAACATGGCTGTAGGCTGGTGTAACTCTTCTTGAGGAAGTACCTAGATTATGTCCCCCAGCACCCGAGGGACAGAGTTGATCCTTTCAGAGTGTCATTGCATTGCCCACGTTACAAACGTTGACATATCTTCACAATTCAGTCTCTTAATTGCAACAGTGTGTCATCCAAAGCTCCTGAGTGGACCTAAAACAAAGTTATCTTGGAGATTGCTGAGCGTTTTTTTGGGGAGAAGAGTGTAAATCTGTCTCATTGATACTTCATTTGCTGGGACATATGAAACTTACAGTAGCTTTCCATTCCAACTTCAACTCCCTTATAACTCAATTCTAACTGTTGTTCTTACAATTGCTGTATATATTATATTTTTCAACTGCAATTATATTTTTTGGTCATCATAACAAAAAATGTTTCCTTCTTCATGTTTCCAAGACATTTTGAAGATGGTGCTTCAAAAAGTGCACTTGACTTGAAAAACAGTAACAGCAAGGCTTACTTATTCCTAGGTAACAAAATGTTTGTTTCTCCAGTTAATGAAATAGTTAGACCAATAAAGTTAAGTGGAAGAGAGTGGAGCAATAGGATTAATCTCTTATGGGCCTCAGAGGTCTTAGGTGTGACAGTCTGGGTCTCTTGTACAGCTTCAGGCATTGACATGGATCAGTGTTTTTTTTCCATTTCCTTTCATAGTTATGGGACACAGAGGCCTGTTTTGCAAACATGACCCAGGGTCTATCATGTCTTCTGCAGATCAAACACAGGTTCCATGAGTGTGAGGTGTAAATCAGAGAAGCTCCAGCATTCTGGTTCTACTAACATCACTTCATGTATTGAACACACAGCCAAATGAAATGGCAATGGTCATCTAATCACTTGAGAACTTTCTAGGAGCATTTTAGTTTTGTCTTCTTATGCACTGTTTCAATGCTGAATTCACCTTAAAGCCTTAGAGGAAAAAAAAAGATAAATGCCAAAGTAATATTTTTAAAATCTAATTGCTTTCAGTATTGCTGTTTTTTTATGATTGAGTGTTTAAATCAAGGGTGTCTTCCAATTGGCTGAGAAATAAAATGTAGCTAATGAAGCCCTGAATTTATTTCCTTCACCCCTTTGAAGTGGTCTCTCTCTAAAGTGAGACCACATGATAAACTGTTGTTATGACCTTGTTGCAGACACAAGCTCAGACCACAGTTTTACTCAGATTTCTGTTTGCGCTATGATGGGATGAAGACTCCAGGCAATAGCAAAAGGGACAAAACAACAGTTTATGCAAAAGCCAACAAGCCAAATACTACTACAGTATATAACACTTCAAATGGTCATACTTATTCAATAGTAGTTTTTGTGAAATGTGCAAGACTTCTAAATGAAATAGGGAGACTACGTTTCTAAAATATAACCATTAATACAGTAGTACTAAAATGTACCTTGAATTTTCTTTAGAACATTTATAGTGCTTATTTAGTTTCTTATACTGTTTATACAGTACAGTAGTTAGCTGACAGAATAAAAGGGGCATATGTGTCAACTGTATAACATAGGGAAGCCTGGGATGTTGTTACAAGTGTTTTACTATCATTACATATCACTGAGGAAATGATTTTGTTTTAGATCATACCCAGATCAGTGAGCCAAGCTGTCAAACTGGATGAGAAACATGCCCCAACAAGAGACTTTATCCATTCTCCAATATTCAACGTGTGTTATGGGGCATTTCTTCATTTATATTACTGTATATATTATGTATTATCAATTTAAGTAGGGAGCTGCGTCAGAAAGTTTAGGCTGCAAAGGAACAAGTAAAGGTTTACTCCACGCTGAAAAGACAGAAAAAGAAACACAACGTTTCAGCTGTGGAGACTTTTTCGTGTGTGTGTGTGCGCCTTTTCAGCATATATTATTAATGTCATCCTCATAAAAAGTATATATATATATGCACAGTATATGTCACAGGTTATTTTGTTCTGCCATATATTGGCACCCTCCTCAAACTGGAATTTGCAGGGTTAAGTTTTGATTCCTGCTTACTCATTTCCCCACTAATATGAACTCACATCTGATAAACTTTACAACCCTCACTTAGAGCTTTAATAAAGTAATAAAAGTGAATAAGGTAAGGAAACATAATCTCTAAATCCCACCCATTGAGTAGTTCTGTCCTGTCAAAATGACCACCAGAGTCTTGTGCAAATAAAGTGCCAGACACTAGTACCATATATATTCCTGTTCTTTTCTTTGAATTAATGTAAACCCTACCATTAGAAAGTGAATGATGGAAAAACTACAATAAACTTGATGTAAATGATATGTTTTCACCTACAAAAATCCTGCCTAAAACCTATTAACAGGTGTTATGCTTTGCAGCTGACGGGCTGATGAAATGAGCCTTTCCTCACCACTCTTTCATCAATATTTTTCCCCACCAGTCTCCCCTCTGGGGATGCATTCTGACCCTACCGTGCTAAATTGTCTTGTCTTCTCTTCTCTATCCCAAATGGTAAATATCTGTGGCTGATGGTGTCCTGTGACACTGCTCTTATAATAGATGAGAGGAAAGTCTTAATGAAAAACAACTGTTTTTAGTGCAGCAGAAATGGCAGTAGTAGTTAAAGTTACCCTCATTGTAATTCCACATTCATAATAATAACAATATTAATACTTCTTTGCTATAAAATTACATTTAAAATACTAATTGACAAAGTGGCTTTAAGGGATTTTATTATTATGTTTACTAAGGGATATCACAGAGTTCTGCCCTTGATATTTTGAGATTAAAATGTTTGACACTGCTGATACGTGTTGTATGACTGACACGATAGCTCTGATTTACATATTTATTATTACAAAAAAGCAGAAACATCATTCAGAAAGTGGTAGTGTATCACTAAAGCTTAGAGCCTGCACAGTGCAGTGTGAAATTAATGTTGCTGCAATTCAGCCTAATGTTTGCATGAATAAAGGTATTAGTTCTATTGAAAACAAAATAGGAAAAATACAATTTCCACTGCTGCTGCTGTTACTGTTATTTCTGTTGCTACATGTATATGATTGTTTTATGATAAAGATTACAGACTTAACCACCTCATTCCAGAAATCCCCTCACATTATTTAAACCTGTCACTTTGGTGAGCTGAGTCACAATCTGTTTAAAATGGTGATGGCGCTCACTCACTCACTCTTTTTCATGCATGCAAATATCCAATAGCATGGATTCTGCCACTGGGTAAAGTGAATGCATCCAGTCCAGAAAAGGTGAGTGATATTGAACCTTCCAAAGACAGTTTTCCAGAAAGATTTTTCAGATAGCTGCAGAGATATTTTCTCACAAGCAAATTAGTGAGTATCATGCTTCGTGTAGACAAAGGCTCAGGAAAGACTAAAGCAAAATCACCATTAAGTGCTGTCTTTGCGGAATGTGTCAATAATAACATGGCGGAGGATGTGTTTTTCACTATAAGGGACCACTTAGAGTTGCACAGCAGCAATCATGCCTGTATTATGTGATCTAAGGGCTTTGATTTTCCTCTCATTTCATGATTAAGCGGCTGTTAAATGTAAAGACAGAAGGAAGCCCATGTGGCTGCTAAGATCGAAGATATTTTCTTTCGTACTTCTTCACACTTGACACTCCATGTATGCTTGTGCTGTCTGATTTAATTTATGGCATGCTGCAATCTGACCTTTATCCAGGCAATAACTATAATGTACTTTAACACATGTCAGTCTCAGGTCATGCTCATCACTCGTGTCATATGTTACTTCTTGTCTGTAATATAATCAGAGAGCAAGGCATGGATCTAATAGTACAGTGAGCAGAGAAACGCTGACTTTCAGTCATACACAAAAGAATCTTGACCGTTCTTTGCCTGTTTTCTGCTTAGTTCCCTAATTTAGATATTTCTTTGAAACCTCATTTATATTTATTCCTGATGAGATAGCTTGATCTGTCTTACCATGTTATAGTAAAAAAAATACTGTATTATTAAACGTTGTATAATCTCCTACGATGTGATACAATATCTAGATATGATGTCTATTTTATGTACTGGATCACAGTTTTACATGCTTATATTGAAAGTACTACTTTAGTCACATCTTAAAAAAGAAAGAAAACAGAAAGTAGTTTATGAAGTTGGTTTGTATTTTGTAAACTTCATTAGGTTTAAACATTGTATGGATATTGTCACAAAAAGTTATTTTAAAAAAAGCTTTATTTTAAGGCCTTCCAATACCATGACAGCATGAACTCTTCCAAGGCACTGGATTATAAATCATTTAAGAGAGAAAAACCAGGTGTGTGATGATAGTTTCTCCATCAGTCTAGTATGGACATTTTCAGGGCATGCACAAACAATAAGTTCACACAGGGTCAGCCAAAAAATATGTCTCACTTCAAAACCAGAAGAGTCACAAAATCAATATGTCCCATTTTAGAATTCCAAAAGATTTTGTCTCCGGGACTGGGAGATGAATCTTTAATCCCAGCAGACACTGCAGCATTCCTGTAATACAGGCAATGCTAGAGTAACATCAATTCAGAACAGTCAGTCTTCGCTGGGTTTGAGTAAGTATTGGCACTTAGGATCGTTTGGATGGATTTTCTGTTATGTGCAATCTTGGTAACTAGAATAATATAGTGTAGTGTATTCTTGCAGTACTGTAGTTGTAGGAACCAATGTAGTCTTCTATGGGATTGCAACTAGTGCAGGAATTAGCTAAAATGATTTTGCAAGTGGAGGAGATGTAGGAATCAGTAAACACATTAAAGTGGAAAATAGGTAATAGATGGTTTTTAACATATTTTAACCAATCCGATGCTTTGTTGATGTGAGTCTGGTCAGTACTTGAATGGGAGACCACCTGGGAAAGCTAAGGTTGCTGCTGGAAGTGGTGTTAGTGGGGCCAGTAGGGTGTGTGTGTGGCAAGCGTACTGGTGCTCTATGGCTGCCACCCAGGTGGGTGGTGGAGGGGAGTCCACATTATTTGTAAAGCGCTTTGAGTGGAGAGTCCAGAAAAGTGCTCTACAAGTGTAACAGATTTTTATTACTATTTGTAAGCATTTGCTCACCAGCTAAAAAATTGTGCCGTCCACCGTGCCCCCCATCACCACCACCACCTTGCCACCTCTCCAGATATGGAAATATCCCGGTTTACTTCAGTAGGTAACTATTTACGAGCATACAATGTGTAGTGTAGACGTTATAAACCTGTTTGCATTCTCTCTATACATATAGTGGTAAAGTGTGGGATACAGTTATAAATTATGTCCATAATGGGCCTAAGACGATGTTTCTATTTTCCCTCATTTAAAAAAGTAAGACAGTAATGGTGAATTGAATGGTAAATAGATCCTTATTGATGCAGAAATGGTAGGTTATATACTGTAAAACATTAAAGAGCATATCTTTTAATTATTCACATTCTTTTGTTATTTGCATGGTGCTCTTTGCAAAAGCAGTTTGTAACTCTAATGCATTACTTAGATTAATAGTACCTTTCTTCAACACTGCTTAGGTTGCAAATAGATACTGTACATATAATATACATACTACACAGGTATATACAAAGGAGCAGGTAATTCTATACATGTTTATACATAGAAGCAGGTAAATGCACAGCACGGTAGAAGGATAGAAACATATTGGGTTCATTTATTTCCCTGATTCTGATTCATAGCTCTAATTTCCGTTTCAGGCTTATTTCACTCTTCATCAGTTTTGTTGTCATGTTTGCTATTTTCTTTTGATGGCATAATTGACAATTAGCAAGATGAGTTTGCAGAAAGCCATCTGGACAGACAAATTTCCAGTTGCTGGAGGAGGCAGTTTCTCGTCTGACAAGATGTGTTTCAAGGTCACTGGTATCACTATTAAACAGATGAGACAGAGTGCCTAACACTGCTTTTTAAAATGCTGTTTTATTGATTTCAATAAGAAATAAGGGCAACAACAACAATGGTGATCATACTAAGACATCCATCCTTATTCCATTAAAATAATTTCAATATTTTACAATTCACCCAAATAACCTGGTCGATTCAGGGAGCTGGAGCCTATCCCAGCAAGCAACGGGTGCAGGACAGGGCACACGCTGGAGGGGACACCAGTCCATCACAGGGCAGACACACAAACACAGACACAGAATGCGCACGCTCACACCTAGGGCCAGTTTTCCCAGAAGCTAATTAACCTGCCAGTATGTGGAGGAAAACAGTGGAGGAAACCTAGGAAGAACATACAAACTCTACACAGACTGCACCCCAGGGCCCCAGTGCTGAAAGGCAGCAAATGCTAACCACTGAGCCACTGTGCCCCCTTGTATATACAGTATATATTTAAATGGGTATTTTTGATGCTTTCCATTGTCTTCCAGAGAAAGATCTCTTTCCATTTTCACCTGGTTTGCCTTTAGAGGAAGCAGCAACTATGGCTGGATCAGCAACATACTGAGGCAGCTCGCAGTGGCAAGAAAAAAGAGACAGTAGCAACATTTACAGCTCTCATGAACATGATAGACTTGACCTGTCATGTTGCTCTGTTCTGTGAGGAGTGCAGCAGAAAGGCCATCAATTATCAGGGGGACTGTGTTGGAGCCTTTCCTCCACCACATATACCCTTGTGAAGATCCAATAAATGGTGCAATATAAAATGCATAGGTGTGCCATATTTCTCCTTTTATGAACTCACAAAGGAGGCAACCACCTTTGTAAAATGTATGTAAGTGGGTTTTGTACAGCATGAAAAGTATATTATTACCATATGGTGAAGGCCATTTCAGTCAGAGTAGTCAGTCCTAGGAATGGTTCGCTAGCAATTTACTCAACTAGAACTACTTGAGCAAATCAGTTTGAAACCGATGCCTACAGCAGGTGTACTTGTTAAAAGAGAAATGTCCTTATTGTGTTATTTGCGCAGTGCAAGTTTAAGATAGGGGTCACTTTCTTTTCTCAGTCTGCTGGGGGAAATGTTTACAACAAGTTCTTTGTTTATGTATTAACACGCTTTTCAAAAGATACAACTCTCACCCACTCATGAGAATGTCCTCAATCGCCTCAAAACCAAGGACAAAATGTCACCAAAGAAAACTGACGTATACAGTGTTTGAACTTTAGATTAGAAATAATAAAGTAAAATTTCATCTCAGCCTTTAAATAAGTAAGAAATATGATATCTATCATATTTTAAAAATTATATATATATAACAAGAAAACCAATAATGCAGAGTAAAAGTGGCAGATAAAGTTGTTAATTTCAGTTATTTCTCACAAGTTCTCATAGCTAAGAGTGACCGAGAGAAATGTTTGGTTCTTCTTTTAAGAACATACATTAAAAAAATAAGTTTCACATGACTGTATTTAACAGGCATTAAGTCTTTTTTTAAATTCTATTGCAGCCTCTTCGTTAAAACCATGAATTGGAATATTGTTAGCTACAATGGCTGAAGTGTAGTGCAAGTCAGTTTTTTTTCTGTCCTGGCTGTGCAGATAGAGTGAGAGGGTGACAGAAAAATAGATTTCTGCATGAACAGAAAAAAAGAATAGACATACTGGAATGCAC
The DNA here is from genome assembly GCF_040954835.1 of Lepisosteus oculatus. Taxonomy (NCBI): domain Eukaryota; kingdom Metazoa; phylum Chordata; class Actinopteri; order Semionotiformes; family Lepisosteidae; genus Lepisosteus; species Lepisosteus oculatus. Next base: position 11,485,364 of record NC_090711.1, read on the forward strand.
ATGTGGACAGAGCATCTGAAATAAATCCAATCCCAAGCTTGACATCACTTCTGTATTTAGATTGCAACATGTGTAGTATTATTATTATTATTATTATTATTATTATTTTTAATGTGTATAATTTCTTTGTGTATGCATCGAAGCAAACAAAGCAGCCAAACTTTTTATAGATGAAAAACGAGCTTGTCTATGCACACCGAAACTCAGTGGAAAACCTGAATTTTGAAGATAGCAGGTTTTGACAGGTATTCTGTGGGGACACACAGGCTAGCCCACATCCAGGATCTCTCTTAATCACCAGCTACATAAATGATGGCCAGAGAGGGTCTCTGTTATTTACTATCCCCAGCTCTGTGAGAGGAGCAGTGAGTTTCTTGAGGAAAACAAACAAAAACACAACAAGCTCAAACTGCTCCACAACCCCTGTGCTTCAGTAATTATTATTTGTCACTTTCAAAACTGCAATCAAACTGACTTGGAATTAACCCCTTCATCTATTTGTTGCAGCAAGGTAGTATCCTTCTGTGACTTCCCCCTTGGCACTCTGGCCCTGCTGCATGTATTGTACATTACTACATGTCATTAGTATGCCTGCCAGTCAGCACTGACTGTTCCACTGAGCATTCCGTAGACATTGCAAATAAAACACTTGCAATGCACTGGAATTCAGCAATATCTTAAGCTAACTGGTAGACATGTCTTAATGTACCAGTTAGCTTAAGAGATTGGGGGGCGGAGTGGTGGTACTGTGGCTAAGGATCTGTGCCTGTGGCCGGAAATTTGCCGGTTAAAATCCCAGAGCTGGCAGAGGAATCCTACTCCATTGGGCCCCTGAGCAAGGCCCTTAACCCCAACTGCTCCAGGGGTGCTGTACAATGGCTGACCCTGCGCTCTGACCCCAAGCTTCTCTCCCTGTCTGTGTGTCTCATGGAGAGCAAGCTGAGGTATGTGAAAAGGCGAATTCCTAATGCATTCAATTGTATATGGCCAATAAGGTGATCTCTCTTTTTCTCTCTCAATATGTGTGCATGCAACTGGTAACTCTTGGGTGCCAGGGACACTGCCCTGAATTGCAGGAATGACATGGAACACTTGTGGGCCTGGGAGAAATGAGACAAGTTGGAAATTCTGTAGAGATTGAAGCACGATTCCCTTAGCATAAAGCTTTCACCTGATTCAGGGTGTTACAAGCTACAGGATCTGTAAATTTTTCTGATGAAGCTGAAAACAATACTATTTTTCCATATCTGTGATACAATTTGGCTCCGTGGCTCTAAGAAGATTTACAACAGATCCAGCACCAAGTTTAAGGTTATAAATACTGCACCTTGTAAAACCTTACACAGCTCAAACTGATATGCAACTGGAGTTTAATTTCTATTCCTGTACTGTGTCCATATGCAGTATACAGTACATCCCATTACCAATATATCCCATACCAGTTTTTTCATTTCACCATGATTTAACTACTGGTGATAACCAACACAATTTGGTAATAAAGGAATTTTTAAAATGATGTCAACATTTAATCTGCTGTTTAAAAGAAAATGGTACTTGGATTTTAGAGTTCCATCATTCATGATCTTCTTGCTACAGACAACAGAATAAAAGAGGAGAAGCTCAGTAGAAAACAGGATAATAGTACTGCCTTGAATATGAAAAAGATACACTTCACATATCTGCCACAACAATAGTGTTTTCTTCTATAGTAGTAGAACCCAAGTGTTGTTACAGTACTTACAAGAATTTCAATCTGAACTTTCAGAAAGCATAAAATCTTGGCTCCAATGAGAGACACCTGAAAGATGGGCTGCATTTTGTTTTAAACCTAACCTTATCTTATACTACCCCAGGCATTTGGCAGGTATGATCCTTTGCTCCAAAATATGTGTATTTATCAATAAGATCATGATCTGTTCATCTGTTTTGCATAGCAAAATCCTGCTGACATATGTCAACCATATGCCATCTGAGTAAGCAGCTTTAACTGTACTATTTAAAGTCTTTGAAACTGTCAGAAATTTCAACAAAAAGCCTTCCAGAAGTAACATTTGCATGACAGCTTCATAAAGTGAAATCATGCCTGTGAAATTTAGATACAGAACACCATGGCATGCCCAGAAAAGCAAAGCGAATGACTCCATATCACACTTCATTTTCACCCCTTATCAAAAGGCAGATGTATCAAAGCCCTTTCCTTAAAATTCAGTGAGTGAAATGTGTACTAAGCCTCAGGTATTAAAAGAGATCACGGGGTTGAGCAGAACTTAGTGTGTGACCTGGACCACAATGCTTGGAGAGAGTCATCCAGCTTTGTAGAGCTTTAAATGTCAAAGAAATTATATAATTGTCCATCCACTGAGCATCCAATACAGTCCAGGACTAGAATAATCTGATGAAGAACCTAAGTTCTGTTTGTGATAAAGGGTTCAGGCTCAAGGCGGCATGGTGGAGCAGTGGTGTGTGCCTGTCTCGCTACCTTGCAATGGACTGATGTTGAGTCCTGGGTGTACCCTGCCTTGCACCTGGTGCTTGCTGGGAAAGACTCTGGCTCTTCCACGACCCTGAAATGAATAAAGCATTTAAAAAATGGATGGATGGGATCAGAATCTTTGACTAAGGAAAGTTAAGGGAAGTTTAAATAGGTGCGATAAAGATAAACCAACAACCTATAAAACATTGAGAATGTTTATTAAAGATACAGTACAATCAGCCTGAACTAGGAAGCCAGCTACCCAACCCCAGCAGTGTTCAGCCAGTTGTTCAGTCTTCAAAAAACAGTAGACCAAATGTCAAATTTTTTATGCTGTGTGAAAAGCTCTTTGTTTTTTGTGTTCGTCTTTAATCACATGACATTGCTCTAAACATACCATAAGCTGATCGTGTTCCAAGTTAAAAACACTAACATTCTGCTAGTAATGACACAAGATGAGCTTCTTTTTACTTGACATCACAACTTCTTCATCAATCGCTTAAGCAGCATTTGCAGGTAATTACTGAGTTTTACTTGTTTTATATGCATTTCAGTCCTGCAGTTTCACAACTTTGCCTAATGCAGATTTTCTGTGGCCAAGGGTTCATTTTCGCCTGGAGTTACATCCAAACAAATATTCTTTTTAATCGACAGGATATCTGTGATTTGTACAATTATCACAAGCACAATGTTTAAAACCATTATAGTCAATAAAACAAAAACAAAATTTTCCGTGACACTGAAATCTAGTGAAGACACAGACTTCTTCTTGACTTCTAATTACTATTTGAAGGAAGGCAGGCAGTTGAAAAAATAATGAAAATGATGAACCTACCTGTGTATGTAGTGAAAAAGAAGGTTGTTTTGGCTGGTGAGGAGCAGCTTATTAAGTGATATAACTCAAGGAAAACACCTACCAGACTTTAGATATGTTTGTTATATTTTTCATAATCTTAAGTGAGCTCCAGAATGCATGAAAGAAAACAAATATCAAGAGCTTTTAGTACTAAAAAGGAGCAGAAAGGGACTAACATTTCACGTTTTATGCTTGTGCTCTGTTGTCCCCTAATGAGTGAACCACTTAAGGACTTGATTCTTTAATAGATATGATAAAAAAACATGAATTTACAAAAGTCTTATGATTCTATCAAATAACCCTTAGCTGCTCCATTATACTGAGGGCAGCTTTGCTTTGCTATTCTTTTTTACACTCTTTAGGTTCAATGGTGCAGTATCTCTTACCTGAGCACTATGCACCACCTGGGTTAAGGTTTGTTTTGTTCAATAACACACCATTCCCACCTGGACCTACACTGAGTGTCACTGAGACATTGAAATCTCCCACTAGTAGCTGATGAATGCTATTATTCCAAAGGGGATTGTTTGACTAATAAGCACTTAGACTGTGTGAGCAACAGCTCCAATTGTTGTGTCATTCCAGATTTGTAGAGGACACCTTCTTCGGAGAAAGGTGACTTACGTTGTAAAAAGCATCAGCTGGTGCATAAAGGGTACACATGATAACACTCCACATTGCAAATAAAATAAAATACATTAAAAAAAACCTGCAGCCCTCCTATGCTTGTGCAGAGTTTTAGAATATTTTCACTTCTTAACAGAAAGGAAATTTGGAAGCTACTGTATGTTACACAGTCCAGTTCTGGTACATTCTGATAAAATCTGAGAAGTGCATAGGTTTCTCATCTGAAAAACTAAAACAAATGCTCCACAGTGTTCTGGCAGGGAAGGGTGTCTTGCTGCACAACCTGTCATGCTATATTCACTAAACAAAACAAAAAGTACATCCTTAATGAAAGACCTTGAGATCTGCTCTGTTCAGAAGCATTTATTTATTTTCACTTTCAGAGCAGAGCAACACTGAATAACCAGGTTCAGTTCAGGTAAAGCTCTGACAAAGCCATTGATACCGACTTCTGTGTTAATTAGGTCAGACACATACAATACAATTCATAAAATAAACCAAAAGGCTGTGTGTTGGAGCTTTACCTTATATTTATATATTTTGCCAAGGGTGTTTGTCTTTTCTTGTTGAATGTTAGATTCAATAGTGTTCTTTTTCCACCTCTCCCTCCAATTTGGAATCACCAGTTGTTACTCTACTCCCACTATACTGCTACAGCTCTTGTACAAGCATAAGGGGCATCTAGACTGAATGTGTTTTCCCTGGAAACACATTTTTTCACAGTCATACACTATTTTGAAAGCTGCAGGTCTCGCAGTGCCTATGCGGGTGTTCTGGCTTTGATTGGAGTTGTTGTGCCCATCTCTTTGATGACCCTTGAAGCTTGCCGGTGTCCAGCAGGTCACAGAGTTTGCTCCTGCTTGGCTGGCAATAGATCCCCTGGTTAACTGAAGTCCACCCTGCAGCAGCAGCTAGACTACCATTCACAGATGTCTGGGGAAATGAGGTTACTGCATGGCAGCCCAGACACGAATCTCAAAGTGTCTTTGCTAATTGAGCAATATTTTTCTTGCGGAACGGTTTGTATCAAAATCCTTTTTTTTAGATTTGAAGCCATGGTGTATGTTGCACATGATTCCTCCAGCAAACTCACTAAAAAGTGAACACATTTTGTACTATCATGTTGTGACAGCAGTGTAGCATGCATACATGTGCTGTTGTTTTATGTGATATCTTTCCATTGATATTTTGTTTACTGTAGTTTTTGTCATCATTTGCCAGGGAGTTCAATGACTTCTTTTGGCTATCCAGGGGTTTATACAGTAGCTGATTTGCTCACTTCAGGTCTAAATCCTGAAGTCTTTTATGAAAAACATATTTTTGACCAGCACAAAACACGTATTGCCAATCGATAAATTGCATATACTTCACAAAGAGAAATTACAAATTGTTGTATCATGTATGAACTAGTTTACTTATTGGATCATGTATAGAATTGCTTGTCTCACAAGCTACTGTATAATGGATATCCAAACCATGTTTGATGATTCATGTACATTTTCTAACAGATTAATTGTTTCAGGAGTTGTCAAAGTCTTTGTGCAACTAATTTCATTTTAAATTTATTGTACACTTGATGATAAATATACAGTTGGACATACCATCAAATTTACATTGGCTCTGAGTGGCAAGGAATAGATAACATTTTTACTGGGAGCTCAATTCAGAGTTTGCTCTCCATTGGCTCATAATGGCAGACTTTGGCAGTTAGCCCTAAGTGGGATCCAGGGTGTTTTGATATTGAAGAAAGCTCAATAGTACCAAAATGTTTAAATCTGTAAAGGTGTGTGAAAAATGAAAATATATTATCTGTGCTATTACATTAACAGTTAAGTATACAAAGTAGACACACCTTTACAGGAATGGTGTCTCCCTTTCCAGGGAGCCAGAGTTTTGTGTCGTCTACCATGCAAATCATCCTCTGATAAGAAAAGCATTAGAGCTTTGCAATGGACGAAAAGTAGTCATGTGCCCTTAGTTCTGCCTTGTACCCAGTGCTTCCAGGATGGTCTGTGGCTTGCCAGGATAAGTGGCTTTCCGTTAATGGCTGTACACTCGAAGGCTGCACGAGACAATGGCTTTACAATTATTCCAGGACTGGTGCTGACAGACCCTTCAGTCAAATGGAGACCCATTGTCTCTAACAAAATTGAGACTACATTCTAACCTGGATATTTTAATGATAATTCAGAAAGTGGCACCCTTTGTTATACTTAAGCCAACATAAGATACAGTAAAAAATTCAGGGTAAATGTTAAAAAACAGAAAACATTGTCCAATTAATTAAATTAAATTAAATTTTTACAAACATGAATGTTGTAAAAATGCGTGTTTTGTAGACTTTTAGGATGTACTGTCAAAATTTTCTTTACAATCTAAACAGACACACATTAACAGTGTTGATGCAATCTTCATTTCTCTCAAGCTTAGGATTTTCAAAACTTTCTGACATGCTAGTAAAGTCTCCACAAGCAACTTTTTCTCCAGACATATACAAAAGATAAATCTCTAATGTTTTCATAATATTGTTTCAATATTGCATCCTGACACACGCAAAATAACAGTCCAACATTTGTGTTATCAGCATTCTGTTATCAGGGTAACTTCTATGCTCCTTTAAAAAGCTGTCAGACATACTAAAGATACAAACAATGCTTTTCTTGAAATACCACAATCAGATTATTGCATTCCACCTGCCTTTCAGCATTTTCTTAAACAACAGCCATACTTTTCCTAGCAAATTATACCGTGTGTATGACAGATGACAGTATCAAGATTTAGTTTCTTTGTCAAGGCATGGGTTGCTTTTAAAACATGCTGGGTATCCCTGTATAAATTCACAATTAATTTGGTGAATTGAAGGGTGCCAAAACAATGACAGGAGGCTGTTTGTGAGCAGATCAGCGAGACAATGCAGACTCAATCATCTTCAATGAACACTAACTCAGTCGTGTCAAAACTAGGAAAACAACAGCTGCTGGACTGCATTCATGCAGTTTGGCACACGGTCCTGCAATCTGGGCTAACGCCCATCATTGTGAGCAAAACTCCTGAAGCTGAAGAACAATCTGGAACAATTGATCACAGGCCTCAGGAAATATCTGAAAGCTTTGGCCTGGTTTCTACTGACACTTCTTGTCTGCTAATGCTTCAGGATCACACACACCCCCTTTGTACAAACACTAGCTCTGAGAAAATATCTTGCTTCAGTTTTTCTGCTCCTGGGTCCGGAAATATAAAGCTGTTTGAAACAGAAACTGGCCCTTTGGAGAGAAGGCATCTGTAACTGTAGGAGTGAGCCAGGTTGCTTTCCATTATCTTTGGAGGGATGAGTCTAGGGACAGCCGTGGCTGGGAGAGACGTTGTAGACTTTCTGTTGGTTTGAAACCAGTATTCTGAGCAGGCCAACAGATGCTTTCAGCACTCTTCCCCATGAGCCATTGCATTACATTCCTAACTCTATGGCGTTGTGTCATAAAGTTACGTTGCAGAGATACTCTGCTCCCCAAACTTGTGACGGACGTCCAAAGGGACTAACCGTGGGGAGCAGGAGAGCGGAAAAAGACCCATATGCGTAGCGGCGAGACGGGAAAAAGGCCCGGGCTCATTAGTGCAAAGAGTTCAGGAATGCCGTATAGAAACCTATGCCCTCAGGGAGCGGACGTGGGGCGCCCTGGTGCTAGGCGGGTCTCAGGACATCCGAACGTCAATGCTGAGCGAGGACAGAGTGCAAGACCCGGAAATATATAGCCCAAGGAAGAGAGGGACAGGAAGGACAGCAGACCGGAAACTAGGGACAGGACAGAGAAGGAGCGCCCTCAGCCTGCAGAGGGCGTGACAAAACTGTCACAATGCTGCTTTGGAGTTGAAAAGTGGGTAGCAAAAGTTAATACTCCTCAAGGTGCATCTCCACTGCTCTCTCCTGCTTTTCTTACCCTCATGACTATTGGCACTGTCTTGATGCTTTCACATACACTATGTTTTCATCCTTGTTCAGGCAACATATATAATACTTATGGATGTGTAGGTGCAATTATTCACCTCTTGTATAATGGCACTGTTTTATGTGCTTGGACCATTAATTTTGACCTGCACATTTAAATTCCAATGTGACAAATCCCTCAGTCTTTAGCTTACAATAATTCACTCATTGGCTATAAAATATTCTTATGAAGTATAGTGAAACTGTCTCCACGATCTCACACACGATCATAGTACGACATGGCTACAAAATACCTCTTAATTCTGGCAGGAACTGGCTATAATGAATTGCACATTACCTTCACATCTTTTAGACCTGCCTCACACATCCTTTAGTGTTAGCAACAATCTATACACAACACCAGTGCTCTAGTTATACTGTGCATATTGATTCCAATTTCAACTGCTGGGCTCAGATGGTGCACAGTGTGGTCTCACACAGCATGTTGTAGAATCATCAAGGTGCTAAATGTACAGGGGACATTTTTTTTCCAAAGAACATCTGCTGTGCAGTCACATTTTACCCATATAGAACCCTAGGGTCCATGAAGTGTACATTGACAATTCGATTGTGAGTCTGAAGCTAGAGATCTGTCAAAATAATGAAGATGAGATTTTTCTTTTATGGGTGTGAAATCCTGGCTTTAAAGTGAAGATCCCTTGTACAGTACAAGTATAAGTACAGGACACTTGTGTCCAATGAGTTCTGGTGAACCTCTTGGGATCCTAGGGAGAGCATTAGACATCTGAAAATTTAAACCAAAAGCTACATAAACACAAGTGAAAATGAACCATACGCCAGTAAAGCAGCACATGCAAAAATAGTCACTGAGGTATGCTACATTAATTTCTTTCACTTCTCAGCTTAATAGGCAATATATTAGTCTTTTCCCATTCCCCAGTAACCCTGCCTGAGTTCTGCAATTGTCTTCTCTTTGGACTGACCCCCGATCCACTCTTGTGCAGCTCCCAGAGCTCTGGCAAATGCAAGAAGATACTAGACTACACTTGTTTTCTATGCTCTTGTAGTTTCTCCTGGCTTAATTGAGAGTTTGAACAAACAAATTAATCATTGCAGCCCATAAAAATGACAGGATTCATGCAGTAGCATTCTTCATTTTCTCCAATTTGTTTTTTTTTCTTTTTCCCTTTCTTAAATCCCCCACTGCAGGGTTTTTTTTTGTGCTGAATCCGCGAGTTTACCCCCTTATGAAAATTACAAATAGTTGTCAAGGTTAACGAGTTAATATTCTCATTCAATATTTATTTTATAGGCGAGAAGAAATGTCTCAGAGCTGCGCGTCCTCCTCTGGAGCAAGGAGAGGTTTGTTAATCAAAATGACAAGGACAGTGTCCTTTTGATAATCCCCTGAATCATCTAGAATAAAAAATGAACTTTATTAATCAACAGCTACTGATTAATTGTTATAAAGTGTTGCTCATACATTTTCCAGCGTTTTAATAATTTCTTCAGAAGGCTAACAATCTCCCCAATGGATTTGAAGCCTTTTGGGCTGGTGTTTTGCAGAACACCATTGCAATAAATAGCTGGATGGATTGTTACTCTTCCGGATGGAAAAGGCATACGGTTGACAGTTACAAAATACAATTATTGCTGAATTCTGCTTATAAATTCGTCATTTGCATAAGAAGGGAGGTGAAGCCTGAGTTTATTTCAATCTATGGAAATGCCTGGGGACAGCAAGACAATTTATATAAGGTGTCTTTAATATGTTATATACTGTATGTCTTTTTTTTCCGCAAAAGACTTGGTTAATGCTTCTGAAAATGCTTTGGATAGCTACAACCATAAATGCCAGTTTTATTCTCCCAGGAGGGGTGAGGGGTGTGTATGTGTTGGGGGGGGGGGGTCATCTTTTTTTAAGTTTCTCCACTCACCACACCTGTGATACAGATCTCACATGGCAAGATATTTCTTTGAGTTCTGCATCCGGCTGAGCTGATTCCATCATTAATTTCCAGTTCTACCTGGACGTCTTCCATATCTCTCATTACCCAATGCAGTATAACAAAGCTCGACGGCAGATTTAAAAAAAAGTATGATTGATAGGTACCATTTTCAGGATTTTCAGTTTAAATAAAGGAGAACAGCATGATGCAGGGGTGAAGAGGCTCAATTAGATCAAGCTATCATGCTGACCCAGACTTGTGGGATTTCACAATCATAGTTTCAAACATCCCCTATAAAATATGTGCCTTTGTATACTGTGATGAAAGCCCAGTAAAGTGCATTGAAACAGTGAATATATAGTGAAAATGTTGCAAACCATAGTGATACTTAACTGGATCGCATTATTGCCTGATAGAATTCAACACAAAGACATGCAAGCAAGATAAGTCATTGGAAATGCTGAAAGAACAGAGCAATTTTACCATAGTAAGTTTTAAAAAGGGAGTCTGAAGTTGCTTGAACATAAGACAATCTTCTAATAACAACCTTTTTCAAAACTGATACTTTTGAAATACAGAGGTCACCAAGCAGTGTGGCGACAGAGCCTCTGTGGTCTTGTCCTTGCTTAAATGTGATTTTAAGCGACATCAAACATGTGTGTGTTTTGTAACTAGATTAATGCAGTTAAACTGGCAAGTTCTTGCAAACACTGCTTTTGCCTGTTTCAGAATTAATGAGAAAACAAATGTTTGGAACCCAGTGCTAAAAATGACGTGCTCACATTCAAAAGTGAATCGTTCATACATCTCAAAAGGTCAAAACGAGAAAAAAAAGGAACTCTTAAGCTTTGGAGGGAACGGGGGTGAAGCGTTGGAAAAGATCACTGTGATCCAAGGGTGGGTAAAAGCATTACTGAAGGAAACAACTCTCAAAAGAACAGGAAATGAAACATACATTAAGCACGACACACGGATGTGTATGCCAGCATGCAGACAGAAAACATTTATTCCCCATTTCCACTCTCAGTAAAGCTGTGTGACTACCACTCAAGAGTGGGTCGACACAAATCCTGTCAGTGAGAACAGGCTAGTGCAAGCTTTAGGGAGGCTGAATTCTTAAAGAACTTCCAGCATACAAGCAGGTGATATCAATTTTTCAGCAAGAGCCCTGTTGCATACTTGACTGTATAGGGGAATCAAAAAGAAAGAGAAAGACGGGTCATTAGAAATTGGGAAGAGAGGAATTTTATCGATTGAGTCTTTTGAATTTCTTAAATTCCTTTCGTGATAAAGGAGGTATAGATTTCTGAAAGGAATGTCCATCCAACATGAATCATGACGAAAAAGATAAAAAGTTCAAAATAAATCTTATTATTTTAAAGAATTCCTTATTATTAGAAATATCCTTTTTATTGACTAAGAGATAATGCTCTTATATGTTCTTTAGGTTAATAGCAAGAGAAGAGAAGTACAAAATTCTATTTGGAGCAAATGGATGGAAAATTGATGTAAAATAAGCATTGAGGAAAGTAGAAAGCATTTGCAATCACCAAACTGAATTAAGATGTAACAGAATGGACATGTGTGACAGTTTTGCACTCTCTCTGGTCTCCTGACACTTCGCAGTTAAAAATTAAAAAAGAACAAAAATCAGTCCCTGCAGATAAGATTCTGCAGGGACCTATTTTATAGATAGATAAGAAAACTCACAGATGCGTATGGTTCAATCCCAAAACAATCTCATTCGGATCCAGTTTAAATTAATTTGATGGAATACCCAGAAATGGCAGTGCAATTAATACTGCATACATGGAATGTTTATTATTAATATATAAAATGAAATACAGCTCAGACACAGAATGGAGCCAGGTTGGGTTCTAATCTAATTTACATGAACAAGTCTGACACGCAGGGCTGATTTTCTCTAAGGTTTACCCAAGAAATGGAATACAGGGAGCTTCACACAAAATTTTAACTCATGAGCAGGCTCGCTTCACTGCCACACTTATTTTCGGAAAAGGCAGGGAACAGTGCAATGCATTTGTCATTTGCTGCAAGAGCTGAGTTTGGTTTTCCGTTAGTTTAGTGGCTCTTCTATTCTGGCAATGCACTGCTGGAGAATGTGGCTTTAGTTTTTTTCCAAACGAATTAGTGTTGCTTCTGCCTTATACCAGCCAGACATCAATGTGTAAAAGCAGTCTATTCACTGTGTCTAGAACTGTACAGTATGTTTATGTAGGAGCTTGTGTCTGTCTTTTTATCTTTCTGTCTTTCTCTGCGTGTGAGCAGCTAGCTTACCAATGTTTTAATATGGCAAACCTTTTTATCTACCACAGGTAAGTACAATCTTTCAATTATGCTATCAATATTTACAGTTGAGCTGCCTTTTCCTTACTGTACATATTATGTATATGCGCTACATGGGCGATCCATTTAAAAATTAATGCAAATGAAAGGTAAATGTGTGAAATAATGAACCCATCTCTACCACTGCTTTAATGACAACTCATTTTTCATGATGTCTGGGTGTTTCAGTATGATATGAAGCTAATTGTGGAGGTGTGTTATCAATCAAAATAAATTATTTAACCGGATTGTTAATAGCTCTCTCTGACCATGACTCCTAGGAAGAGAAACAAAAGCCCTGCTGGTGCATCCACCAATTACTTCCTCTCCTAACAGTGATCCTTCCCGCACTTAAGTGCCTCTGATGCTGCTGCCGACAGCAGGAGATAAACTGACTGCGAAGCAGGAAGCAGTGAATTGAAACAGATGGCTAAGGAACTAGGCAAACAGAGATTGTGGGTGCAGGTGGGTGAGGACAAGGTCATATTTGAGCCAAGTTCAGGATCTCTCTTGCCTTCACAACAAATAATCACAAGCTGTTAGGTAGACAAACCTGAAAAGCACTGTAAAAATCAAGATACATTCTCCACCATAAATTATTGCCACGTCAATAAACGAATGGCTCTGTGATCAATTTTGTACAGAGATATAAATGTGCAAAGTGTGTTAGATTGTGTACAGTTCCTACAGAACAGGTTGGTAAAACATTAAACTACTAAATACTGTCTGAAAACACAAATAGAAATTATTTTACGACTCAGATGAGTGGGAAAAACACAATTTCCTCTGCATTGTCAAAACACAAGTGCACTGTATAGAAATACTTCTTTGGGAAAATGTATTGTTGAGCAGAATGTTAGGGAAAATAATTGCAAATGTATATTTCTAAAATAGAATATTAAAGATTGTTCAAAGGTTATTTTCATCTTTATGAAAAGTGAATTATTATTGACGGCAGTAAATAAGGAAATGTGGAACAAAAAATGTCTTATTTTATCTAATGATCTTCTCAGATATTTCAGTTCTGTGATGCGTCTTTACAGCAGCAGAATATAAGCTACTTTGATAAGTGAAAGGCTTCACTTACTGAATACTCCATTTTAAACAGCACACTGAGGTTTCATAAACACAATTCACTGAACGCAACACAAATCTAGCAGGCATGGGGGATTTCCATAAATCTGCAAGGGATTAATAATCTTGGGATAATATATCTATCCAGAATTTTCCTTTTACAGAACTAATTTAGGACCTTGAATTTTTGAGGAAATGACTTTATGACTGTACAAGCCCTGAATTCTGCTTTCATTAGGGGGTCAGACCTAAATATCTGAAGCCCGTCTGCACAAATGAATGGAAGCTTTTGTTCGGCCCTTTAGACAGGGGCTGTTTATATGCGGCCTCCAAATAGATATTTTTTTAAGAGCTATCATATTCTAGTCTAACCCTACCATGCAGCTTCCCCCCTGAAAAACAAATGGACAAGCCTCTGGGCAAAGACGTCATCTTTTCACAGTTACTGTGGAACCATTCGTACTTGAGCAAAATAGAACCGTTGAAGATAGTTCTGAAATGAAATACAGAACTTTCTAAGAATAGTGAAGACATGCTGACTGTACAGTCTGAAGCTACAGTAACTGAAGCAGAGTAACTGCTCTGAACCCACAGTGATATAAGTACAGTACATCGTTTTGACAACAATTTAGAAGAAGTTACACCCATATCAATTTATTCTGTGCAGTATGTAATATATTGCAGAGTCAATAACTGCATCATTGGCTGTAAAGACCACTATACACCCTAGACCACCATAGTTTTATATAAGTTCCTGTAAGTGAACCTTCAGTGCACTTCAATTCCACCCCTAAAGCCTTTGACTTATAAGATGAAGGTCAGCCTTAATGTGCTGAATAACGTCACCGTCCACAAGATCCGTAGATGTGTTTTTACGATAAATACTGTCAATGGCCTTGGTTGTAATTTTAAAGAATGGATAGGAGCATTTATTTTGAAGTCAGTTTCGTAGCATTTGCCTTAGTTGGTTAGAGAAAGTTGATTGTCAAAGTCAACAGCCTAAGACCTTTATTAGTAGGACATTGTTATGAGGATAAAGCTCAAATTGAAGATGCTGAAGACCTCTGTCCCAGAGCTTCAAGGAGACTTCAGAACACATGATCTCTTTAAATGAATAAAAAGGGTAATCACTGCATTTATAACCTTAATTGCTCATCTTATTTTAACCCATAGATCATTACAATGTACACCAAATCATCCTACATATAATACTATAAATGTGTCTCAGAATTTTAAAAAATCATTTCTGTCAGATGCAATAAAGTCTACTCTACTTTCTTACTCTTTTTTGTGCCATAGAGCACACCCACACACAAAATCCAATTAGCTAGGCATACTCTTCCCTCTCATTAGCTGTAAAACCAGAATCAAGAGGTTAAATATGTGATAATGCTGAACAGTTGCAGAAGGTTATTTGTTAAAATATTACAAGTTTCTCATGTTTCAGGAGAACAAAATCCTGTTGCCTTCTTTCTCTCCCACTTACACATTATTTGGCTTGTGTGGTACTGAATGTGATTGCTGTTAGTCATGTGTGTCTTTAATCATTGCGGTGGATGTCTCCACACCTTAAGAACTAGGAATAACGGACCATGTTAAATACGCTTCCCCAAAACAGGCTTAATAGGTTTGGGTGAGGCTCAATAGAAGTATATAGGGCTGAAGCTTTAGTGGTCTTAGACTAAACAACCCTCAGCTAATTGAGTGGTAGCCTTCTTCTGTATTTATATGGCCAACCTAACCATTTTCACAGCTTTTCAAGTCCACTTCAAAGAAGAAATAATATGACAACAAATAGTATATCATCAAGAAGCAATCTAAAATCACAATTCAATGGGTAGACTATATTGTTGGCCATTTAAGATTTTCTTTATTGCTTTGGTTGTCGTTTTTCTCATTTCACCTTCTGTTGCTGGAACTTATCTGGTTTGGTGAGGTACAGAGCATTGCTCACACTTTCCCAGCAATGTAACTCCCCTGTTGCGAGTAACACTAAATTATAAAACTTGACTGAGCAGAGGCAGGCTCAGTAATGACGCAAGCCGAGTGAAACAGCCTCCCAAGAATCACAGTGGCTGAACCATGAGCAGCATCAGCGCTGAAACAACTGTTCTCTTTTTATTAACATGAGTTTTTACTGTGGACTTCAGCCTTAGAAACATGGAAAACCTATACAGTACCAAGCACCCAAAGCAATGTACTAAATTACTTAAAATTGCAACAGATTCACAAAGTTATTATTAGGAAAAGTATATTTTTTTAGCAGCAGATGTAGTGGCTTTTTTTAATCGCACCTACATGCGACAGGTATATTCATAATGCTAACTAACATTTGTTTTCAACAGGGCTAGTCAACAGGTGGTCAGCTGTGAAAATCAGGCAAGTAGTGTGGGTGTTAGTAGCAATACAAGCTGTACAACTGTGATGCCTGATTAAGACCAAGTTGCAGATGCTTCCTGATGGCATTCTGTCCAGTTCCACTCAGAAAAGTTTAGACAAGCATCTACCTTTCCACCAGTGACCGAGCTCTAGCTGTCTCATGTTGTCCACGTTCGCAAATGTTCAATGGGGTTCAAGTCTGGAAAGTGGGACTGCTGCCGCATCACTGTCACATTCTCCTGCAAGAAAGGCAAGAAAGGGATGGTTACAAAAACAGCATAGGTCTGCATGTTTTCCTGCTGGGAGATTGTCGTGTCAGGATAATCCCACTGACATGAGAGAGCAGCGGGTGAGATCCCCGGACTTGATCAATGTACTGCACTCCAGCCAGGTTATCAGTCAACACAAATGGAGTTCTGTAGTGACTACAGCCTCCTGCCCAGGCCACAACACATTGAACTCCCTATCGATTGGTTTTTCATACACCCCAATCATTGTATCATTCTTCTCATCCACATCAAACTTGCTGACATCCGTCAAAACCTCGATTCATTGCCAAGGAGTACTTCACTTTGCTGGTGAGTCCCCCTAGGTGTTGCTCCCACATACCAACAGCTCAAAGTTGCTGCTTTCATGATAAATGTGGTATATCAATTCCTTTTTCCTATCATTTCCTTGATAAATCTGACATAGCATTTCCTGTTTTTCTTTCATGATATTTACCAGGCTTGACACTCAACAGGTTAAACTGCACTACTACTTGGACCTCCTTCAACTCTTATCACTAATGAGGTGGCACAGTGCTTTTGCAACAATCACCTAAGTGTATCCCGGTCAGTCATGAATGGTCAATTAATCAAAGTGATACCAAAAACATTTAATTTCCAAAATCTGTATACTTTTATTTTTCTTATGTAATACAGTATATGACTAAGTATGCAGAATTTTCCTTCTTCCTCATTACTCACATTTGATGAGCGATGTTACACATGGCTCCTTGACTGCTGCATATTGGGTTGTTGTCAACTCATACTGTACTGTACATCACTGCACCATCTTCAAATGGAAGAACAACTAGTGCTGAATTTTATATTGCTGTCCATAGTTTCTTTAAGGTTCTAGTGGCCAGTCATCAATACTTAAGCCTAAACAGAAATTGCTAGGAGTGCTGAGGATGTTTTCAAAAGGAAATTTCAAAACATTACAGCCAACACTATACAAATGGGACAATGGGTGCACCAGTTAGGACATTTCTGTTTTCTTAGAGTGGAAGCTCCAAATCTTCTAAATGGTGCTCATTTTCCATCATCTCCTCCACTCTATCTATTCTGGTAGCTGAGGTCTCAAACGGATAGCACTCCTTCAATGAAAATCCTGAAATGCTTCATCCTAGTCTTTTTCAAGTAACTCCATGACCAGCCATTCAGTATTTGCCCTGTGGCTAGACAGAGCACTTCATACTCCAGAAATAGCAATAGCTAATCTTTCACAAGGGCTCAGGTCTTCTTATTGGAGGGAGGTATTAATTTGAATCACTGTCTATTAAACTTAGATGACAATTACAATATGAAGTTAATATCAAAGTATTGGCCATGCCAGTGTACCCTTGGGTTAACTTGCAAGTAAATGCATTCTCCTGCAAACTACAATAGATGTTAGGAGCATAGGCACATAACTCTTTTTAGAAATGAAAAAAGCAAGCGACTTAATGTTTATTCATTTTCCTGGATCTATGATTCAGTGATTAAATCAGTATTAATATGGGATTCAGAGTTTCATAGCCAGCATCTTCTTGACAGACTGCAGCCTGCAAAATGTATTGAGAGGCTTACAAACAATCTGCAACCTCTTCTCCTGCTTTGAAATGTTGTCTACAAATCATAATGCAGCCTGATTCCTTTACTTGGTTTCATGGTTGACAGAATATAACAAGCATTTTAGTATGACTTAAGGTCCTTCATGATGGAATCCTAATGTGTTCCAATTTATTTACCATTCATATAAGCAGCATCCCACTCCTGTGCAAAAGAGTTTAAATGTTTGCTTTCCTGGAGAGGCAGAATATCTGCCATTGCGCCTGAGAATATTCCTTGTTGTAATCCCTTACAGAGCGCAATGCTGAAGAGTGCTGCATGTTAAAATAACCCCCTACCCCACCCATAACATATTGATTGCAGCAGTCCTGCCCCTGTGGAGAACATATCTACAGACCCTGCTGCATGATTGTCTGTTTCAGGCCATATGTGCACATGCCAATGGATGCGTTTGTGCCAGCTCTGTTTTGTGAATGGTGCTTTTTTTTTTACACGGTGGCGTGACCTCTATGTCAAGCCAGTTCATCTGAACAAGGCACTCGCCCTAGCCAGAGCAGTGTTTCTTTTTTAATTTTAGAACTGTCAACAAGTCTGCAGGGGCTTCTTGCATTGCCAGGTCCCTTCAGTGGTGTGCGCCCAAAGTTTGTGCCACAGTCTGTTCTGAGCCTTCCAACGACAAACAATAAAACGGCTTAGATCTAAACCTGCCATTTCGGGCAAAGTGCTGGGATGCATGAGCCTACGAAGAGTGTCAGCTCAGACGTTCCCAGTGTCATTTAGTTTTCTTTAGTATCATGGGAAAAAAACTGTCTCAAAATAGAGTTATGCTATTTAAAATCTGATTGTAAAACAATGGTGTGCAAATGATCATCACCATAAATAGCCTGTCTGAAACGCTTTTCCTCTGCAAAGGGCAGTTTATATTATAATTGATTGCTTTAGTGGGTATCATTCAGTTGCTGCAGTTCTTGTGCCCTTTGTACAAAGTACAAATGTCTGATGGATATCTTGTTCAGGTGAGTTGACTTCACAGTGCTTATTAAGCATACGTGTTTACAAATTCTTCTATGGACTGTCTAACACTATTATTATCTGTAGTGTTATTATTATTGTTCTGTTTTCAAAATAACATTCTCAGGAGCTTTGTCAATAAAGCTGAGCAGCAAACCAAACCATGCTCCTTATAAAGATGTCGGAAGCAGGGAACACTTCTATAATTCCCTGCTGCACCTTTTTTTTATTTGTTCTCCAATATGCATGTTAAAATTAGAATAAAATTCCTGCTGCACTTGCCATTTAAAAATGAATAGAAGGAGGAGAAAAGAAAATTAATTCATGTAGCAAGCCGGCGTCATCCACTTATTTTTGTCTGTGGCTTCAAAAAAAAAAAATCTTCAAATTCCTTTCAAAAAGGAGAAAAGCATTTTGATAAATTGCTGATAAAAAGCAGGACAGTCATTCTCCCTTGACATATTTGTTCTTTAACAACAAATCAATGGTGCTGGAGGCTGGCACCTGAATGCAGAACAATGGCTAGATGAAGCAAAGATTGTCTTCATTAAGCGCATTAATATTCATAGAAAGTAGAAAATCTGACACTGGAGAGGACTTGCTAACCTTTTCTCATATTAGATTTTTACTTCTTAACACAATTACAGTCCGGCAATGACTTAATTAATGCCGCTTTCTGTCAGCAAGCTTTAAAGAACTGTCAATTTGGCCCTGCTCTGGCTGTCAGATGGGAAGAAAGACAGTCATCCTGCTCTGCTCAGAGACAGGGGAAATCGCAGTACTGGATAAAGTCACATTCCCAGACATATCACCAAATTGATTCTTTTAAGGGGCTCATGGACTATTATTAGTATTTTTTTTTGTTATCAGTGGTGATGTTCAAAATTCTTATGGATTTTTGATGTAGATTGGAATTAATTCCTCATAAATGCTCATCGCTCTTGTACACAGTAGTCTTCTTTTATTGATTTAACTTATATTTTCCTTGAGTGGTTTTGGTTCATATTTAACTTCACCATCTAAGATTTCAAATTTGTTAGCCATTTAAAAAAAACAACATATTGCATAATTCCTACATGTAACTACTTCATTATTTTTATCAGCTCAATATGACTGGCTTTTTTACAAAAGCACCTCTGAGATCCAAGATGAAGACTTTCTTTAGATTTGTTCATTTTCTCTTCAATGTTTTGTAGAGGGTAACAACAGGCTCTTGAATACAAAGAGGCTCTAGATCAGAGATGCTGTGGGCATTTTGATCTTGTTCCCATCATTTTGTTATTCTCTTGCATTTTTTAGCAGTTGTTTATCAATGATCCTCACGAAGTGGTGCTGAAAACCCAGGCCCTCTGTGTCTCCACAAGTTAAGAAGAAGAGACACAACAGTACCTCCTCTGCACATTCAGCTTGTGCAAGTGAAGATGAAGTATTGTGGAAATATCTCACTCAACACCTGTACTCATATTCAAACCACAGACATCTCATTGCGAAAGGTCTAAAAAGGGATGTGGTTATTTTGAGATGGAGTCATACTCTATGTGCTACTGCACCTGGTAATTACTAGAATTTAAATTATTATTTCTACATTTCCTAAAGACATATAAGGTGAGTGATGGAAGCATGACAAAGCCCTTTGGATTTTTTAAAAAAATATCGGCAATACACAACAGAATGTTCAAACCCTAGCACTAGAACTGCTTTTTCTATTCTATTAAGACAAGAAAACATAGTTTTGACTTTTCTATGAGTAAAACCACTACTACTGATCATAATAATATCAGCAATACAAGGAGAAACAAGAAATAGGGCTTAATGTTTTTAGGAATAGTCCCTGAAGCACATACTGTATAGCTAGTCTTGGCCCAGAAGAACAATGTTGAAATATTCATTACATAAAATCCATTTTCTAACCATTTTATCCAATACATGGTTTCTGGGGAGCCAGAGCCTATCCCAGCAAGCAACAAGTGCAAGGTCAATGGGTGCACACCCTGGATGGAGCACCAGTCCAACACAGAGCACACACACAGACACAAACACACACTCACACCAGAGCCAACTTTCCCACAAGCCAATTCACCTACCACTATGTCTTTGAACTGTGGGAGGAAACCGGACCATCTGCAGGAAACCCAAGTGAAAATGGGGGGAACATACTAACCCCATGCAGTTACCACCCCAGACCTGAACACAGGACCACAGCACTGTGACCCAGCAATGCTAACCAGCTGTGCAACCATGCTACCCTATTTCCTTACATATATATAATAAATACAATTAATATTCAATGAAACACAAATTATCAGTAGACACACAATACATTTTTGGTAATAAACAGAAGGTCTATGGCTTTTGCCTTTTGAGTGAAGGTGGATTGTATTGAACGTTTCCACTTTTTGTATGTCAAAAAACAAGCACACCGGAAATTGAATGTTTTCCAGAATTCCATTCCCAGATAAATAGAAAAGGTTAAAACTAAAATATCTGGTGTGAATTTACTTGACCGGTATTGCAGTTACTGAAATGCTAGCTACACTCTCAAGGTCCGAACAAGCTAACAGACAACATATCTACAGAATTGCCCATGCCCATGTTGTTCTGACATTTGTTTGAATGAAAATAACTTCATACTTTAACAAGTATTGTCCAAATTATTGTAGTAACTGTTGAAAGGTCAGTTTTGAATAGAATGATAGCTCTTTGAGAAAGGCTCACAACAATTTCCATTCAACAATTCTGGGATTCTTTGAAAAAGCATTATTAGCAAAGAAGTGGATAATTCTAGTCTGACAGAGTTATTGTGTGTAGAAACCCTATTGTCTCTTAATTATACAGGAACTGTGCTTATATAAGAAATACAGAATACAGAATAAAGAATAGATAGATGGGAAGAAATATTTTAAATGAGGCTATTGGTTCATGACAAATTGTTATGTTGAACACTAAAGTTATTGTTATAGTATTACAAAATACCATTCTGCCATGCCAAACATCTTATTTTCCCCACAGCAAGCAGCAATAATTGCTGTATTATTGGGAAACTACAGATTTCTGACAATTTTTCCTCTATCACAAACATATACTGTACGTCCATGAATTTGGAATCTCATGACTGTAAACAGAAATAACCAGTATATAGTTTTATGGGACACAGGGAATACAGTTTTATGGAGTGGAAAAAAGACAAAAACATCAAGGTTGTTAACAGATGTGTGAGATATCAATTAATTATCAACACCAGCAACAGCTGCTTGTATTATTCTACTGCTATATGTAGGTCTCTTCTGTTCTCCCAGAGACTTCAGCTTCTTTAAGCGTACTGTATGATCTCCTGCAAGCTTGTTGATGCCATCCTGCTGTGTTACAGGAGAACTTCCTCTGGATTTCTTGATCTAGTTAAGTTCCTTTGTTGGTGAAGATTGTAACCATTTGCTACCTTACTTGACCCTGATAAAAATGTTGCATCCTCTTGTCTGTGCTCTGACCCACTCTTTTTTCTATTACAGGCTTAATTTATATTTATCAATTATATTTCATTTTTTTAAACATAAATCATGCTAAAGATTTGGGGATTTTGTGCCACTTAAAAAAAAATGTATAATAATATAATAATTATTTTTTTTAATTAAGAATAATTAATATTAATAATTACATATGAAGTAAGTATAGATATAAACACAAATGCTTTAAATCAATAATGTAATACAATCTTTCATCTGACCTTTTAATATATAAATATTATATAAGTAGCTTACTAATCAGCATTACTGAAGTACCATCTTTCTGTGCCAATTGTGTTCTATACTTAAAGTGAAGTATTGAGGCACCGTGAAAATAGCCACATTGTTCGTTATTATTATTATTATTATTGTTGTTATTGTTGTTGTTATTTGAATTTCAGAATTTTAAAATATTCCTATAAGATCCAATTCTTTTGAAAGTTCATTCACTTACTATTTCCATTTTGGTTGTAGTTAGGATGATGTTTAATTGATTAAAAACAACCAATGGTGATCTTTATAAACGTATACAGCCATTTGACAAATTTCTTTTTAATACCACTATTATTGTTGGAAGGCACTGCTAAGTGGTTTGTCTCTATTGTGTCTTTTACCTTTCAGAAAACTGAAATAATCCGCAGTCAGTGATTCACGTTAGAATATGCGCAATTTAAAGTAACAACTACAAAACCCAGGAACCAGCGAGAAAGATAACACAGGCGTCGAACGACTTGCTATTATTCCTCTTGAATGCATGTCATAAGCGGAAAACCGTATGTTTATTGTAATACAGCTGCAACCAAAAGTCAAACTCTCTCATTTTCTTACAGTCTGATTTTGGCAAGATGTACAGCGAGGTATTTATATGCTCTGTGCTGTATTTATTAGCTGATACCCACAATTATTTTCAACAAGGTGTAATTCACTTGTCAGGCGCCGGCTTCGCCAAAGCAGATTAAAACCGCGAGGGCTGCGTTTGCAGTTGAATGCAAAACAATGGAGGCTTCACAAAGTAATCATGTCGGAGTAAAAAAAAAAATGGGACTAATTAGAATTGTACAAGAACAGGCAGCAAGCTCATTAAAACCTTGAGCACTGCCTCATGATAAACTGCCACTTTAAGGGGTGGCATTAATGTGATGAGGCAAAGGCTTTATTTCGCACTTTTCAATGATCACATCTCACGCCTAAGCTTCTTAAATTCACTCAGCAGTCCGTTTGGGAATAGCGAGTTCCTAATTGCTACTGAAAAATCAGGGAGACTCACTAACGAAAC
Organism: Lepisosteus oculatus; assembly: GCF_040954835.1. Lineage (NCBI taxonomy): Eukaryota > Metazoa > Chordata > Actinopteri > Semionotiformes > Lepisosteidae > Lepisosteus > Lepisosteus oculatus. The sequence continues at coordinate 11,508,612 of NC_090711.1, forward strand.
ACTCACAATCAAGCAGGACTAAAATATTCATTAAATAATTGTCATTCACGTTTCCATCTTTTCATTGGTTGGTAGATACAATATATAGGATCTGGCTTTTATGGTGTACTTTGTAACCATGTTAGACTTTTTCTTCCACATACTGTACAAGACCAACATAAATGTTACTGCACGCTACCTCTCCAGGCCAAGGTTAGACTAAATTGTAGTGCCCATTTTGTAAATGTTATTCTTCTCAAAGGATGCACGATTGATTATAAGTGGATTTTCTTTTTGATGTTATCTGTATTATATCTGCAATTCATCATCATTTTCTTAAATCATAATGTTATTACTGTACTTATCGTTGAATTCAAAGGCCAACACATTGCAAAATTGCAAAAATATTATCAAATTTAATTTTTTTTAAATAATAATGTATTTCAATACCTTTTCATTCAGGGTTATGTGTATACTAAAGCTAAATCTCACATTGTAGCACTTCATTTTACAAACTATGCAGAAAACAGCTTTCCTTTTACTGTACAGTATGTGCTGTGTGCCTCCAGTATATTGTATTTTTGTATACATCAAGGACTTGATGAGACCTTCCACCTATAAGAAGATAAACATGGCACTGTATCCCTCTCTCATAAATTGTATCACCATCTCTGCCATGCCCATCACATTATTAATACATTTTACATAGGATTAACGGGTCTGCTTTTTTAACACTGTAATAACCTCTTGCGCTCCAGATCCCCTGAGAGAACTTCACTACGTTTGTGGGGGAAATGTCACAATTGTAAGAATTCCTTTCCTTTACACTATTCTGTATTTCACTGTTGTATTCTGTGACCTTACGAGCAAAGTTTGGGCTGAAGTACATTAGACCAGAATAATAATATGATTTCTACACAGAATATACTCGGTATAAACTCAGAAGGCCTCTGCCTTCTATTCTAATCAAAATGTGCTTTAGTGAATCATTGTGTTACTTAATCTAGGATGCATGTTAGACCCTCAGTGAAAGATGCATCTGTGATGCCCTCTAGGTTAGAATAATACCGTGTGATGCAATACATGCAAAACTATCATGATGCATTACAGTGGGAAAAGTTCATAACAGCAATTTGTTTGGTCCTTGTAAGGTAGTTGAAAGCTGATAAAACTACAGCTTTCACCTTACAAGAAAAAAAAAAGTTTCAATTTAAATTTCACATTGGACTTTAAGGGCACTCTGAAGTAGGGATCTAAACTTGCCAACCGTAGCTGCAGCTAAAATCCTGAGTCTTCAGCAGAAAAATGAATGGACAAATTGGTAATTGAAATGCATTCAACTGTACCTTCTTTCTGTCTTTAGAGAATTTGGAGCTGCCTAAGAACTTTTAGAAGGAAACAGTTTTTATTGCTTATACTTACAGTACAGTACTGTATATACAGTATATGTGGCCCAACCCCTAGATTGCAACCATTTTGATAATACCTGCTGACTGCCAAGATCATAAGATCATAAGGAAACATTTTAAAATACAGGCACCGTAACTGGACTTACTTGTAGTTCCTCAGTAGTAGTACCGACTGTCTAGTTGTCAGATCATCTCATGCTATATTTTTAGAAAATGTTTAACCTATTGCAACAATTGTAAAATGATTTCAAAACATCTTTTATGGGAAAAAGCTTAGTCATAAGTACAAGGAAAAAAGATAATGAAAAGCTGAATTGTAGCCTAACAACAAATGTCATTAAGACAAAGAGCACATTTAACACAACAATGTATAAAATTCAATTATTCTTATGGTTATAGGAATTATTGATAGCTACATGTAATGGAAATTTATAGTAGATAGTGATGTGAAATATTTTCATCTTTGTAACCTTTGAACATCAATGGAGAGCTTTTGCTCATGATGTTCTATACATCTTGAAACAAGAGCCTTAAACCAGCATGCTTCTGGAATGAGTATAATCACCCAGTCTTATTTATTGCATCAGTAAAGCAGGGCTCTGCCATTATTTAAGCCCCCCTGCCATGTTTATGGGTCATACTTCTTTGTCATCAGAAAAAATGTAAATGTTCCCTGTGGGCACAGAAGAAAACAGACCAAGAGCCTACAATGAAAGCATACAATATCAAATTCTTCATGCCATTTTTGCCTCGTCTGCCCCAAATTCTTTTCAGCTGCATATTTCAATGTCTGGGGACAGTTAATCTAGCTGAGATTGAGTTACTGATTTACAATATAAAAACACCGGAGATGGTATGGTTACTGAGGTGCTATCACTTACTCTCCCCTTGCGATTTGCACTTTAGACTTTTAATATAAGCAGGCAACCATAATCCCTTCCACAGCTACCACACTGTAACATACCAGGTGAGGAATTATGATCTATCATGATCTCAAATAAATAACGATACCGGTTATAAAGTAACATTGTGTTTGACTTGTCAATGTGTCTTGTTCTGCGCCTGAGTAAATAGAATTATTGGATTTTGCTTGTATTGCTAATCTCAGTTACTTGAAAACGAGAGTCAAGGTGTTGAGGTGTCCATGATAAAATCTGTGTTCGTTTACAAGTGTCACATTTGCCCCGGTTGTTGCTCTGGGGAGATGGTGGCTAGCATTGGTGTTCCCAGCACTGCACCACCCACCTGTCTCTCCGTGCCAGTTGCCATGGACACCAACTGACAGGAGACCTGGATCACCTGTCCGGATGAATTGGTGAATAGTTGCTTAGGCTCTGCTCTGGGCTCCATTATAGAGCTTGAACTCTGAGTCTCTGGTGCGTTTCCTAGCTTTGCCTCCTGTGCTTTGCTTTGGGTTCCTGACCTTGCTATGTTCTCTCAGCCGTGATTCCTGGATCTCCCCCTGGCGTTGTTTTCATCTCTACAGCTCCCTATGTACGACCCAGATTACTCAACACGTGAACTTTTCGACATTGCTTTGTCCTCACTCTTGCCTGACCATCCCGGTTTGCCCTCAGTGCAAGTCTCTAACACTGCGGCGTGGCTGCAGCTCTGTGGCTGCTGTGTGGCTGCCTGGCAGTGCAGCTGAATTCCTGCCAGCCTGGCTGGCTGCCCCCCTGCGATCTCCACTGTGTCTGCCACACCATCCCGCCTGCGGCTTGGAAAACCCTGCTTGCGTGCAGCACAGCAGCCACTGTCGGCGTTCCTGCCCGCCGTTCCCCTGGGTCTCATCTGCCTTTCGCCCAGCGAGCGGGTTCTTCCATTCAACTCCTGGTCCATTGGTAGACCCAGCAAGCAGCACTTAAACAAACCTGCACTAATACCTGTTTCACTCTTTGAAATAACCTGAATAACAGTGCCCTCTAAATATTACTGGAACAACTTAATCAGAACTGTTTTTTTTGCTTTCCAGTTAAATTACTTGTATTTGTGATTATGAGATAAGCATGAATAATACATACAATGTAACGCATGTTTTATTTTGGGGTAATTGCAAGAATACACTTTTTCACGTTCAAAACGAAAACATAATGATTTGAAGAGATCACATTGTAAAGATTAGGGCACATTCACTTCCAGAAAACCTCAGAGTGGAAAAGTCATTTGGTTGAATATCCCTTTGAGACAATAATAGCATTAATTCTGCAATCCATCGAGCTCACCAAACCATTAGTTACATCATCAAGTTCCCGTTTCAGATGCAGTCAAGCTTCAGAGATGTGGTGGAGTTCCATTCTGTCTCCACAACTTAACCTTCCCATCACTTTTGTTAAAGGTTTATATTACACTTTTTATCTGTCCTGAAAACTTTGTTATAAAATTCTGTGGCATGGAGGGGTTAAAGAGCAAACCCAAAGGCAAATCTATATCATAAATGAGGAATAGATGCAGCAATTAAGTACTTTAATATTGATTATAACCCCTACAGGTGATGAAATAGAAGAGCGTTTTATGGGCTTTTCCACAATTAAGCCCATTTTTTTTTTTGCTCTGGTCATTAGTCAGTCGACCTCAGTAATAGTAGTTTCCTTCCACAAGCTTACACAGAAAGTATCTGTTCATTCCTGAGGCATTGAAAAGCAGTTCAAATGGTGTCATACAAAATAACTTGAAAGCAATGGGATTAACATGTGTTGGGGTGGAGGGTCTGGGCAGTTAATGCCCTTCACAAATTCTTGCTAAATGAGCTTTGGGTGAATGTGGTAGCATTTTTCGGTCTGTAAAGGTTAATAATGGTGTGTTTCTTGTCTTAGAATAGGAAGTGGTCTGTTAATGTTCTGTTAGAAGTGAAAGCTATCCTGTCCAGCCACTGTGGAAACCCAGACTACTCTGTGGTAGAAACTGTAGTTTGTGTAGTTTGATACAGTGAGGTGTAATGGGGGTTTAATCAATCAAATTACAAGGGTACATCCTTAAATGTTGAGGCTTAATAGTTTATACAACAGGGTTTGAAGCACAAAACTGGAATGGCCAGATTGACTGTCCCTCTTCCTTGGTTTTAGCTCATTTGCTACAAACAGAAAACCAAATACAGAAAAGGGTGAATTGTTTGTTACCAAGTAGCCCTCTCTCAGTGTTCAATATTTCATTATTGATAGATACATTTGATGAATAAATTATTATAAGAAGGTACCGTAGTAAGTTTGAGATTGGGGTTTCACAGCACTTCAAAAATGTGTTAAAAAAAGAAAAGGTAAAAGATTTTAAGTTATAAGCATGTGTATTTACAAAAATTTGATGATGTTTTGATTTATTGTGATGTTTTCCAAGTGTTTTCAGTTTTCCTGTAAAACGTGTTATTTCTCCAAGTGATCAATTTATTAGAACCTTCAATTCAATTATATAAATTTCAGTTAGGAAAAGTACTGTTACAAACATTAGCTCAAAACATACTATAGTACAGGTCTTATTGATTTCAAATTTACCCACACAAGAAGTGACATAAGTATAGTGGTGATGAGGGGATGAACATCAATAGAAAATCATTCTTCTGCGATTTACATTCATGCTTTGTAGAAAAGGTAAATTCATGGGTGTTTTAATATTCATGTTGAAAAACACTGGTTAGTTTTTATTAAGATCTTTCAAATGTAAGCCGTTAAAATATTTTTTACCGCAAAAGGGAAAAGAAACAGCCTCATTTTCAGAGTACACCCAACATGATATATTTCATTGGAAAAACACAAAAGAGAAATTACATGACTAACCATTCTGATAACAAGTGACAGTTCACAAGAGGTGTTAATACAAAACGATTCCTTCATAAGAAACACTGAATAAAATGAGTTACTCATTTGAGGTTGTCATTTGCAAAAATGACATAATTAAAAAAGTATTCACAATTCATATGTAACAATGTGAAAAACAGAAGACAAAATAATTGTCTATTTAAATCATTCCAGGCATAATGACCATTTGAAAAAAGTTGTTTTTTCAAAATATCTGAAAGTGGCTGTAAACCTGTCAAATGTAATTTTAAAATACAGTTGATCCTTTGTGAGAAAACATTCACTCTCATACATTTTCTTGTGTTTTTTTCTTGACACATAAAATACACATTTTATACAGAAATATCCTAATGCTGTTACAAGATGACTGGATACAGCATTTGGACAGAACCCAAGTACAAAGGGACTTGAGAGTGGTGGGAAAGCCAGAATTAAATCTGAAGAGACCCAACTGGTTGGGGATCGAGCACTCCAGTACTTTCAGGGAAAGTGAAGGAATAATTGATAGCTGGCTGGTGGGGTTTAGAAAGCCCTGACCACTCAGTAGTGACTCAAAAAAAAATAAAACTAAAATATGGCAGTCTGCGGAGAAGCCGGCTCTCTGTGTCCCAAGCAAATAAGAGAGAAAGACTGGCATGGCAGAGCACTATCCTTCAATAAACTGTCTACCAAAGTCCATCGACCAAAGTCAGGGAGAGCCCTTGCCACCAGGCTCTCTTAGCTTCAGAGTGGATTCCTGCAGCACAACTACCAGGGAATGGAAGACGCACAGCCCTGGTGGGCAGCCCACTAGAACAGGCTGGGGTGCAGGTGGACTGCCTGCCTGACATGAGTAACAGGACAGAGAACATACTGTACAGGAGTGAAAAGAGAGTAGTGAAATACTGGCTGGCAGAGCGAAGATACAGTAGCTCTGGCCAGTCAGCAAGCAAAGACAAAGGGCTAGAACGCAACAGTATAGACCGGAGTGCATGAGGGCAGTACTGACATGGAGTGAGAGGAGTGAGGATAATGATGAAGCACCGCAATAGAAAAAGGACAACAGGAAAAGGGATAAATGAATGATTTGAATCCAGGTTAATAATTAGAATAGATCAACTGAAAGGGGATCCGGTCAGAGCAGCAAGCCCTAGAAATCCCTAGAATGCTTTGATTTCCCAGAGCAAATGCAGACGTCCATAACAAATATTATTTCACTAGGAATAACAATGCCCAAGATTGAAGTGTCTTGACAGGATCATGAAGTGAAAATGTGGCTGAACCAGGTTGGCTGAGGGCTGACCTCCTGTCCAGGGGATGAGGTGGCTGGGACCCCCATCCTGAGATATATAGTGTTTTAGGAGAGGAAATGACATCGGGAGTGATTGCTATTACTGATAGCAGAGTCCAATTGAACTTAGTTGTCATCCCTCCCGAACTTTTGTCACAAACTTCATTTACCATGTCATTATCCAACCTTTAAATATAATATACTGTACAGTGAATGCTTCGAAACATTTACGGTTGTAAATAATCTTGAAGATAAGGATTAATCTGCTGTCTTTTGTGTTGTAAAAATGTCCTCAAAATCTTGCCTTATGCCAACACAAAATATACTGTAAATAAGATAAAAATGAAAATATAAACAATTTGCACATCAAGTTACTGTATACAGTGCATCAGCCTTTTTAAACCAATTTGTAAAACACAATTGTTTTGTGTGTTTTATTTTGATCCATCCATACAATAAAATCTATAGGAATTGTGCATCAAGCTACTTGCTGTCTTGGACGATTCTTTGAATCTCATTAAAGGTAAGCTCCCTTTCAATATGTAGCTACAAATCCAAAAGAAACCATCCATTTGGAAATAAAATATCGGTCTAAAATAGTTCGTTATATGTCTATTTGAGTGACAAGGCATGAAAAGAAGTGGGATTGTTCTGGTTGGCACAGTGTTACACCTTGGTGAGGTACAGTATATGGATAAAAAGTAAGTGTGTCCACTGTTTGTGTTCTGTCAAGAACTGGCTGGGTGCAGACAGTTTTATATTCCACAGATCATCGTAAGTACATGTGGTTTCTGGATTTTTGTTGGCAACAGATCATCTTTAGAGCTACAGTTTAAAAAAAATAACATGGAAGGAAACCAAACGAGACCCTTGGAATCACCCTAAAATGAACTTTGAGTGGAGCTAAGTTTTCGGTTTTCTTTGTCTTAACTGACCTCTGTCAGTAGTGTGTAGCTCACACGATGTCTGGGCAAATAGACTATAAAATGAATGAGTGCTGCTGCTGTGTATTCCCTTTACACTTCAGATCCTTGAAGATGTTGTGGTTACCCTACTGAGATGTAAACAGTACTACTTACAACATGTTTCCATGTCACGGCTGCATTCCAGTGCACAGTTTTGAATCATTAACAATTTCTACATGAGCTACAGCCACCAGCTTTGCTACAGAGACAAATCAAAACCAGGCCTTTATTCCAATTTTCACTGTCTGCCAAGAACCAGAACAAAATCTTCAGAACAGATATCTTACCTGACAGTTTCTGAAGTTCTAGTGTGTCCATTTTAGGTTTGAAAACAGGCAAAAATCAACTTCTGCATCACAAGTCTGAATCACACATGGGGTTAAAAGAGAAGCAGCTCTTGAGCTGGGATTCATTTATTGGCAGGCTGTAGGCTCTGAATCATGTTGTCAGCGAGTGTGTTGTTGTCACTGTCAGAGGACTAGCAATGGAGAAGTTCCAGTGCTGCCTAAGCAGTTTGGTATCGGTGGGGTTGCACCAGAACAGCATATGCTTTTACAGATGTCTTTGAGGAAGGAAAATGGGAAACTGTACAGGTGACGGCACAGGGGGACATTTGTGTTTTAACATCACAGTAAATAATGAACTGTCAAACACAGCGATGACTTTTTTTAACTTGGTATTTTGTTCAGATGAAAATAAAATCTTGAATCTGAAACATCAGATAATGAAAATAAATGTAAAACATTGGTAATGTACGTTATTGTATAAAATATGAAGTGCCTGACCCGGGTGCAACACAAATTGTCTTTCCTCTTTAATAAAAACTAAACATTTATTGTTGTTAGTTTATACATTTTATAAAGGCACTTTTAAAATGATGTGAATGCGGAATGAAAATTGTTTCCCAGTGTACTGTAGCTGTAAGGTGTTTTATCTGGTAGAAAAAATAACCTTCTACTCAAGAAATGTAAGAAAAACTGTTCTAGAATTTCTGTTATTTTCTCTGCAGTTCTTTTTTTCCACAGGTTATATAAAAAAAAGTAGCAAAACAGAAATGCAGGGCCATGATTAATCAGAATTCAGACTGACAGTTACACTTACAGTACCTTAATTTCAGCCTCTGTTAAATTACAAAATAACTCTTATCCACAGTATTTATACTTCATTACATCTTGGCTAAATGTCTTTTCTGCACATTCCTACATATGTGGATATGTACTTTTTATATCCATATCTCTTTAATACCTTCAAAGTGCTCTTGTGTTTAAAGACTTGCAATAAATCCCATATCAGTTCTTAATGACCATAGCAGGCCTGCTTGTAATATGTCATTGTTCTGAAGCAATCACCCAGTAGGGAAAAGACCATGCCAGTCTTAGTAATTGCATATGCAGAAAGATTTATACTGCCATTATGTGCATCCACGAGAAATAACTCAAACACAGAATCGCCAAAAACAAATATTACATTTCTGTTAATTAGTTACTTCATTCTGCAACTTTGACGGCTCTAGATATGTTTCAGCTAATAAGCAGGCGGAAAAAAAAAATTGGCTAATGATTACAACTTCCAGTAACTTAAGATATCTGGTATTCCCGATTTTTTTGTACAGAGCACACACACTAGATTCTTTTCATTCTGCTGCAATCCAGCCTGATGATGATGATGAATTGATGGAGCACTGGAACGTTCAGAGATTTCCACGGATCTGCGCAAAGGAAGGTGTATTTATGTGCAAATTCTGTGGAAGAGGAAAAAGATATGTTCCTGTCTCCGTCGCAAGGACAATAGACCTGGAAGGGTGTTTTTTTTTTAAACGAAGCACATAGTAAGGGCCTGCAAACAAAAACCTTACACAAGACAACAGGATGCAGAATAATGTTGTCTTTCTTCTATCCCTTAATACCCTCCTCCTGCTGGAATTACCTGAGATTATGGCCTAGTTTGACAGTTAAGCCTTTGTTTACAGCGGGGTAGCTCAGTGACTATAGGAGATGCTAAGGGAACTCCCTGGCTGTTTCTAAGAGACTGTACAGTGGAACCTTTCTTTTCCTCTCGGGGAATAAGCAGGTGCAGACTTACGTAGGTTTCAAAGCCTTGATGAATACAAGTCTGCAAAGAAAATGTCACACTATGGAGATGCTTATTCAGGTGTCAGTCTCAGAGTTTCATGTAACTTATTGATCATCAAGCCTGATTTATCAACTGGCTGATCACCACTTTGAGTGTCAGATACTCCGGTCAATAGGACATTCAGAATACTGAAGTAGTCACCCATGTTGAACACATTCTAATTTGCTCTTTCAATGAAAGACAGTTCCTCTCTCCCATGTGAGGCACAGGTTTTTTTTAAACAAATATACACCTTTATTCTAAAAACTGATCATGTAAAAATGACTGTATTCATAACAGCTTTGAGTATCCTTAGCACAATGAAAATAAAGAATATATTCAGAAATAAAAAATATATTTTTACATTTAAGTGATGATTGACTTATTAGAAAAAGTAGAGGACACAGCATAATGTTTTAGAATGCTTCATGGGTCTTATTTATATTTTTCTAAGTGTTAAATATTTATCTTTGTGTCCTATAATTTATGATATACAAAGTCTGTTAATTTGCATTAAACATAATTGGTCAGTCCGAATTCATTTCAGGGTACCTAAATGAAGATGAATGCCATTTCATACTGGAACTAAGGAACTAAACCCCAACCCCAGAGAAGCAGAGAAGAGTCTCATTACATTACTTGTGAACATTAGTTTGTTTTTTGGCATTGGACTATATATTTTAAACCTGGTACCTTATTTTTAGTATTGCCAATTTTCAGAGACGGCCATGTGAACTTAGCACATTGATCCAGTCTATCATTCAGCCACTTACTCTAAAAAGCAAGACAGGGAGCTCAATTAGCATGCACTTTGTAGTCTGTGAATAATTATCATATAAAAATGTTTATGGCAGACAGGCATTTAATAGTGTGCTCCTATACTTTGAGGGTTTACTTGAACACTGCAGTCCCTCTTCTTGTCAGCACTGCATTGCTTTTGGAAAACTTCATCAGAGACTGGGGTAATGCAATACTTTGGAGTTGTTGCACCTAAGGAAAATAATGGACTTGACCTTTTGGATCATTTTCATCATACAATATGGTCTTCTGATAATTACATCAAAATTGAAAGAACTGGCAGATCACGTGATCGCTGTTACTAACAAGAAAAAAAAGAACAGATTTAACACTGAAGTAAGGTCAGTTCAGTCCAATATTTATGCTGGTCACACATGCTGTAATATAGTGTGTGTTTATAGTTTACCCCTTGCAGTGTTCGACATGTCACCCAGTACACACTAAATCAAAACACAAAGGCCACTCTTTTGAAGTCCAGTGCAAGATTACTCCTAGACTGTCTTTTTCCTGCTACAATCAATGTCTAGAATTGTTTTTGAGCTCTGGAGGTGCACTCACAAGTGACAAGCACAAACAGATCCTACTTCAGGAATCAAATATAGTTTTTATTAGATCTTTCTTGCAGTGCGGCAGTTCCCTGCAAAAACATGTTTTGTTCTGTTTAACCTATTCCACTGGGGACACAAACCAACAGTGACACTGTCATTTGTGAGCAATGCAGGATGACTCTCTTGTGGTACAAATGTCAGATTATACTGCACCGTACTAGTTATCCTCCCTAAATATAGCTCTTTGGTTATGATAGCCTGTCGTAAGAATTCATGATTTCACACACATGCCCTTTAGTGGAACCAGCGACACTGTCACAAATCTTAAAAATTAGCTGAAAAGGGAAGAATGGTAAATTCATAACTGTCTCCTGCTTGCCTGTGATTCACAAGAACAGCTACCTGCTCCAGTAATGCTGTTTTCCCAATCCCTGCTCTGTTTTACAGCATGTACCTTTTGCCACTCCAGAGGAATTACAATAGCACAAACCACACTGCCATTTTAGAATATGCCCTACATAAAAAAGGCATTACAACCGAAGAGAAATGCACAGATGGTTTTGAACAACTGTGTTCAGCCATCTTTGGCATTACTTTGTATTCTTGTACCTGGCAATTGACTCAAAGATAATCAGAAATGTGTGTCATCTCTCCTTCAGAAGTTTTGACGTGTTCAGTTAGATTTGTCTTGATTGCACAGTGTATTCATTTCACAGTGAAAGCACAACTACCTGAGGCATTAGTTTGAGCGTGGGACGTGTCTGAGGTTTGCTGATCAAGAACTCCATCATGAAGGCGCTGTGACCACCGTCCTGCGACGTCTCTAAGCCCGTGGTTGCCCTGGGAAACCAGAGCATTCTCCTGAGGGCTCACGGCTTTCCAGGGCTTACTGCTGTGACCAGACCTTCTTTCAGCCGGCCCTCCTAATCACCAATCAGGACTCCGATTATTCCATCATTCTTCCCCTTTTCTCTTTATAGTCAAGAAACACTTGTTCAGCAGCACTTTATCATTACTAGAGAAAGGAGGACAGAAAATAAAGCAAGTGCCAGGCGAGAGGTTAATGTCCAGATCATCCATAAAGACCGGATTCAAGTATCTGAACCTTCTTAGGAGAGTTTGCCATTCTGTTGCTTTTAGGAAACTCTGATTTCCTCTATAAAGAATCCCTCAGTTAAAAACAGCCTCTCCTGGTTAGTGGATTTGGTTTTAGAACAAGGATATACTGTAGGTTTCCCACTCATTTTGTAGCTTCCAAGTTTATACAGTACAGAGAGAGATGTAACTGTAATCTGTTCAGTTTAGGAGGCAGCTTGATCTCATTTTGACTTTTGTAGGTGTTATATAAATTAAATATTTGGTACTGTAGCAGTCTGGGATTTTTCTGGGTGGTCAGCCCCCTGGGATGTTGTGTTTGTAAGTTTGTACATAGCTTATCTTGTATGTTGTATGTGGTTTAGTGTGTCATTGTCAGTTTAAATAAATATTTGTTTAATCCAGTGTCTGAATTATTACTCTTTTCTCCAAAGCTGTGCCAGAGAACAAAGAATTCAGGTGCCTCTAATTATATCAACCACTTGGATATTTTCTTGGCATATCTTTACAATCTGGGAGTTACTTTTAATTAATTTACTTATTGACTTACCCGCTTGGTCATTTTCTGAGATTCACTATTTTCATAACCCACCCCTAACTGATACAACATTAGACCATAAAATGGGTGTACTTACATTTTCACCACACTGCATATCAAATGACTGTGGTAACTACTGGGGCTCTGAAGAAGAACAACCTGTAAAAGCATTCCATTAGAAAGCCGACTGAGCTCAATGGCCACACTGTTGCAAATTCAAGCTCATCTCCCAGGCCAATTGTAATCCTGATCATACATCCCTGCACATAATTGGTTGGGTCCTATGGGGGGTAGGTTGTTGAACAGGGACCTCTTGTCTGGGACAGCAACAGTTGCAGGCCTGAGTGCTGTCAGTGAGAGATGGCTCATTCCTCTGGTCAGCAATGACTCTTCTGTGAGGTACAGTATTGTGGTGCTCCCTGGGCATCAGATGACATGTTTCTACAGGTAGGCATGTCTGAAGAACATATACAGTACCTACACATGAGTGGCTCCTAAATAACTAAATCTAAGAACAGCTGACAATTCAGATACGGAAAAAAAATAATTCATTTATTAAAAGAACATTTCTTTTTAAAATATACAGCAGCACTATAATGCTCTGCAAAAGTCGTCATACTTATTATTTTAGTGTGATAAAGAAAGGTTCAAAGCAATTCTTTTTTGTGAAGGTGTATATAGTTAAGAAGTCCCCACTTAAATCTGAAACAGATCTGAAAATTAAATTAGAATGAAGACATGGTGAAGCAAAGAGAACAAATAATGTCATCATTAGTCCATTTGAAAGGAGTCTGTATATTAGTATCAATGTACCAGCTGCCCGGGAAACATTCTTTCTATTGTTAGAAAATGTCATACAGTACCTTAACACAAAAAGCCAGAGGCAGGAACCTAAAAGATGAAAATGTGCTTGTTGATTTGTGTACTGGTTTCAAAGTAAATATAGGAGGGTCGAAGCAATTCACCATACTACATATCTACATAAAATATATATATATTCATTGCCTATTTGTCTCAAAGAGATTAGAAGAGATTTGGTCACTTAAACACTTACGTCATTCTGCAGCTGCCCAGAGGACTCTTAAATTGATCTAGGCTCCATAGTCACAGCAAGAAGCTGAAAAAATACAATACCCCTTTTGTTCAAAAGCCAGGTTATTTTTTATTTTTTTTTAAAAAAAAGCATGTTTACACAGCTCACGTTTGACTTCGAACAGTCCAGAAGGCTTTTTCTTGACAGTCTGTAATTCGTCTTATCTCAGATCCGCGCCACACTTGAAGAAGTTTGGTGGCTGCTGGTTTTTTAATGATCAATTAATCCTAAACCGCATTCTCACATTTCCAATTAATGTCATGCAAACAACCAAATCTCCCATGACTTTATCTATTTGTCTCGAGTAATCACCCAGATTATCTGGCATAAATGATGTATACTTTCATGTTTCCTGCTAAAAAAAGGGGAACAAAAGTGTTTGCACAACAAAGCTGGCATATACAGATAAATGCAATGGCAATGGAATTAATATACTGATATAATATATTGGCAAGGTTGATATAAATTTACAGGGGGTTTGGGGTCTGGGAGTAGTCTCTCTACCATCAAATAAATAATCCCCCCAATATCCTTATCCTGTCTTTGTACACAACAAAGGCAATAAGTGCTGTGAGATTTATACAAAGATGAATTTCCCTTACTATTGTGTTTTCTCAGGAAGAACCACAGCAGGCAGGGACAATTTGTATTGAAAATGCCGTGAGCAAAGAGATATGCGATATTGGCTTAGAAATGCTGTTCATGCCATGTCTCAGCACTGGCGATGTTTTTTCTGTCTTGAGCAGCGTTCATTTAAGCCCATCTCGTGGATATATTGGTGAATACACTTTGTCTTTTGCTTGATCCATCCTAACATTTCCTGCTCCGGCTCATGCAGTTTCCCCTTTCAAGTGCTCAACATATTCCTTCAACAAAAAAAAAATGCAATCAAAGAGGCACTTGTCAAAAACGCTCCGGCTAGTTAGTGGTCACTTTTTAAATTGTGGCGTCCGAAAAAGGACGTAAGCACAACAGCGGAGCAGAGAGACAGGAGGAGAAGGTGAATGTGTCAAGAAAACATCCCATAAGAAGTCTTTAAAGGCTTCTATTACATTGTTTAGGGAGGGGCAGAGTCCCATTTGGGATGGCATTTGGGGACCTGGTCACATTATTGGCCTGTGAAAAGGTTGGCTCGTCGCTCTTTTTTAAGAGTGCACATGAAATAATATGTATTCATATACAGTATATTCCAAATGTCTTAACCAGTTAATAAAAAGAAAAATTGCCATACATTTTTAGTTGATGTTGAACTCAGGGTTTGACTTGGGTAGAAACTTGAGTAAAAACGTCAGAAAATAACTACTGGAATAAAGGCAGAAAGCCTAATCAGCATAGAGAGTTTTATCTTGGGGGTAATATAAAAGGCCACTGTTATTAGACTACAGGTTACGATGAAGAGTGTAGCTACAGAACAAGTCCTTGTGATATAATGGAGCCAAAGCTTTCAAAGTCTTGCAACTGGCTTGTAAGAGCTTATCAAGTTAAGCCTGAGGTCATCAGGGAGTCACCACAAGGGAGCCAAGGCTGGAGTTATATGATCACATTAATAAGCTGGAGTTCATACATAAATATCAATATTTTACTTAATTGTTGCATAACACATACAGCAGCACTGTTTGACGTGCATTCACCAGTGAGGTCACCCTGAGCTCTGCACATTTTATTGGCGGTCTATAAAAAAAATGTGTTAAACTTGGCATTTTTAAAATTATCACCTTTATCAGGAGAGAACAACAGCAACCCTCCTCCTACTCTACAATCCCATTGATTTGTTCCAATCTGTAGGCCTTATCAGTAGACAGCTCTAGGATACCAAACACAGAGAAACAAGGCTCCTTCTTGTTAATTTGTTGTTCAGCCCTTGCTGGGTGATTGTCACAGATTCTGGAGAAAAAAAAGAGTGTTCTTCCTATTTTGTCAAAGTCAATTTTACAAGTTTTTAAAACTATTTTCACAATTTACATAGAGAAAATAAAGTATATATTTTTTCGAAGAAAACGTTAATTTTATGCTTAAGCTGAATTTTCATTTTCAGGTGATTTTCATTTGACCTTCACGAAGCTTCAAGTACAGTATGAAATGTTTTAATGTAATTTATGGAACCAGTTATGACCTAAGTTTTGAACCACACTTTAAATGTCAAACATGTATCTGATCATTAGTTTTTACTCGTTTAAATCTCTTACTCTAGACCTAATGTATTTAATGTGTTCTATCCATACAGAGGAGGAAAGCAATAAGAAGCTTTATCATCATAAATGATTCAGCAATTAACCCCTTTGGCTGTCCCTCACAAAAATGCTGGTTTTCATACAGTTTTTTCCAACAAGCTTTGTCACAGCAGAGCACAGCAGGAAAACAAGATGCACCCATCCATTTTCTAGCCAATTCATCCAATTCAGGGTCACTCCTCTGGCAAGCCACAGGGACAAGACAAGATACACCCTGTAAGGGATGGCCTATTGCAGGGCACACAGACACAAACATGCACACATTCACACCAGGGACAGTTTTCTCAGAAGACAATTAGCCAACAAGTACTGTATGTCTTTGGATTGTGAAAAGAAACCGGAGCACCTGAAGAAACCCACAAAAACACATGGAGAACATACAAACTCCAAGCAGATAGCAACCCACGTCCAGAATTAGACCTAGAGCCTCAGCACTGCAATACTAATGATTGCACCACCAGGCCAGCTGGAAGACAACATTCCAAATCTTGTTTAATGAAATATGTCTATATATCTATATATCTTTATTATAATTTCCACTTACATGGATGAAGTTGTACAGCTGCTTAGGTGGTGTCATAGCAATAACCTGGACTTGAACATAAAGAAAACGAAAGAGATAATAGTGGACTTTCGGAGACACAGGCCATACACTCACAGCCCACTCAGTATTGATGGAACGGAAGTGGAAACAGTCACCAGCTTTAGGTTCTTGGGAATTCACATCTCTAAAGATCTAACCTGGACTGTGAACACTGACTCTATCATGAAGAAGGCTCAGCAGCGCCTTTATTTCTTGAGGTGCCTCAAGCGCTGGGGGATGCCAATACATGTGTTGGTGAACTTCTTCCGCTGCACCATCGAGAGCGTTCTCACCAACGGGATCACCGTGTGGTATGGCAACACCTCTTCGCGAGAAAGAAAGGCACTGCAGAGAATGGTCAATATGGCCCAGAAGATCATCAGCTGCGGTCTCACCGCGATTAAACAGCTCGATGAGGACCACTGCCGTGGTAGAATTCTGGCCATCACAGAGGACAATCACCACCCCAGGCATGAGCTCTTCACCCCACTGCCCTCAGGCAAGAGATATAAGAGCATACGGACACTTACCACTAGATTCTTCAATAGCTTCTATCCACAAGCAGTGAGACTGGCGAACACATTTAGCCATCCCCCTCGGACCACACCTACACCATCACCATCTACCTCTTTATGATTTCTTACCTATTGCACATCTCCAGTCATTGTTTACACGTCTGTATTGTTTACATTCAAACTGTCTACATGTTTACTTGCACATTGTCTATTGTTTGTTTGTACACTGTTTGCACTTTGTCTTGTTTTTTATACTTGTTTTACAATCGAGAGACTTTCTGTAAAGAATTCCATTGTACCAGTACCGGTTACATATGGCAATAAAGTTCAAGTTCAAGTTCAAGTTAATTTTAAACTCATTCATCCATTTTCTTCTAGTGTGGTAAGTGTCCTTGTACTCCTACAACCTCAGGCTCCAGTCACATTCACTTACCTTCTTGACTGGACATCTGTAAATGATTTAGCATATAAAATAGACTTTGGCATCTTTCATTAAGATCTCTTCACATGCAAATGACATAACAGTAGCCTGCATCGTATGTCCTGAAGAGATCCATTTGTTCTTCTTTTAGAGGTGCTTTGACTAAAGTTCATGTAAGTCTTAGCAATTAATTAGTATCATTAAATAACTAAAAATACTGGCTGTGTCTAAAGGCATGGTCACTGGAAGTTTGTGTATACAAGATACACTTTCTGATATTATAAATCACTAGTCCCTAGATTCAAAACCATTAGTAACCTACTGTAAGTCATCAACTTCAGTGGGATAGTGTGATACACTAGAGATCACAGTAGGAGCCAATAATGAATCCTATTGCTCACAGGGCTCGTATATCAGCCAGTACCCTACAAAAGGCCAGACCTCTGGAGAAGAGACTAGTCGGGGTGAAATTTTGAATATGGGGAATAATATAACCCTAGGTTAACATTTCAAACAAAAAAAGCTCCTTTCAAGGAATCTGAAAGTGAATTCAACACTTCACAGAGCTCCCGAGACTGGTCCCCGAGTTCCTGTAGGCAGACATCAGGTTGTTTTACCCTTGATATCGGCAGAACCGTTTCAGTGGTTCTCTGACTGACAGTTGCAGAGCACAGCAGGAAGGTGGGCAAAGGAAGCAGTGACTCAGGCTGATGGAAACAGAACTGCAGTGTCACCGAACAAGCAGTCATCGTCAGTGATGTGACGAGGATAAAGCGCTCCTCTACAGGAACAATGCTGAGTGACTCAACACACTGAGACAGCTACTGACTTCGACATGAATACGCACTGCCACTGCAGTGTTTTGGAATATGTTCCAAAAAACACAGAACCACAGAAGTTCCTGACTTCTCTCACACACTTCCATTTGGAACTGGAAGATGAAGAGCATAGTACATTTCAGCTTTATCACAGATTTTTAAATTTTGCCATCTTTAGACAAAATAAATAGGATGGACCTCGAAGCTTCTTTGACTCGAGTTAACTTTGTTTCGCATTTTCTGAAACGAAAATTGTTGCTTCTGTTTTTTCTCACTATCACACAGTTTTGGAAATATGACTTGTTGATTTGCTTTGGTGATGTTAGAAAGTTTTAAAAATAAGCTTTAGGAACTTAGATCCACATAAAGAGCAGTAACAGCAAGCTGTGAACGGAAACATTTTTTCCTGTGCTTCTTTCCCTCAAGGCAGATCATTAATGCTTGTTACATGCTCAGGGTGGATAACAATGGCAACTAAATAACTTTCTTGTCACAAATCTGGTGCTGCACTTATAACCAAAAGCAAGCTTTCACAAATGGTCATGCGAATGGCCCTCAGCCATGTACTTCCAGTTACTTGTCAGGCTAGTTTACAGAGTGCTTCATTTGAACTTATTAACAAAAAAAGGTCAGATGTTATCTTAAAGCTGAGCCATATTGAACGTATAGCAATACATCATCTGTGTTTGTTTCCTTTGAAGCTGGTCTTTCATTAATCCTCTACAGTCACGCCTGTATTCAAGCACTGGGTGAGGGGTGGAACTGGGCTTGTCTAAATAATGGGGGAGGACAGGATATATTCACAAAATTTCCATTATTTTTTTTATTGTTTTGTCAACTTCTTTGTCTTCAGTGTATGTATGTGGGGAGTGTAGACTGAATTTAGGGGAGGTGTCTCACCCTCTCCAACCCCTTGTGTTCCCTTCGAAACACCACTGATTCTGGACCTTAAGATGTGCAAGATGTCACGATACAAAAAGTTTGTCAATTCACGAGACACACCTTTTTCTAACTAGTAGGCTGAGGATACCACTGGAGAAAATGGAATGGTGGAATGAACAGACAGTTGGGCATGCCTGCATCTGAAACTACAGTAGCTTCATTCTATTATCTACTGTATGTTTCATTGATGCAATTATTTATATATCACCGTCGTGCCATATGCAAGCATCTAACGCTGACAGGAATGAAAGGAAGAATATTCATATCAGTACCCATTACTCAGCTGATTATATATTGTAAGCCCCAGAACCTGTAAACAATTTGCTACTGTACATTATGATTTTTTGAGCCTACGCTTAAAATGTTTTAATGAAAAAAGTAGATCAAGTATTAAAAGCCCCGATGCCCAACCTCTGGATATTATCATATAAACACCGAAATGCATCTAATTTCCACATTTAAAAACCACTGCCAAGAAGCACTGACTGGACTGAATTCCATTCACTAAGATCATGTAGCTTCTAGACTCTTTTGTTGCTTCTATGGTTATCATTAGGCCCTTTACAACTTTTTTCCTGTTATAACAAAATGCAAAATACTTCCAACTTCAAACCCCATTAGCACAGATTTCTCAAGCAACTATCACCCTAAATAGTCAACCTCTACTGTGAGCCCATATACTAATTATCCACTCGAAAAGCCAAAGGCACCAGGAAAATGACAGGCTTTCAAGCTTTAGATGTGGTATACATTTTATGACCAACAAAAGAGATGTGGAGATTGAATTGTACATGTAATGTTGCCCTTTTGGAGCCTGGTCTTGCAAGTATGGTTCATTTAGTAGATGATCAGTAAAAAGGTGGGGCTCTCCTTTTACTGCACAATAAAAAGCAGAAAAGCTGCTCTGAATTTCTAAAGCCATCTAATTCCTGATGAATTGCAGCCATTACAATTTCACAAAGTTAGCCGGTGTGTTTTGCATGCAGCAGTCCTAACCACAGTATAATTTTTAGAAACTCAAAAACTTCAGAAAGTAAGAAATGCACAAAACCACAAGGAAGGCAGTCAGCAGATCTTGCTCGTTTTGTTATTAGGAGCTTATTGATCGAAAAAAAAATCATTCAATTGCTTCTTTGAAGAATTCCATGTCGTCAACTTCAACATCTAGGCAGTTTGTTCCAGACACCCAAGCTTTGTCTTGTAAAAAAACCCGCCTTCCTATGTTCCTAAATGCATCAGATTTTCATCTGTGTCTCATGTGCTTATTTCATTACTGTATGTACAATGGTTGCATTGCAGATTGCAGGATTTTGAAAACTTTAATCGAATCATCTGTTCAGGAATTCAGTTCCGTTTACCCATCTGTGTTAAATGTGCCTTTGAGACCAGGAAATATTCTATTCGCTCCTCTTTGAACTTTGACCAAATTATTAGAGACAGAAGAGCACAGATGGAGTACTATTTTGAACCATGTGAACAGTCCCTGCTTTTGAATGACACTGTAGAGTGATTTCTTCTCTGGTTTCAGTCTAACACTGGCAAGTCAGAAAAGAAGACATCTTGATGGTGAAACTGACCAGATTTATACAATATTTCATTAGGAAGTTTCCTGCAAAACATGATAGAAAGTGCCATTTTTTTTTTTACTTTCATATAAAATGAATGGAACACCCATTCTAAAAATTCAAGAAGTGGGGCATTTTCACTGAATCCCCTGTCAATGAGTGTTAATCTCCCACTCAGAGCTGCAATGAATTGAGTATGGCCCATGCAAGCCTGACATTTTCCCATACCTGTGAAAGGCAGACCTCACGCTGTGGGAGAAACAGAAGGAAAGGCTGGAGGTGTGGGAGTCCTTGTTGTGACAAGTTTCGGAGAGTGAATCTTAAAACCGATGACACTGGGCCTGAGCCGAGCACTACGCAACCTCTGCAAATCTCACTCCTCCATCTCCGGCTGCACTCAGTGTTGTAACAGGTTACGTCGGGTTGTGTCTCATCTTGTCAAGTAGCTGACATTCTGATTTAATCACTTCCAATGCTGCCAGCTGAATTAGATCGGTATCAGAAAGTGCTGGGAACACAGTGTCCCTCACTTGTCAGAACCAGATTCTTCTCTTTTTTTTTCCTGAGCTTTCACCCATGAGTTATTTAAATGTTTTTAAGTTATTTCATCCATTTTTTGTACATTTTTTCTGAGCATCTACTGTATGTTAATGAGGAACTCCCCCCCATTATGAAAGGCCTGGGAAACAATTTCCCCCCCCCCCCATTTGTTAGCTGGGCGATTCAATGCTCAATTGTTTTGAGGCTCATCTTCAAAAAAGGAAGTATATTTGTGAATGGGAAACTTGACGACACCTAAAAGGTTTGTGTGTCATTGTTTTCAAACATTCCCCTAAACATACTTAGGGATCATTGTTTTTTAAATAAATTGAATTAAACATTCTTTTTAATCACTCTATTAATGAGGTTACAACATCCAACAAAACATCAAATCCACTCCAAAACTGTTTCTTCATACATCACTTAGTATTTTATTTATCAATTTTATTATAAATTGGCATCTGTTTAAACAGTTTACACTAGTTACAGAAAAATATTAAAAGCACAAAGAAATAAAATGAAAGCACACACACACACACACACACACACACACACATTGTCCTGAGGGTGTATGATTACTATCAAAGACTACAAAGTGGAATGTCTTCAGTTACATTGATTAAAGTGTTGCACTCTTTCAGGACAGACATTGTTCAATTCCACTGGCATCACAAGAAATCATGTGACAAAAATCACATTGAGCCCATGATAATAGACAAACGTACATAATCAATATTTTCCATAATTAGCATCATCAAGCTTCATAACTAGAAAATGAATTCCTGTTGCATTGCTACTGAAAAAATGATATGCGTCTGTTTAAATTAAATTTTGTTTGCCAGGTGTCTGCTCCAGTTCTATATAGTATATAAAAAGATACAAATGTGTTAGTTTGAAAGTCTGTACAGCAAAATTACCTGATCAACATCAGTAAAACACCTAGTGCCTGTAACAGTTTGAAGGCTACTGAATGTTGGCTGCTCTTTTTGTTGAATAAATAATAATGCAGTAAAATTTGTATGTGTTAAGTCACATGAGGTTAGATCTATCTACTGTTAGGACCTGGTGAGGTCTAGATGAAGGTCAGATACAGGTATGTCTTAATATGTAAAACCATACTTTTTCCCCATCACTGTATTTATCAGCTCCTACTTTGACCATAGCTGTGAAAACAATAATAAATAGTCTTAAAACACGGGACAGAGACATGCCAGTTAACACTAGGTTTTCCCGTGCAGATATGTCCTAAAAATAAACTTTCTTTATTGCTCTTTGAGGAGCATGCAGGAACTTTAAAACAAGAGGAACAGGACTTTCAATTCCTCTCATTATTTGCCCGAGTTTCACATCACAGACTTGACGCCTCCTCTTTCAGCACTGCGCAGTTGTTTATAAAGCTGGCCAGATTTCTGTTTTGTGTCATTTTGTCGGGGTATGAGTATGATGTATACTGTTGAGGAAAACTATTACACCTTTGGTGCGATTTTTCTTTAGTCTTGGAAAGCAAAGCCAGAAAGTGAGCATCCCCCTTGTTGAACAGACGTCAAAACATGTTTTCGAAAAGGTGATTAATTATTTTTCCTTACAGTACGGATTTTGCTTTATAGTTCTAACAGATTTGAGAAGGGGGCAGATATACATCATGGAGCCCGTTTTCCCCAAACCAGACTTTTTGTTAAGCTTTTGTTATAATTTTCCTGAGAAAGTCTTAGATAGTGTCTCATTTAATTTAGACACAACTTATAACTAACATTTATTCATTTCACAAACTGATCTATCTTTGATAACAGCTTTGTCCAATACCAGGTCACATTGAGGCAGAGCTTAATATGGCAGAAAATGGGTATAAGGCAAGATACACCCTGAATGGGACAACAGTCTACTGCAGGACACACACACAGGGAGGACAGTTTACAGATGGAAAACAATTTGTCTTTGAACAGCATGTCTTTGAATTGTGGGAGGAAACCCAAGCACTCAGGAGTACCCATGCAGCCACAAGAAGAACATGCAAACAGAAAGTGCCTCTGTCTGGAAATAACCCAGAATCGAAGGGCTGTGAGGCAGCAGTACTACTGTATGGGTCACATGCTTTTTTAACTTTCATTCACAAAATATGCTTCCAGCTGCAATGTGTACCCTTTCAACATGTTCCATACACAAATGGTAATGTGAAATGCTTCCTCTGTAGAAATGATTGCAATAAATTATTCATGTTAAATCAATATTCTCACCTTTATGGAACACACAATTGACAAGGAGCTTCCTCTCTTTAAAAATAATATACCTTCAAGCAAGACATTTGCAACATATGTAAATACTCTATGTAGAGAGTTGAACATTATTATCTAGACATTGCTATTTGGACGCTGTTGTATAAACTCTTTTCTAGGAATTAAGATCACATTAGTCTGGATCCTGCAGGAAGATATTAACTTGTAGTTTCAGCTCTTAACTGGAACATGAAGCTCTTTCTATACACATTTCAATTATTTCAAACACACCAGTCAGGTTTTTAAAGGATTGGACAGTAGTGCCATAGACACACAAAAAAGCTGGGCTAGTAAAATATTTAAAATGAAATTCAACTACATTTATTTTGCCATTTTAATGCCCCTTACAGCTTGCCATTAATATTGCATTGCATTCCATTTTCTCTCTGTTCGACAACAGATGTGCAATGGCTTCAAAAAGTCAACTTTTTTTTTAAGTTAGGTTCACATTTCAGATTTCAGAAGGGGATCCATGCTGAATGGAAACTTTTTTTAAAAAAAAGACTGGAGTAATGCTGAAGATGGGTTGTACAGTACAAGGTATTGCAAACTACTTGGTATCCCATCTTTGTGATTGTATTACATTACTTTAATTTACTGTATTTAAAGAGAGATATAGGTTAGATAGGTGGAGTAACATTTAAGCTTGGATACACACATACTATCCCATTATGATCATGTGCTTACTTGAGGTATCACTTACAGTATGATGTGTTTTAATAATGCCCACTTCAAAATTTGGCACATGCTTTGCTTATTGGATTAACAGTGTATGAATACAAAAGTGAGATCTGATTGGATATGATCACAGCTATTTTCCCATTGGTTGTTTAAGATTAATGGCTAGCTAAACACAATGTAGAATCAAAAAGAGTTTCATTTGAAAAATACATCAAAAACCTTCTAAGAGATTTCTATACACTATTTCTTTAGGTAAAATAACAAATTGTCAACTTTTTTCATTTGATTGCTTCAGATATTTTGCCCAGGATTCCCCCCCCATCTTCATCCAAATCTGGCGACTACATTTAAAAGTATTTGTAATTACGTCACTGATCATGAGATCTGGTGAGGAATTCACATATTTAGCTACTACATCTACTGTAACTCCTGGTAGATTTGTACTGCATCTTCATTCACTTCTGTACTAAAAGCTTGGGAATCCCCACATTTACTAAGGAACAAGAAAAGCAGTACATCCAAATGACTAATGGAATTAAGATACACATGTTATAAAGATGACCCTTTGTTCCTCTCACTGTGATGCTTAAAATGGTGCAATAACCTATACATGCCCAAACTTCACCCTGTTTGTGGGTGTTGGGAAAGAGCGGTCTGTGGGTTATTTCAGACATCTAAACACATTTGGCTCTTTCTCAGTGGCTTCCACAAAGAGAACAGCGATCTACTGGCAAGTAGGTTCTGCCCTGAGCTTTAAGACCTTCATCTCTTATAGTCTTCCAGACATTAAATCACCAATGAAATGACCAAAAAGGTTCCCTGCAGCAAGAACAAAAAGCAACAATGAATCTATTATTCAAGCCTTACCACAGTTTTGCAAAAATAAACCAATATATGGCAATTTACTGGAAGAGGAAATATCATGTACCGCATAGCCATGCTTCATAATATACTGTAAACCAAGGCTGCATGATGATATACTGGAAAATGCATTCTAGGCGTGGATCAGAGGTATATTAAAATTGATATTAGGAAATGAAATACTGTATGTAATTCTTAAGCAGAAGATGGGAGGCTGTTTCACATGGGAACTATTGGGCACACGGGCAACCCTCAGGTCACAGCAGTCATGCTCATGAGGTCTAACAATAATTCAGCACTGTCAACACCCCATTTCCCCAAACGTTGCTGTCTGCACCATATTTTTTGCAGATTTATTTTGCACCATTTCTGTTTTCTATCATTCCTTTTGCAATGAGTTCTCTCTCCCTCCAGTTCCAATTATGTTTACACAGTTGACTGCAGTTGATTCTGTTTGTGTACAATTAGAAATGGCATAATTTGAGGCTCAAAAGAATCTGTGCACTTACTGTATAGTAGTTCACCTGAAGAAGGCTCCACGGCCAAAACGTTGTGTTCTCTTTCTTCTTTTTTTCAGCATGGAATAAACCTATTACTTGTTCCTTTACTGTATAGTATACATAGGAAGGCCAGAACAGTTAAAACATTGAACCACAGGACCATTGAGACAATTAGTAGTACAGACCAAGAGTAATGTTGAGAAACAGGGAACAGTGTGAGATTTGTGGTCAAAACAGGGCAGATATTAAGTAGAAAGCATGTCCTGTGTTGAAGTGATTGCATGAGGTCTGGGTTTGTTCACCTGAGCTGAACCTTGGTTGCCTGCCTGCATATGCTTCAGTTGTTTTATTTCATTTTTTACAAACATTTAAAAATTCGGATAATCTGACTGCAGATGTGTTATGTGTGCTGGTAAAACCAGGCCAGGAGAAGATGTTATATACTGAACATAATGATAGTAAAGTACAAATTATGAGTGAAGGTTTACTTATTGATTAGAATTGTTTTAAACTTGTTTTGGTCTTTTGTACCCTACATTCATCTGAGTTTCATTTATTGATTAAAATTATTGGGGGAAAATGTCTGCTTTAACTATTTCTAAGGATAAAAATACCTCAGTGTCACAGATTAAAGCTTCATTGGCACAGGACTAAAAAGCACCATTAACCAGGTGTATTCAGAATTTTAACTGATTTTGGTCAAATATAGTACTGTGTGAATCGCCATTTTCTTTTATCCAAGACCCAAGAGACTCGCTGCTTATTTTCTAGAACATTGGGCCCTCCTATAACATTTTCTTCTTTTTTTAATCCCTTGTGAGGGCTAAAGCAGATACTTTCAAATTCAGATCTGGAAATAGGAATGCCCTTACAAATCAAGCTCAGAAAAAAATCTGTAACCTCCCCAAGATAGCAGTATCCATCAAGAAAATGAAACATTTGAGAAAAAAAAAATGCTTTAATGCCCACTGTACTTGTTATATTTCATTTTAATCGAAATGAAATTGCATATGTTAGATGTTACTATTAAGAGAAAAGAGTTATTAAATCCAGCTTGTTGGGCCAGATCATGTGTAAAAAGCTCTTGCTGCATTCAGGCTTCAACATAATACTGAATTTAAGTATTGGCTTTTTTGATAAAGTCTAGCTGATGCAAGAGGTGTTGCAGGACTTCCCTTGCGGTTTACAAATTCTGAGGACCCCCTAATTTTTACGGGTGCTTACTCTTACTTGTGCACTATGTCTTAGGTGCTGTGTACTGCATAAAATAAGTAGTCCTGTGGTTCCTTAGTTGGACCTTCTTAGTTTAGCTGAACATGAATAGCAGACATCATGATCTCTCAGAGAATGACAGAAAGACATTTCATCACATGTCTGACCTCAATAAAGAATATGAATTTGAATAAACACCAGACTCTCAGCACAGCACTACCCATAGTATGTTGTATATTATAATTTTCACATCAATTGTTAGCCATGTTTCACCTTGATCTGGCTCAAAGCAGTGATTTAAAATCCATGTGTAAACAGATCGCAGGAAATATCAAAACTAAACATTCATTATGTCACTTGCAGATTTGCAGTATGCAATTATGCAGTTTCGTCATGTAACAAGATAGAAGGGATATTTATGAAGAGTACTGCTCTACTCTGCTATTGACCTTACTCTAATGTTTAACCAATTCTATCCTTAGATCTCATTGACAGTTATTAATGAGATGCATCAGGCTATCAAAACTTTGCATGAAAACAATCAAGGTGAACATGGCTAGTTAGGGTTTTAAGGGAATTTAACTCACTGTGAATTGAAAGCAGTCAAGAGACTAGCACCAAAGCATACATCTTAAAAGCACAGCATTCTTTTAAGTCAGTCAAGAAATCAACTTAAGCAAAACAATTTAGAATTATCTGTATTCAGTCTAGCCCTAATAAGTGATGATAATTCAATGGGGATTTATGTTTTTTTCCCTATAACATATGCAGTAACTATAGTAAGCTGCCATGCATCATTTTATAATGCAGTGCATTGCAAAAACATGAATTCTAATAATATACACAGTAACACAGTAAATTATGGTGATCCCTCCCTAGGATTTTAGAACAAATGGAATCCAATGTTTTACTTAAAAATGTTTTGCCATCCATAACTTTTCCTTAAGAAATGTTAAGACTTCCAGGTTCCAGTTAAATTTGAGAAAAAATGCAGTTATTCAGACAACCAGTTGAAGAAGACCTTGTATAAATTCTAAGAAAAATAACATGCCCTAGGAACTGTAGTCCTTAGGACATAAGCTTTATTGACAGATAATTGATTCCTGAGTTCCTACATTAGGTATATTGTGAGAGGAGAAAGAAAGAAAATGGAGACAGTAAGTTCTGTCCAGTCAAATACCAACATAGGTACTTAGACATCAGAGCCATCTTGAGACTAAGAGGAGTACAAACATTCTACATTTAGTGGAAAAAAAGAATTAAAACTAAAAGTTTGCTCTACAGATTTTTAAGGAGAGATGGTCTTCTTTATCCCCAAGGGGCAATAGAGCAGCAGACAATTTAAAGAAAACACACAAACAAACAATAAGCATATATGCAAGAGAATCATCTGCAGAGCAAGGTTAATGCCACAGATCTAAATAAGAACTTACACCTGTTTGTTTTTAATTTTGGGAAAGATGCATCTGCATTCTGAGGGGAGTAATTGGAATTTATTAAACAAAGGGTTTGCAGTTTCGTAAAGGACAGACCTGGGATAGGGCCAAAACATCAGCACCAATGACTTTCTGGCATAGGTTGATCACACTTCCAATCTTTGGTCTTGGAGACATTCAACTACAAGTAATTCTGTTCACACTAAGTGGCAAACTCATCTACAACAGGGGCCCATAGCCCCAGTCAATGGAACAAGCTAACAACAGACTTGTCTACAAATGTAATTATGTGTCCTGGGTGGTGATAACTCTTACAATCAGCTGTATACAAAACAAAGAGTAGGGAAGACAATATACACTATGTCCTTAGGGGGACACCTGTAGATTCTAACCCTCTGATTTCAATCTGTAAAGAAATCAGATGACAAGATTAAGAACAAAACCAAACTTACTCTAGAACTTAGTTACCAGTATATGATTGAATACGATTAAATGTAGTGGAAAAATACACAAATAGAGTCTTAAATTCCACATGATGCTGGAGGACAGGCTTAAGAAGGCATATTGTAGCATTGTCGACACCACACCTGCCCTAAGTATAAGCAAACTGTAGTGGCTCCAACTGATCCTGTACCTTTGCTACAATCTTGTTTTTCCACAGTCTGTCGAAATGCTTCCAAAAGCAGAGTTGAGGGCTAGTGGTCTATAAACACCGAGTGAACTAGGAGATTTGACTTTTCCCCGTCAAGACCACAACTATTTCTTTCCAGACCCTAGGAACCTATTGCCAATCTAATGACATTTGGAAAATACAAGAAAAAAAAAATGCCCCACTGTTGTCCGGCACACCTTTTCAGTATGCTACCCCAACAGAATCAGGACCTGAACACTTCCTTTCCTTAACTGAAAAATGTACAAATCTTAAAATCATCAGTTGAAGGCCCATTCAGAGGTCCTGCCTCTAAAAACATTGAGCTCATTAGGAAAATTGTCTATATCAAACCAAAGATAAAATGGATACAATTCATCAGCAACGTCAGTATTTGATTTCCCACCTGTACTCAATGTTCCTGCTCCCCTTCTTACACATTCCCACCATTGATTTGATACGCTGCCATACAGAGTGTGAATTACCTTTATTCATTTCACTCTAAACTTTATCTTGACACCTGAACTTAGCGAACTAAATCACTCTTTTAACATTCTTTTGAGTCACCCTACGCAAAACATCCCCTTGGTGAAAACATATTTTTTTCCAATTTAGAGTCGACTTGAGATTGTGTCGCTGAGCTGCGTTACACATTTTTTCCTACCATCTACCACCTTCTAAGGTTTAATGTTGAATGGAGTTTCCGACTTCCTGGAGATTGATAAACTGTCCGCCTCCTTCTTCTGGGCAATATATTTTTAAATCAACAAACAGGTTCCTGTAATATTATAGAGAGTTCCTATAATAATGTTTTGAGTATAAAGCTGGTCCAAATTCAACAGTGACCACTAAAATATGAAAGGTAAGCCTTGACAGAGTTTTGTTTGATCTGAGGAATAAAGCAACAACAGAAATAATTTCATTAGGGAATGAAAATGCAGGCTCAAATGTATATAATAATCAATGCCTGCACTGGCAGTATCTCCCCAGAACATCTCAAATGTGATGATGATATAAAAAAGATTGATTGAAGAGCTGCCATTCAATGCATGACAGCTGATAATTCAAAAAGGAAATCTTGCTTTGTAGGCGAAGATTTATTTTCTCAAATTAGTCTTCAATACACAGATTCACCGACTCAATAGTCTAAGAAGTGCATTTAAACAAAACAAGTTCGGAGTGTAGAGTCAAGACAGATGTGTGTCCTGAAGACACAAAAGTACTGTACCATTGCTGTATAAACTTAAGGTTTATGGATGCTGCCAATCAATCTTCGATGTTACAAAATCCAATGATTTTGCAGAATTTTTTAAAAAGAATTAAAGTACCAGCACTTGCAGAATAGCATTTACGCAAGACTCATGGTATCTGATTCAGTAAGTCGATTTCAGTTTGACAGCTTAAACCTATGAATCAGCCCATTTTTAATATGTTTTATGATCTACCGGGCATGTATTCTGTATTAAAAGATTAGCTTTGAAAGGGTCTCCTAACCTTAAGAATCATTTAATGTCATACGTTTTGGCACAAGGAATTTATGAATGATCAACTTGTAACGTTTTTATGGAACTACATAAAGGAAAGTGTACATTCCTTTACTTTGCATGTATACTTTTTACATGCAAAGTAAAGGAAATGGACATTACCTAAAAATAAGTTGTGATTTACGAATCTAAATAATTGCAGACAAGAGAAAAAGTTATCCTATCGCTTTCTCTCCTTATTCTGATTGAGTCATGCTTTGTCAAGCTTTTAAATCTCATTGCCTTTTATAGCTATTGGTTTCTGGCCATTTTGCCAAAGTCTTTTCCACCAGACTATGAGTCTGTGTGTGATTGCTAGCTCATATATATATATATTGACTTACCTTGTAATTACTTCACCAATCAGCTCTGACAGCTACAAAACCATCTCTCGTACTCTTTTGAGCAAGTAGATCCTGAGTGTAAAAATTACAGATGGGTCCCCAGAGACTTGTTTGGTGAGATATCCTGCCCTAGAGTTTAGGATAAGAGCTCACTAAAATTGAAGATTAAAGGTTAATATCTGGACTATGTCACATGTGAATGACCATTATCCTTCCAGAGAAGCAAATCCTTATCTTAATATAAAAGCACAAGAAAGATTAGAAATACAAGGTTATTCTGTACATCTTGTGAGTTGCATCTTGATCCAAAGACCTCATCAGCTGGCTTCTTAAAGGATCATAGTAAAATAGCTTCTATATTTTGAGTAAAGAATTGTCTGTCTACTGACTGAAACACAAAGTGTTCAGTGGAAGAATTTTGAAGAACTTCTCATCTAGCTGTACAAATTTATGGTATTCAACACAGAGTATCCAGTTGCAAAAAGTCATTTTCATGTGGTAAACGTAGGACTTGATTAATTTACTACAAATTGCAAAATAAATAAACCCTGAACTTGACGGTTCGTTTCTGTTTTCCCAGGGCTTTCTTGAACCCAGTGGAAAGCAGACATTTGCAATCTGCAGGTAGGTCAAAGTTACATTTTCCAGCCTCAGGTATTTTCATTTCCTTTCCATGTGCAGTGGTGTGCCTCAGTAATTGGCAGATATTCCTGGTAAGTAAATACACTTTTTGATTTAAATAAAGAATAGTAAATAATCCTTACACTTATACAGTACATACCTTTTATTTACATGTCCCTCAAAGTGCTTTACAGGTAATGGGGACTCCCCTCCACCACCACCAATGTGCAGCCCCACCTGGATGATGCAATGGCAGCCAAAGTTAGCCAGTATGCTCACCACACATCAGCTATCAGTTGGGAAGAGAACAAAGTAGCGAAGGCAATTCATAGATGGGGATTATTAGGAGGCCATGATTGGCAAAGACCAGTGGTCGGGATAGTGTGGTTAACACCCCTACTCTCTTCGAGAAAGATTTTTGATGACCATGGATGGTCAGGATCTCTGTTTCACGTCACCTCAATGACTTGACCGCAAATCATTATGTGTTTGAAATTCTGAGATGATTCAAGTGTCTTTTGCTTCTGATGGAAACAGAAACCCATTGACATAATCTGCTAATTCTTATATGTTGTTATGATCCTCTATCATAGAGGATGGGAAAGTTTCAGTTGATTGTCATTTGTTCTCAATTCCTACGGTTTTCTACGCACGTCTGAGCATTTATTGATCCAGATGGGGTGGGAATCAGGTCCAGTTTCTGAGCATGAGAGCAAAAGAGCAAAGGAGGAATTCTCTGCAGTTTCCTTGGAAAAAATGTTTCCGCTGCTTACAGAATTTCAATGAAAAAACCATTGAATGCCATATGTAAATCCTGTTTCCGAATTGTCTAGCAGTGTATGCCTGAAAGCTTTTGATTTCCCTGTTTACCGTTTCTCAGGGAAGAGATTAGCCATTATAATATAAATGCCAGTGATATCACATGGGTGCCAGATGCCTGGAAATCAACACTGCATAGCTTAAATACACACATTTCGTGTTTGCTCTCATACATTAGTCATATAAACACAAAAATCTTGGTATAAGATCCTATAGATTGTGTATATTGTCAGTGCAACAGGGTCAGAATTACCACCATTATATTGTATATTTCAGAACAGTATGATTATGAAACTATGTACAGTTACATTATATGTGTTCACATTGTACATGTTTTAATTAACATATAAATGTATTTTGTCACTTTAAGTGCCTTAACTTATGTTTCTGTAATGAATGATGGCTGGCAGACAACTAACTGAATCATCAGTTGCGGCACACCTGTATAAAACTAATCTGGTTCATATAAACAGGGTGAAAACTCCATCTGTCTTGATATGGTGGTGTGTTTGTGCAGTAGAAGAGGAACAAACTTTATGGAGAGGGGACTGAGATGCAAAAGAAAATGGAGAGGCCTGCAAAGGAACTGAAAGTGGTTTTATGAAGAGGGCTGTTCTGACTAGAATAGATATAATGAAGGTTAATGGTGGTATGGTGCCAGTAGCCTACAAGAGTGGAGCCAGTAGACAACTTAGGAACATGTGCATGACCATTGAATACCCATGTAATTGTTTTGAGGAAATATGGTGCTCTTGAAGGACTGTGATTTTTTTTATAGTGATCATCAGGTTTGCATATGAAAAGTATTTATATTTACACATTATTCAATGCGCGTAACAGTGTTGGCATAGTACAGTTATTATTTAATAGACGTTTCGTTTTGTTCAGTATGGTACCAAGCAGGTGACAAAAACCTATGCGCCTCATTTTTTAGATCAATTATATTTATATCAGGAACGTGTCTGAGTATAAATGTAGAATTGGTTCAGTATCACATACGATTACAATGTTTTGATACAATTGCAGTTTTGAGGATCTAAATTTTACCTGCTCTGAACAGGACATGGGTATGTCTGCTCCCATGAGGTGAATATCCTTATGGGAAATATCATATAAGTAAATTAACATAAGGCTTAACTCCTATTAATTCAATCATCACCAAAGGCTAAAGTAAAGCCTTTTGAATAATGTACAGTAACTTGTGATAAGTTAATGGCTGCAATTGCAGCCAGGCATATAGTCTATAGGGACCAAAAAGCCATGCTGGCTCTCCTTACAATGCTGAGGGATCACAGGTGTCTAGATAGGTATTTGTGCATGTGCTTTCCAGCAGTGCAGTATTAGGCCATCCAGATTGAGATATCACTGTCCACTTCCAGCTCACTGGTTTGATATTTCAATCATAGACAGTAGAGGAGACCCTGACAGTTAGGATGTTCAAGCCAGCTGTTTTCATGGCTTTAAGCTTCATGAATGCTCAGCCAAGCTGAAGGATAGTTAAGAGAATATTCAAAAGTGACATGCAACATGAATACAATCACTCCAGAAGTGTAACTTTTTTTCTGAACCATATCCATTAGATTCATGTGCACAGACATCCTGCATTTTGTCAGCACAATCAGAAAATGGTCAAGCTTAGATGCAGTAATTTACAAAATATTTCTATGAAGGCCGGAAAACAGTGTATAGAAGCATGATGTGCAGTTTCAGCTTCCATATTCATTTCACAGATTTCAGTGAAATGTACAAGAACCTAACTACAGCTTCAGAAACAAGCTTTTGCTTGTATGTATTCTCTGAATACACATTCTTCATAAATAAAATACTTTCAAAGCAGATTACCGATTCATAACATAGTTTCAAATTCTATAACTTACAGAATATGTAATGTTATAATGCAATACCTGCCCAGAAAAGATCATGTATATTGGAATTAAACAAAAAGACAAGTAATGAATTCTGGGCTCAAATAGCATTAGGCCAATATTGATCAAGTCTGGCTTTTTGTATTTATATTTCTGTGTGATGAGATGCAGGCATTTACTTCAGACAGTTTGTTGAAGGGTGTACTATGTAGAAGCATTCAATCAGCATAAAGTGAGCTGTACAAAGTGGTGAAAACATTAGAGAATCATATATTAAAAAGGGTTGCCTTTGAGGGATTACCTTTAGAGTCTACCTCCAAAGAAACACCAGATACAAATACCCAGACTGCAGTTGAGGAAAACAGCTCATTTTACTTCTCCATTCCATTTCCATGTTGTTTCTTGATAGATTTACACTTTTAAATATTTACAATGCCCCTTGAAAATAAGAAGCAAATTTTGCTCTGAAGCATACAGCTCAGAAAATGACCCTGTTGGCTTTTAATGCTTCCCTTCAGATGCTGAGAGCCATGAGCATCGATTTTCCCTTGATGACACCTCTATGAGGAGAGCAGCCGATCTAACACAAGTTAGAAATCTTGACTTTATCGAATTGGCATTCCCTTTCCCTTAAGAAAAAGGCAAAACAATATCCTGTCTAAAGATGCTTGCATTTATCTTCAAACTTTGCTTTACACAGCACTGAATGAGAAAGGCAAGAGTTGCTTGGCAAAAACCTTTAGCTTTTACAAGAAATGTAACCTCCAGTGCTGTTCAGTCATCTAAGAAACATTAACTCTACGGTTTGTTTACCCGCGTGAGCAGTTATAAATCTCAGGAGTGCTGCAACCTGTGTGTAACTCACCCTGAGGGCCCTGGTATAATTTTCACTATGAAATGAAATTTTATGGCATGCAAGATTAGCCGACACTAATGCAAGGTCAAAAATAATAGAATCAATAGGCAGGCTCAATGATGTTAACATTTGGAGAAAATTACACGCAGAAAATGCTGTCGAAAACAGAATGAAACGAGTCTCCGCAGAATTCGTATTGATGTCCTTTCATTATTTCTAATAATTTGACTTTCTTTGTGCAATGAGGAGCCAAGTCACCAGCATGGTTTATCACCTTTCCTGCTCACAGCAGGGTCATTTAACTGGTGTCAGTCTCTGGTGACCCTTGGTTCAGCCAATAGGATCACATAGACTTAATTGATTAATGACATTTAATGGGAGAGGAGCATGAACATGTATGCCTAACCTTGTTCTGTAAGCCTTGATGTCTGCTGGTGCCAGCAACTACTGGGACTCTGAACTCATAACAGCCATTTCCTTGTATACAAAAAATAAATCCGTTTTAAAACCAGTGTTCTCAAAGGACAGGTGGATGCAAGAGTAAAGGAATTTAATGATGACTGCTGTTTAAAATTGCACTGAGTTCACCAGAATGACATCTGGCTACATTACTGGAATATTGCTTGGTAGGAAATTATTCCTGAGAGAGGGTGAGCTTTTAAAATGATGGCAGTGGTGTGTTCTTTTTTCTTCAACAGTTGCGAGACATTACATAGCTTTCCTTTTGTTAAGGAATATATATCCATAATCTCTACCCTCACAGGCCCATTCAGTGCTGACTGCCTTGATGATCATCTCCCTCCACCTTTTAAAAATACATGTAAATGACAAAGTTTAATTTCATTCTCAAAGTCCTCTTCTCCAGCTGTGTTCCTCGGGACAAAGACATTGAAGGTTATTTCTAGATGCTGTATGGCATGTATTTTGCCATTTTTGTTTTTAGCTGGGGCAGCATGGTGGAGCAGTTTTTAGTATTGCTGCCTCTCAACCCAGGGGGTCCTGGGTTCAATTACTGGGATGCTACGGTATGTACAGTTCATAGAGTTTGTATTTTTCCCCCCCATGTGCCTCTATCTGGGTGCTCCAGTTTGCTCCTACAGTCCAAAGACATACTGGTAGGTTAATTGGCTTCTGGAAAAATTGACTTCAAACAAAAATTGACTTGAAAAATCGAGTGCGAGTAATTCATGTCAGTGTCTGTCTGCCTTGCAATGGACTGGTGTTCCGACCAGGGCACATCCTGCCTTATTTGCAGGGATAGGCTCTGGCTCCCCCCGCAACCCTGTTAGAAAGCAAATGAATGGATGGATATTCTTAGCCTTGATGAAAATCCTAATGAAGAAGAAATAAACCCTATGATACAAAAGGGAATAGGACTCTAATATTCCCAAGTTTTATTTTTTGGGGGCGAGGGGAGGGATTTGGCTGATGGAATTCAACGTGACCACCTTTAACTATCAGAAAATTTTGTCCGAGATTGCAGGACGTCTTGGATATCAATTGTTTTATTTTACAAAGATGCTGTAAGATCAGACAGCCACAATGGTTTAAAATGAAGGATTCAAAAACATGTCATGCAACATGTCAGTTCAAAGCTAATGGCATTGCTTTGTATTGTAAATTCAGGAAACATTTTAAATGTTATAGTATTTTCCAGCATCTAGAATGGGTTATGGGCTATCATTATAGAGTTCCCTTGAGTAGCTGAACAGATATTGCACAATGTAAGCAATATAATAGGTATATTACTGCGGCTGTGTCACCATCACTATCAATAACAATATGTGGCATTATGTAAACTAATCTGAACATTTTTCCATACAATTACGAGAGCAAGAACACCAAGGATCCAATTTAGTAGTTTCCTATTGGAGTTAACTTTAGGCTCAGGTTTGGATCAAAACTATCTAGCATGCAGCTGATCTTTGCATAAAGAAAACGTTCCGATTTAAATTTCTATATGCTGTATTGGGCTGTACTTCTGGTCAAGGTGCAGCAATCTGAGGCTGAAGATTGGGTTGAAAGGCAGGTAAGTAGCAGTTTGCTGAAGCAAGCGAACAAGCTGTTAAAACCACAATCCAAGGCAATACTCAGGAAACAAGCAGGAGAGACGCGATACCCAAATACCAGTGGGAATCCAAGGACGGGGGTCAAAGAGAGAGCAGTTAAGTCCAAAACGGGTGAAAACAGGAGAAAAACAAACCAAGCAAAGTCAAACAAAATAACTCACACAGGATGCCAAGATGCAGGTGCAGGTCCTACAGTATATAGCCAGGTGTTTAAGTGCATATATGTGGAACTGATCTTCTTCCTGACCTGGCTGTCATAGTAATAGGCTAATTGACAAGTCTGTTGTTTATTATTGCTTATTATGGGTAAAGTGGATTTAGCTTGCAACACATTTTAGAATTATGGAGAATTTTTTCTATCAAGTCCCCCAGTCAGCTTCTTTGTTCAAGACTAAATATATTGCCGATATCAGGCTTGATTTCCTGATGCAATGATACAAGAATTGTCCAGTCAGAAGATTTTCTTCTCCTTATTATACCACAAATAATACCATAGCACCTCTTTAACCGTTATCTCTTAACACCTACACCACAGTAATCTTTCAATATTTTAGAAGTGCCATACCTATTTCACAAGAGAGTCCATTTAGCTTTAGGCTTTCTGTATTAAGTCACTTACAGAAAGAGGTTAAAGTGTTAGTTGAGTCCAAGTGGACAATGTTAGGAAGCAAAACAAAATAAAACCTTTTAATGTATTGGTATGCATTGGGTTGTGCTACTGTACACTCAACCACTAATAATTTGTGGTTATATTTACACATATTCAATATTTCCAAATGAAATGTGTTCACATTTCTTTGTGCATAGTATATCATTTTGGTTGGAATATAAATACCTTGCTACATAATTAATGCAATGCTGCAAGAAAGTTTTTTGGAGGAAACAGTATTGACTGTTTATTTGGTGTAACTCACCTGTCTGAGAAAATGACTACCTACTGTAAATGTAAGGACAAGACTGACCGATTAGATAGTGGATATTTCATTGATGAAATCTACTTTTAACACAATCTATTCAATGTCTGCTCATAAATTACCATATTATTATTATTAATAAAATAATAATAATAATAATAATAATAAACACCACCACCACATCCATTATCAGAAAGCTGCTTGTTCTTGGTAAGAGTTATGGCTACCCAACAGGCACAGGGCACATGGCAGGACTCTACCGCAGGCAACATGTCAGTTCATCACAGGGTGAAGAGGTATACCAATTAACCTAGCCTGCACAATTCTGGAAGGCGATAAACAAAAAAGAGCATCTGAAGAAAATAATACCGAGTACCTAGTCTGACGTGGAAACTCAACACGGAAACTGTGAACCCAGTACCCAAGAATTTGTTTCCTTCCATTATTGTCCCAGATGGAAAACTGGCTTCTGCAGCCAGGTAAGAAGATATACACAATGCATGGTACAGTACATTTAACACCACATGAATCCATCAACAAATACACAAAAAAAACCATACATGCATTAAATTAAAAAAAAACAAAGCAAATCAGAATCTTTAAATCATCCACAGAGTCTAAAATAGATACAGTAACAGCACTGTACTGTCGCTTCTCTAAAATGACGAAAACTTACTTTGAATGCCTTATATTCAAAGGGATTTGAAATGAAACTGTAAAAAGCTATTTTTCCAAACCAAAATGTACAGTAGCAACAGTCATTATCTATATTACACAAGGTATTCTGCTCCTTTTAACAAGGACACTCAGTACAGTATGTGTATATATTACTCCTTTTGATAGCTTTCCACACTAATTTCAGACAGTAATTTTGTAGTCCTCATCTACTTTTTTTTCCCCCTCAGGATTCAGCATACATCTCTATGCTTTGTGTTTATTCCAATTTCACTGCACTTTATCATGCCTTTACCTGCATGAGCTTTCATGAGGGAACACAGCGCACTCCTATGTGTTGGGAGACCACACAAACAACAACAAAAATACGACTCACCTAGGCCAGTATCAACAAGCAGGTTTATTCTGACCTTTGTTTGATTACACTTCAGGAAAAATGTCAATAAATACTGCTAATTCACAGACAGGTGACAGCATCTGAAATGTGTGCTCTGCTGTACCCAGTGCTGTTTAACTAGGGCCACGTTCAGTAATGAAAACAACAGCTATGTATGGTTTCCAGTACCACAATTGTCACATCAACTTCTCATCTTGTGTTTTTATTGCCGTCATTATAGTTAAACATCGCACTGTTAATTCTGTTAATTAAAAAGCTGATTGCTTTTGCCAGTCTGCGATCTCCATTTGGCGAGTCCATATGGCAGAAGATTACTTGTTGTAAATTTCAATGAAGTCTTATCAGTGCAGGGCTACATATAATCAAGTGGTACAAGTACTAAAATTAAGTCTATAAACCCTAATTATCTCTCTTTGCACTTTGTACACCACTTCTTGTAGTACTTCAGGAGTTATATCTTGCAGGTCCAATATAAACAGGACTGAAATTTGTTGTTAAGTGAAGTGAGTAGCTGAACACGTTTTGCTGCCTGCCTTTGATAAAATTTAACAGGTTGAACCCGTCAAGAGATGAAAAGCAAAAATCCGTCTTCGAGGTTTCATTTTGATAGCTCTTATCTTTGGCAAAGATTGTTCTATAGAAAAGTGGCACAGGGTTCAATCAATAAAAAGGAAACATCTGAATACATTAAAATGTTAGTTGTGCTCCCTGGAAGGCTATTCACTTGAGTGGTTTATTGCTCATGACACACACAAAACAAGCTGTTGTGGAAAAAGGACATGGACCTTAGAGAACTGTGCTCTGTGGTAAACAGGTTTCACATCTGATGAGGGGTTAGCATATACATAAAGAAAATCTCTTGGAGTTCCTGTCAATAAATGCTTTATGTTCTACATACTAGTTGTCACTAACCAAAAATGAACATTAAAACTTCATCTTAACTATTTCTGCAATCTGTTTTATAAAAGCTTTATAAAAATTTTATGTAGCTAAATTTAGTTTGTACCTCCTTTCTTTTTCCAATTGAAACAAGCTGAAAGCTATACAGGATTTAGAAATGTAAGCATGTTTTCACAATGGAATGACTCAGCTGTCTGGCGTTTCTAATGTCAGATATACACCTCAGTACCAGTGCTGCCGAAACAGAAAGCATAAATCATTACTACTTCAAGCCGGGCCCTCAAGACCCATAGTGTCTTGTGGAATTTGTTCCAGCTGGGTTCACTGTGAGATACTGAGAGATGGCTCTGAGAAAAAGTCACCTATTAATCGGAAACTGATAGAATGAGGCACACCTGGTCTGAGTGAGTAAGTCTGCATTCAGGGGGAGTAAAATTCCACATGAGGGAAAGGAGACGTCAGAATAGGCCCTGCGTGGAGTTAGCCACTCTTTTGAGGTAATTAACAGGCATTAACAGCTAGAAGGAATAGGAGCAGGATGAGGAGCAGGGAACGAGAAGGTGAGAGAGAGTGTGCTAAATAGTAGACACGTAGAGAACTAAGGGGAGTTTAACAGGAATTGGTCTGTTCTGGTTCTTCTATTGGAATAGAAGACTGTAGATTTGTTCCACAGGAGAAGAGGGGCAGAAGATTTGTTTGCCGACTAATACTTCTGTGTTTAACTTGTTTTATGACGAAGCACACTAGGAACCCCCAGTAATCTTAGGAGCCCCGAGGGGTTCTCCAGGTCAATTTCCTGTATATTTAAATACTGGACCTTTCAACACTCCCCACAGGACTAGGGTACAGGTGGTTTGCAACAAACTTAATTCATTTGGCTGCAAAGTTAAAAAGGAATAATTTGCCCTAGAGAAAAGTATTTGACCACCAATATGTGAAGCAAATGTTCTTGTTCACCTATTTTTGTTCTTTGTTCATACTGCAATCTCGGCTGCTTAACTGAGAGCAAATAATTGAAGCTGTGGGTTTTGACTAGATTAAACAAGTTATCTTGTAACCAACTTCAGTTCGAGGGCTAAAACAAATCAGGAGCTCAGATTGCCCAAATATTTAGATCAGTTAGGGGCTCACTGGATAAACTGAAAGTCCAGCTCCTTATGATTTCCAGCAAAAAGAGGCTGCTCAACATTTTTTTTATTCTTTTTTTCTCAAATGAGGTCTACGTTTTACCTATATGGCTTGGCAGTTATTCAAGTTATTCCCCAACTGTTCCTTAATGTTCCTTAAACCATCTGACCTTCTTTTAGACCTGAAATTAGTCTGGTTGCCTGTCTTTGACCTCTTTATAAAGCACTCATGTCCTTTTTTAGTGCAACAGCCATAATTTTACCCTGTAGTCTGAGAGAGGTCTAACATTTCCAAGACTAATAATATTACAACCAGTCCTCTACTAACATAAGAGTTAGCATCCAGAAACCATTTCATAAGTCAAATTGTATGGAAGCTGGATTTCAATATTGAGCCATCTGCATATATACTATTTTATACCTCCATGGTAGCAAGTTCCTATCCTGTCCTATTCTATGCACTGCTTAGGTCATAAGAACACAGTTTCTGACATACTGAATAAACTGTATTTGCCACAATAAAACAAAAAATAAAATCAATCATGGAGGAAACAGAAAGAAGGCTTTTTAAGGGTGCATTACATTGCCATAAGTCTTTCCCATTTATGTATAAATATCTGTAATAAATTTGAATTTCTTAATTAATTGACAATGGTTTTACATTAAGTTGAGCCTTGTCTAAGAGGTGTGGAGGTACTTTCTTTGGTTTAAATTCTACACTTTTCATTTTACACCCTAACAGTTTGTAGGGTCTTTCATTGTTATTTAATGAATCCTGAATTACAGCATCTGTTAGAGTATTTAGACCCAGTAGATAGTTTTCAGATTGTAATCTTCAGGGTAAGTTTACAGTCTCATAGTAAGAGTAAAGTTCCCAAATGTCCAAAACCTGAAAACAACAAAAGGTCTGATTAAGCACATTTTTAGGCTGAGGGTTTAATTAATCCACAGAGAGCTTGACTGGAATGAAAAGCAGAAGGTACAGAGGTCAGGAGGTCCAGGACAGAAAAAAACCAGGACAGCTGTGGATGATCTGAGAGTAATACTGGTTAACTGTAGACAAGCGTTCTTTGGTATCTCATCCATTCAAGCTCTAGGGTATTAAGACAAAATAAACAGTACGCAAGTTGAAAGTTAACAGATTTCTAAAACTTAGTGGTACAGTACATTCTAAATGGGATTATTTTCAAAACTGGGCAGTAAATAAATGCATCTAATGTCTCAAAGGGGATTCTGAGTTTGGGACATTTTTATTCTTTCACAAAAGAGAGTGCATTTCCACAGTTTGAGCAGCGAACCATGAAGAAGGCCTTCTTATTTAAAACGTATGTGTTGCCCTCATGCAAAATTTATTGTCTTCCCTTCCCATGAGGCTGTCTGTATTTTTACTTTACATTCTTGTGTGACGGGAGTGCAGTTGTGATGAGAACCATATCTATCATAAATGGCTCTTCGTTTCTATTTGCCCTTGTCAGCATAATGTGTGCCTAATCTCCTGATGATGCTATTTATGCAATCTGGCATTTGTTTTGACAATGTTTTTTACTGCGTGCCTGCAAAACCAAGAAGGAAGGCAACCTGTGGAATCTGTCATTGTTTACTCAGGGATCAGGCAAGGTGCTGGTGTTTGCTTGCTGAACTCTCTCATCAGGAGAGCGCTTCAACTTGTGTCATTGAAGGTTCTTTCCTTAACTTTTAAGACCTCAAGATCTCAAAGCACTGAACAATTGTCATGCGTCAGTGCTCAATGATGGAAAAATAATTACGATCTTGAACATTACAGGGGCAAGAATAAAAGACCATATGTTCTTTTTGTATCACATGGTGCATTAACTTTGAGCAGTAATAAAACCTTTTTTTTTTCCTGTCTTTGCAGCCACAGGTTATTTTTAGCTAATATGTATAGATTGAATGTGCGAGTAAATACTAATTGATAAACCACATTAACCCACTTGGACGCTGTGTATATTTCTCAGCACCTGTATTTTCTTTAGGATTATGGAAAACGCTCTTTATAAAATGTAGACCGTATATAAATTACTCCAACAAGCTGATGCAGATATTACCTGTATAAATATGTATTTCTTGGTCTGTTAGTGTCAGAGTATGTTAGACATAGTGTAAACTGCAATGCATAGCAAATGCACAGAAACTCATGCCACGAGTGCCTACCTACAGTATATAGTATCTGTCTATACAGTATACTGTATTCTACACACATATATAAAATAGGATGTAATTGTGTTTCAAGATATAGATTAAAACTTTGCATTATTTTTATATTTATTGTGTACATAGAATACAATATTACCCAAGATGCTATTGACAATATGATGACTCTTAATTATATAGTCATCATATAGTCAAAAGAGCAGGTGTACTGTATGAAAAGTAACATTAATCTATTAATCCAGTTTTGTACAAACAATTGAAACCAGGAGATTGTATTAACATAAATTGAACAGGACCATAAAATGTAGGATTTAATAATTCTAGTAATTCAATGCCATATAGTACTTTTTCCAAGTGCAAGGAATGTCACTTTATTTAATACAATGTACCCATTTTTCCTTCTCCTTTCTTGAACACTAAATTAATGGTTTTGCAATTGTCTGTGTCTTATATTTTAAAATCTCAAACAGTGATGTTTGGGTGTGCATGTGTGTTTGTAACCCCATAATAAGGAAATTCACACTGAAGTTTCAAAACGCCTCTTATTTCAGTCATTGATGGAACTGCTTGTGTTCCATGTTGAGGAAGTCCCTGCACACAGCTGTGATTCCTAAAATGCTGAGAACTTATCAAGAATGCTCCCCAACTAGAGAGTGGTGCCACATTGTGCCTTCATGTCTTTTCCAAATCTATCCACAGTCCCTCCATCCATTTCCTAACTGATTTATCCAATACAGGGTTGTGGGAGACTATTCTGGCAAGGGGCATAAGTCAGGATAGACCCTGGATAGGACGCCACTCCATCACAGA
Organism: Lepisosteus oculatus; assembly: GCF_040954835.1. Classification (NCBI taxonomy): domain Eukaryota; kingdom Metazoa; phylum Chordata; class Actinopteri; order Semionotiformes; family Lepisosteidae; genus Lepisosteus; species Lepisosteus oculatus. Next base: position 11,552,526 of record NC_090711.1, read on the forward strand.
GCACCCACAGACACTGACAATCATGCACTCACACTAGGACCAATTTTCTCAGAAGCCAGTTAACCTACCAGTATGTCTTTGGACTATGGGAGGAAACCAGAGCACCTGGAGGAAACTCATGAGAGCATACAAACTCCACACCTATAGCACCCCAGGAACCCAGAGCTCCAGCACTGCAAGGCAGCAATGCCAACACCTATGTCTTGTACCACCCTGTACCCATAATATTGTCAGCTTTACCTGTCACTGACCATTATTTCACCCGGTTTTCCATTGCTTTGTCAGTTCTGCCTGATCAAGATTGTCTTCTCAGATAACCATGCACATGGTACACATACGTCTTCAAATTGGTGTTTATTTCACACCTCCAGCTCCTTAACTTTGGATTATTTTTTAACTCAAAACATTCACCAAGGGTTGTCTGTTTTACTATGACAGCCTGCATCTGGGCTGATGCAAGATGAAAGCAAAAACAAAACAGAGCTAAACACTGAATCAACCCAACAGCAGCATGTCTGTAATTACTACTCAGGTAGACAGTAATTTCTTTTATGAGCGTAATTTAGCTTATGGAGCCGTTTCAGATTAATCTATATTATAAGCATGGATAAAATCTTTTTAAACAAAATTTTGCCTAAAGCAAAGGACATAATAAAGGTTTCAAAGTACATGAAAAGGATTTTGGTCAGGGCAAAGACTTTTTGCCAGTTTCCCCCCCCCCCCACTTGAGGAATTTTAATGCTTCATTTTGCATTGCAAACTGCAGGTGTTAATAGGCTTTTTTGGCAGCTAGTGCCTCTGTTATACAATTTATCCCCCAAGTTGTTAAGGTTAGTCTGTGGACTGGTGGCATTACAGTAGGGGATCTCTCCCTATCTTCCACAGCTGTGTTATTGTCACGGCTGACATTATCAAGTCTGAACCGCATTCCAGAAAGGCACATCTTCGCAGACGCGTTCTGACCCAGGAGAGAGCATTGACCTACTTTGACTGTTTCTTTATCTACTATCCTCCAGCCCACCCCAGTATCTGTAGGCTAAAGCCAGACAGGGGAATGTAGTTTACCGCTGAAGGACAGGACACCTTTCTGTGATCACAGATTTTTTCCAGGCTTCTCAGACCTACTTTCATTTTGTACTTCGTGATAATACTGAACTCTGCTTGCAGGTAATAGCTGACAAAACAGAGTTGCCTCGCATAAAACACAGGGGATTCAAGGGCAGATCAAATGCAGTAGTCCATGCAGTTTTCTGGAAATAATTGTTGCAAGCAGTTATAAACAACTTTAAAATGTTTTGAAATTCAGTAATTGAATTATTTCAAACGCAGGAAACATCCTTGACACTACATTTAAGGCAAGTGATTTAGAGTGAATTAAAAGAATCTTGGAGCAGACACCAGGATGACATGTATCTAGTTCTCTGCTTCACAAATGCAGCAAACCGTTTTTCTTTCAAAATGTACTGAAAGTTTGAACCCACATTTAACACTATAACATTGTAATAATGTGCTTCAGGTGAACCTTTTAAGATATCTAATGTATTAAGAGTGCTATTCCCCATTTAAAATGGGGATCACAGACTCAAACTTTCAGGATCCCGAGGCTGCTTCTGGTGTCTGTTCCTAGAAATTTCTCATTTTTTGTCCTGGATATGCTTTATTTATCCTTAATGGTTCTTTTGCTGTTGTGGTACTGAAAAATAATTTTATTTACTTTAGCCTCCATTGCAATAATTCTTTAAAGGTTCACTCTTGGCCCTTCCAGTATCCTTTTCTCCTTGCACATGCTTCCTGTCTTTACTTATCAGTTAATTGTCAGACATTTTTAAAGGGGGACAACATAGAAAATGTACACTAAGTGAAAGCAAAGTACAGTATACCAGTGTATTGTTCATATACAATAATGTTAAAAGAAATGCAACACCATTCTGACATGTATTCTATGTTTCCAGTGAATAAACACCATATACAAATTGTTTTACCATTCTGAAATGTTGTCATGCAGTGTAAGAGTTACTGAAAGATGTAGCCAAGAGCTGAGAGCTTAAAGATCACAGGTATCACTGTGGTCAGTTGCAATTTATCCAAAGAATAACCACTGTGTAGGAAGGGTGGAGAATGAATAAGGTCTGGAAGTGGGAGAATGGAAAGAAAGTACAGAAAATCTGCCAGAAGAGGAGAACCAATGAGGGCAAAAGGACGTCAAGTAACATTTGAGAGACTAAGGAAACAGTTTGGTTGACACGATGAAATGCAAGAACTAGGCTTTCAAAATCACATGCATGTGGCAATAGGGAATTACTGTAGGGTCTGAAGTAATGGACTAGCATGGGAGAAGGAAAAAGAGAAGGCAAGTCAGAATTCTGGACGAGCTGATAATGGTGGAGAGATTTGACAGGGAGTCCAGCGCAGGTGAGGGCTCTCATCTGTACGAAATTAATTTGTGATGAAGGGGGAGATTCTGTGAATGCTGCTTGAGAAGACGTGGAAGGAAAGAGCTGGAGAAGAAAAGTGTTGGGATTAGGAGAAGGAAAGGTGAAGAGTGACACCAAGGTTCTTGGCAGATGGAACTTCCAAAGAAGTAGAAGGAAAAAAGGGAAATAAAAGGTCAGAGAAACTGAATTAAAGATGTTCAGCGTGCATCCAGGAGTATATTTCAGCAAGATGGGTAGAGTTGCAGGTCAACAAGTGCTGAAGATAAGAATGAGGGAACACAACAACACAGACCCAACTAGGTTCTGGCCAAGCAAGCACAGTGAACAGCCAGGAATGTGGAAGAATGGAGCTGGCTGGGTGAGAAACAAGTAGACGGAGGGATTCTAGGGTTACGGAAGAGCAGATAGGAGAATGGAGGCAGCGGAATCAATATTACTTTCAGATACAGAGAAATAAAAAAAATGACAGTTCTTACTTATACGTATTTCCAAGTGTGTTCATTCAGCAGATAGTTCAATTCCTACAGGCTTTGGAGGTCATCAGTAGTGCTTGTTTTCAGGATTACATTTATCAAACTTCATGACAAGGAATTGTGCAAGGATTCCATTTATTGTCATACATCTTAAACAACCCCACTAAAAGTTGGTCTGTATTCTATTGTTTAATATAGATAAATTGGAGTTTAGAAGGGTTCTATTCTGATCTCCATAATAGTTCAAAGATTGTTCACATCTGCCACTACAACGTCAGTAATGACAGCTTAAGGTAAAATTACTTGAAATGTACCTTCTGGGCTTTCTCACGCAACTTACTCTTAATGCTTTGTGTGCAGTCCTTTTTATTTTTTTGGCTTCTAAATCTTGCCGTTTGAACATCCCATTAAGTATTGCTATCTGAACTGATGAGACCTGAATAATTCACGGATCAGCCTAAACATGCTCACCCACACTCATGCTCAAAAAGTTTTTACTTTGCAGGTCTTTGAAATCCTTGGAACAATCTTTGCAGATGACATCCAGCTCAGTAAGCTGGACCCTGGGCTCTGCCAGAAGATGTGCTCACGCCAGTGGAATGCCACTGTTTATAGTGCTGGGAACTGAAACACGAGCGTTCATTGGCAAATCCCCCTGTCTGTATCTCACTGCTTTGACACCTATCACTTCAAAAGCACCTGATTTATTGACTTTCATATCCTGAACCTGACAAGTCAAAGATATGCAATTATAAACGGAGGCTCCATGCAGGTGGCATCTGTTTATGTCTAAGAGATAAATATTTATATGTAACTGATGAATCACAGCTTGATGTTCTGAACTGATGGAAAACCGCCATTAACAGCACTTGAACTTCAGAGAACAAGAATTGTTGGTCTGGACTTGCTTTATTAATAATATTGCTGTATATCAAATGTAAAAAATAGGATATAAAGTTGGTAAGATTATATTAGTTCTTCCTTTGATTAACCATTATGCTGACTTGATCATGCAAAAAACAAGTCTGTTCCCATACATAGTTACATTTAATTAATCTAAAAAGAACTCAACTGAAAAATAAATCCTATTGATCAACTAAGGTTATTGAAGAAGCTGTATTTTCCATGAATACCTTATCATTGAGTGATGCCACTAAATATCCTTGATTCACAATCACAAAAATGCAAAATAAGATAAATTACCACTCACCTTTTTAAATTTCTTGCATTCGTCTTCATTAACTTCCAATGTTATAATCACACCAGTTTAACAGTACTTGTTTTACAAAGTTGTTGCTGTGAGAAATGCCCTCCATTGTTTCCAATGAGTATCAACTCACTGTCCTGTAATAATCCCATATTTTTGCCAAAAAAGACTCATGCTGTACTTCAAATATGAGGCTTCACTTACTGAGTCATCGTCAAGCTCACACATCCTTTAGAGGCACCTTTTAATTAACACCTGATGACCTGGAAAACACAGTTAATTTGATCTACTTCATTGGTTCAATTAAGTTATTCAGAACCGAAATAGAATGACACCCAGAAACTTCAGGTTTCCCTGATAACCCATCCCTGAGCCCATCAGGCAGGTATGGGGCTGTCCTGGTTCTGGAGGGCTAGTACAGCATGTCCATGATTTTTATTCCAGCACAGCTCTTAACAACATAAATCAGCTGAGTTTTGGCTTAATGGGGCCAATTTAATAACTTCTCCCTGCACTTCAAGGGGTGATACTTAAAAAAACCCTTAGAAACCCAGGCCATCCAGAACCAGAATTGCCTACAGCTGCTTTAAGTCCTCTCCACTTTACCTAAGTACTGTCAACCTGGTGCCAGTTTAGAGAGGGCAGTAGAGAGTCCCAGGGAAACAATACTTCAGACTACTAATTGTAAAATAAGAAAAGACAAAGCGCAAAACCCACAGAAATGAAAAATATTAATCCAATAGGAACAGTGAGAACCTCAGGGTTAGGAGTAAGGTTCAGGTTACGGTCAGGATCAGTGTATTGTCTAACACACTGAATTAATCTAAAATGAAGATTGTTTTATCATTCCATTCCTGGCTATGAAATATCTTTTTATAAATTTATATTTTTAAATGTATGTGTTTATAAATACCATTTGCAAATATATTGTGTTGCCAAAACGTATCGTGTACACACAAAGTGAAAAAAAAAATCTGAATGAATTAAACCATGAAAAGTAATTCATTTATAGTAGGCTGTTGTCAATTAGTGAAGGAATTCCACAGTTTCTGGTAGATTATGACACCAGGCTGTTTTAATGACAATCAATGGGTTGCAGTTTGCTGTTATTTTCTTTTGTTTCCCTTTAGGAAAATCTGTGGGCTGTGAGTGGTTTATACTAGCAATGGTATAATTTCTTCTGTATTCAAATAATCTTACTTTCTGAACTTGTGATCTCTGTAATACAATCGATATTGAATCAACAAAATCATTCTGACAGATCGGACGCGGCATTTTTTTTATTTTGCTGACAAGTGTATGGAGAAAAAAAGAGAAAAACAATGATTTAGGATGAGGTTTATTCGTCTTTCTAAAATTTTTCATTTTTGTCATTCTGAATAATTTGTCATTCCCTGTAATATATACAGTATATAGTTTTGCACACGTTTCCCTGTAAATAATTGCCCCAATAAATAACAAGCATTGTTTCATTTACTTGTAAATAAGCACATTATTTACAAATTATGAGTCATGCATTCTGTTATAGACCTATCATGTTTTATTAGAAATGTTACCATTTTTAATCTAAAAATTAAGTTGTAGAAATCAAATATTATACTGCAAACAAACTAAACTAACCAATTGTGCTATGGCATTAATCTCTGCGATGTTGTAAGATTTATTAAGTAGAAATATTAGGAGAGGAAGTTGATATTGTACTGAAAAAAAGGAAAAAAATCTATAATAGTACACACAGCAGTCTTAATTTGTAGTGGCTGCCTTTGCATGCTCTTTTAGGAAGGCAGGTCATTTATAATTTAGGCGGCCGTTATTTTTAATGATCCTGTTATCATTCATTTTAGGGCATTCCACCTTTCTCTGACACTGATAATATTTCTTTTTTATATAGGACATTGGATTTATGTTCCCCTTCTCCTCAACTTTACTTCTTTTTTTCCTACTTCTTCCCTTGCCGGTTGTCAACATGTCCCTTCCTCTTGTCAGAAACTGTGAGTCATATATTGAGAGCAGCACTCCCTGCTTTCCCAGTTTTCCCAATTTTGTGCTTTGTGCTCTCTTTTCATGATGCCAACGGACTCCTCTAGTGTCCTGGGAAAATGTGTGTGTCATCTGTTTTGTTTTAAAGTGAAATAACTTGGAAATGGCTCACAGTTGGACATGCTTTGCGCTGATTTGTCCTTAGATTTTTCTTGCATGGGTGGATATCTGTACACCCTGTACTTCTGGCCAATGCAGAAGCCTTAGAACCAGATTTTGCTCACTTATCACTTAAACCTGTGATCTGCAAATTTGCTTTCAGCCGTATTCCAGAATTTTGGAAAGTACTTAAGCATTTGAAACCTTTGCAAAGTTAGATTCTTACTTCCAGGTAGGTAGGTAGGTCAATTTTCAGGCCTTAAAGGCCCCTGCCCCCCATTTTTCTTTACCATCCGACACTGGAGGTGTAGGTGATGTGGTCAGCATCACACTCCGGCCGGCCTATTACCCCCGGAAGGATTAACACCCGGTACTCATTTGGAAAGCAGGCTGAGTGGACCTGGGAGCCGTCTGGAAGGAATTAGACCAAGTTTACTTCCAGGAATATCTAGTATATGCATTGTATGCCATGCAGTGAACTGCCAGAACAAAATAGCTACCACATACCAACCAAGTGATGCCTAGGAGCAATAAATTAAACTAGGGGTGTGTGCTGCAGGATTTTGATTTTCAAAATACTATTTCCCATCTCTCAAAAATAAAAGCAAGAGGGTGAAAAAAAGAATTGCTGTCCCACGGAGTCGTGTTTTTATATTACAGATTTACTTAATAATTTGTGGAAAAAAAAGAATATTTGTAAGCTGTAGAACTGTTTGCTTGTGTTGTTTTCAAACTTACGATCAAGCTGATAAGCTGTGGAAAAGAATTGTGTTATACAGTACATTCTCAACATCAACATATTGTTTCAGAGAGTTTGATCTTCCGAAATTCTCACATTTTCCATGTCATGCCACTCTGTAAATCACCAATTGTTAATCTACTTTGCTTCCCCCTACATCCTCTGTATCACACGGGGAGAGTAAGTGACATGCCCACATATTGGAGTCACAGCAACTGTAACACTAGCTGAAGCAGTACATCTCTAATTCTGAGTCACAGGTGCTTGACTTAAACCTGTCTGAACCTGGAGGTCCACAATAAACTTTATATCTGTGCTTGGGAGATGCCAGTCAGAGAGGGTTAGTGATCCAACTGAACCTCAGTCTAACAAAGACTGAATTTTAGGGCACAACCTGCTGTCCAAACCGACTGACTGAGTATCTGAGGTGCCCCCGTATTGTGAATTTTTTCAGATGTCAGGCTGAACATGCAATGAGCTTAATTCTTTGAAATATTGGGAGCCTTTTTGTTGAAGTTGTTTAAGATATGTAAAAGAAAAGATTTTGCTTTGGATAAGCACAGTGCTTTGCAAAACTAATCAGATCCTTGCACAGTTTTCACATTTTGGTACTTTAAAACTTGCAGTCATGATAGTGTGAAGTAGCAATTAATATTTTAATGCACTGGAATAAAAATAAAAAAATAGGTGGTTAATATGGTCAGAAAATGGAAAATTCATGATTACATAAGTATTCAAACCCTTTGTGGTAGCCAACCTGAAGTTAATTTAGGCACACAAAATTACCTTAACACAGCACACAATTAAAGTGACAGTCTGTCTCTGTAAAGTTACTGCTGGCAAGCAGGAAGCTGGGTAGGGATACCACTGTGAGACCAACAACAAAATGTCCATGAATCAAAGCTGGCCTGTTTGGAAGAGTGGCAGAAGAAAGCCATTATTGATAGAAACACCTCAAATCCTGCATAGAGTTTGCAACAAAGTACTTGAATGATACTAAAAATATGTGGCAATTTTTTGTTGTTCTCAGACAATACAAAATTGGAGCTTTTTCATATAAATGCAAAATGGTATGTCTAGTGCAAAACAGTGTACCACAGAGTCAACAGCACTCCTACTGTCAAGCATTATGTTATGAGGCTGCTTCTTATTAGCAGGGACTGAGAACCTTGTCAAGACTGAGGGGAAAGAGGATGGAACGAAATACAGCCAAATCAGAAGAGGAAAACATGCTTCAGTCTAGAACTTGGATGAAACTTCACCTTTCTGTCGGATAAAGACCCAAAGCACAGGGCCAAAGTGTCTTAAGATTAAGAAAAATGACTTTCATTGGGTGTCTCAAAGTCTTGACTTGAATCCTCCGGAGAAGCTGGAAAAAAATTTTGAAAACAGCTGTTAATAAGTGATCTCCAAGCATCTTGAAAGAACTCGAGCAAACCTTCCAAGTGGAATGGGAAAACATTGCACCATACCAGTGTGTAAAGTAAGTGAAACTGTAATGTCTGCCAAAGGTGCTCCCACCAAATATTGACTTTACAAGTCTCAATATTCATGCATTAATATATTCAATATTTCCATTTTTTCTTTAGTGCTTGCTGTAACACTTCACCATTTACTGTACTTTACTGGAACATTTTACTATTATACATTTTCAGTTAGAGCATTTAGGTTTTGAATAAAATATTACCTTGAAAAAAAATGTATGTGCATAATTTTGTAATTTCACAAAAAGAGACACCATACACTGTATGTGAATACTTTTGCAAGCCACTGCAACAAGTCAGTAAAGCCTTTTACTTTCATACTGCACATTTTGAATATACAGCTTAAATTAAGAAGTATTATTATTTATCCAGTGGGACAGGTTTAAATCACTTTTTTTCAGAATAGTTAAAATGTGTATATTAGGGGTTTATATTTTGTGATGTTTCTCTCTTGCCACAAGTATCTTTGAAAGTATATTAAAGCAAATGACCTATGTGTCAGACGTGATTGTGTTCATTGTAGCGTAAAAGCTTTTGTTTTACAGCATTGGATAAAACACATTTTATAGGGGGGCTCTGCATAAAACTTTGAAAGATGCATCTGTCACAATGTTTAATTAAGCACAGTGCACAGTTAAAAACTTTACAGTTTGTTCTTTTTGAACAACCAGCATTCTAGTTTACCTCTACACCTCACGATTGATGTAAATAGTTTATGTGGTCTTCCTAGTGTTGCTAATTCTAACTCTGGAAATGCTATTAAAGAAGCATAATTTAATACTTGCTCCCTGACCAACAAAGCATAATTATTGAACACTGAGAAAGGTTTAGACCTCTTATGCTTAACTGAAACTTGGCATCATCAGAGTGCTGCCTTTATGCTAAATCAGATTCCTATGCGTGGGTGCCCTTGCTTATCCTGTGCTTCTGAGCTGGGGGTTATACATCGACTTAGCAATGCTCTGAGACCATTACCTGTAAATGCATGGCATTGAAGTTCATTTCTAGTTTGTATCTAGCAAATGACACTTGAATATATGCTACTAAAGCAGAATTTTAATTTTTTAAGAGTCTGGGACTCCTCAGTCTTTAATTTCATCGGGATTTTAATTTGGAGAGATCTGCATATTTGTGTTGACACTCAACACAGTTCTTTTGTGGCAGAATTCCAGGCTTCCCTGAATTATTGTGGCTTTACTACACGTGGGTATTTGGTAACTTTTGACCTACCTTTTTATCAGCTGTCGTCTGCCAGTTAGAGACCTGCACATTCATTTGAGCATTATGTATCATCTTAGCCATTTGTTGTGAACTGGAGCTTCCAGTAACTACTCTTAAACGTAAGCTTACTATTTGGCTTTTCTAAATATCAAATAATTTGGATGTTCTTGGCCAGTCGATTTAAAATGATCCGGTGTATGTTATTCAGCTGACTAGGCTTGAGGACTCTGTAAAGCTTTATAATTCTATATTTTCTGACATCAAATTATTTGGCACTGAAAAAACCCTGCCTACCTGCAGTCTCATTTTCATGTCACCCCCATTTGTTCAGCAGCTAACTACACTCCTTGAAATCTTAAAGGCATAAAATTGAAAGAAGACAGAGGCTCCTGGCCTATCTGTCCATTTGCTTCCTTTCAGGCAATACCAGCTATCCTATTGTAATGTACTGGCAGTCACAAGGTCAGCATTGTTTTGGAAACCTTATTGAAGGGAAAAGTAATCCTAGAAGCCTTTTTTTCCATTAATCATTTAATTAATCATCTATTCAGTCCACTTAATAACTCCACTCTTGCTGTCCAATGAAATCGTTTTTTTTTTTTTGTTTTTTCAATCTAAAATTGATAACATCTGAACTCAGATAGGATCTTGTGATTCCACTTCTGAGAATAATGTATGTACTCTCAAGCTCAGTGTATCTCGCCTTGCAGAGTTTCATGCACTCCTCAGCAGCTATCTGAAATGATCACTAAAATGAAACCTACCACATGTTCATTGGATCCAATTACCCCAGTAATGCTGTGTTCAAGTCTTGCAATTCCCTGTCTCATTGCCGTGCATATTATCAATGAATCATTAATATCTGGAACTAACTCCCTCAGCCATTTTAGTTATTACCTCCGAGTTAAAAAAGCAGAAATTAGACTCCAGCCTGCTCAATATTTATTGGCCAATATCTAACTTGTCATTTTTGGCATTTTCCAGAAAGGGCTATTTCTGTTTAGATACTTGTTCACATACAGTATCTGCCAGTAAGCTTTATGAGCCATTTTACTCTGCATTCAGGTTGCTGCATGGCACAGAAGCAAATGTTCTTAGGGTTATTAATGATCTGTTATTGACTACAGACTCTGAATTTTTTATCCATTATTGTCCTGTTAGACCTGAACTCTGCCTTTGATATGGCAGATCATACCACCTTGCTAAATAGATCATACAGTAGGTGTTTGTTGTTTTTACTTGGTACTATCATATCAAACTGATATAAACTGATATCACATCAGGCATTGTTCCTCCTCAATATAGATAAGTTCTTAGTTTTCTTAGTACCAATATTCTGCCCTTGGAGGTCAGATTCTCAGAAGATCTGACAATGGTTTTCATTTCTAAGTCGATTACGCTCACATTTATTCACACAGTCTAGATTTCTCATCAGATACATATTAATCAAGCCCTCTTTGTCTTGTCACATCTACTGTAGATTGTATTAAGAAGGGATGCACAAAAACTACATTTTTGTTAACCTTAGTTTGAAAATTAATGAAAATGGTCGAAGTACTCAGGTCAGGGATCTTAGTGTCATCTCTAATCTATGTCTTTGACACTCTTTGACACTCTTCCTCACACCGTTGTGTTCTTGGGTTCATCTTGTAACATCACCTGTGTCGGTTCTCATCTCTCCCATTCGGATTCAGGTGAGTTAATGCGGGATTTGTCTTTTCTTGTCTTAATTATTGTACACAATGCTTGCTGGTGTATCCAAAAATGTTCAAAAGATGTAGCATGGTCAGGATTCAGACAGCTCCTATCTTACCTTAAACTAAAATTCATAACCCTATAAAGCAATGCCTTCCTTTGCAGAGAGGATGCATGCCAGAGAAAGGAGCACTGTAAGAATTGAATTAGAATTTGCTAATAGAAGCAATTTTGCCATGGCTCAAATAGGGATGCATTCCTGGGAGTACTATTTCTTACATATGAGAGAGATATAAGGGCTTCATCTGAGTATCAGTAATATAGCCAGCAGCCATGTCACCCTGCAAATTGGCAGCCCACTGAAGCTTAGCAGGTGTGAGTCTGGTCAGTACCTGGATGTGAGACCTCCTAAGAAAAACTAAGGTTGCTGCTGGAAGAGGTGTTAGTGAGGCCAGCAGGGGGTGCTCACCCTGCGGTCTATGTGGGTCCTAATGCCCCAGTATAGTGATGGGGACACTATACTGTAAACAGGCCCCGTCTTTCAGATGAGCCGTTAAACCGAGGTCCTGACTCTCTGTGGTCAATAAAAATCCCAGGGTGTTTCTCGAAAAGAGTAGGGGTGTGACCCCAGCGTCCTGGCCAAACTTCCCATTGGCCCTTACCAATCATGGCCTCCTAATAATCCCTCTCTATGAACTGGCTCCATTACTTTGTTCTCCTCCCCCCCCCTCCCCCGACGGCAGGCGGAGCGACGTGCCGGTTGGAGTATTCTCGGTCGCATTTAATGGCAACGTCAACTCAAAGATTTGGTTCAACCACCAAATGGAGATGGGCGTACCCTGCTGATGCGGGATTAATGCTAGGATGAGAGAGATCTGAGTATCGGTAATGCCATTTTTGATAAGCAAGTATCATGCCACACCTTCATTGGTTAAGAGCTCCTGTGTCATTTTTCCTTGCGTTTTGCCTTTACCATAGACACAGGATGCACAGGTAAAGCACCAAGTCGTTGCTGTATCACCTGTTTTAACTTCCTTGCATTGCCTAAAAGTGTAATTCAGACTAAAATTCAAAGTACTGCTGTTAACCTCTAAGGGCTGGAATGTCTTGGCTCCAGCCTACACCAGAGAACTGTTAAATCCTTAAACTCCTGCATGATGTTTGTGCTCTTTGGACATAATCTTCCAAGTCATCACATTCAAATCCTATGTTAAAAATCACTTCTATGCTCTTTTGTTTAAATCTGTTTACTGTATTCATTCGAGTATACCCATCTCAATTTAATTGTAAAGTGCCTTGTGATAATGTATTATGCTAAGTGTTAAAGATAATTAAGATATTATTATAAAAGTTTAATAATTTTATGATACAAAATAGAAAGGTTTATAGTTTGGCCTACTGGCTTTAAAAATGTCCTCTATTTATGTAGCTTACTTTTTTTCTTTTAATTTACTTTATGAAGAAAGTATTTTAGTGTCTAGCCCTCCACTTTTCTCATTACACAAGATTAGTACAGAGGCCTGTCAATGTGCACTGCTGCCATGTTAAAATGTGAAGCTTTGCTGCAAGCAATGATGTGTGTGAGAAAAAACACTGAGCACAGAAAGGAGCTGGATCAAACAGAGCGACAAACATGTGCTTCTGTAGCCCATATTATCGCATAGGAATTTTCTATCATTGGCATTGTTTCAATGTTATTATTTACCCTGAAAACACAGAAAAAAAACAGAAAGCAAGAGAAAGACGAATGTTTCTGAGCTGCCATTCATTTCAGCAGATCTATGTTGAGAAGAATGTAAATGTCGTGTAGTGTATTTGTTTAATATAGCCATTCTTTCAGAATACAAGTAACACCTGGCTTGTGTTGGGTGGTTATTAGGGGTTATGAAGCTGTTGTTGTAGCTCTGACTTCAGAGCATTATATAATAGTGTTATACAGTATGACTTTTGACCCCAGAGACACAAACACATTTCTAGCTGAGTGTTGTACTGCCAGATCTCTTCATTTCTGTTCACTGGAACTATATTTGTCTGCATCGCAAATTAGTGTGCTTTTGATTTATTTTTTAATGGAATGTCCGCCATATGCTGCAGCAACAATTTATATGATTAGAAATTGCAGAAGATATTATCTACAGTACTTTAAGACCAAAATTAATACATCAGCATTAATGGCGATATATTTTGAAAAGAACGAGGAAGAGGCTAAGTGGTTTACTAAAAGTACAAATACATAAAAGCTAGGTCCAGCAATCAATCCACATAATTTCCTTTTCTTTTTTGCACACGGTTCTAGTCTTTTCAGGATATTAGCCTTTTTCCTTGGTTGCTAAATGGATCCGGTTGTGTCAATTGAGCAAAGACTACATTGCTTTGTACAGTAACCACACATTGCTCCTAACCAAATATTCTGTCATTCACGTTTATGAGGGTGGTTCAAGATCTGTGTCTGAAACAAAACTGCAAAATCCACGTAGGAAAATCCTAATTCTGAATATGTAAATTCAACACTATACGTGTTCTGCTCAATTTCCTCTTCCTCTGTCCATTTGCTCTAACACCGTACGGTGCACAGTGTGCTACATACACAGTGCTTGGCGCTGGCTTGGGTGTTGTAGCCTGACAGACTAAGGGGAAGGGGAAATCACACAGCAGGGTTATCAGCACAGATTGCTCTCTGCCTCACTGCATTCTGGAGACAACGGGTCAGAGTATCTCTTTGACTTCAGGTCTATCCTTGTTTAAATTTGAAGACTCTTCTTCACCTGTTCTGATGAAAATAAGGATTGGCAAACCTACTGTATGCAAAAGGATTTGCACCAAATCCGAACAGTTGTGTTGTCAGCATGAAATCATGTCTGAATGCTACTTGACCATGGTTAGATCTCAGGCAATGGCTGTACATGGTCTTTGGTCCCTCGCCTTCTGTGTTATAAGGTGCTGGGGGATGGGTTCCTTTTTGGAAAAATGGGTTATATGGATCATAACCAGGGATTTACTGTATTTGGCTGTGCTGCTTTTCTTTTCAAGTAAAAAAATGCCCTGAGGCTCACTGAAAATCCCCACAGTGACAAATATCTGCCCTGGAAATATAGCAACATTTTCGCCACCCAAAGAGAAGAACGATCATCAGGGGTGACCTTTGTACAGCCTGTTGCAATAGCTTTGAAAAAAAAGTGTTTCTACGTACAAGGGGACTTTTTCTTCTCTTTATCTTTCTCCGTTCATTGCAGCATGTTATTTTCCATTCTAAGAAAATGGTGCCAATAGCATTTTGGAGCAAGCACTTTCGAGATGTGTAATTTCTGTTCACTCTTCGCTTACGGTTCACAGGTAAACAAAATGTGGTGATTTTTATTTCCATTAGGGTTGACGTGCAGTGAATACTTCCTCCTGCAGCATTTGGCAGAAGGTCTACGGTACAGAAGTGCCGTTTGCTGTGCATGGTCAGACTTTTCCTGTTTTTTTTTCTGTTCCTTGACAGAAGTGGCATGAAAGCATTGCTTAACAAGGCTCTGACTTAGTGTGACACAGATAGCCTGTGGGTGGGCAGAGGAAAGGTGGAATTGTATGTATATACTTGGCAGATATTTATTTATTTAATTTTACTCTCAACTGCTGCTTTATGTTGTACAAGCCCTGAGCTAGGGAACTTAATAATAATAACCAAATAATGAACCCATTTTACAGCCATCTACCTCAATTGTTTCAGGTTTTTTTTTTTGGCTGAGCACACTACAGAAAGCTTAACATGTGGAATAAAATAAGCCCCTTTTCAGTAGACAGGAGCTGCCCTTCATTGAAAGTTATTACCAGACAGCTAGGGTAATGCATCATGAATCCTGTAAGGACAATACTAAGATGCTGAATCGAAGTACAAATGTATCATAGTTGCACGGTGAGCATTTTGTTACAAATAATGTTGTCATCAATTTTCATCTTTTGTTTAAACATATTAGTCTTTTGGACAAGATAGGTCATATTTCAGCAGCTTGATAAATTTTCTCTTCTCTCCTTTTCACAGAATGTGCACTTAATTAATTACACAACCTTTAATTGGACAGACTATTCCTAATGGCTGTACAGTGCTAAATGTACAAACTCAAAAGGGGCTTGGGAGTAATTATTTTAATGCCACTTTTTAAGCAAGTTGCAATCAGTATAGTTCAAATAATTAGTCAGATCTTGTGAGCAAAATAGGGATGCTCAAAATAGATAAATTAGATATATGTATTTATGAAAAGAACAAACTAGGTTGTTTTGTTTTTTTTTAAAGAAAAGCTACCTGCTCTCAGGCTTCAGCCCACACTACTTATTGAGATTGTTTCCTTTGTTAAAAGGAGAGAGCTCGCATAATTTTCTGTTCAGAATCAGAAATAAACATCGCATTTATGAATCGTATTTGTCACCAATATTCTTATTTTGGAAATTCGATTATTTAAATGCATTGTATAATTTTATCAAACCAAAACTGGAGAGCCTGGAATTCCAAGTGAAGAATGCACTCTGTCTGCTTCTGTTTCGTAAATGCGTCTTTACTCATGCCCTGCCACAAAAGGTGACAATGATTTTAGAATCAGGAAAAAATCCGCAGGAGATGTGATAATGATTATTATTACTACAACTGCTACTGCTGTGGCTATTATTATGAACAAGCTTGTGCTTATGTGGCAATGTATTCTCACAATGGAATTGTGAGGACTTACCAGAATGGCAAGATTCTACAAGATAAAGTCATGTATGAAGACAAAATGATTTTCTTTTTCTTAACTGGGATTTTTTTGTCCACCTCTGCACAAGACAAATATATTTGTCACCAGATACATTCATGAATACTTATTGCACATCAGTGATTTAGACGCACGGCTTAACATTGTTTTTTCTCGTCTAATATGTTCGTCGATACAGCTCTATGGAAAATTAAAACATATAACAGCATTAAGAAGAGACACTAATCACGAATTAGGCCAATTTAAGAATGCATTTTCAGCCCAAATGATGCAATCCGGTTACTACATTACATTGAATCAGTGCTGTCAATAACACAAGCGCCTACAATAAATAACCCCCCCAGCACCAACTCCTGCACTCATTTATCTGCCTCATTGTGGTTATGAGCAGAAGCATAGTTGAAGAATACAGAATAGTTTTCAAATTTACTTTAAAATCATCTTTACCTCTCTCATTCTCTGGTCCAAATAAAAAAATAGCAGAAATATCATTAAGGCTATATGCTGTAGCTTGCCCATCAGATAAGAAAAGAAGTGAACTAATGGTTAGGGATGGGGTTAGAGAGGAAATCTCATGATCATATTACCACTGGGCCTATACGTCAGCTCATTCTCATTAACTTGAATGATAAGACCATCTATCAGTAACCTAATTGGCAATCAGGATTGCAAAGATCTACTGTAGGCATTCAGACTAATACAGATATCTATCAAAGGTTCACAAGAATGTGAGCTGCTCTATAATGTGCAAAAAGGCCAGTTTTTGCAGAGCATTAAGGATGATCAATCTATCCATCCATTATCAGAAAGCTTCTTATTCCTGGTATGGGTCTCTAGAATTTTTTTTTTTCAAACACCTTGACATTGTACTTACTGTACCTGTACCAGCAAATCAAAGAAAGCAATGATTTATACAAACTCCTATGACTGCCCGATCTAAAGGTTTGTCGGTTTCCACCTCATTGACAGATTCCTACAGTTTTTTTTTGCACTTTTAGTTCTCCCCCAGTCTCCTTTATGATTTTATTGCTTTGTACAGCAAAGCGCCATTACTGATCCTTTCCAAAGCACAAACTAAAAATCTATCCCGTTGTCATTTGCCTCGCAGTGCCATCTATCATCAGGGTGCTTGGCAGCCTCTTCCCTACGAGAGAGGAGGTGCTGGAACAGGAGGTAGAGTCAAGGACTTTCACGCGCAACAAAAAACTTGTCACAATTATTTATGGCTCTAGCTGGGACACATAATAGGACACATCAAACTGCTGTTTTTTGTGTGATGAGCGCCCTCACATCGCCGACTCCCTTGTTGAAGTGGGTCACAGGCATCTCTGCCTTACACATACAATTTCCTGAACAATGGTGAGCACTTGGGAAGTGACAGTGACAAATACTGGAGCCACTGTGGATAGCTGTGCAGGCTGTTACATGAGTGATTGCGCCAATAATCATGCAGAGCTGTCACGTGTGAGCAGAGTTTGGGCGGGGGCGTGGGGGGGGCAGCAGTGGCCGGGGGTTACTGGGCAGGCAGAGGAAAAAAAGACAGAGAAAGGCGATAGATGCGGGCTTGTGGGGAGAGAGTGGCTTCAGCCTCGGAAAATCATTTTTTATTCCCTTATCATCCATCTCGGGGCTTCTCTCTGGACGAGACGCCGCTAAATGACTGTCACTTCCAACGGGGCTGTGATACGTTCCACTCTGCGCCCGTAATTGGGATGAGGTCACTGGTCCCCTCTTTCCAAGCAAGACCTTTTTTAAACTTTGCTGCCCTGGGGGAATTGGGTAGAATGGTGGATTAAATTACTTCTCTGACGTCTTGGCCCTTCACCTTAAGTGCCTTTCCGTTTGGCTCCAGTTCATTTGGAAAGAGCCCTCAGCTTCCCCCCACCCCTCCTCTCCTAACCCCCCCACCCACCATTTAATTCACCCTGCCGCAACAGGCACAGCTATAACAGGCACATAATCTCTGTCTCCGCGGAGCAGAACAATTGGGAAGTGAGCAGTCAGGCTTTGTCATTTAGAGGAAGGCATGGGATTCTTTGATTTAAGGGTCATCTGCCACACAATCCACTTAATGGAACTCAAAATACCAGCTCAGCTTTTAAAATGGCCTTTATCATGAAAGGTGTTCCTATGAAATAAAAGAGCAATAAGAACACGTGTCAGACCCACACGGCAGGAAAGCAGAATGTAAATCACAAACAGCAGTACAGCTCAGGTAATGTACTGCACGTGCAGACATCTCGTTCTACTTAGTCTCCCGTGTGAAAGAGTTCATGCATTAGAGCGTCTGTTTTTCTGTGCACCGTTTTCTGAAGGAAAACGGGTCTCTGTGAAATTTTTAACTGAACATCTCTTCTTGCACAAAGGATTAAGAGTCATTAAGGCTCTAAGGGCCCCTTATAACTTATTGTAAAAACCCGTAATTTGAGGCATTAACTCTCTTTCCCTGAAACTTGCTGGGACGTGCCAGTTTTCTCAAGCTTTATAACATTCTTACCATATGTATATATATATAAAGGCTTCCAATGAAAGCGATCTGAAAGGGAGGAATCTGTAATCAGTGCGCATTGTAAACGTAAGTACGCTGCCGAGAAAAAAAATGTCAGCACCGTGAGAGTCTCCATAAATGTAAAGCAATTGTTGGTAATATCAGGCTAAAAATAAATTTGCTTGCGTTGTGAAAATTAGCCTAAAAGTGCCTGATAAACTATTGAAGACTGAAAGCCAAAAATGACTGAAACTACTTATCTATTCCTATTGGACCAGTAAATGGGAAACATACTTGCTCTGGCTTACCTGGCGTATAGAGAGAATGACATTGAAAATCATCCAAGGTGTCCTTAATAGCGGGTCAAGTCCAAGGCAAGTCTGCACCTAGGTCATACCAGTAGCCAACTGTGACCAGGACTCTCTGAGCAGCGGTGCAGAACTGGCAGAGAGTCGCCTGCGGCGGGGTTGGGATTAGTCGGCCAGGGTTCTCTTAGCTCCCTGCGAAACCACAACCTTTGTGACTTCCCAGGCACTTTCTTTGAAGGCAGGTGAAGGAAGCTCCAGTCCCCTAGCAATGCCAAGAGCTTTGAGGAAGGTCAAAAGATGAATGGCTCCCTGGGTGGGCAGGTGGAGGAGCCTGTCTGCACTTCCTCTTTCTCTCTGTAGGTGTAGCGGGGTCATTGCAGTCAGCTGAGGTGTAAAGATATAACTGGGTGGATATGTCATAGAAAATAATTGCTGGTACAGTACAAGATCAAAAATATATCCTTAATATTGACCCCCAGAGATCACCACCAATGGAAATTTCTGCTGAAAAACTGCAACCATGGTGAAAATCAATGTTTCTTTTGAATGGTCCATAACAACTCCATCCCAGAGTAATTCTCAGCTAGTTTTTTGTAAATGGAAAACTTTTGTCTGTGTGTCCACTGGTGTGACATTAAGATAGCAAAGGCACTGACAATCCTGCAGGTACTATCCAAAATAAAATCTGACATACAACAAACTGCACATGAGGGTTTTGTTCATAGCCAGGATCTCATCCACCTTCTATAGACATCTCCCAGCTCTGCAAAGCCTCTGTGTACTCTGCAAAGTACACAAGCAGGCAAACACAGTGAGCCAAAAGGCTGGTCATTTAATGCAATGGTTTTGCGACACCAACCATGTTTCAAGGGATTAGATCATAGCACCAGTTCATTCCCTGTGACCCTGATCCACTCTTTTCTACCAAATTTCTTTTGAAAAATCCAGATCATGAAAAGTATTTTCAGGGTTAGATAGGCATCAATCTCAGTGATCCCAGCCACAGTCCCAATGTTGCATATGGAGTTCGTTCATTAGATTCTCTAAGGATTGTATTAGATTCCCTTATTAACTGGGAAATGTTTTAGAGTTCCCAAATGCAGATCAGTGTATTATAGATAATCATACCCAGAATGATAATTTCAATTTGTTCCATTAGTTCTGATTCTAAACATGATGGAGCTGAACTCTGCCTAAGTTCTCCAAAAAACACAATTAAAATGATAAATCATAATTTGTTTTAATCATGCAAGACTGATTCATTTAGACAACAGAAAAAAATGCTGACCACTTAATTTATAATTACAAATACCACAAAGTGCAACTCAGAAAAAGTTAAACTTTCCAATATTTTGTGCCCACTTCTGTTTTGTAAGTTGCACAAAACAAAGGCGCTTTAATGATGAGTTCTGGGGCCTCCATTTCCACAAAGAGTTAACATAGAGGATTGAGGAGAAAGAAACTTGCTCAGCAAATAAAAACACATTCCCATCATATTTTAAAGAATGACACACTGACCCAATACTTCACAAAATCTAAAAGAATGGGGCTGTTAGGTTCTCTGTTAGGGATGATATAAGAGACTGGCAGAAGAAAAACGGTACACCATTCCACCCTAAACATTCAGAAACATCTTCATAAAAATGTCACATTTTTGACTCACCGCCATGCTAATTAATGATACTTCAGGCTGTAAAAGAAGACATTATGTGAAATCAAATCATCTCAAAAGACATGAAAAAACTATTCTGATCAAGTGTTTTTCCCTCTTGCAGTTTGACTGCTTCTGGAATTTCTGAACGGAGGCAGGCAGCTATTTCTGATGACAATAAGTAATGTAAAGTTAATGTCATTTTCTTACTTTGTAACAGGAGCTATTCAGGCCAAATGTATTCTTGCTGACATATTTATTTTGTTTTTCTGCATTGTAACAATCACACAAACACAAACAGAAAACAGGGATCACTTAACAAATGCATCTATTTTTAGGGGCCTTTCAAATTGAAGGCTTGTTCTACTTTTTGGGAGATTGAAAGTTGGCCTAATCATATTTTTCATGAACTTCTAATAAGAGCATGCATGAAAAAAAAAGAAAAACAAATACCCTTAAAAATCATTATAATTTTTTTGGGGGAAATTGTCATTCTTCTTGCCTCTTCACTATCTAGATTGTAAGTGATTTAACTGTAGCTTACAAACAGGAAAAAAGGACGCTGCTTTTACTTTGTGCACAAGGTTGAAAAAACATTTGTTTCAGCACTTTGATCTGAGAAGTCCCAACACACACTGAATACAACACAACATATTAAAAAAGATTATATTCAAGCAAAAAATATCCCAAAGAGGCCTTTGTTAGAGCATTATGATTCAATCACAGTTATTTGTATATAGAGCTATATTTTCAAAAAGATTTTGATAAACATCCATCCATTTTCTAACCAATTTTTTCTAATTCAGGGTCACAATGGTGGCAGACCCTTTTCCGACAAGCAACATGTACAAGGTGGAGTACGCTCTGGACAGGATGTCAGTCCATTGCAGGGCAGGCACACAGCCACAAACACAGACACACACTAGGGTTTGATAACATGACACTTAAAATATTCAATTTTAAATGAAAGGCTCCAGACAGTTATCCTTATTATCTTATACAGTTAATGTATAAGATTGAGAACTAGCTAATGAAAACAAAATGAATTATGTCTGTAAGGAATACCACAGGGATCTGTATTAGGACCACTGCTTTTTATCACAAAAAAGACCCTAATCACAAATCAAACCCTACCCCTGCAACAGCCTGTTATAGCCTGAATATTAAGATCCTCAACAGACGTTTTCAAGCAAAATCTTCATCCTGGTACTTGCAGGCCCCTGAATAAATAAGTATTAAAAAAGTGAGTTATCTAATTAAAAATTGCATTTGACAAAATGATAGAAATACATAAAGTATGTGCTTTTAGAATAACTCCCTCCAAGTTAAAGGTGACATCCTTTGTGAATCCTTGACAGGTTTGTTTGAAGTTACTGGTCTTTTTAATGATTTCCTTCATCAGCTATGAAGCAAATTAGAACTATCCTCAGTTTTTCTTTGCATTTTCCACATTTTTAATTCCCTCTCTGAAGAGTAGCATCCTTTGTTTTGAAGCTGAATATTTCTACTTTCTTCTCCCTAATAAACATTTGTGACAGTTTGAGTGTCTGCCAAGTAACGTGAGTTGAAAAACTGGGCACATTTCTGTCTCCAAAGATTTCTTCCTTCTGTTCAAAAAATTAAGATATAATAATTAAACATGGGTACAAGTTCCCTCTTCTTTTCAGTAGAGACATTTCAAGTCCTGCTTGATTTCTTAAGCTCTGTCTTAATTAAGTGCACACAGCATAGCACACAGACTTGAGCTGTGGATGAGTGTAGTAACTGGTAAAAGCATAATTGCTTTGTACTGTAAATGCAGTATTAACAAAAACCAAACTGTTGATAAACTAGGGTGAACATTTCTGCTATGTATCTATTTCATCTTAACTTCCTATTGAAGCTAAAACTGGAATGCAGAAGGGCTAAAGTGAAATCAATTCTTGAAACTGTTGCTGATTGATGCAGACTACCTGATACTTTGTATGCAGCGATTTAAGCTCTGATTATGTTTCGAACGAGTCAAAAGCAACCACATTTCCATTTCTTTCTACCTCAATTTACTACATAGATTTGTTCACTCAAACAAGAGAGAGTGATACCTTATACAGTATTGGATTTCCTGGAACTAGTTGAGAAAGCATCTTCATTAAATGTATGCTGCATGTCAGAGAAAATTATGGAATGCTATAACAAAAGCCTTCAGTGCCTATCGTCTTCTGCATGTTTTTGTCCAAATCTAATGCTGCTGTCCACTTCTAGAGTTATTTCTCAGATTTTGGGCTGTTACTTCACTTTCTGCTGTCATAACAAACTTGACCCACCTGGATAATGTGTTTTTGACAAAAGGTGCACTACCCTGGGATGTTGTTTTTTGCTTATTATTTCTTTGTGTTTTTTTTTCTTGCATAAATTAAAATCACTTCACTTCTAGGATAATTTCCTTATAAGCTCATGAGTTAATGCAGTCACTGTTTTGGGAAGAATGTGCATCGCTTGCCAGTCCAACATGATTGCAAAGGAACATCTGAACCTGACCTTATGATGAACAGATAGTTTGTCTAGGCTCATACAACTGTAAATCATATTGATATTCACCAGACCACATAGCTGTGTCTTAGACACAATTGTTCAAAGTCAAACGTGAAAACGTTTTTAGATTCAGTCAGGTAAGAACATTTACATTGTTTTACTCACTAATTTTGTACAGACAGAAAAGCTTTTCAAAGAATTTCCTTCTCCTTTCCACTTTGCTAAAGCAAGAACTGTGTCTGTTTTATAGATTTCTTTGGAACAGACCAGCCAATTTTAGATTAAGCCCTGCAAACCTCTAAATGCAAGCTGAACAAGTAGAAATTTAGCTTATGTAACACATAGAAATTTATTTTTTTCATACACTGTCAACCCTGCCCCAAGACAGTCATTGCAAATTGTTCATATGTACTGTAGTTTGATGCTTGGAATCAGTAAATTACCTCGGGGTCAAGCAGTGTGTCAGTGACTGAGCTGGAATTCATAAGCTAAATCGCCTCAGATCTAACCACAGACACACTGGATGATACAGAAGGAAGACGTAGATGACATGGCTTGGCTCAAGGTCAAGTTGTCAGGCAGAGATTTTCCCCTGGAAGAGTTCTGCAGTAAATTCAGTGTCTCACTCACAAGAATGATACCCACCCTCCCAACTAAAGGATGAGAAGGCAAACAAAAACAGATAACCCTGCTTTTTGCATATGTAATATAATGAATTATTAATTAATAGACCAAAGCAACTAAATAAAAATACTGCAGATAGTTCATGGATGCTAAGTGATAAAAAAAAATCATTTTGCAATGGCAAAGCAACTAACAGAAATTAGAGGATGAGGAAGAGAATTTGACTTGCATTTTAGAACACTTCTGAAGGACAGAGCAGAAGACATTTGCACATGTTTAGGGTGACAGAAAATAACTCACTGGCAAAGCCCGGACCTGCTGTTGACAGGTTCTGTTCCTATGCCATTGGATCCTGCTCCACACCAGGCCATAACAAACCCTGCGATTTCTTTGTTTCCAAACCACCGAAACTCAGGTGGACATATTCCTAATTCACATGGTATTTTTATTCATATTTTTGTTTGATATATTATATATTATATAGAAGAGAACTTACTTCATCCTCCATCACTGCAGTGATGTATGAAAGCCATCATGAGCCAGCAGCCCTACTACACAGTGGATCAGATAGAGAAGTAAGAAATTGATTCACTAATGAAGCTTTTAGAAAAGGATACTGCAATTCGATTCCAGAGTGGAATTTAACCACAACATCATGTGAACACCCCTCCTCTCTTGAAACGTGTCATGGGATAAGGACCACATATCAAGGCCAATATTCTCCTTTGAAAAGTGGCAGCTTCAAATGGTTTACTGGACTATGTTTGAGAATTCCAGTACAGAATCCTGTGATCCAGAAGAAAGAGCATCACCTACTAATCTAGGAACACCATATACAGCAGTAAACAGGCGATTCTAATCTTTCTTTAGTGGTCTCCCATCTCAGTAACTAACCTTAGCTTCTGACATCTGAGGAGATGAGGCTACAGGCCTTTAAATCTGCTGTCCTACTTATTGCAGAAACAGTCCACACTGAAGAACAGATTCTCAATAATCCCCTTAAGAAACTGCTGGGCAATGTAAAATCAGATAAATTAAGCTTGGATGAAGAAAAATCATAGTATCTACTGTAAATGCTTGTTTGATTGCTAGTAGTTTATTAATATTGAGATTTCATCCTATGTTTGACTATCCTGACACTCAACTATTTCTATAAAGAAGTGCATCCTATTTTAAGTTTTGAATTTCATCCCCTCTTAATTTCCATTTGTTTCTCAAGGTCTTGTTTCACTGTTGGTCCTGAAATAGTCTAGGTTGACTTTGTCAGTACAGGTAGTTTAGAATTTACATGCTTTTAATTTGCACATTTGTGTTTTAACACACCTTAAGAATATACCATGGGCTCAATAATTATTGTCACCCTTAATACAAATGACCAAAAACATCTATGTATTATGCCCCCCCAAAAAGGGAAAACTACATGCTTTTATTCTAATACAATAATTTCAAAACAAATGGCTCAAATGAGTAATGCTATTTTTTTCAAGAACATACCTGTCAAAATTACTGGATCCCCTGTACTTGGTGCAACCCCCTGTGGGACAGATAACAGCACTAAGCCTTTTCCTATAATGTTTAACAAGGTTAGAGAGCACATTGGCACGGATCGTGGACTGTTCCTCTAGGCAGAAATTTTCCAGATCCTTGCTGTCCTTAGGTCTACAGCCCTCTTCAATTCAAACCACATGTTTTTTAATCAGGTCAAGAGACTGAGATGACCATTGTAAAATATAAATTTTGTTTTCAGTTTTCTCTGTTGATTTTGAGGTGTGTTTAGGGAGGTTTACTTGAGACCAAGTCACAACTTTCTTGTAGGGGCAATCAGGTTTTTGGCCAGAATATCCTCACACTTATTAGAGTGAGTGATGCCATTTGATCCTAACAAGGGCCCCAGGGCCAGTGACAACAAAACAGCCCCACAATTTCATGGCGGGTATGAGGTTCTCTTCTTTGTATGCATCCTGTTCTGATGCCAAATATATTGAGTGGCCAAAGAGTTCAATTTAAGCCTCAATTGACCATAGCACCACAGCACCCTCTTCCAATCAAAATCCCAATGGCGTTTGGCAAACTCCAGCTGCTTCAATTTGTTACTTGTCAGCAAGGGCTTTCTTCTGTCAGCTCTTCCAAACAGCCAGCTGGCATAGATGTACCATCTATTTATTGATTTAGAGACTTGGTGACCCCAGGATGCAACCAGACACTGCGGTTCTCCAACTCAGATGCTTTTTTGCCTTCCTCACCATCATTGTGCTTGGGGACAAGTCCTTACATGAACGTATTCACTTCAGAAGAACGCAACACAACTGTGAGGTAGACTCAGTTTACAAATAACTGTAAACTGGTCAGCTGTAAAGGTCTGACATTTCTACATGTTTGATTCCCAATTTCTTAGGTGATGTTGTGGCATTACGCGTGGCGTGTTCAGTGTGGAGCTAGAACCCTTGTCTAAGGGTTACACGTTACCTTCACAACCACAGCTGGTACAGTTAAATACTAGACAGAAAATACTGTCTAGTTTTTTTAACACATGAGCTTATGTGTATTTCATGCTGTGGTTCCTTACTGGGAAACTCCTTCTTAATCACAGACAGAATAACAATGTCCAACCCTTGGAAACAAAGTAGTAGAAAACAAGACTCTGCATTTTCTAAGCTGCGGTCTAATTTTTACATTCTGAATTCATGATCCAGGGATCACCACCACCCCCAAATTTTAACTGTGTGCAAACCGTGAGCAAATCTAATTTATATGCTATGAAGTAGGACGTTTATCCACATTTGCCCAGCAGGGAAAACAAAAACCAACATCTCCTTTAGCCAAAATGGAATTTCACCCAGGGCAAAAGAAGCTCTGGTTTAACAAATCATAGCACTCAAATTAAAACATTTGCATCGGCGTTTCCCATGAGGCTGTGTTTCTTTGAAGTCATTCGACTTGGCATACGGACAGTGACTAGTGACAAGAAGACCTTGGTTGTGCAGTTAGGCCTTAGAAAACATAATTTTGAATGTCTTAATATTTCAGTATAAGGGGAAAAGGGCTGAATGCAAAATAACAGACAGGTTTGAAAAATTGCTGTGGCTTTCAGACACAAAGAGAGAGGTAAGAGGATGGCTTTTAAATTCTTAAAAGCAGGGGCGTGTCGATAGACACATTTGGAAGATGATTAATGGTCTCACTCTCAATAAATTAATCAAGCCGTCTGCTTTGCAAAACACAAAAAAAGAAGAAAAAAAACAAAGGGCTGTGTGCATTTTCTAGGTCAGTCCATCTGGTGTTCATGCAGTTCATGAGCTGGGGGACATGAGTTTCAAAAACACTCAAAATTGCTTGAACTCGATAACCAAAACAAAATGGGAAGTCACAAACCTAACCGACTTGACTCATTATGTTCTCTTAAATGTTTTAACTGTGTTTCTCAAGGTGAAGCCGTTTAATTTTTGATGTAAGAGTTGCTAGCGGAAAGACAGATTTTATACAGATAGTTGTTTACAGAACTCTGAATTAGAAAATATCAATGGTGGTCCTCATTGTCATCCTGAGAAAATTAGGAATAATTTTCGTGAAGCATTACTGTTTCTAGATATAAAAGCAAATAGACGTAGTGTACTTTAATTAAGTAGTGTATTTGACATAGATTTGTCCACATGGTAACTTGAGTCACTGGGTAAACTGCGGAGGACTCACATTTTGGAACTTTCCACCATGTTTCAATTTCTGAATTAAATAGCACTGAGCTTCTAAAAGAGGTTCTTGAACACACAGGTGTTCCGTTCGCCGCCTGTCATTAATGGTAAATGACCTGCCGCTAGCTTGCAAGTGATGGAGTAGCCTGCCCAAGCTCCAGACAGCCAACATCAAAGCAATGTGGGAAGAATCTTAAAAAACAACTCTGGGGTCAAGGCCTCTCAAGCTAGCTGTGGATGCCTTTCACACCGTTACTTAAAAAGCCGTTGTACAGTATCCTGTTATTCCCTATTAATTTGCAGCAACTTCAGGAGGGAACCAGGGACTGTGAAGGGAAAAGCCACGCAACTCCTTTTGAAGAAAAAAGTATGGAGGGGTGTTTCCACAAAGGTGGGCAGAAAAAGATATGCATTCCAGTCTTTTCTTCTGCCTAAAAAACCCCAAAATAAACAGAAATGTTTTAAGCATCAATGGAGAATATTACCTACCTTTCAGGGGTTATGATGTTATTAAAGCAAACAATGCCTATGGATTTCGCGAATGTGAATATTTATGCTAAAAAGCAGAACTGTCTAAAGGGACATCTATTTCCTTTTGCATGTACATACTGTATAAAGTTAAATTAGCAGCTGTGGACAGCTGTTTCACCATTAGTAGAGCTCTTCAGCATGAGAGAGATGTTGTCTTGTCAGTAAAATGGGAGTATGGGCACAGCTAATTAATATTCACAGTATAGTTTTATATACATACAACTGTTTTGTGTTTTGGAAGTAAAACTGATCATTTGCATGAGACTAACAAACTATAGCTACAGCTTCAGTTCAGATATACTGTAATATGCTACTCCTTCTTTTTGATTAATTTTCTTAAGGTTCTTCCCAACCACTGCACATTTTGGTTTATATGTGTACTGTTTGCATAACCACATCAGACTCATTTGTTATACTCTCTTTAATGTTTTTTTTTTTATTTTAGATCTTTCTCAATAGAGCTTGTTGCTTTGTTCTTCGTTCAAAGTTATTTTCTCGTACGTTAACCAGTGGTCTACATTACAGTAAGTAAAATATACTGTAGAAGCTTATCCAGCAAAATTCTTCATAAATGTAAATTCAGTTCCTATGTCAATGTTCAAAATATATTGTGAAAATGTGCATTATTTTGATGTACAGTATCTATCCTAAAAGGAGGATGTTTGGTCCATCCAGATTTTACGACACAAATTAAATTATAAGAGAGTATTTAATTGTTATTCTATATTTGATGGGTTCCCCTCCTCAGAATTAAAAAAGCAAACAAAGAAAATGAAACTGTGATAGCTATATATTTGGGGTCCAGGGAATTGAAAAGATTTAGAGGGTTAGAGAATGGGTTCTGGGACCTCCCCTGCTTGTCTGTGCCTCTCTTCTTTTCTGTGAGCTGACAAAGCAGAAGGCACTGTTTCTCGGCTATCACCGACAGCAGAAACAGGCCCCCTCAAGACAGAGAGAAGATCCAGCATAAATCACATCTCATGTGAGAGGAGTGTGTTAAATAGGACTTGGACACTGCAGCATGATAATTTTCTATCACAGCAGCCTATAAGTATCTGACACTCCTTATGCTGACTCTGCAGTCTGTTACAAAGTGGCAGGCATGCCCTTTTATCTCTGCACATGTTTCACGGCAATTGGACAATCAGGCACTGCAGTGAAAATCCATAGTATTGATCGGCCTGTATCTTCTCTATAATTCTTCAGCAGGATATCCCTGATGACAAATTATATCTGCACCACTTTTTGATTGGTGCTTTGATGTAAGCGATCTCCAAGGGCGGACATGGAACTTGCTCCAGCTGTATTAACTAAGTCTACCTGAATCCCCTACTCGCACCTGCCAAATGGGGCTGGCTTTTAATGAGGGAACGCGTTTTGCCTGTTTCCGAAAAGGCTTTTGACCCTGATGTGGCTTTTTTTTATTGCTGTAGTTAACAACGAGAGTGCCTTTCACAAGGATCATTGCCGGACAAGCTGAAGGTGACTGCTGGATTTTCTATGTCAAAAGACAAAAAACAAAACACAAAAAAGGCTACCGTTGTCATGACATTAGTTTTAAAGAGACTAGCGGGGGTTTTTCTTGCAGTTTGAGGTCGTTTGATGTTCGGTGAAATGAGAGAAAATGTATGGCATTGAATCATTAAATAACCAAATGATCTTTTCTATGGTTTTAATGGTTAACTTCTGTACAGTACATTAAATATTCAGATAGTTGTATAAGTAATAATAAGGTGCATTTATTAATCCTTGAAGGAAGTATTATCTGGCTACTGTATGTATACAGAACACATAACAATATTTATTTTTTTTCTATTTTCTATTTATCTTTTATTGTTTTTTATTCAGGTATGTAGTTCTTCATAATTGGTTATTTTTGCTCAACCCTTTGCACGAATACCTACAGTAGATTTGGTTCCTGTCTTTTTCAAATGGATGAGTTTCAATTAGTTGTGAGTACTTGTTTTTCAAGATTTATAAACAACTGGAAAAAAAAACTTCATGTATCAGAACAACACAATTGTTTCTTTTTTTGTTTTCGAATTCAAAATGTATTATGTATATGATTTGCCTATCAATAACTTTCCAGGTGATTTTTTGGTAATACTTACAGGGTGATTTCCAAATTGGCTGGCTCCATACCAAAGTTTACTTTTTTTTAATGAAACTTCTTAAAAGTTTAGAGGTGCAGATTTAATGTTTCCATACCACAAAAATGTCTTTAGCCTGAATTGAGGTTTTGCAGAATTTGATTCGCAGAAAGAGAGCGTGGATAAAAATTCAGAGATGGAGCAAAAGGCCATGAAGGTCATTCAATTTGTTTTGTAAAAAATAAATATGGCCTAAGACATTTACATAAGACATTCATCTCTCCTTTAAAGGAGAATGGTATTTTCCAAGAAAACCTCATTCCGAGAGGGCTTGATAAAGACCATTACCTTTTAGTTGGCTGTTTCTTTTCTGATGTATTAACAAACCTGAGAACATTTTTACAAGCGTGCGCCAGTGGAGATTATTCTCCCCAGCACAAACCTAAAGATTACAGTAAGAAACTGCGTTGGCTCACGTTAGACTGTAGGTCGCTTGCTGCTATTGATTCACAGGCAGTACATTCGTGCTTTTTGCTGTACATGAACATGTTGAGCTGTAACATATGGCTTGCCAAGGTGCCCATTTCACAACCCCAGTCACCTCTGCATGTGTTTCTGTGTGGTGAGACAAACCCGGCAACACCTGCTGCTGAGTTTCGTACAGTGTATTGCCGTGGGAGGTAACCTCACAAGTACACAGGACCCAGGTGTCAACATAAAAACACACCGTTAATTATTTTATAATACATCATCCTTCTATACCACTCCTACAACCAGCAGGTCAAGGGAGTAGTATGTTACAAGAATGAAACACTATCGTACATCCAATCAACATGGGGCCTGGTGTTTCAATCACCATGGGGCATGTTTAGTAACTTATTCTTTTATTATTTGCTCCATGTAAAAGTCTTACTGTTTGCTTTACATTATCCCTGAAATGCAGTAGTTTGCTAGTGCAGCAAATGACAATGGGAGATATAAGAGCAACAAAGAATAACTTGTGATATATTTAATAAAACATGTGGCATCAGTAGGAAGAGATACATGGCAGATGATGCCAAGTATCTATTTATCAGATGATAACACACTGTTTTTCTATGGCTTTGTTTTAAAAGCTTTTGAATTTTCAGTCTGAGCAATTAAAGGCACCAACACACATCTACTGTAAATGTGAAAGTTTTGAGTCACTTTTTATTACAATTTGAGATAGGATATAGGATAGTAATTAAATCCTCTCTGATAAATAAATGTGTGTTGTGAGAGGCAGAATCATTAGGAAATGTAAAAGGTAAAAAACAGATAATAAAATCCACAGTAATGGCCAATCTGTATTTTTTACAATCACAGTGAAAATCCTTAGAAATATCAGATATACAAAAGTGAATTATATTCCTGTGTCAGTAGATTGCTCTAGAGAAGCTTATTCAGTCTTTCTAAAGCCATCTCACAAAGTCAACACAAATCTAAACGACTTTCAGTTATGGGAAGAATCTGGTCCTTATGAAACTTTCTTTCACACCAATGAGATAACAAACATCTGAGAATTATTTCAGAAAATAACAGGAGTGATTAGGCGATTAAAGGTGAAAACAGCAAGGAAAAAGTGTAGTTTTCAGCAACCTGCCAATTATTTTTGCAAGTCTAAAGCTGTTGTTTACACAGGTTGTTTACTTTGTTGTTAAGGTGGTTTCATAAAACTCTTTAGCTTTAATCAAGGCAGCCTTGTTTAGTGCTGCTAATGAAAGGGGCTTCATGAAAAGCAGTCATAAACACTTGGGCTGTTTTTCCCATATCTAGGTTGCAGGATTCTAGGAATTATAAAGATGTACTGTAACTGAGTCAAGAAAAAGGAAAAACACATGTCAGAGGGAAAACAGAAAAACAGCTCCAAACTAGTTTTGTAAAGGAACCCTTGTTTTTTATTTTGCCTTGTCTAACTTAATAATGGAGCAAAATGTGGTTTTGTCCACTGTGTTGTCTGTTAGCAACTTCAGTGCTGGCGCTCTGGGTTCAGTTCCTGGATTATCCCTGAGTTTGCATGGTTTTTCTGCAGGTCCTCTCATCTTCCTCCACAGTCCTAAGACACAATACTAGCAGGTTAAGTGAAAATTGACCCTGTTGTGAGTGTGTGCAATGCTCCATCCAGTGTGCATCCTGCCTTGCCTTATACAATACTTTACTTGCCAAGATAGCCTTGTTCCCCAGAACCCTTTATTGGATAAAGTGGTTAGAAAGTGGAAGGGTGGATGTGATTTTAATGTTTTCACGGTTTCACAGACTATATATAACAATTTTATCCAGAAGGTGCTTGTCTTTATGAGAAATGCTCTTTTCTGTTTGTGCCAAACGTTCTGGTTATTGGCAGACATTTGGTTAAAAGATTCTGAGAAAAAAATAGCTTTTCTGTAACTGAAGGGCACATTGCTGTGAAGCAAAACAAAGACGTCACCTTCGCATCTCTTCTAAATGATAGCCATGAGAAAAAGCAGATTTGAAGTTCTATAAAGTGCAGTGAAGTCATGGCAGAAGCATTGTGAAGAATACAAATCTATGTCAAAAGATGAAGCAAACAAGGAAAACATTTCACAACCACTCAGATGCACGTTACTGTATAAGGATACTCTTATCATGAGAAAACTACAAGCTTAAAAATCAATGGTGACAAAGGAAGATCTGTAGCATGTGCATTTTAGTTTCATAATATTTAGAAAGGAATTCATTCTCCCAGATCAGTTTAACAGGATATTAGATTTTGGTTTCACCCAGGAATAAACTGCAATTCTTCCTTGTTTTACAACTTTTGTACATAACTGTAATGAAACCCTTAACAAGACAAACAGCCCAGATTTCCATCTGTGGTGTGGTTTTGAAATGCCAAGCTGTAATGACATACAGTCTTCGAAATCCCAACACAAAAGATTAAAAGCATTGTGGCAGAAAGTGACAGAAAGTCCGATTTACCTACTTTTGCCCATCAGAGGGTAAAAACCGCAGTCTTCGCTCTGCCGATCTGGGGAGATCAATATGCTAACATGAGGGATGCTAAATCAGAGAAAGAGGCACTTGACAAAGACAGATAGATTTTCACTGCCCGTGAAATGTCACTGATTCTTTGGAGATGTCATTTTGGAATTGCTTGACTGTATGTCCTGCGAACTGTTAATCGGAAGAAGAAAAAAAGGCCACACCTGCTGGTCGGAAATTGCGGAGATGCCCCAGCATGAACACCAGCTGACAAGAAAGACTGCTGAGATAGAGTGGCCTGTTTAGGCAGACTGCTTGAAAACAAAAGACCAATTTTGAATATCTGACGGGAGCACAGTTCTGTTTCAGCTGAGAATTCACTTCTGGAAGTGAGTTGCAAATGAATGAGAACGCTTTGTGGTGCTATTTTTACAGCATGAATGGAAGCAGGACAGAAATAAAAATACACAAAAATAAAACCTATTCCAAAGTGTTCCTGATGGAATCAGTTCAATTCCTGAGACAAAGTACTAAATAATATTTCATCAATGACTAAATCAGTTCCCAGAAAGACTATACAAAGTCAGCAAAGAATGATGTAACAGTTAAATGGATATCCAGGCAGATATACTGTATAGTACTGTTTTTGGTATGAAAGTATACTATTCCTAGATGGTACAAGAAATATCTACTAGCCATCAAACAGTGTTAGAAAATTATCTACAGACCTTTCTATTGTTACAAAAATGAAGACACCCTGGTGCAGGAATAAAGGAATATTGATTTTCATATCTAAGAAATCTTGATATACTAAAAATGTTTTTTTTAATATACTGTTTCTTTTTCTAGTGAAGTGGAACAGAATAGGTAAAGCAGAACTATAGTAGACTTTCTACACATGTTGGCTACCAAAAAAAGCAGTTTTTTCAGGTGTGTTGTACATCATAGCTATAGTTTTTGTTGTTGTTGCTTTTAATTCTGTAATTTCCCATATTCGAACACACAGGTTTTCTTGAAAAGATTGTTATAGAACAAAGATATTTCTTTCTCTCAGTAGGTTAACCTATCTGTAAAATTATGAAACAAGGGAGTATTCTAGATGTCGAATGCGTGTTTGAATGATAAATACTGGCATTCAAGCAGGACATGTCTGCTGTCTGGAAACATCAAGTCTATGGTTCTACAAGCTGTGGAGCTTAAGAAATCTATTGGGATCTCGAATGGATTAGCCTTTTCACATTTGGATTTTTGCAGGATGGCCAGCAAAGAAGAACATGGGGCCAGGGATCAAGTCATTGTAGATGGATTTTTTAAATATACTGTAGATTTGCAGTTTTGCCCTGATATGTAGATCCAACAGTGCTCTCCAGATGTATTCATATTCCAAATGAAATAGAAACAAAAAACATTTTGTAAAAGAAGACGTAAGAGATTGAGCTTCACTTGATACAGTACTAAAAATGTTGTACAGCAATTATATTATTAGCGCCACCTTTTTGGGAAATGGGGTGACAAAATGACTCCTCCCATGAAGATCACATTTGTGAAGTACCCAGGCTATTGTCATAAGCACAGTTTCTCCTATCTCAGCTATGGAAGACTAATTGCTTTAGAGTTGTCACTGGCCTTTTGGTGGCCTGCCTCACTAGAGCACTTCTTGGCTGGAAACTCAGATTCACAGTTGTGCTATATTTTCTCCATTCCTTTATAATGGACTTTACTGTGCTTTGGGGTACATGTAATGCCTTGGATATGTTCTTAGACCCTTCCCCTCTTTGGTGCGCTTCAATAAAGCCGTCCCAGATTTACTCTTAAAGTTTCTTTGTCTTCATGAAGTAGTTTTGTTTTTTTCAGAGCTGTATTAATCAACTGCGGGACCTCCCAGAGATCAGTAGATTTATCCCGAACTAATGTGAAATACCCTAACTACACACACGTGGACTCCATTCAACAAATGATGTGACTTCTAAAGTCTTTTGGTTGCACCAGAGCTTAATTTAGCTGTGACAGGGGTGAATATTTATGAAATCACTTATTTTCTGTTTTATACTTAGAATTAATTTAGGAGGATCTGTAGAATTTTGTTTTCACTTAGACATTATAGAGTGTTTTCGGCTGTTCAATAGTAAATATCACATATACATACACTGTGATTCTACTGTTGGGAGGGGGGGGTGAATAATTTTGCTTGCCACTGTATTGTTTATTCTGAATACTTTATGAAGAGTCTCTTTGTTGGGATAACTTCTTGCATCCATATGGATATAGATATTTTTATTTGTTTACCTTTATTTTTACTTGATGTACAGTATAAGCAAATATAAACCATTATTCGACCACTAAATAAATTATCTTACTCTGAGAAATTTAGTATTGTTTGAAACCTCTGAACTCTACAAAAGCTCAATCTGCTGCTTTTGCTTCTCTCTAAGTGTTGATCCTTCCTCTTCTTCACCAAGAGCGAGATCATGAAAACAAGCCTCCTGCATTTCAACGACATCCGCTGAGTTTCTGCAGTTTGGAATCGCAGAAGACAGAAATCAGGTGACACAGAGAGCTGTGGGGACGTGAAATGGATTCCCAAGCTGCACTGTGGAAGCTTTTAAGAAGCTGCGTGACAAAGATTCCTTGGAAAATCAAATGAGCAAGAGGGACCAAGTGGCCTCCATTAATCTGAGCCTTGTGTTGCCCTCAGAGTTATTGAAACATCGCTGCATTAGATAGAGTACCCAAATCTAAAGAAAGCCAAGCACACTCATGCTGTAAAAACAATGATAACACCTTTGAAAGTTCCCTGTGACATTCAGCAGTTCTTTATTCGTCCTTTAATTCAGCAGTGGCAA
Source organism: Lepisosteus oculatus (assembly GCF_040954835.1). NCBI lineage: Eukaryota > Metazoa > Chordata > Actinopteri > Semionotiformes > Lepisosteidae > Lepisosteus > Lepisosteus oculatus. Next base: position 11,588,348 of record NC_090711.1, read on the forward strand.
GGGCTGACACTTGCACACTGGAGAGACCAGGACATAACCCATAAGCAGAAGAAAGAACAAGGTCTCTGTCTACGGCATATCTAACAGCACAAGCAGTCATTCTTAATTTATTGATGATACCAGCTTATCTGAATTATGATGGGTGGATTGAGATGCAGGATTATTTTTTTACACAAAGTACACAGCCGTCATAGAAATATAAAAAGAAATGATGAAATGCTAAGGCAGAAAGGTAATCTATTAATAGACTCCAACACCTAGAACTGTCACACTGATCTTCCATTCTGTAGTACTTAATCCAACACAAAAGCAATGCTAGCATGAGATCTCCAGTCTTCACTGGAGAAACAGCCTTCTTTAGTACTTTAATCATTTGGGTTTTTTAACAAAAAATATCTCTTGGTCTTTTAGCATTTACTGGTGGTGCAGCCAAAATGAAGCCTTTTACTTCCTAGAAATGTTGATCAACATGTTTTGAAAGCCAAAGGATAAATAATTAATTTTAGTTTTTATAGCAAATCAAAGAAGTGAACATATTAAAGGCCAGCCCATCCACAGCGTTACACTCTCAGAATTCTACATCATCTGTAAAAAAATAATAAAATATAAAATTATAAGATACAACTCAAATGGTTTTATTAATAGAATCAGAAAGTTTATTTCTAAGGTACAGTTTGAGAGTACTTTGTGATTACACTAGCACAGCCAGCCAATGTGAGCTTTTAAAAGCAAGAAATGAGGACACTGTTTTTCAGGGTGTTAGTAGAGAGGGCACAATTTTGCTTGAAAAACAGATTGCAAGAGAAGTTAAAACGGAAACCTATGAACAAGAAAAACTAAAAGATTCTAAGTAAGCAAGAATACATCCCTGTAAATTCAATGTCTTACTCTAGGAAAGTATATCGAGAAATTAATCCTTACAAATAATTTATTCACTTAAAAAACGTGCTACATTTTCTGTCAAGTGATTATTCAATACAAACTTTTTCACGATAATTCGTGACAGTTTAGTAGAAGTAGCTTTGAGGGTGTCACAGTAATTAGGTTTAAATATTTTTTTATTTATAGTCATGGACTAAAAGCAGCTTAATGAAATGGCCGAGTTAGCATGAGAAATGTGGACCTTCACTCTATTTTTACAAAACAAAATTTTAGCCCCCATTTTTGGATCACAAATTCAAATAATTTGATTTTGTGCTGACGTTCACTGCTCTCGTAAATTAGCAGTTTCCCATCACACGTCCTCAAGGGCTATAATCAAGCAGGATTTTGAGATATTTCTCAATCAGAAACATCAGTTTAATGCTACCCCACAGAGTCTGCGTGGCTCTTTTATTTAGCAAAAACCTAGAAAACCAACGGGACTGTGTTCTTCCAAGATTGGTGGATTCTTTTTTTAATCAATTATTACACTAAGATTTTTTTTTTGTGGTTTATCTGCCTGGAATGTGTCCAGAACGTGTTGCAGATTTTTCCCTCTCCATCTCACCCCCCCTCCTCCCCTTTAATAACCCTTTTATCTTTACCACAATTCCAGTTTCAAGGTACCACACCAAATAAAGCAATCGATTAAAAACAGGCGAATCGAAAAAGCCGGCACATTTCAGATCCCAGCCCGAAACCTTTCTCTGTCTGTGCCTTTATTGTTTTGCTTTGTCTAAATAATTCACGGCTAAACTGAAACATTACACATACCATGGGATACTTGCAAGACAGTAAGTTAATCCCCCAAAATAACATAAAACTTTGTCTTGAGGCTCAAATAAACCAATAACATAATATTAAAGTAGGGAAGTTATAAAAAAGCAGAGCCATAGTAACAAATAACCAAGTGCCTGGGGTATACAATATTATGAAAGAAAAGAATTGCTTTTTTTTCATATTGAAGAGCAAAATTATTTTCTCCTTCTCTGTTTCTCATGTTCTCTTCCTTATAAACACAACTTAGCTAGCTACAGCTGACATGTAGCTGTGCTTAGATAGATAGGATTTTTAAATAATTTTTGATCACTTTAATACAGTTACTTTAACTGAGGTCATAGAGTAATGCATCCATTTCTACCATGAAACAAATACTGTATACTGTAATTTTGCATACAACAAATGTTATATAGAGTTAAAGGGGTAGTGACAATCCCTAGTTTACTAAGGTCTTGGCATTCCTAAAAAATGTGACAGTCCCCTATAAAAAGAATGTATGTGTTATTGCATAACCTGTGGGACAGTGGCATTTGTTTGATTAATCAGATTGGAGATAATATGCTGGATTCCCTGAGCAGAATCTTCATTTAGCACCTGGTCTTTTAGTAAAGGGTCATTCTCTTTCTATGCATTAGTGGTCATTTGGGTGAGAGACAACAAAGATAACAGCGAAGAATTTATTTCAGTGCACATGTACACAAAACAGTGACTGAAGCACTTTTCATGGTAAAAACAAAAAAACACAAAAAGAAAAATAAAGTCAAAATAATGTTAAACAGAAATAGAGGACTAAATACAGATATGGATAAAAAAAATTGCTCTTGAAGTCAAATATGGTACCATAAATAATATCAATTTTAAGTTAATTTTGAGTGCGAATGGTGTGAAACACAAGCCTATACATTCAGAACCTATTCAAGAGTGAGTGTGGATCCAGAAAGAATTATTTCACTACTTTTCCATTATATATAAATATGAGGATGCATCTGTTGGCCATGCAGCACAAAATGCATCAGAGAGGTGAAGGTAAAAAACACATTTGAAGTAAACCAGTATCTATTATATCAGCATTACTTATTAATCTCGTTGTTTATTCCAAGGCTACATGGACGATATAACTTCACCTGCGATGTCCTCCGAAAGCAATTTCCAGTTAGTATATTGAGTTACATGTTCCTTTTTTTACCGGAAAAACATGTCTGTAGATAAGAGGAAAGGTGATCTTTCCCTCCTAGCAATGGGATTTTTCCTGTCAGATAATTTAGCACAGGTATAAAGCGCATGTGGGAAACATCACTGGATGTGTTAGAAGCACAGAGAAAAGAAGATAACTTTGTTTTACAGGCTGGTCCTTGAAAGACGCTTTTTTATCGTACACAGATTAAAGACAAAGTACTCCAGAATAAAGTAAAAGTTTGTCCTTACAGCTCTGCCGTAGAAATACCAGATGTGAAATATTTCAAGTCGACCATAAATAAACAAGAGTGGGAGTAAAGGCTTTACCTAGATTCTGAGAAAACGGCTTTTACTGAATTATGGACTGCCCCATCCTACTACAGCAACGAACTGTGTAAATCTGTGAATTGAAATGGATGAATTCGACACTGAAATACATAAAGATGGAGTACATACACATTTATGTTAAGTCTGAGTTGTATCTAAGAGACCAAAATGATCCTTAGACTGAGTTTATACATTCTCCAGCATTCAACAATCGACTCATGTCTTTTTAAACCCTTTCAGATTACAGATCCCCTGGGAGTCTGTCTGACAGAGTTTTATTTTACTGTTCCCCTTTATTTTAACCTCCTGCCATTTTCAGTTTTTTTGCCTTGCCCACTCCACCCCTATCTCTCTATTTCCTGCCCTCTTTTTCTCTTCTTTACACACCTGAGGCTAAGCCAGATTGCTGCATTGCTTTATTCTTTCACCCTAGTTTTTCTCGGGAAAATCCCATGAGTGGCAACCCCAGCGCTGAAATAAAGGAACCACCAGGCGAAGTCTAGAGGGTGCGAGGACTGTGTGACAGATTTCCGTCACCTTCTCTGACCATCAAAACTATCCCTTTAAAAGCTGGTAGAACTATTGGAATGTGCAGTTCAATCACACACACTGTTACCCTCATCACAGCCTCATCTGCAGGCTATTCTGCCAGAAGAATATGGGTATAGGGTTCCGGACTGCAAATATTTTATAATCTCTGGGATATACATCACATCCTGCTAGGGCTGTCAACACTGACATCCACAAAAAACGCAACACAAAGGTCATTGTATGAAAAAAGCTTAATACTGGTTTAAACAGTATAAAACTGTGTCTACACTTACTGTAATAGTTATTTCCTATATTTAAGAAAATGTGCTGGCCTTCATGTCAGACTGCTCTTTCTTTTTTCTAAAATTCATAATTGCTTGGCTAGAGATAACGGTTTTTCTATTCTATTAATTTAGTTTTTTTTCTAGTTCTATTCATCTATTAACTTCTTTTTTCGTGGTTGCAGAGCCAGCATTTCATTTTCATCTCTTTCATTGCCCATTTCAGCTTTCGTATATGTTCTCTAATGTACAATCCTCAGAATTCTGCACATCAAACCTGTTGAATCCAAATACTGTACTGTGTTCAGCAAGGTAACGTGCCTGTTAATTGTGATGTTGTCTGGCAGTTAACTGGCTGTGTGTAGCCAATAAAATACATTGTGATAATAGTGTGTGGCGCTAAACTAATAAGCTTGTAAGACCACATGAGTAACAGTAACAGCTTGATATCTTAGATCACAATTCAGGAAGAGGGGAGAACAATGTTTATAAGCATCGCGTTAGTGGGAGATGCTAAACTTAGAATCAGGAGTCCACCAAAAATACAGGATATTTAATGTCATGAGAAATGTTACAGGTTTCCCATTACAGATGCTTCAAAAAGAGATCAGGCAAAAGCAGGACAGGTGATGACCCTACTTTGTGGTCAGGCTGTATCTGTGGTGGAAGTAAACCACTTTATTCTTTATAGAGTGGGTTATAGTATTTTTGCCAGTGCGCACACTGTACATACCATTTTAATAAGATTGATAATTGTTCTGCCCACCAGTTCTTATTAGTTAAAGGTAAGAAGTAGAGTCCAGTACAGAGCTCATCCTGGTTTTAAACAGACTAGAGAGCATGTGACACCACACCAGGATGGGACACCAGCCATTTTGCTGGGATGACTCTCCAGCAAAGCTTTGTCTGTAGCGGGTACTCACTACACTAACCCCACAACCCTGCAGAGTCCAGAGATCTACCTACTGTGCTACACCTCACCCAGAATTAAGAGTAACAAAAAATACAGAGAACTGTTTCTTAATAAAATGTACATAAACGGATTATAATTTGGGCTCAATATTGAGTGAAGACCATGGGAGGTACAAATAAAAACAAATCCAGAGATTAATCTGGTTTAACCGATAGTAGGTTAATGGTTCTCATTGGCTCAGTGAGCTTCTTGTACATTGGATTGTGTCATTACTAAGTAGCTAAATAGAAATTTACAACCTTTAACCATTTATTTTGTAAGCAAATGCACATATGAAAAGTAAGACTTAAGGAGGGATGGGATAAGCATTACAAGTCCCCAGAATTTTGAACTTGATATCTTTGTTTTCGTTTTTCAGTAGTTCTAATCCTCATACGCATATTAGCAACCTCATGTGTACAGACATTTAAACAGCGTTCACAATGAGCTGTCACTTCCAAGACTCTGTTTACTTCTGTAGCAAAACAGGCAAGGTTGGTCTTGACAGTTTGCTTCATTCTAGGCTGTACCATAACTACTGTAGGCATTCAGAAATTTAATTTAAAAGGGGCACTAATTGTTGTGCCATAGAAATGTCTGTACATAATTATACATCTGTAAAAAAAGCGCAGTAGTGGTTGATCAGCCGGTAATGTGCATAATTATGCCAAATGAACATTTGTTCATATGTTCAGATGGAATGGCACAGAAAAGGTGGGGCTTACAATAACAAAACACTGAACATAAAAAATAATAAGGATTATAATAACAGTCATTATAGCTAATTTAATTAATACATTTATTCTATTTAGATTGTTTGCAACTTATTATACATTTAAATGTATTTATTTAAATATGTATGTATACTTGTGTCTATGAGTTTGGGTATAGTAATTTTTTAATTTAGTAACAGTTAAGTTAAAGAAATCTGGGCAGTTTCCTTTTCTTGCTTGAATTATTATTATCAGTCCTACCAGTACTGTATGGGTCCCATCACCCATTAAAACCTTATGTTATCCCATGACCTTTGCTCTGGCCTGTCAAATTTCAAATTTGGGACATGAGGTAAAGAAAATCTCTGGTCAATTGTTTAAGCCACAGAATTAAACCAACGGGTGCATAAATTGCCTACAATTTCAAATGTACATGCACAGTATAATAATAATAACTTACACTTACAGTATATAGCACTTTTCTAGACACTCCACCACCACCAGTGTGCAGCCCCACCTAGATGATACAACGGCAGCTGTAGTGCGCCAGTACACTCACCACACATCAGCTATTAGTGGGGAAGAGAACAGAGTGATGAAGCCAGTTCATAGATGGGGATTATTAGGAGGCCATGATTGTTAAAGGCCAGTGGGAAATTTGGCCAGGACCAGAGACCAGAGAGACCAGAGAGATTCAGGACCTCGATTTTATGTCTCATCCGAAGATGGCGCTTTTTTACAGTATAGTGTCCCCATCACTATACTGGGGCATTAGGACCCACACAGACCGCAGGGTGAGCGCCCTCTACTGGCCCCACTAACACTTCTTCCAGCAGCCTTAGCTTTTCCAGGAGGTCTCCCATCCAGGTACTGACCAGGCTCACACCTGCTGAGTTGTGAGTTGCAGGGTGATATGGCTGCTGACCCTATACTGAAGCCATATATCAGCATCAGTCGGTATATATTGGTATACTGTATATTGGTATATCTACATATGTGTATTTTGCTCTTAGCTTTAAAAAAATAAACTTTAGAAAGTAGGGAAAAACATTCTAATATTTTAAAATATATATATAACCGTATATGCTTACAATTTCCTCCATCCTTCTCTGAAAATCATTATCCTTCTTTCTAATTGCCAATAAATATATAAATATTTTTTCAGCATATTTCTCAAAGATGAATATTTTTCTGCTGACTACTGTCATATATTTTGACAGAGCATTCAGTGGTACAATTAATAGACGTTTAAGAACGAAATACTGTACATTTAATGCACTGCAGATAATCCATTTAAGTATGAAAAGATTTAGATAATACTTTACGTTTCTAAAATATAATGAGTATGTGCATTACATATATCTTTTAAAATGCTGATTGCAATTTCTGAAATTAACTGTATTATCAGATGTATCTGTCCATCAAGAAACAATTAGCAGGGTAGCAGCTCCTCTTAAAAAATGTCACTTTCAATGTGTGAATTATTATGTCCAGAGTGGAAGATAGGTGTCAGTACTTAAAGAGTAAGAAACATAAAACAAAGGAAAGCATTTTTATAGATTATGACCTCAGTGTTTTGGTGTTTTACTATCATTGTTCATGGCAATACATTTTTGTCTTTTTGTTTTGTATCGTGAACTGTTCAAGGCTGACAATATTCACTTATTTTAAGCCCATGTAGGACATTTCTTCCAACCCACGACTTTTACCTGATGCTAGGAATGTACAAATATGTCAGGATATGGTCATTTAAGAAACAGTCCATAGCAAGGCATGCACAGACACAAACACACAGTCTCACGCCAGGGCCGATTTTTTCAGAAGCCAAATAACCTACTGTACCGGCATGTCTTTGGACTGTAGGAGGAAACAGGAGCATCAGGAGAAAATCCACGCAAACAGGGGGAGAACTTACAAACTCCACACAGCTAGCAGCACCCCAGGAGTTGAATACAGGGCCCCAGCACTGTGAGACGTCAATGCTAACCCTCAAACCGCCATATTTCTCCCTTACTTAATAGCATTTTATTTTTTATTAAATGGAAGTTAATACAGAATGTTTGGGGAGGAAAACAAGCTGCCTTTTTCTAATAGGCACCTGTTACTACATCAGGCTTTCTTCCCCAGATATCACTGCTCAGATATCGGAAGACATCGGAGCCCTCCGACTTCCTTATACCACACTCCCATGGTTCATTTCACTCAGGAGGCATAGCAACCTTGCACATAGGTCTCACCCCTTAGGCCCACAGGGTTAATGACCCAATACAGGGCTTGCCTGAACTACAGAACTTTAAATAAGATAAGATCACTTTATTGGTCATATATGATTTTGTTATATTAGGAATTTGTCTTTTCGCAGACCCGAACTTGCTCCCCATGAGACACACAGACAGGGAGAGAAGCTTGGGGTCAGAGCGCAGGGGCAGCAATTCATACGGCACCCCTGGAGCAGTTGGGGTAAAGGGCCTTGCTCAGGGGCCCAGCGGAGTAGGATTCCTCTGTCAGCTGCTGGATACGAACTGGCAACTTTCAAGCCACAGGCGCAGATCCTTAACCACAGAGCCACCACACCACCCAAGATGCAGCTAATATTTAAACTGGGTCAATATGGCAGAACACATGCAGGGAAACCACAACTTTCAAACAACCACTTTTGGGCATAATTGCAAAATACAAAGTAACATTGCATTGGATTATTTTTATTTTTCCTGCAATGAAAACGCCAGCTAAGTCTAAGGTCCTTTCCTATTAGAAGTGGTACACAAAACCCATAATGTTTTAATGTTTGTGTTTTTTGCTCCATTTAGATAAGTTAAGTACTTAATCTAACGAATTACTTGATTAATTGGTCACTTTTTCCCAAGTGTTCAGCAGTTGGTGGATTAAAAGAAAAATAATAGAATCTGCAAATTCCATCCCTGTAAGACAGGTCTTTGAACAGGCATGCTATTCAGAATTTTCCACTGGGTGTAATGTGCCATGAGCCTAATTATTATCAAGCTGTAATGCAAATAAGGAGAATCCAAATATTTGTATTTAATTGCGAAAACAATCATTTCAGAGGTCCAGAAATGTGCGGCTGTTTGGTAACTTTTAAGAGCTTTGCAAAGGCTTTAAAAGTTCAAAGTTAAATGATGACTTCCAAGGGGATATTTTAGTGTGGGCATAAGATACAGTGAAGCAAAGTCAAAGCTGAAGGATGGAGAACAGGTGACAAATTAAACACTATGAGTGCCGAGCATATACAGTAGGGCTTTTAAATGCTTGCCACGATTTTATTGATGTATACTAAAGGATGAAATAAGTCTGGCCTGACGCACTGCAAGCAGTTCTCATTTATAATTTTAATAAGACAGAAATGCAAATGGATTTTCTCCAGATCTTTCCCCAAGATGGTATTGATGTATGCAACGAGACGCCACTGTTGGATGCTGGTAATTTCTTTTACTTTCATGTGATACTATGCATATGGCGAGCATTGTTAGCTGAAAGTATTTAAGTGGCATTCCCAGTGGAGCTGCATTCAGAAAACCTTGTCTGTGAGGCTGATTATTAAGAGAACACTAATGAGTAGCATTTCCATTGCTCTGCTTATTTCAGTGTTGCATTGAGCTGGCCACATGGTGCTTTAGTTCAATGACCACACACAACATAATATCCATTACAAACCTTGTATGAGATATTGATATACAGAGCAGGCTAATTGTCTTTCATCGTTGTGGTCTGTCTTATTTCTTGTTTAACCCTGAAACATGAGGTGATTTTTTGTATTATTTTAGGTAAAAACAGAAATTCTGATGTGACAAAACTTTAAAAACAGTATTATTTACCACATTCATGAAAAACGTTTACATATTTTTTTTTATTATAAGTAGTTGCCACAGTAGTAGTATCATTATAATCATTAGAGCAATTACTTTGAGGTATTAATTCCTAGAATGTCAGTTATATCTGTAATAACATGAACTCATTTTTAAATTTTTAATTCCGATATTTTTACTGATGAAGTGATTTTAACATACGCTTATTCTATTTTATTTGATTTGTTTGGCTTGCAATAAAGGATAGCTTTTTTTCTCATTTAATTATAAAAAAAATAGTACTAATCATCATATTGTAGGTTTCTCAAAAAAGGAGATTAATGCAGTTAGTATTATTTTTCATTAAAATAATTATAAAAATATAGAGATTTAACAAGATCACCACGAAACCTTTGTTAAAAAATGTGATTATTCCTATGAGTGCAAAACCTCTACTATTTGCTGTTTTTGTGCATATAATTGGAATCCAGTTTCTGATGCAAGCCATCATAATGTTACATCGTTAAATGTCCTCCTTTGAGATTCAGTAGCATTCAAGGAGGTGATGTTTAAAACCTGAATTGCACAAATTGTTCTGTTCTACTCTGAAGGAGCATCACAGTTCCTCCCTTTGTATTTGAGTCACTGAAGCAAGTATGCATTGGAATTTACCCATAATGCTTCTACTTAACTTGACTTGACCTTCAGTGGTAATCACAATGGTTAAATAATATTGATATTGCACCAGCTTACCTCCTTAAAGTTTTTCGTTCATTAGTTGAAGCAGTTTCTCCACCTTACCTACTGTGTAGTTTGGATGCAGGAGCACAAGAGCTGCTTGACATCCAGTTGGATGCTGCTCTACAGGAATGGATGGTGGGAATCCCTTCTATATGAGAAGGAGTACTCTGGAATGAAAAACACAATACCAATGCAAGCAATTAGATTAAAATAGAACAGTGAATATATTGGTTTTGTCAGAATTACCACAACACTGTTCACATTTGAAATTGTAAATGTATGGGTTTAAGATGCAAATAGCACATAATATAATCTCTTCCATCCATCCAACCATTTTCTAACCATTTTTTTCTGGATTGCAGGGGAGTACAGGCTTATTCCAACAAGCAATGGACACCAAACAGGATACACCCTAGACTAGGACACCAGTGCATCACAGACACGCACACACTCACAATTTTCCCAGAAGCCGATTGACCTACCGGTATATTTTTGAACTGTGGGAGGGAACTGAAGCAGCTGGAGGACACTCACGTGAACACAGAACATACACCCCAGGAACTGAACACAGGGTCCCAGCGCTATGTGGCAGCAATGCTAATCACTGCACCACTACAGTATGTCATGTGGTGACACAGTACACTGTGATTGGCTGTCATGCAAGCATTCAGAAGGTGTCACACCCACTTATGGATTCTGAAAGTGTAGGTGGTGATGTCATTGTCCTGCCTTGTTTTGCAGTGAATGAGGGGTGAAAGTTATGGTTCCAGGGTAGGAATTATCACATGCCAAGCAAAGTAAAATAAAGGACATTTCATGTGACAGATTGTAGCCCAACTCCATGTTTCAGCAGGGATTGTACTGTATGCAAGATTGTAATGAGTTTAAGTAACACTAATTAATTATTAATTATTAAGCAGTTATGGTAACAATCCATAATTTTCCAAACGTAACATGCTCCATAAAAAGGAAAGATGATAATCCAGTCAAGACCTTGTTTATGACCTAACTGCAAGTCCAGTACAGGTATCATTAAAGTAAGATATGAGGCTCAAGCAATGAAAAAGCTCTGACTGAGCATATATCGAGTTCAACGGCAGAGATATTAGAAGCTCAAGTCCAGTTGTTGTGTCTTCCCAGCTGTGACTGGGATTCTTCGAGCACAACAGAGGTTGGAGTAAACATATTGGAACAGAGCTCTCTCCACTCTCAGAAAGACAATGACTCCGGCTATCAAGCACCCTCATATTTCCCTGATATCAGTGAGCTATTCGCCACTCTTTCAATCGGCACACACCACACCTCAGTGTAAGGCTTCAAGCAGAAATCGAATGTGATTTGTCAAAAGCTGGATTGGCAAAATAAGTGAGTGGGTCAGAGGAGCTTGTCTGCCCTTCTTCATTGTCCACTTGCAGTACAGAGTAGTTGCCAAGAGCTGGGATTTAAGTAAGCAGATGGCAATTTCAAATCGCCATACATAAATGATATATACAGTATATAAATGGAATAAATTGTTGACTAGTTTAAGTACTTTCTTGAGTTACCTCTACCCAAATACTTTGAGGAATTCATCGATCCATACCATTCATTTTCTGTTTCTTTAGTTTCCATTTTGCATACAGTATATACACAAAGCTATAGTACCTCTCATAAGACAATTCCAAAGTCTAATGTGATCACATGGCACACAATTAAGCACATTATTATGATCATAGATGTGAAAACAGCACATCACAGAGGGATAAAGATAGCAGATTACAGGGATGTTCCTACATTTGATCTGTTAAGCAGCTGTCAGATAATCAACATTATTTTGTAGTGTCTGACTTAGGCATCTATCCAACCCAAGTTTCACATGCGTGATCAAGTTAAGATCCAACGATACAGTGGATCAGTGTGAGAAGCTGGTCCCAGGTTAGAACAGAAAGCATCTGGGGTGACCTTTAAAGTGGTATGTGCATACAGTAAGTGCTTGAAGGCATGAGGGATTATGTTAGTAATAGTGTTGTTTATGAGACTTGATGCTATTTCATTCCCTTAATTTGCTTATTATAGTGTTTAGGAGGATTGACTTAAGGTCTTGCTCATTAAAATAGTGTTACTGTGGCACTGAGTAGAGAATAGATGTCAAAATGTCATCAACTAAAAGCTGTGCTTTGAGATTGCCATCAACAGCAAGAAACCAGCTCCTAAAGCTGTCATTAGTGATACAAGCTCATCGAACTAAATGCTTATTTTCATCCATTCACACAACAATGCCATAGGTCTAACGTGACAAAAGCCAAATAATTTTAACTTCTGCTTAACTTCTGTTCTACACACGTTAAAGATCTCCCAAACGGCACAGCAATAATTTCTTCACTATGTGTCTTGTGAAACCTGTAACTGTTATGATTCTGCTTATTGATTTAAAGAGAAACATGAAAGATTTTGCTTTCCCTCTCTACCTCCCACTGCAGCTTCCTTTTAAAGTCCTTTTGATTTGGTTAGTGGTGCTGCTTCTCTATCCTGTGGGCGATTATGTTTATCCTGATAATGTCTCTCCTGAACAGAGCGTTTTTGTACAGAACAACTTTGAGCAGTGAGGCACAGAGCGAGAGTGCTGCAGAGCTTCCTGCTTTTCCTCAATCCTTAAACGGAACTCATCTTGTTAACCTGTTTGCTTTTGACTCTAGAAACTTCCTGACATCTGTATGAGCAAGAGGCATTTTATCCGTGCCTTCTAGCCTCAGCGCTGTGATGACCATCGAACATTCACAGATGGCACTTCAGTTCCTGCTGTAATGTGCTTTGTTGTGTGAAGGTATCAATCAGGGGGAAGCAGATTATTAGAGTGTCTGAAAGAGATCAAACAATGTTGCCGTCTGCACCCACACATGGCTGATTTACAGTCAGGCTGATAAAGTACTGCAGCTCTCTGTCAAGACTACACGACGGCTCTGCGAGCTCTCTGGATAAATTATTGCGGAGGCCGGCAATAATGCTTCTCCACCTAGCAACCGTAGTCCAGCTGCAACGCAAGCCAGCCTGGTGCCATAATAGTGTCGTAACGGGGGTCAGCGTTGACTGTATTGAGGCAATCAGCACTTGTTTTCATTTTCTGACCTGTCATTCCGCGCGGTGCTTTCTGAACTCTCCCGTGGCTGTAGGAGGGCTGAATTACAGCAGTAATTCAGTGCTATCCTTGTATCCTCAGCACAATTTTCAGTGTTAGAGAAAAAAAAGCATCCAGGAACAACATAAACCTGCAGTGCCTTATAATAGAACATCTAACCTGTCACCCTGATGCTTACAGTAGAGGCACAATCTGTTCATGTTCTTTCACTAGCGTGGGTATTGCACATGCACAGCGCGTTGCTGTATTAAAATGAGAAGCTTTGACATAACACCCTGCACAAAATGGAGCAGACACAATCACGGCAGATTGTGATCATGGCACACATGGCCACACAAAAGTAATTTTTATACCGTATTCTGTTTTGTGGGAAAACTGGACAGATCCTCTGTAGGTGCTAATTTTAGCATGATGATAGAAAGGCTGCATTAATACAATTATTGGCTTAAATGGAGCCACTTGACACCCTTCCCTGGTTTAGAAATGTAGTTGTGGAGGTATAGACAGACCTGTACTGTAGGTGTATCTGCTGGATTTCAGGTCTGGAAATGTCTATATATCTGTGAGACAGTACATTTTTTTTATTTTTTTTGGCAGACCTTTTTTGGTCTTAGCATGATGAGTTATTGTGAAAATAATTGGGTGATCCTTTATTTTGTATTTAATACTTAATTTATTTACTTTTATCTTTAAAATTTGTTCAGTTCATCATAAAACAAAAGGTCCAATTTGTCATTAAAGTTACGGTTTTACAATAGAGGGAACAATGTTCTCCCAAAACCAACTTTAAGTGTACCTGCAGGCATTCTAAATTCCATCTCTTGGTCAAACCTTCAGAGAAAGAGTAATTCTCAGGTTGTAAATCTTATGTAAGTTGACATTCTGTGTACTGGGCCTCTTGCACTGAAATGTTTAATGCCCACCGCTCTGAAAACACACCATTTCAACAGTGACGAATACACTCCTTTGGAGAATTAAAACAAGGGAGCTATCAACTTATGCAATCAGCAGAAACAGGCAGACAGACCCTATAATTCTAGAAACACTTTGAAATTAATTCCTGTCATAAAGTTCTCTGTGCAAGTGTAATTTTCCATTTTTTTACAGCCTGAAAACTCAAGGCAAAGTTCTGTTCAACATAAAAGGTACTGTTGACTCAGCACATTGACTTAAACATAATGAAGTTTGAAAATGTGAACAGCCCCCTTGCCCGTTTCTTCAATATAAATTGTTCTATTTTTTAGATGTGATAAAAGCAAAATTCTATGACTTTATTGTTAATTGCATTTCTTTCTTAAATTTCAGTGCTTCTATAAATTGACTGTTGGAAGTCTGTCTGGACTGGTATGGCACAAATACGTGAAGCCCCAGGGGAACAAAAATGTATGATGCTTTAGAAACATCTTATTTAATTTTCCATCTTGTTTAATGAGGAGGACCAAAACAACCCACTTCTAATTTCTGATCCATAATTGCTATTTTTATATTTACCATCCGCATTTATGAGAGGATTTTTATTGTAATGTCAAGCACAACTACATTCACATGCTATAAAACCAAACAAAAAAGCTGATATGATAATAGTATTTTTTATTGCTATTCCAAAGATTACGAAGTCATTGCACATCCAATCCCTTTTAACTGAATTTAAAACTCACAATTGTGAAAAATAACCTTGTTCCTGCAGTTTCAACAGGTCATCCCTGTGAGGCATTGCTAGAAAAATAAGAAAGTATTGTAAATAATTCCCTTATCTGATTCAAGCTATTAAGGTTTTTTTTTGTTTTTTGTAATTCTAACAATTACAAACACTGCTATCAGGAGATATTTAATGACTGGTTTGGACTGGGTGGGATGCCCCAGAATGTTATCATCGGTGTGCACCTTTTCCACTCTCGGTATCAGTGCTGATAACTTTGGCGCAGAATTCAGGAATGGGCCTAAGACACGTTTCCTGAAAATTGGCAGCTTGAGGCATATATTTCTAATATGAATCCCATTAACACCCTGTAGCTGCTTACAAAGCAAAGGAGTAGAACTGCTGAACATGAACAAAGAGAAAGTTCTGAAAAAATTATATTACTGATTTCAACTAAGCATCTTTAGTAAATCCGTGATGACAGATCCAGTTTAGCTTAGATTATTCCAATGTTTACTGGAATACTACCACTTATAATAATACTAAATAATAATTCTTTCTTTATTATTATTAGTATTAGTAGTAGTGGCAGTAGTAGTAGTAGTTCTGATTTAGTATTGCACTTGATTGTTTATATACACGTATAAGAACACAAATATTTTCTTCAGCAATTCCCCTAAAGATTTGTGTTTTTTTGTTGTGCCCATCATCTTTTCTTACACTTTGCCCATTATTTTTTAGTATTTTATATTCTTGATTATTCAGGACTCTCCCACGTATGCAGGGATCCTCTACACGTCTTGGACAATTGTGAACACTGTGATCGCGGATCATTATTTGGATAGAGTGGAGTCACTCTGTCTTTCTTCGCTTGGCCATATTGTATCATCGGTCAAGGCACTTTTCAGGTGGTGCTTGCCATGACGAGGCACTCCATCAAGGACAAACTGATTGGCAGACAGCGGAAAAAGAGGCAGGAGGCTGTCTGTCACTGTGATTCGTCCAGGTGGGCACAAGCCGTTAGACAAACATACATTATATGGTGCCATGTGTTGAATGACACATGGGCAAGCAAAGTATCCACCTGGAAATCCTGATGGAAACTTTTTAACACAATATTGAAAATGTGATACAATGGCTGATTATTTCAAATCTGGCCTATTAAACCATCCATGTGACCAAAACTAGATATTTTTCTTTTTGGGAAGGTCACCCAGAATAAACATTATTGTTGTTAGCTGATGAGCAGGAGTAAGTATTCTATTTATGCCATTTGCTTTTTCCTACTGAAATAAAAACAACCTCTGGAGCCATAAAGGGTTAGTCTCTCTTGAGGAGAAGCTCTCCGATGCCTGTTTCTGTCACACCCAGCTCAATATCCTGTAGGTTTCAACCACCCTCAAGTCTGAACTTCTTGAGTTGTGAACCTAAACCTAAACAAACACAATAGTTGTCACAATTATTAATTACAGGACTGCAGAGGACAGAGGTGAAATACATAGTCCTTCCACAAAAAATAACTCTTTTCTTTGCTTTTTGTGTGGTGAGTGTTTTTTTTTTTTAATTCAAATGAATCTTAAAATTCATTGGATGCTAAGTGCAGGAGGTTAAAACTTTTATGCCTTCCTTGACAAGCTCAATCTCAAGACTTTAATGTAATGGCTCTCCTACATATTGTGTATCGTATAATAACATTTCTTACATCTTACAAAAATAATTCTCTAGCTTCATCAGTTGTCATTTTGTTTGTACTTCTCATCTCTATTTCCAGAATGGAGAATGAGGTTGGAGTGTTGAGCTTGTTGTCTCAGCTAGGAGAATTAAAGGTTATACTGTAGCTGCCTACCCTAAACTCGATCTTCTTAATTTGTCAAGACCAATGCCTCTTTGTTCTAAATACTTGTTGAAAATAATTGTTTCAAAAAAGATCCTAGTCAAAATCTATATACATATAGCAAGAAAACACTGCCAAGATTGAATCTGAGTGAAATATTAAACCGCAGGAAGCAGGTTGAAATGTTGTCAAGCAACTGTTTCTTGTCCTAGACTGTTTTGTCTGAACCAGGGGTGAGGTGCCTGGTTTTATGTTGTTTTTTTTTAGAATCGGGTGACGATGGAAGATAAGCCAAAACCAAATGGAGACGTGCGGTATTTCAAGATGCTCAAGTACAGAGGCTGTCAATTTGCGAGTGATGAATATTTTACAGTTGCTCTTCCATTAGTGCTTTTTGCGAGGGGAAAAGAAAAAAAAAAGGAAGAAAGGCTGGAAAGAGAAAGGTTACGGAAAAATAAAAACAAGTGCATTTATATGCCAGAGGGTGAGGAGTGGGGGTGGGCGTGGGGGGGGAGGGGGCTGTGTGGGTCTCGGTACCTTTCCAGCACCATTCCAGTTATCTGCTCCTCTCCTCAAAGCTGCACCACGCATGCCATTGTGTTGCTTCATCATGTCAGCCCTTGAAATGACCTTTCTTTAATTAACTGCATCTTGATGAGCATATCTACATAGAATGTGAAGGTTAATTAATGAAGTATCAGTGCGCTTACTCTTAAAACCATCACCTAGCGGATGACAGCAAGCCTACCACTCTCAATATTACCAGATATCTCATTAGTAATGGTCGTCCGGCTGATGGCTGAGCTTTGGTCTTTGAAATAAAAGCAAATTGTATTAATGATTGGGCCCCTTTTTTGTGCCACTTCCCTATTAATTTCTAAAATAAATATAGAACTGGAGTCTTCCTTTGTTTAAGATTGAAGGGAAATAAGCCAGCAAGCGTGTGTGGTGAGAAAATGTCTTTGATTTAGGACTTTTTCATTTTCTGTGAATGTGCTGTGCTGCGCTGCTTCAACACGTGCAATACGTCTGCACCTCTCGCGTGTGACATCTTCTTGATATTACAGTATTCAATGTTAAATAATAAAAGTGCAAAATTCAAATTTAATTGCTTTCTTGCAGTTTTCTAGGCCTTGTCGCTCTCAGTTTTTATCACAATTTCACATTATTTTCTCCTGAGAGTTGTTAGCCTGAGTTATTAGAGGACGGATTTTTTACTAATGAAATGAAATAAGAAAAAGCATTGTTTTGATTCAGTGTATTATTATTATTACTAGTATCGATGCTGTTTGCTGTAGCACTATTAAAAGTAAAATTCATAGAACGTTTGATTGATTGATTTGAAGTTCCTGGAAAAGTCATTCTGCTCTGCCTCAGTTAGATTAAATCATAGATTATAAGAGGTGAAACTCCAGGGGACATACAAATTCCACCACAGACCAAGATGTCTCTGTTCAGTGCCCTATAGTATGAATGGATACCCTCTGATTGGACATTTGGACTAAATTGTCTTATCTGGTAAAATGAAGATATCTACATTTGTCAAAAGGTGCCAGAACTGTGAGAATATCAGCTAATATTTGATTTCGGTCTATCTAGTATAATTATTTTCTAAAATTACTGTACATCTCTTAGGTTAAGAAAAAACATGTTTTTTATTGGGGAAAACGGGATGTTTTGTTTAAGTTTTATCACAAATGAATGACCACATACCTGTTAAGTGAAAACAATTATTTCTAAGGAATTCCTACCTTCCTACCTTCCGCATTTATGTGTTATGATGTTATGTATTATATTTTAACAAACTGTATGGCTCAGGAAGTGAAAAACATTTTGACTTGTTCATAAACGCCAGGAATATACAGAAGCACTAAAGAAGTGACAGTTCACTTCTGATGATTTTTCTTCTTCGCCTGTAAGCGATACATAACAGATAGTGATGGATGACACTCAGTTCTCCAAATTTGTATCACAGCAAAATTTAATCCTGATAAGCTTGGGATTAATCTTATTTTATTTCCAGATGCATTTCAGGTCTATCTGCTTATCAAAGAGATTTGGAAACCAGATCCAGGGAGAAACAGCAAATGGAATCCAACAGCACAAGAGGCTAGATGGGCCACATTATCTTTGCACTTTGACAATAAGAGCGATTTAAGTAAGGAACTGATAAGAAGAGCATGACTTCACTGGATCAGAGCAGATTGTCTGGGGTTACTAAGAACAGCCACATTTATTTCTTCAGTTCCTATCTACAAACTAACATGAAATCAAGGTATACAGTCCTTCCTGTGCATTCACTCATGTATTTGGAGGTTCATTTCTGGAAGCACAGTCTATCAACTTTGTTTTGCCTTTATCTTTGCAATGCTTGTTTTCTGCTGCAAACTGTTGAAGGTTTTCAACAGCGATAATATCTGTCAATCTCTTCTTTATTATCCCTTCAATTTTCCATGAAGGACCATATTGATCCCCAGGATTAAGGCCACACTAAATAGGCCATTTTTTTTCTTTCCTTACTGTAAAAAATCGACTTCTAAGGACCTATGGCCCTGCATCTTGCCATTACTTCAGGGTCTGGGCACCAGCTCCTGCCACACATCCTGAAGAAATGGAATGTTATGCAGAATTGAGAAAAAAATACCCCAGTTCTGTTTTGTTTTCTGTGTTCATGATGTTATTCTATTTTTGCTTTCATTTCCAACTGTTGGAAACTTGCAGGGCAGCAGGAATCCCTCCTCTATCCTATAAAATGTTACGTTATTGTGCATGTCTATATTCATTGTATGCTATACTTAATTACTAATCTACATTTTCTAACCCGATATTTTTCCCATTGTTTGAATACCTGTCCCTGTGATACAGTGCCCTATCTAGAGTCAGAGGCAAAATACTTGTCTGGTAAGCCAGTCTTCAAAAGATTGGGTTGTGCAAGGGATTCATCAAGCCTCAGAAGCAGTTTTGCCCTTCAATAAACATGATTACTTCAGCTTTTTCACATGTTTTAATATTTTATGTCTTTTTGTACAAAAGTCCTTTCTCAGTAGTACATTGAGAAATGCAAATATAGTGCAGTAAATGTGCAGGATGCTGTGATGGTGCCAGAATTCAATGCTCATCTCAAGAATTTGTAGTCCAAAGATCAGTTCTTGTTCCTCTAGTTTGCAGGAGTCTTTTGTTACATAACACTTACTTCAGCTAAGTATCTGTCTTCAGTTGTATGATAATTGCTGCTGAGGCGTCAGGTATCTGGAAATGCTTTGATGTTTTTGATGCCAATATGACGTTGATGTTTCTTATTGAAATTAATGATTTACAAATCTCTGTTTCAAACTGGCTCTGAATCAGTAGGCCGCTGACATCAGCATATATACCACCTTTAGCTGCATACAATGAAATTAAGAAACATATTTCAGGAGTGACCGTGTTATTTCTGGCATGCTGGAGGGAGAATTACTCTTCTCAGTGGTTTCAATGACCAGTTTGAAAGGGACTGAAACCCTCTGCATTATAGAATGTCATAAATCAGAGTGAGAAAGGTCAACTCCATTGGTATCCTAATCCTGACCAAATGCAAGCAACATGCACCACCCATCATCAAAACCCCATAGCACCAGAAAAAACAAGAAACAAAATATTATGGCAATATTGTGATATAAGCAATGGCACTTGACCGTCTGTGTCATTATTCATTGTTCTCTCACACCATGCCAATAACCAGCACATCTGCACAGTCCTTCAAACGTTCCTGTAGAAGATCAAAGCACTTGAAATTGGGCACAATATGCACTGCTTAACTTCATATATTCATAAATTGTGTAATTTCCACAAAGCTCACAATATCTTTGGTTTGGTTTAGGTATGGCCTGTCTTCTTCACACTGATGATTATTAACCAAAGGGAATGTGCCACCCCCAAGTCCACCTGCTGGGCCCACCAACATCTCAGTAGTGAGAGGTCCCTGCAACATCCCATTTCCCTTATCTCCTTGTGAAGGGCATGGTGTTAGAGCTGGAAGGTACTGTATATGTCCAATAAAGCCATTTTAGATAAGCACCCAAACATGCTGACCTTCAGGAAGGCTTGGGAGCTCTTGGAACGCATGACTGAGAAAGGCACTTTGCCTTCAGCATCCGTGACACACTTGCAGCCGCTGCAGTGCTGTGGATCATGAGGTCACTTTCAAGTAGGCGCTCTCTGGAACAGCGTTCTAAAAGGGAGTGGAATCAGAGAAATAACAAAAACTTTGAAAAACGCCTAGATTTCAAAGGTTTTCACAAATGCATTTGAAGTGTATTTGTGGATTGTTGGAAGAATAACACAGAAAATCATTAGTGAAACAGAGTGCTAGCATGTCATGGAACATAAGACGTGGAGCATATTCTCATATGGACATAACATATAACAACATGAGAAATGCCATTTGCTTGCTAGTACCTAAGTCATCCAAGGTCTCTCATCCAGCAGTCTCCTGAAAGAAGCCAGGGTATCGGCTTTGATAGCACTGCTGGGTAGGTTATTCCAGATTTCTACAGTCTTCTGTGTAAGAGACAATAGACTCTTCTGTTTTGTTTTGATTCCTAAATGTTCTCAACCATTTAAAAAAATAAAGTGGGCCTTATGCATATAAAGCAAAAATGAAGAAACTAGAGTGAAAGTAACAGAGGAATATTTTTGGTTGTTAGGGTAGATGTAGTTCAATAAACATTTTGGCTTTGTATACAATTTATTTTTAACTCTAAATTTTTATTTCCCTCAAGTAAAACAAAAAACAAATACCCAAAGAAACAGAAAAATTCTCCAGCATCTCTATGGAAGGAGATAAGAGATATTAGTAATGTTATTTTAAGGGAATAAGAAAATCTTGTAGAAACTCTCAGATTTGCAGGTGTTGACAAATCAAAGAAAATCTAACCCGATCCTAAATTACACTAAAATCATGCCGGGGAAATTGAGATTGGAACTTAAAAAAAAAATAAGATTCTGCATTTGACCTGCGATGAGACACTAGCCAAATTTCCATTTTAATAGGTAATTATTGAGACTTCACTTTGATTTATTTTCTGCAAGATTTGTCCTTCTAGAGAAGCCATGTTCACGGACAAGACATCTGAGCTGCCTATAGATTAGGCCCAGGACATTTTGCTCAGCGTCATCGAATCTAGCATTCAAGAAAGGCACAAATTGAAAAGAACTTCGAGAGCACATCATTTTAACAATTTTTCTGTCCCACCATCCATTTTGAATACAAAATGAATTTAAAATATATATTGTGTATGATAAAAAAGCATTCTGTGTCTATACTGTAGATCACACCCATTGTTCCTTTCTACAGTATATTGACTATTATTTTTATTACAATTTGCAATGCTATAATAAATTTCTCATTTGTTGAATTAAATGTTAAAATGTCTTGTTGTGGATGCAACACTTTACATATTCTGGTAATTGTATTATTATTTTTATTACTTTTAATCTCTGCAGCATGCCAACTCCAAGAGAGCTGTCTGTCTGAACCTTCATTAGGTCAATTGTCCTTCTCGTAATGAGACGTAAATTAAGTTTCATTACATTCTCAGAAACATTTGCATCCAAACAGTTAATTCATCATTAAGAAGAATGTTTCTGGAAAGTTCCTATGTCAACTTATTCTCTCAGAAAGGTTTTTTTGTGTGCCTGGCTGCATGGCCTGTACTTTTTATTCTCTCAATCTGTTTCAACACCTGTTTAGTGCCCTTTAACTGCAGTGTGGAGCTACTCAGCAGGAATTCAGTGGAATGAAATTCAGATTTGGTAATCAATGCAAGCCTTTAACACAGAGCTCCAGAATCTGCTGTCACCAGATGACACTTGAACGAAACAGATTATATATATGAAAAAAGAGCTTATGCTCATATGGTGTATAAACTCTGTAAATAGTTACACTGGCCCTAAGCAGCAGGATGGAGTAGCAGTTAGAGCTCCAGATTCCAACTGTAGGTCTTTGGACATTACAAGCTCCTTATTATTCCAAGTGTAAGGTTAACATTGTTAACAATTAACCCCAAAAGGTTGTATCTCTCCATATTATTTTTCTTTTTTTTAAGTGCTTTCAGTTGGGCACAGAAATATTCATTTCAGCATCATAATTTCCTCAAAAACACAACAACAGCATAAAGTTAGCATATAGGGTCCAGTGGAATAGAATGTATGAACCATTCATCAGCCACAAAAAGACCTAAGCAAGTGAAAACCATTGGGCCACCTTGCTCTTTTTGTTTGTTTGTTGCCAGTACCAGTCGCATGCAAAGCACAGAAAGGCAGATGTTTGCAGGTTTGTCTAACAAAAGAAATAATGAAGCAATACATCAACTAAAGATAAGCCACATTTGTTTTTATAAGCATTCTAAAATATTGTTCACCTGCCTCAAGAGACAATTTTGCACCTGTGTTTTTCTTTTGTCGGAAACTAGAGAAAAAGCAAAAGTTAGAAAACTGAAAGTTTGCAGTGTGAAATTCGTGTCCAGCTATGTGTAACAGGACTTATTGAGCCTAAGTTGATGTAATCCCCTGGGAAAACTGAAGGGTACACATTTTACCCTTTTTGGGAGGTCCAACCTTTAGGTATAGTGCAATTCACCACTGTCTGAAGAAGCTCTCTGTGGCTTGAAGATGAAAAGTGCCTGAGAAACCATGATTGAATCCTGGCAGGGCCAGAGATGTGCACACCACATATGCTCCAAATCTGCTTGAACAACAGTTCAGATCTACAGCAGGAATGTTGTCAGCTGCGGATGAGCACAAAAGCTCTTCTTTCTTGATTTCCGGCACCCCCTGCTGTTTATTTTTTACGGTGCACTTTTACATCTTGGGAGTTTTGATTTAGCAATTTGCTCTCCTAAAGTCGGCCTACATACCCTAAGAGTCCCCTGCATTTTGTGAACACCGACGAGGTAACACAATGTTTTCTCTGCTTTTTTGTCACTCCACTGGCTTACATCCCACAGGCTCGTATGCAAACTTTAAAATCAGCAATAATTCGTATCTCTCTCCCTACCTCTGTGATTCAGTCTTATTTCAAGGTGATTAAAATTTCCAGATGTAAATTTAACAATTCACATAGTAATTTAGATGTTATGTTTTGTAGCGTAGATGCCCAGCTTTTAACCTTATTTAGATGGGATTTCTAAAGCTATAGTTTGAAAAAAGTATTTTTCAGATATACCTCAATGTATGAAATTTCAGAAAAGGAGAGCCACACAAGGCATTTTTTTAAAAGATATTTAACTGTTGATTTTGATTAACTGGAATGTTCTGGGGTAACAAAGGTAACTTTGGGGTAACTTTTCCAACAGCTCTCCTCATCATCTCCCCAGACAACTGGCTTGCTTGTTTTATTATGACAGCAGAAAGTAAAAATTCGAAATAACGCATATTTGTGAAGCTTTGAAGTGCGAAGGAATGCAAAGTGTAATATAGCAGGTATGTTAATACTTTAAATTAATGTGTTTTTGTTGCATCGGCTTTCATGTTAGAAAGTTTTGCACTGCTGTTGTTGGTGTCTTTGGTTTTGCTTTTGTGCAAAAAGCATTAATACTCCTGAGATAAAGTAAATGGGGGCCTGTTTGCCAGAGGAGGGATAAGCTCAATAAATCTTGATGACATACGTGACCAGGCTAGATGAATAACAGCATTCCTTAAAGATCTCTGCAAGAAAAGCAGTGTTTACAAAAAGATGAGAGACAGAACATCTTCTGCTACTTTAAAAGTTCCCCCCAGTGTTTGATTGATTATCACAGCACAATACTCTGCCTGTCAAAAAGCCATTGTTGTTTTTTTGTTCGCTTTTTGATTGACTTGACTCCTGAGCCCCTCGCAGTCCTCTCAGATCCCTCACCAAGCCACATATCCTTTGCATCACTTGGCAGATACAATTAACCGAGGCTCGTTTTTTTTTTTTTTCACTGTGTTTTGTGCATTCAAGTAGACAGGGTCAGAAACATCTGATGTTTCCCAGACTCTGTGGTGTTTTATGCAATGCTCTGATTGCAGCTGTTGACCACAAGAATTTGAACATGTGTGTATAATTTGTCTTGCAGCTCAAACTAAACATGAAACTTTATGGCATTCCTTCTGCAAGTAGCACAAGTATCAGAGGTTTTATTTTAGAACTTGAGTGCATTTGAATACTTCAAGGAAGGAGCTAAGGGAACAATTACAAAACACAAACTACAAAATAAGATCTCTTTTTGTCAGTTAGAAACTCCGCTAACCCTTCCAGGCATCTGACTTGCAGATTTACTTTCAATTAAGTTTTATTGCTCAGGTTTCCAGGGATCAGAAATGATGTGGGCCAATCTTCTGTTTCACTGTGTCCAGGCCTACTGCCTTTCTCCATTTGAGAATAGTGTGATTCTGGTATACTGTATATGTATGCCAAACAAATGCTTTTTGGACCTCAGTTTTGGAGTTAGTTTGTGTTTGTTTTCAAAGGCATGTAATTCCAGAAAGACCAGATTTACCAAAAACAAAAGGTGGTGATGAATATTCATGCTGTTTTCATTCTATTTTCTTCTGTTCCCTTGAAACGTCAAGGTCTTCATCAGATTGAAACAATCCCATGAATTACATTTTTAACGTGATCTGAAAAGTGCTGCGTTATTTTTCAGCTCAGCTTGTTTTTAATCCCACTGTTTGTCTTAATGTCTTAGCTCTTTGTAAAGGGGACAGCTCTACATTTTAATAGGAGAGAAGAACTTCATTGGACACAGTTTCTCAGGACCCTTATTTCAGCATGGCTCAGTCTTTCTGTCAATATTTAATCATCTCAGCTTTACTGCTACAATCAAATGATCGACACGGTGATGGTATACACTTTTCATTCACTTGTTAGAGGCACCATATTGCCCAGGAGAGTAAGCAACAACTGAAGGAGTGATGTATACACTAGTCACTGACAACACCTGAATCTCTTAGGCACCTGGAAAACTGCAGTGGGTCACAGTTCTGTTGCAAGGCAACGATACCTTGGCTGACTATAACCTGCACAACCACAAAAACTTTCCATGTACTGTATGGTTTAATACCACACATTGTTTTTACTTCCAGTTTGGCTTTTGATGTCCAGTTAGATGGTGCTACAACCAAGTATCACACAAATCTGGGCTTCTAAGATAGTGGGCTGATGATGAAAATAGTTTCTTCCACTGCTGTTTTCAACCCGCTGTCCCTTGCGCTATTTTTGGCTAAACACCACTATTCTAACACTTAGAAACCTTGATTTCCAAGACCGAATACAGCAAGAAAGGCAAATGGCTACCGGCAAAGTCTAATCTGGCACTGGTCTGCATCACAAAACTGTCCTGAAATCTCAAGTGGAGAAAGATGTGCACTAACACCTCTGAGCTGGTAGCTGTAACAATCGGTGATGAATTTGCCCCTCCATTAAAAAAGGAAAATAGGGAAATTAATAAATAACGAGTAATATGACTCAACTCCCACTTAGCAAGACCTAAGTATGAGGCCCTGAGGTGACAAAATATGGTAAATAAATATTTCATTGCAATGATAATAAAATGTGGAGTGAAGGAAAAGGGAAGTAAAATAACACAATTTACTCACCTTATAAAAGCAGATCTGATGCCCATTTGATTGCTTTGGAGCATCAGTTGTGTCTCTCCAGTGCTGACGTGACTAAAGCCTTGATTAGTTAGATGGATACCTAGCAATGCCCCTCTGACCCTTTCCAAACTCAGTGGCCAGCACAGCATTGCCTGGGTTAATACTGTCGCTTGGGTGCCCTCAGGTGGAAACACATTATAATGGCTGTTGACAACCTACAAGTCAGTCTGCAATTAAAATGTCTGCTGGTCCTATACAGCTGCCTGCAGTGATGTCTTCTGACAGCTCTTAGCCATTAAGCAGCTGTAAGCAGCTGGCGTTTTTCTGGGTTGGGGGTGGGGCAGATAATTTGATTATATGCCCCACAATGCCAACCTTAAAGGATGGGGAGGAAGGCTAATGTACCACTCTCCTAGGCTACTGTATTTTAGAGCTGATACTGCCTGAATAAACTATTTGACAGAAAATCCCAAACTTTATTTTAACACAAAATCAGGCACATATTTATAGTACATAAAGTAGCTTGAATTCCCTACCGTTTCCTACTTAGGTACTTACCTAGTAACTAAAGTTAAAAGTAGGTAAGGGCTAAGTTCTTTCAAACTATAAAGGTATCTTTTAAACAGCACCTATATAAAAACAACTGTGACATGTTTAGCACATTAGAAAACAATTTTTCAATTCTGTATTTCATAAATCAGATTGGTAATACAGTAGGTTTTAATTATCCCATTGATTCACATGGGCATCTAAGGGGAAAAAAGACTCTTTAGTGGATTCCTGTTCCAGGGAAAACGATGCAGGGGTCAAAATAATCAAAAAGGGGATGTCAATTCTGACTAATATTCTATAGCTCCTCCCTTGTATGTTTCTATTCACAAGAGGCTGCTTAGTGACTAATGCCTGTTTCTCCTTGGTACACACACTTCACTCCAAGGAAATGGTCTGTGAAACCCGATAATTCCCTGTGTGACAGGTGGTGCTGTTTAATTAGGCCAGAACTTTTATCCCCCCAGTTTCGAACACAACAGTGGTGTTAATGTACTGACTTGGTGTTCGCAGCTTGTTTTGGATGTTAATATAACTACAGACCTCCTCTCCTTTTCCATATGGACAAAGAGCTTATTTTTGAGTTCTTTACATTACAACAGACAAGCTAGGTAAGCTTTTGACATATCATCATCTCAGGCTCATGTTTCGCAACATGAAAGAAAGCAGTCTAGAAAAACAGGTTCTAGAACCCATGCACCCAGTTTTATCCAGAAAAAGATTCTTGACCGTCAGATAAAGTTTATTTTCCGTTCATGGCAACTGGAGTTTCCAAGTCAAGCTCTACAGCTAGATTACAGGTATCACTGTCTCAGATGTTTATGATGATGGAAAAAATGTGAAGGCTGGCAAATATTTGCCATAACAAGGAATAAAAAGGGCCTCATTTGCAGGGCAATTTAATCCATTCGATTCTATGTAAGATGCAAGGTGCTTGTACACATTCTATTTATATTTCAGCTATAACAGAATAATTATATTATTCCTGTCAGATTATCGGTGCGAGCAGCACAGAGGCACAGTGGTTAATATTGTTAACCTGCAGCACTGGGCTCCTGCATTCAATTCCTGGGGTGCGATCTGTATGGGCTTTCAATGTTCACATGGGTGTCCTCCAGGTGCTCCGATTTCCTCCCACAGTCAAAGGAAAATTAGTTGGCTTCAGGGAAAATTGGCCCTTGTGGGAGTATGGAGTGTCTACTTTATGTGGTGTCCCATCCAGGGTATTTCCTGCCTTGCGACCGATGCTTCGCAGGAAATTCTCTGAGGTCATTGTGACCCTGAACTGGATAAGTAGCTATCTGAAAGTGGTGATGATGATAATGATGATCTATGCAAATTTTCTCACAATTAGTTGACAGGCACCTGGTGTTGCCATAAATCACAAGGTATGACAGAGGGCTTATTGTATAACCTGAAATGTTTCAAACCACTGTGCAATCAATTTCTTATGAAAAATCCGTGTATTAATCTGATCAAATACAACAGAAACCTTCAGGTATTTGGTTTGCATTCCCTCATGAATGAAAGAACATCATGATACTTCACTAAGATTTCTCCTCCTTTCCAAACGTGTGATGAAGACATTTTCATCTCGCTGTGACACAAAGGCCTTGTTGCTGAACTTCAGCTATTCCCGCTGTGGAGACACTTTACCTAACGAAGCAGAAAGAGAGGCACCACAGTCTGACATGCCAGCTCTCTGCCTGCTGACATGCTTAACACCTCGTCCGAAATGTCATTAGCCCAAACAAGGTGACCAAAATTCTCTCGACACCCTGACTGTCCATCATTTTGGGTGATAGAAAAAGTGCTTTGTGGGGTTTTTCTTTATCATGAGGGAAGGCGTGCTTAACTATTCATATTTATTTATATCTATTTACTACTTCCCCAGCGGCTGTGAATGCCAGACAGCCTTGGAATTGCATTAACAGGATTCTAACAAGTTCTGTAGAAACGTCCAAAGTACATGCTAAATTGGAAGAATTTTAATAAAGAATTTCCACTTGCAGTTCTGCATTTGTTTCTTTGCTTTTTTGTGTTTGTTTGTTTAGTGGGGGATGCCATGTTTAACGTACAACTTGCTAAATAGTACTATCAATACTATCTGATTTCTTCAAATTGATCTGAAAAGCTGGGCAGGGCCCAGATGCTGTGTGGAACTGACTGTTGCATATTTCTTAATTATTCGTCCTCTGATTCTGAGTCTGAGGACACCTAGTGGAATTGTTGGTCTGAACACATGGCATGAGGTTTCCCCCCCAAGTTTGGATACACTGAGAATTGGATTTTACAAGTAAGACAAATGTCATAGAGAGAAATTATACACACATAAATTAAAAATTGTACAGTTGCTGAGAATCCTTCTATACTTGCATGAAGAAAAAGTTTTTTTTCCCCACTTTGTTTCACAGTTTCAAATGTCAAAGTTTTGGCTGTGATCTTTAACAAAGAACTGAATTAGTGACAAATTAATATGACAAGAATGTCTAGCATTTTAACTTTCTTTTGACAGGCTGAGTGAGTATTGAAGTCTGAAATGGAAAAAAAAAACGAATGGCAAACTGGCACATTTGGGAAAAGGTGCAGATTTTAAGTGGCTTGTTGCATGCTTCAAAGTTACTTTGTGCTTGGAGCTAACAGGATGTAATCATCTTTAACAATGCCATTACCTATGCATAAAGCTACTTTATATGTAGCTTTTATGCACCATATGTTGAGTATAAATATTTACCAGGAAAAACTTTTAATTGTTAATATTCAAACTCGCAGATGTCTGAAGTGAGGCATCCAAAATAAAGCACAATTTGTGTGGTTTAAATATCATTTAAAGTACTCATATATATTTACATTAGAGCAACAATTACAGTTCATACACAGCACAATGATAGAGACTTCAAGCAGTAATGAAGAAGAAAGACTTGCAAAGGAAAAGACTTGACTCAAGCTTTACAAGAACTTAGTGGACTTGAGACCCACAAGTCTTTGAACATAATGCCCAATAAGTAAGTCATTTTCAATTTGAGAACTGAGCTGACTGGAAGATGACTCTTGTGACATGCAGCTACTTTTCGGAAAAGCACTAAGTATTTTGATTTGTCAAAACTGTAATCCATAATTCTCCGGCCTAATTACACACACTGACGCTAGATCAAAGTGAAAACTATAGGGTTCTTTCTGGGTAGCAGCATTCACATTTCTAAAGGCGTTTAATCGCAGCCATAAGGCGTTTTAATTACTATGTCTGTCACGACGTTGTCATGTGTCAGCCATATGTAAAGGCTCAACTTTTACGACACACATTAACAATTAGCTGGTGTTTTCAGAGGATTTATAAGCAACTGATGGAGATTTTTCCAAGGTCAAATGGGTCTTCTTAGTTTTTGCTGTTTTCTTCTGAGGGGCATTGGACTAATGGTTTCCCTGTTTCTGGTGTATTGCAATGCACCTCAGTGTATACACACACAAAGGCAAATTAATCAAAATAACTTTGTGAAAAAGAATGTCAAGACTTGAGATAAATAATTACATTTCTTTGTTCTTCACCTAAACGTATTTAGTTGCAGTTACCCATAGGTTATCCCAGAAGCCTACATTTCAAGGCCAGGCTACATTGTCACAGGACACCAGTCCA
The DNA here is from genome assembly GCF_040954835.1 of Lepisosteus oculatus. Classification (NCBI taxonomy): domain Eukaryota; kingdom Metazoa; phylum Chordata; class Actinopteri; order Semionotiformes; family Lepisosteidae; genus Lepisosteus; species Lepisosteus oculatus. The sequence goes on from NC_090711.1 coordinate 11,618,944, forward strand.
ATGCAGGACGCACACACCAAAAAACTGAACCAATGTCTTCAGAAAGGAGGAGGAAAATAGGAAACCTGCTGAATTCCTTAACAGACAAGGGGAGAACATACCATCTGATATCAACCCCAAAGCCCAAGAACTGTTATGCAGCAGCACTTACTTCTAATTCACTAGGAATAATGAGACCCAAGAATTAAGAATGTATTAGTCACAAACTTGGCTTAACCTGCTTGGCTGAGGATTAACCTCCTGGCTTTAGGATGTTAATATACCTTCAAAAGGCTAAGTAAGCTAGGACCCTTATGCACTGTGACTTAGAGGCAGCATCAAAGGTGGAGATGGAGGAGAAAAGCAAAAGAAGAATGTGAAAGAAAGAAAGGAGTTGGGTATAGTATTATTATTTTTTACATATGATAATGTCAGTAATGATTACAAAGAGGGTAGCTAAGGCTAACTGAACTTTCGTTATAAACTCCATTTGTTTAAAAGTGGGTAATGTGAAAATAAGATACACAAGACACAGAATTAATAACAATAATGTTTTACTAACATGGTCTTTAAAAGGAAGTGTTATTTTTAAATTAGTTTTGCTCTGTGATATTTTTGCTTCCACGACTTAAGATATTAAAGGAAATGGTGAAATACCTTTATGAAATAAAGCATATTAATACCGTATTGTGAGATGCTCCTAACTAAATTTCCATTATTGGGAAAGTCAGGTGCTTTGGAAGCTGTAATTTGTTCGTGCTGTTAGTAAAGAAAGTTCTAATGAAAGACTCTTTTCTCTGTAAGCAGAGAAATGGGACTTAAAGAAAGAATGACATGACCTTGAAGGAAGGAAAAACAGCACTAATCTTCTAAATGTGGGGAAGAGCAGATGATTAAATGCTACAGTAATAAATTTATTGACAGGCTTCAGTAATAAATCCAACCTGTAATCTCTGACTGACTGACACCTTTAACTTTGAAGATTTTCTTGCTGTTCCAATGCCCATTAATTGATTGTGTATCAACTAGTGCACCCTGCTATTAGATTTCCTCAATATGTATCATTTGTAGAGTTTTGCATCCAAAGGTTTACATGTACATTAATATTTATTATTTAACAGTTTAGTGCAAAACATAACATCTTTTGAAAATGTTAATAGTGATCATAACATCAGTGTGTTTTGCCTCTCTTGGCACCTAAAAGTATATGGCATCCTATATTGATAACAATATGAGATATAAGCATAAACAAGGAACATTATATGCACATAAAAGTGTTTAATATTTTGTTAATAGGCACCACAACACCTTTAAAACAAAAACGAATAGTAAACATACCCTTGAAATAGAGTTATTTCGCTTACATTTGTAGTTTCCTATGTCTATTTACCAGGAACAACTGCATTTAGAGATTAAGAACATGTAAAAAGGAATGAAAAAAACTGTACAGGGTATTTGATATGATTTAGATGCGCACACGATAGAAGCGATATTTCAAAGCTATACTAAAAAAATAGCTTGCTGTGATATATTTATAAAGGGGAGGAAAAAAAAAAGAGAACAAAACTTCGCTTAAGAACTATTGCACTCAGAAACCTGAAAGATGAACATAAATGTAACAACATTCCTACTGGTAATGCCACATGAATAAAAGAAATGATGGATAAAAAATGAGAAAACGCAAATGGAAGAAACCAGAAAACTAGTGCACAGTGTCCTCTAGTGGAATTAAAGAGATGTCAGACATTGGATACAGAAGCCTGGGAACTTCTGCTTCACATTTTGACGAAGGAGTGAAGCATATACAGTGGTTAGCAAAAGCATTTAGCCCGCTTGAACATTTTCACATTTTACTGTTACAATATAGAATCACAATGTTTTTATTTGGCATTTTGTGCCATGGATCGACAAAACACTCAATTTCAAAGTGAGAACAAAGTTCTATAGATCCTCCTAGATTAATTACAAATTAATTATAGTTAGGAACATATCCATGGGTCAAGACTCACGGTGTAATTTCTGCTAAACATGCCTCTACCAAATATTGACTCAAAAAACATTGACTACTTATGGAATCAGTTATTTTTTTAATATTTATAATTAATTTAGGACTATCTGTAGAATTTTGTTTTCACTGACATTATAGAGTGTTTTCTGTCAATGAATGTCAAAAACTCCCATTCCATATTTTAACACAATAAAATGTAGTTTTGTTTTTCCAACAACAAAGCCCTGACCCCTGACTCAAAACCGCTGTCCTCAGACCAAAATAGTACATGAATCATGATATAAGTTACAGACTTCTGTTAAAATGTTATCATTATCCCAGCATATCCCACAAGCTAAGAAAGACAATTTGTTTGTGCTTGCTGTTTTGCGATTGATGTATTGTCTCTGTTGAGAAAGAGACAATATGGCAGTTTAATACATAGGGTTCTGTGCAACTGCTCTTTTATTATTGTTCCATATCAAGGTTAAAAACAGTGCATAAGCTTTTGAATTGTTAGCAGAACTGAGGTTTGTTTAGACAACAGGTGTACCATCAGAATTAAAGCTTTTAAATTAATTCAAAACAAGGATTATCTTATACATCATATGTATGCTTACTATACACAAGATTAGTTGTTTCAGTATGACACATAGCTGAAAGTTTCTAAAAACACATTTATTTCTTCATTGGCCTTGAAAGGTTGAAAGAAGACAAGGCTGTTCAGCCCATAAAGTGAAAGTGCTAATACACCCAGAACTTCAAGCCAAAACATTGCCTGGGATAGTCACCTCCTGACAAAATGCCAGCTCTTTGTTTACTCTACAGTTTTGTACCTACTTTATGGCCAGAAGAAGGTATACATTGTCCCTGTATTGTGTGATTAGTGGGTGTAGCCTAACATCTGTAGTGTTCTCTGTTTAAAAAAGCAAGCAAACAGGCACATAATTACCAACTCAATGATCAATGTGGTAACCGGATGAAATCAGACATTAAGCCTGTTCTGCTTTATGCTGCATACAGTAAGTTGTAACAGCCACCAAGGAAAGCCTGTTCCTGGTTTGTTTTCTTGTATTGGCAGAAATAAAATCTGTTTTAAATGTGCCCCATTCTACATATCTGCTTTATAACTAAAGAGGACAATTTCCTGGCATTCAAAAATCTCAGAACAATGTGTGCACATAGTGAGGGTAACAGAAGGTGCTCATTATAGCATGCAATGTTCTACATATATTACATAAATCAATGACAAAGGCAATGTAAAATGTTCTTTAAAGATGGGAATGTCAGTACGGATCATGTTTTTTGAGGAAAGATCTTTCTCCGTCATTTTGCTATGAATTTCTCTGTGAATCCACACTAGGAATTATTTTTAAAAACAAAGCAAATTCTTTAAAATGTCTTAAAACTACTAATTACTTGTTCAATGAAATTGCAGGAGCTTATCTGTAAAATATCTATTTGTATTGGTCTAAAAGGAACCTTAAAAATTAACCTTTCATATTTATCACTCCAATTCAAGCAACCCAAAGCTTTTTCAAGTCTTATACAACTTGTTTCAACAGATTATGGTGTATGCTTAGTGTACCTACTCCTCTTGCGCATTTCGCTGTGGAACTCAGTTATAGATTCCTGTGACTTCCTAGACCAGGTGGTGATGGTATAAAGCCGACAGCCAAGAGAATAAATTAAAAATTGACAAAGACAGCATTGTATACAAGAGGTCATTCATCCCATCCTTCTCATTTAGTTACTTGCAGTTTAACAATTCCTTACAGTTATATAGCACTTTTCTGGACACTCCACTCAAAGTGCTTTACAGGTAATGGCAATGTGTAGCCCCACCTGGATGATGTGTTGGCAGCCATAGTGCAAAAGAGTTTGCTTTCCCAGGAGGTCTCCCATGCAGGTACTGGCCAGACTCACACCTGCTTAGATTCAGTGGGTTGCCACTGAAATTATCAAAGAATCCAATCAAGTTCTTTCTCAAAGTGTCTGAGAACTAATACTTCTGGTTAGCAGGAGACAGACGAGAAAACACACGCCAACCTGGGACCTAAAAGCAACCTATCCCAATCCTGATCGAGCAAGAATTTCAACCCTTAATCCCTTCTATTGCTACTTACCCAGAGTTAGGTGAGGAGAAGTGGTTTTCACATCTGCTAAAAGCTGAAGGAAGAAGAAAAGGAGAAAAAAAAAGGTGGCAGGTTGCTGTAATGAAGCAGACTGTACAATAATCACTGGTAAGGAACAGCTCAATGTGTTGCCAACTGTTTGCTGCCTCAGCAGGGGGAAGGATTAGCTCTGGCAAGGCTGCCACGCAAAAAGTCAACGTCAGGGAAACTCCGGAGCGACGGATGCAATCAAGCAGCTGGAGAGCTGCCGCTGGAAATTCGACTGTGTGTCACTCACTGTCAGGGCCTGTGCCTACTGTTCAGCAGGGGGATAGGTGAGCCAGGCCTTCACCGCAGCAGCTGAGCACGGAGGCCAGGGCGGAAAACTGAACAGCCATTTTCCGTGTAGGCCTGAGAATTACCAAACCCAGCCAGGAGGAAGGGATGAGAGGGCATCCGTTTCATTTTTCAGTTGGTCACTAAATCAAAGTATTGAGTTCAATAAAACCAGTTTTGCGTGGGGTAATCAATAGAAAACCAGCTTTGATTGCCTTTAATTCTTGGAAGAGATTCTGAGGTGTACCTAAAGAAGTTCAGCAGAGGGTGGAGGTCTTTAATGAAATATAATTCCTTACAGTTAAATAGCGCTTTTCTGGCACTTTACAGGTAATGCAGACTCCCCTCCACCACCACCACTGTGCAGCCCCACCTGAAACATGACTGGAATTCTTCAGTACAACAAGTAACAAATAAGTTACTTATTTAATATTAATAAATTATTCTTGGAAAGACCAAGCACATACGATATGATGCGTTTACGTTTTCAGAAGGCTTTTGATAAAGTTTCTCATAAAAAAATAACTTAATGGTGCCTATTAAGATAACCAGAGTGTTTAGCATTTTAAGAGATTCACTGATGCTTTTTGTGATAAATATTACTGTAATAAAAGATCACTATTGTTTTTCTTAATATATTAAAACATTTTATGTTAAATAAGAATATATGGACAAAATCCAGATTTAGTTTAATAGGTGTATGTAGTACCATTAAAGGCCACATGTGATCCAATAAGCCTATTTGTTTTCCTTTTTGCATATGTTTCTAACACGTTAAAAGTACTAAAATGACCTTACCAAATCTGTGAAAATTAAAATAATTCTATCAAAAATATGTAATATGTTACTCCACACATCACACGCATCAAAATGATTAATTGGAACAAATCCATTCCATCATGAAACAAGAACTTGGAACTTACATCCATCCATCCATCCATTTCATAACATATTCTAAAAAACACACTGGATGAGAAGCCAGGCAAATGCATATCAGAAACAGAGACAAACACACACACTCAAAACACCAGATTTCCCCAGAGGCCAAATAACCTCCCAGCATTGTCTTTGGACTGTGAGGAGGAACTCCATTTTAGGGCAATGCACTGTATATACCCATGCTATATATGTAATAAAATAAATGTTAACTTGGAAAAACCAATTTACTTTCATTTATTTTCTGCCATGATTATTGTCAAGTATTCTGTTAATGGAAATCTCATGTTCAACAGTGTCCTTAATGATCATTGTTTTGGGCTTAGATATGGTAAGAGTCAAAAATACCCAATAAATACTCAATTTATTTGTTCATATACCTCTCTGGAGAGAAAGCCAAATGCAAGAGTATCAAAACGTTTCTCAATTTCTTTCAAACCTTTGTTTTTAGTGCAATATAGACACCATTCCCTTTTAGGGCAATACAGTGCATAGAGCCATACTAGGAAGAAAACAAATGTGAAGCTAACTTGGAAATACCACTTTTCCTACATTTCATTTCTGTCCTGAAACATACCCATGCCATCACAACTTGTCTATGTTTTGTGGGAATTCTAACCCTAACCCTAGCTTAGGTTTGGGAAGGTTAGGGTCAGGGCTCAGACCAGCTTCAAAATATCAATGCCACCTTCTACTCATTTCAAGGGAAAATATACTTCAGCAATTGAAAACAACAGTGAGAACCCACATAGCAACCTCCCCAAATCAATGAGAAAGCATCATCAATGCTTAAATTTTGTTTTTTGTCAAGTAAACTGTTAATGGAAATCTCACATTGAATGGTGTTCTCGATGAGCATTCTTTTGGGCTTAGCTAGGATAAGACTCGGGAATACCTAATAAATTGTCAATTTACAATAGTCACATTACCCTCGCTTACTGCCCTGTCTTTCTCACACCTGAGGAAGGCCTCACGGTCCATGGTTCTTCTTTATTCAGCAAGGAAACAAACAGTACTTGTTCCTTTGCAGCCTACGCTTTCTGACTCTGCTACCCACCTGAACTACCCACCTCAACCTACATCTGCTGTGACCTACTATGCCTTCCTCCAAATCTTTTTCTAGGTCTCTTCGTCATTCCTTCTCTTCCTGCCTTGTTCACTTTCTCCCCTCTCTTAAACCAGCATTCCACCTCTTCACAGTGACCTGTTCCAAGACCAGACTTTCCAACCACCTTCTATTTCTTTACATATGTCATCAACATAATATCATTCCTAAAGGATTTCACCTGAAATGTTATACATTTCTTTTGACTCTTATACCACCCAAAGTAACGCTCAGGTACTTCAACAACAATTTTCTAGGAAGCGAATGCTTTCTACCATTTTCTCCCTAAAGAAATAAATCATCCTTTCCGAGAACAACATCAAAGAGGTTAAGGAATTTCTACGGCTGACAGCTCCACATCATCTTCCCTTTATAACTAGCCTCATTAGGACTCTCAACACAACAAACATATTTTTGAAGCCTCTAGACAACTAATTGACACTTCTGTCTATCTCCCTCTCCAACAGGACCCTACCACGAGCGAGCTCTCCCAGCAGGTGAACCAGCTCAACATTGAACATCCCCAGGTATCTCAATTTTACCTCCTCTCCAAAATCCACAAACTGGACACTCCATCGTATTGGCATGCAACTGTTCCACTACATACATCTCAGCCTTTCTCCACAGCCTTATGAGACTGCTGGTTGAAGGTCTTCCCTCATACATCAAGGACACTAACCATGCGCTCCAACTTTGTAATGATTTCCAATTTCAGGGCCCCAAAAGCTACATTTTTACCATGGAAATCACATCTCTTTGCACTGTCGTTCCCCATAATGACAGTCTTACAGCCCTCAAGCACACACTGGACAAAAGTACAGTGCTTGATCCACCCACCCACACCTTGGTACGCCTTGCAGAATTGGTTCTCACACTGAATGCATTTTCATACAATAACCTTTTTTTACATTATTCTTATAATGGACACACAAACAGAGACTAAAGCAAGTTCAAGAGTTTTCTGAAAAAGGGTTTTTCCCCACCTCCTTCAGCATTACACACTACACTCCTGCCACGACCTCTGCAGGACACCCACTCCAAGGGAGAGTAGCAACAGTACTGAACTTCCTCAATTTGTAGAGGATTTGTCTTACTGTGGATTGAGGAACACTCAGCTCTTTAGAAATGCTTTTGTAGCCTTGTCCAACTTCATGCATCTCTACAATTCTTCTTCAAGGTTCTCTGACATTTCTTTTGATCAGAACACAGTTCACACAAACAACTCTTTCTTGATAAGATCAGTAACCAACCTTTGTATACCTTTTTTAAAGGGCAGGGCACCTCCAACCCACACCTCGTCTCATTGATTGGAACACCTGACTCCAATTAGCTTTTGGAGAAGTCATTAGCCTTGAGGTTCACATACTTTTCCCAGCCTAGACTGTGAATGTTTACTGACAAGAAGAAGTACAATTGTTTGTCTGTTATTATCGCTCTCATTTCATACCTTTTTGTTTGTTGTTTTATATCTCAGTTGTGTAGATTTAGTTTATGGATTTTATATGCACTTTGTAATTGCATTCTTTTCTTCTTCACTGCCTTTCCACGTTTGTTTTCTAGTGGCTTTAAGGGAATTATTTAAGGCTTCTCTGTATACAATATAGCTTTAAATGGTTAAAGTTTGTTATTATTAACAGAAGTCATCCAGCGCGACTATTTGAAGATTTTATTTTTGGACTGGGTGCTGTTTTTTTTTCATTCACCACGTGTTAAACTGCCATATAGAGGAATCTCAAGCGTACTCTATTAAATCATTCTTATAATACAAGAGCTCCCCCTGCAGCATTTATATTATGCTACATACAACAGTGAACCTTGTGAATAATACCATTCATAAATGCAAATCCAATTAAATTTGTAAAGCTCAGTATACACTTTATACAGTTATCACTGCAGTACAGCAAGTATGTCCAACCTGCTGTTCTCATCACTATCGTCTGGACGAAGCTTACTGGACACAAAGGCCTTTCTTAGTAGCACTGTACCGATAGGGCTCTGAGCTTAAATAGGAAATGGCTATATCTTATATTATGTGAGGCACGGAAAGGCATATAGTATGTGAGGCATTTGTCGCATTTTTTTTAAGTTTATGCTGCTCTTCCCAAACCTCAGATACGATTCACATTATTTTTCCAAAAGTCAGCATGGCTACACGAAAGAAAATATCAAAGTGATTGTGTGTGGGGGGGTAGAGATGCATTCACGTGATTCGTCTTTTACCGTTTTTTACCTTCAAAATCAGATAATGTACATAGACATTAGACCAAAGCTTGCCGTATTAGCTGCGTACGCAGCCGGAAGTCACAGCTGCCGTCATGCAAACGAGTTCACAGAACAAAGTCGCTTTCAGCAGGAATAATTCAAATTCACGATACCCGTGCCTTTGTTTCGAATTTGATTACATTAAGCATTGTTGTACAGGAAAATGTTTACAGATATTAATTTTCGATTAAAGCATTTTGCGGTTGAACTATTTTCTGTATACCTTATTGCAGGTGGAATATCTTTTCCTATCCAACTTCACACGTTCATTTCCACAATTACTGCTCTTGAGAGCTGGTCTAACTGAAATTGTTCCCCGCACGAATATTATCACTTCTGGCTCAAGGGACAGAGTAAAAGTGTTAAAATATTAATTAAAGTTCACCGATTATTTCACAAATTTTATACAAAAATATAGTGCGGTTTTCTTAAGAACATGGGGCTTTGAGGCAGAATACAGTCTTGTTTGTCTTACTCTAGGTTTAGCAATGTCTCATGACTAAGATAAATACGAAAAAGATTAAGCAGGGTTCAAACCTTTTAAGGAATGAGTAACTATTATACGGTGGGTTTTAAATATTATGTATAAACGTTTTAAATGATTAAATATGTAAACCTACACTGTCAAATTGCTCTAAAAATAAATCAATTTTGTAATATTACCAGCACCACTATTTTTTAAAGAAAATCTGCATATTAATCTAAACTTAAGAACTTCCCCACAAGCAAGTTCCTCTGCACGCATGAACTAATGCACTTGCAAAAGTTTGCCGGAAAGGAGGCGTCGATTGTCGTGAAAAAGCCGTGCGAGGAATGCTTCAGACAGGAACATGGGAATGGGTATTAACTGCAGGACTCCCGTTGTAAAAGTGAATAGAGAACAGTGGTTGATCATCATCTCATCGGGCAAGAAATTAAACTACCTGTCAAGAAAGTATTTGTCTAAAGTTTGCATAAACTAGAAGGAGGCAGTGAGTGTTTCCATACATGGCATCGTTTAACGCGGATGGTAAGTGCACCACTCGCTTTACGCTCTTGAAGCAGCCAAAAAATAAAACAAAACACAAAGATTTAAGGTCTTTCGCTGTTTGATTTATCTGTCATGGACAGTATTCGTGTCGGCGGAACTTATTTACGTTTCTGCAAATGGAAAGTTAAAGAGAAAGGGGTGGAAATGCACATACTTATCATCATAGTACAAACATAATGAACTACCATTCGAAAGCTTGCCAAGTCATGCGGCTACATAAACTATGTGCCAGTGGTTCATATAATCAAAACCCATATAGTGTTATAGCGTAATACGTCATCCGAAATACAGAATTCATTAGTGTATAAAGTATAAGTATCGAGTGTAAAAGTAGACTTAAACTTTTACAAAACATAATGGCATTTCAGTGAATTTCAATTGCAATTTATTCATCAAAAACTGGAATGCATGAATGTATTTTTTGTTTCAAAGTGGCATTTAACGAAGCACAATGAATTTATCGCGTGGTGTGTTTACACTTTTTGCTTCCTCGAGTACCTACTGTAATTGCTCTTTTATCTTCCACTTCCTCTACGAAAGTTTTACTTATGTGTTATGTTAATTTAAGCTATTGAAAATAAGAGTGGGAGATGGATGACATAGATCTCCTTAAAGTTTCCTGACCAACAGTAAATTAAATCACATGTATGTAATCACATGTTGACAATAAGAATCTCAAAAGTTTGAAACAGTGGATTAGCTGCATGAATCTATTGCTGTTATCGCACCTTTTAACCCGATCCTATTCATCTTCTAGAAAAGTTTTTTTTTTTACTCTGTCATACTTTTTTTTAGCTTTCAGGTTAAAAAAAGAGTAATTTATTACTTCTTGCATTTGCAGTTTCTGGAGCAACACAAGTAGTGGTCGAAGTTGGTCCCGATATTCACATTTGTGGAGTCTGCAAGCATCAGTACAACAATTTTGAAGCCTTCCTTGCCCACAAGCAAAATGGATGTCACTTGTCTACATCAGAGCCTCCTGCCCGCAGTATTGTGCACACTATTACAGGTAAATGTAAAAATAGAAGTTTAAAAATGTCATATTTATGAGAAACTATGCAGCACAGTTTTAAGATCACAAATCTTGTGGATTGCTATTTGTTCACTTAAAAAATCTTTTGTTTGAAATGTTTTAGCAATATTAAACATCTCTAGCAAGGAGGTATAGCTCTGTGGGTGACAGGAGTGGGTGTTATATGAATGCTAAGTTTTCGTTTGATGTAAATGTTTTTCTGAAAAAAGTGGGCCTTTGTCTATATTTCTGTGCGATTTTCCAGGATGGTACATTAGGGTTGTGTTAAATATTGTATTGTTTTTGTCTGTGGCTGTTTGTGTTGTGTGTGTATGTGATTTGATTACCTTTGATTCTTTCATATGAAGTACCACAGCAGAAACCACAGGCTTTGAAATAATTGTCACAAGGTGATGCATTAAAGGATTTATACTTAAACAATTCACAAAACATCACTTTGATGTAGAAAAATGTCGGTGATGATCAAACTCTGAAAATGTTCGTCAGAAGTAAAGCTTTGTCGAAACCTGCTAACAACAGTGTTTTTTAACCAGTATGTTAAGTGCTTTGTGCTATGTTTTTTTTGTATTTTCCACCCCCTCAATTAAGTGACAGCTTAATGCAGAATGCACCATCATTTCTCTTACTGTAAACGTAAAGTCCCATAATGCCTAAATTTATGTCTGAGTAATAGTATTCCTTGCATTACCAACATTGATCTGAAGAAATGTGATTTCATAAAAACACCAGGAGTTCAGTTTTGTATTTTAGTTGAATTAAAACTGGTAGTGTGAGGATATGGATATGACAATCTCCTGGTTGCCTGTCAGCATTATTGAAGGCAGGTTGGTTGTGAAATTATTTCTTATAGAATGAGTTTAGGAGTCTCCCCTTCATTTGCTACATCTAGGGAGCCATTTTTGGACTGCAGTGGTTACAGTAGGAGAAATTCCAGAAAGAAGGAAAACGCATGTCAGCTAAATGATAGTAGTTTTCCATTGACATTTAAAATTATATGCATGCTGGGAGGTCATCCAGGGACAACATGTTGACATCGGACAGCTGAAATCTCCATCTTCTGTGAGGCAGTGAACATCTGAGGTGGTGGCAAAGACTGACTTGATGGAAAACCAGGTCTGTGGCGATATCGTGGTGAACGTTATGCTGACTGTGGGTTGTCCATGCCAAGAAGTGCATCTATAGACCTGTGACAGCTCAGGGAGGAATCTCCTTTAACACAAGAACACTTTTTGTGCCAATCGAGGACAACTGTTCACTGATAACATTGACAGAGTTCAAAAGACAACTATTTCTGTAAACCTGCAAGCCAGCTTGGGATTGTTTACCAGCAGGATAGTGCAAGACCTCCCAGTCCTACGATTACAGTGCCACTATTACAAATGTTGAGGTCTTCTTGTTGCCCAAGTTCAACTGTGCAACCAACTCGCCAGTGTCACCAGTAAGACAGCTGGAACTTGCCAGCCTTTGTCAGCAGACTGCATCTGTACAACCTTTAGCAGTCTTTCGAGAGACTAATCAGGTCTGTTCCAATGCTGTCCAGATTGTGTTAATGCACAGAAAGCCATAAACAATACTGATATCTTAATGTTTTCATTTTGACCATGTAGCATGTTCCATGCTGAAAATGTATCAAGATTCTTTGATCTGTAATTTCATTCACATTATCTGTGTTTTGGTTGATGTATTTCTTTACAGTATTTTATTTAATCCAGTAAGCATGAGTGTTGTATTTATTTTGTGCCATAGCAAGAAGTTGGCAAGCTTTTATTATTCACAGTTTATGACCAGAAGCAATTGGTGAACCCGTTTATATTCTATGTTCAATTTGAGTGAGGCTTCCTCCTCATTAAAATACAGGTAAGCATTTTGTGCAAGAAAACACAGAACAATTGATTTTTCATGTTTACCCCTGCTGGATCAGCAGTGATCTTGTGGGTGTATTGGCTTTCTGGGCGCTAGCTATGTTGTACTTTAGACTTTTTGAACATTAAGTGATCCAAGATTTGGTATACCATTAAAATAATTATTAATTGCATATATAGTGCTTATAATCCCAGTGGATTCCAACATGCTGTTTGACATAAGTCATTATGTTTCATCTGTAGTCACAGCAGATCAATTGACAAATTGTTTCAACAGTAGGGTTAAGGGAGAAACTTACTCTCCATCTTCCCTTATTCGTTTGAACAGCGTCATGGGATCTGGAATGAAAAAGTTATCAGGAGCTTGGTTAAAATTCTCATCTGAAGGATGACACCTTTTACAACACAGTGTTCCTGCTCACCATAGTGGAGCATTCGTTTGTTGGACATTTTGGTCTGGCATGAAGAGTAGCACCTACTGATCCACTAATACTATAGACCACAGAACCATGGAAATAGAGGTATCTCACCACTGCCCAGGTCCAACAAATGAATTGTCAATGAATAGATGGCAAATTGTCAGATTTATTCAGGGCAAAATCTTGTAGCTGCACTGATTAAGTTGGTGCATGATCAGCACTTGTCTTGCAAACTATGTTTCTATTTCTATTTAAACAGATTCCAGCTCAGAATTTGTTTTTGAAGAAACATACCAGGCTTGTTCTCCAAGAGGTGTCAAAAAGATCCAGACAAAAGCACCTAAAACACCTTCCAAAAAGTTAAAACCAGCCCTAACTTCAAAGAAACTCTGCTGCTGCTTCTCAGGTTGGTAGCTCCATGTTTATTGCCTGGCTCTGCATCCCTTCCATATTACTGAGTGGAGGCCTTGTTCCCTGTCAACTGAGAAGTTTACCTTGTGGTTTCAAGTTACCTATTTGACCCATTTGTAGGACTAAGCTTCTGGTATTTCTGGTAAAGTACTGAAGTTTTAGACTGGTATTTACCAAATGGTGGTGTACAATTTGTCACATACCACCAGGATTGAGTGGGACAATGTATGCACTGATTACTGCACAACAGTAATGTGAGGTAACTTTGAGCTTTCACTGTTATCCCCCATCAGTGCTAACTCTCTTGTAGGCAACATGGGAAATGCATTGCGAGAAATGGCTGATGGGTCTAACAAGTTGGTCTTTTAGAGTATACACAATCTCCAACCATCCCAAGATGGATCAAGGTCCGTATTGGTAAAGTCAAGTTGATTAACGATTGGCATTTTCAGGGAGAATGTCTTTGGGGGGCTGTGATACCACTGCTCTGTTTATAAATATTTCCAGTGTTATTTATCATTCTTATTACTAATAAAAGATGCCTCAGACAGAACCCAACTGTTTAAGCTGTAGCTGAAAATATGAGTGCTTAATTTACTCCTTTTTCTGTTTGTTTTTATGCTACTTAAGTCTGCAGCTTCATAAACATGTATCTCCATAGGTAAATATGGAAGCCTTTGTCTGAACAGAATTAATTAACATTTACTACTACGCATTGGAATGAATCACTGTTCATTAATATTAGTGATATTTATTTGACTGATGCTTTTATTTAAAGTGACTTGCATTTGTATCCATTTTTACAATTGAGCATTTTGAGTGTAGTACCTTGTACAGGAGTGCAAAAATGTTTCTCCTGGTATTTGAATCTTCAACCTTCCAGGTATGAGTAAAGAGCACTAGCCACACCTCCTCACCGTTCATACTCCATTGAACATCCAAAATATAGAAATGATAAATTAGTATGATAAGCCATATTAATCAAGCTAAAAGAGCTGGAGAATAACCGATTCAAGTGAAGCATGGTAGAAATTTTCCCTATACGCTCCTTTCATTGTTTGCTGTAATCTGATCTGTTTTTAGGTTGTTCCTTCAAAACACAGTATGGTCAGAAAGATATGGAAAGACATCTTAAAACCCACACTGGTAAGACTGCTTGTTTTTTCCAAAATATTACACATATAAGGAAGGTAGTGTTCATTAGATATTCTTTTTTAAATTTGCACACTTTTAGATGCTTTCCAGATCAATTTAAAAATCAGAAAAGTCTGAAAACCTGATAGTTGGTCCATAGGGAAGGATAGTGATGTAAAATTTGTGACGTGCACAACACTTATAAATTCCATTCTTCTTGTACTTTCATTCAGTTTGTGATTTTTCATAATTGTGTTATCTGAAAAAGGAGTATAGTAAATGAATGTGCACAAAGCACAACAGTTATTCCAGTATTGTTTGCAACGTGGGCAATACTTTGTGTGGTATGTAACAAGTGAGGACAGGATAAGGCAGTTCACAGAAATCTGTCATTTGGTAATCGCTATTTTTAAAACTATTTTTAACTTTAATCTTTATAACTTTAACTTTCTTTCTGTAGAAAAAAGGAGGACATTAGAAAGTGCTTTGTAATGCCAAATTGACCAAGAATGTGTGATCCTACTTGACCCGAACTTGTTAATAAACGTTTCAAATGCATGTCGGGTCCTCGCAGTCCTAATTCCAGCCCTGGTGTTTTTGTCTCCCTAACCCTGGAAGGTGAGAAACCCTTCCAGTGCGAGGTGTGCAGTAAGAGATTCAGCCGGAGGGACAAACTGACCATGCACAGCCGCTCCCATACGGGAGAGAAGCCGCACAAGTGCAAACACTGTGCGTACGCCGCAGCCGACAGCAGCAGCCTGAAGAAGCACCTCCGCATCCACTACGACGAGCGCCCCTTCAAGTGCCAGATCTGCCCCTACGCCAGCCGCAACTCCAGCCAGCTCACCGTGCACCTCCGCTCGCACACCGGTGAGCTCTGGGCACGATCGGAGCACTTTATTTAGCTGGTGCTTTCATTCACAGCCACCTGGCTCCCAAAGAGCTTCTGGACTGTAAAAAGTGACATAGTCCAGGAATTGCATAGTGTAGAATGATTCAGCGTCCATAAACATTCAATATAAATAAGTAAGGAACAAGTTAATGTACTTAATTCCGTGCTGAAAAGAAGAAAAGAAACACAATGTTTCGGCTGTGGAGCCTTCTTTAGGTGAAACTCAAAGAAAGCTCCACAGCTGAAACATTGTTTCTTTTCTTCTCTTTTCAGCAAGAAATAAACCTTTACTTGTTCCTTTGCAGCCTATGCATGCTGACACAGCTACCTTCTTGAATATAAATAAATGTCTGTCCAAAAGCATACAAAACACAACAATGATAATAAATTACTTTACTAGTAGTAATTATAATTGTACCTCTCTGACCTCTCCTACATGATGCAGAGAAAAGTCCCATATAGGGCATCTTAAACTCATGCTGAGTGTGAGAAGGGACAGGTTTCACAAAAACGAGGTTTCGGATTCACTGCTATTGTAGATTTTGAATGGAATTCCAAAGGGAATGCACTTCTCTCAGTAAATGATTGAAATTTCCCACTGGGCTTATCGTCTTCTTGTGCCTCAAGAGACCTGGTAGATTAGTCTTTCTCTGAAGCCCAGGTAGTTTAGAAATTTAATTCTGTTTTCCAGTTAAATCTATAACAGTGAATTGCACATAAGCCACTTGCCTTTTCACATGTTTTTTTTTTTAATATGCCATATATAAACTTATATCTAATGTACTAAGTGTTGAATTGTTATTTAAATTAGGTGCTTGGTAGATCAAAAATCTCAGTTGTTACTGCTCATCCCAGCCTGGTTATAGGTAAAAAAGATTTAAGAAATTAAGGGCCACCGTGTTACTTACATTAAGTATTGGCAGTGCCGAAGTTCGGTAATGGACGTGGCAATTAGGGCTCTGCAGGTGATACTTTTGTTCATTCATTTTCTCTGATTGCTCCATTTCCTCTGATCGCAGGAGATGCCCCTTTTCAGTGCCATCAGTGTGAAGCGAAATTCAAAATCAATTCCGACCTCAAGAGGCACATCCGGATCCACTCCGGGGAGAAACCGTACAAGTGCGAGTTCTGCGACTACCGCTGCGCCATGAAGGGCAACCTGAAATCCCACGTCCAGATCAAGCACGGCACAGAGAACTCCTTCAGGTGCTCGGAGTGTGACTTCCAGTGCGGGAACAAGACAGCCCTCCGCCAGCACTCGCGCGAGCACCAGCCCGCGCAGCCCATCAAGTGCTTGAAGTGCAGCTACTCCTGCTCCAGCAGGGGGGCCCTGAAGGTGCACGAGAGGATCCACTCGGAGGACCGGCCCTTCAAGTGCGACTTCTGCACTTTCGACACCAAGCAGCGCAGCAACCTGATCATCCACAGGAAGAAGTTTCACTCCGACAAGGTGGAGGAGAGGCACGGCAAAGGCGCCAAGGGGGAAGAAGGCCAGAGGCAGGTCAGTTCCCGCTACCGGGCGAAGCTGGATGCTGCCCGCGCCTTCCGCTGTGATGCCTGCGATGCCTCGTTCGTTCGGGAGGACTCCCTGCGGAGTCACAAGAAGCAGCACCGTGATGCCCAGCTGACTTTTCTGCAGCTCCAGATGAACCCCAGGGATGCTTCATGCCCGGAGTCTCCGATCCGTCAGCTTCAGATGCCCTTGCATTCCAACCAGGTGTCCTCCTACGGAGACGCCCAGTTGAAAATCATTGTCGGCCACTCGCTCGGCCAGGATGGCACATTTGTTCAGGCATCGGTTGATGTGCAGCAGCCTAAGGGAGACTCTGTGCTCCTGAATTCGGATAACCAGGGAGAAGGCAGTGCCAATTCTATGATACAGCAGGTCAATTTGTTAACACCCGTCCAGCACATGGTACCTCACAATGAGGTCCCCATGGAGCACCAGACGGTTCTCCTGACACACATTGCTCCCAGTTCGGAGGACTCTCTCCACCAGGCTCTGATCCAGACCACATCAGTAACCTCTCAGGACTCCAACAACAGCCAAACCTTCATCACCACCTGCTCGGACCTCGAAGGCCTGAACGCCTTGATTCAGGAAGGAGGCACAGAAGTGACTGTAGTGACAGAAGGAAATCCCAACTCTTCCGTGCCGTCTTCTATAACGACGCCTTCAATCATCTCCCCACCTTTGCAAGACTTGACTTCGAAGCAAGCTGTTGTTGTTCACAGTGACTCCACATCTAATGAAGGTGGCAATCTCATGGTTCCCAACATCAGTATAAGCACTCAGGGGGTCATAATTCATAGTCTACCTCTTGTTGTTTCAGCAGCTCAGCAGCAACAGTCCTTAGACCAGCTTTCCTCTCAGAACATCTATTCAGACCCTCATGGTACTTCCACAACTATAACCTTGCAGTAGAATAAAGCATTTCAATTGCGGGCAATAGATTTTCTGTATGCAACAGGTGTGTGCAGTCCTGTAGTTGATATTATTAGTCTTGGACTATTTTTGGCATCCATTTCTGCAAAAGGTAACGGTTAAATTTCTGCAGAAGAGAATATAAGTTTCAAATGTCAATGTTGTTTGATCTGAAGCTCAGTGAGGAATGCACGCAGTATTAGAAACTTCCTGTCAATGGGGAAAAATGCATCCATTTTCAAAATGTTGTGCCTATGTTGTGGAGTTTTGACTTCAAGAATAGCTCCATGCATGTTGAAACCAACTGTGATTTAAATGATTAAATCCTTCCTCTGTTTTAACTTTGTTGAGCCCCCCAAGGACAATTAGCTTTGTTTATTTATAGACCTTTTCTGTTCATTAAAATATTTCCAACCTATAATGTCACAAAAGACCACACTAGCCACTTTATGTTATGTTACTTAATATCGGAAGCTCGAATGCCAAGTTTATTTTTATTAACATCGGTGGCAGTTCGCTCTGCCCTTTTTACATCTTGTAAAATAAAAGCAATCAAAGCTATTCTCAGATTGGCAAGTTAGCTTTTTCAAAGAAGATAAATGTCCAATTATATATGCATACTATGCAGGAAAAAATAAGGAAGGAGATATGGTTACAGTCAAAGTTTGCCGCTTTCTTGAGAAGGTTTATGTGAAATAAAAGCTTCATTTTAATAAAGATATGCACAGGCTGGGTGCTTGTAAGCAGATTAATCCAGCTTTTAACCATACTTAAACTCTGCGCACACAAGAACATGATGCCAAAGGCAAAAATGGGCAATGATATGATAGCATCAGTAGAATCTGTACTCCTTTTTTAATATACATTTATTATTGCCAATTACTATTTTTATCGCCACCAGATTTTGGAATCTCCAGCTGTGTGGGTTTTTCCCGTCTCTATAAGACGTGTTAAGATCAGAACCCCGCGCCCTTGCACAAGCCTGACGAAGTGTGGGAAGGCTCCTCCAGCCCGCCCACCTCCAAGCCACTCATTGTTTAACACATCACAGGCTCCACATCCCCGTGAAAAACCCTCAGGTTTATTTGGAAGAGAGGCACGTCCCTCACTGACAGCGCTGCCAGCAATTGCCACCCATGCCATGGCAGAGCTCAACTCATTTTGTGCCAGATGCTCGGGGAATCCAGGTGGCATTCGGTTACTGAACTGAGGCAGGCTCGTACCCGTGACGCCTAGGTCATAGAGCTCAACTAGCACTGGACAAGCACCTCTACCATTTGCAACACTTGGAAGGTTAGATCCCTTTCTGCTTACCACCCTTTTGGCGCTGGACCGTGCTCAGTGCTTGATTGATGGTGATGCAAAGCTGGGGCAACATGAAAGAAACAGATTCAGTTTTGTTTTGGTGCATTCATTGCTCATCAGCTCAGGATCGTGCGATCAGGTAACAGATCACTGTCTGTCCTAATAAGAACTATGACTAGAGCTAGAGGTAATTTGGGAATTGGGAACTCGCTGTGTCTAACCTTAGTGCTATTACACTAAATGTGTAAGCATAAAGTTCCAAATGACTTTTTACCTTATAGCGTATGTCTCTTCCTAGGGTAATTTTGGGGGAGGACCAGAAATTAGTACTTTGTATCTGTTACAGACGGTCCTTTCAGCATTTTTGTTCATTGATTACAAGTTTACAATTCTTAACAAGGATGGGGTACTTCTCTCTTATTGTGTTTGTGTCACTGAATTACAAGTATTGCTGCAGGTTCATCATCTTGCGCTATAAAATTGTATTTGGTGTTAAGCTTTTATATTCACAAAACGAGTGTGGATCAAGCTAACAAAGTTTCTGCACTTTGGTCTCTTTCAAGAAATATCTGAATGACACAGGAAGTGATAACTATCTAGCTCCAGTGTTTTACTGCAGTTGTGTTCACTGCTGAGCAAAATTCTTTTTGCATTGTTCTGCTGTTTTCGCTCATGTTTTTTGATCCTTATGCAGAAATGAATTGAAGATCGACATGGAATTGTAGGTTTCAGCCATTTTGTTTTCAGCAAACAGGTAATCCTGATATATGTTTTGTAGAACACTAGTGAGGCCATTTAGGCCTGCGGATGTATAGAGAGAAACAAATTATGTGAAGGATGAGGATCACCTGCCATTCAGTCATCAATTAAATTCCATTGGTACACGTGATGGACTAGCTGCTAATGTTTCATTGTGGTTTTTCATGTGTAATTCACCATCTGTTATGATCCCATTTTTAAACTTTCCAATCAATGTGAATTAAAGATTGCTAAATGATAAGCTTGGTTTCTTCTGACCTGCACTAGGCTTTATTAGTAACTATCAAAGATGTTATAATAGTAAAATACCCTGGTGAAGGCTTTGAGATGATTGTTGACGATCATATTATTCACACAGGGTTAGCATTGCTGACTTCAGTGCTGAGCCCTGGGTTCTGTTCCAGGCCAGCAATGTTATCTCGATGGAGTCTGGATGCTCTCCGTGATTGTGTGGGTTTACTCCCACAGGCCAAAGACATGCTGGTATGTTAATTGGCATCTATGAACATTTGGCCCTGGTGTGAGTGTGTACATGTCTGTGTGATCGGTGATGGAACTGGCTTTCCATCCAGGATGTATCCCATTTTGCACCTGCTGCTTGCCTGAAGAGGTTCCGGATCCCGTGACCCTGAATGGGGTGAGGTGCTTAGAAAATGGATGGATAGGTTAATCAAAGGAATACTTACAGGTGTGAATGAATATGACCCTTGTACTTTCTGGCATTCAATTACAATAAATATGACTTTGCTCTGTGAGCAATTCTTTTTTTAAGATGCTTTATGCTGTCTGTAACTCATTCTGATATTTTTTGTTCCCTGATATGTTTCGTCAGGGGTAGGAATTGAGCTGGAGGCAGCTGTGCGTTGGGAAAACTTGAATGTTTCGAGACTTTTGCATGGCAGCATATACTTGTATTGACTAAGTTCCAGAAAACTATAGAAAACATATAACCGTCTGTATGCCTGAGACAGGGGAACATTTCGTCATTTTAAATTTTCACTGTTTTAGCAGTAAGTAATCTCTTCATTTGGGATGCTGAACTTTGCATTTCACACTTTTCCTGAAAGGCTCCAGTTAGACACAGTTTTGTTTCATTTAATGTTTAAACTGCTGATACACAGTATGCATATGTCATCATTTACCATTAAGGCAATGACCTTGCCATAGGTGGTCCCATCTAAAAGTGACATCTAAATGTCACTTTTTACGTGTATGTCCTGTAGTCCACTGCAAGGTTGAAATAGCTGTAGTAATTTTAAATATACTCCTCATTTAGATGCTTTAATATATATGGCAGCATAACATGA
Source organism: Lepisosteus oculatus (assembly GCF_040954835.1). NCBI lineage: Eukaryota > Metazoa > Chordata > Actinopteri > Semionotiformes > Lepisosteidae > Lepisosteus > Lepisosteus oculatus. Next base: position 11,640,240 of record NC_090711.1, read on the forward strand.
TTGGCATTTGGACCTTCTGTCCACTTATTGACAGCACATAGCAAAGGTCACGTGCTGTACGTTGTTATTTTCCATTTGTCTCCATAAAAAAACGCAGTGGCAGTCAATTCTGTAGGTTCAGTTTTAAGATTTGCTTTGTTTAATCTAAGCAAGGTATCCGTTTCAAGTGAAACTAGTCTTAGTTCATGGAAAGTTTTCCATGAAGAAATGGTATAACTGATAACTACAGTACCGTGTAAAGGTGTGTATTTTTATATACAAAAATGTTGGTGACAAAAAAGCTGATCTGTCATCTTGGTGTTTGTGTGGGAAGGTAAGTGTGAACAGGTAACTGTCATCAAGTTTGATTTCTATCTTGCACTCTACCCATGACAGAAATATATCTGTTTTTACACCAGTCTCTTTCACCAGTTACTTGTTGCAAATTTATTTCAGGCAGACTGCAGCTCATTTCAATTTTGCAGCCTTCGTAGTTTTTTTTCCCTTGTTGCAAAACCCCTTGCTGTGAAAACATTATTTTTTAAAAATACCCAAGGTTCGAAAAATTGATCCGGAAATGGTTTTGTCGCATTTACTTCCTCTCCACTGTCGTGAGTTTCTTGAAACCCTACTGAGATTGCACAAATGCTTGTTTGGTTGATGCCAAACTAATCTGTAGCAGTACTTTCTGCAGTGTTTTAAAAATTTTAGTTTCTGCGTGGACCTTTAATTGTATAACTATTAAAACTGCTTTGCAGAAGCTCCTGCGTTTCAGAACACATAGTGTGGTATACCATTAAAGACCAACAGGGGAAGCTGAGACTCACTGTATTATTCTGCTATTGGGCTAGGAGTCTAGATCATCTTCAAAGTGGAGCTTGCGTTGTTTAGCTGAGGAGAATGCATAGGCAGGCTGCAATTTGCTGCAGATAAGATCCCCTCTGCACCTGGCAGGCACAACATGGGCTGCTAGTGTAACTGCAGCCCAGCTAGAGCTCAGTAACATAACTGTCATGGTTTGTTAGTATGGAAAAATGGATTTCCTGATTTTCGAGGAATGCAACCAAGATTCGTGTCGCAGGACTGAGGGGTTATCTTGCGCTGCTGTTGGATTGGTAACAAGAGCACCTCAACCAGAGAGCCGTGTTTTGCTAGATGAACAGGAAAGATAAGGCTGTGGCAGGCAGTTGTGTCAATGAGGGGCTCCAAGGCTGGCCAGCCGCTTGGCGTCTGCTTCAGGAAGATAACCCGTTCCCTGTTATGGTGAGGGTGCGGAACTGGGGATGCATTGTTCATGTCTGTGTGATCAGTGATGGAACTGGCTTTCCATCCAGGGTGTATCCCATTTTGCACCTGCTGCTTGCCTGAAGAGGTTCCGGATCCCATGACCCTGAATGGGATGAAGTGCTTAGAAAATGGATGGATAGGTTAATCGAAGGAATACTTACAGGTGTGAATGAATATGACCCTTGTACTTTCTGGCAAAATTTTAGTTTCTGCGTGGACTCCCTTTAATTGTATAACCTATTAAAACTGCTTTGCAGAAGCTCCTGCGTTTCAGAACACATAGTGTGGTATACCATTAAAGACCAACAGGGGACGCTGAGACTCACTGTATTATTCTGCTATTGGGCTAGGAGTCTAGATCATCTTCAGAGTGGAGCTTGCATTGTTTAGCTGAGGAGAATGCATAGGCAGGCTGCAATTTGCTGCAGATAAGATCCCCTCTGCACCTGGCAGGCACAACATGGGCTGCTAGTGTAACTGCAGCCCAGCTAGAGCTCAGTAACATAACTGTCATGGTTTGTTAGTATGCAAAAATGGATTTCCTGATTTTCGAGGAATGCAACCAAGATTCGTGTCGCAGGACTGAGGGGTTATCTTGCGCTGCTGTTGGATTGGTAACAAGAGCACCTCAACCAGAGAGCCGTGTTTTGCTAGATGAACAGGAAAGATAAGGCTGTGGCAGGCAGTTGTGTCAATGAGGGGCCCCAAGGCTGGCCAGCCGCTTGGCGTCGGCTTCAGGAAGATAACCCGTTCCCCGTTATGGTGAGGGTGCGGAACTGGGGATACAGTTAGTTGCATGGGTTTCGAACGCAGGTCTTCAACATTGCGCAAAGCCGTTTCATGCCGGTGTTCAACAGCAGCGGCTCGGTTGCTGTCTCCGCAGGTGTATGCAGTCATGCCGAAGAGAGGCCTGACCTTTGCTGTTATTGTGTTTTTAGGGATTGTTTTTTTTAAACCTGCCCCGGTCCTTTCCCTTCTCTTTACCAGTTTGATCTTCATCGTGAGGTTTGTAGTTCCTTTCAGAATCCTCCAGAAATGGGCACAAAACAAAGGCTCACTTTGAGAGTTCCTATACTGCGATATATACACGTGAAACATTTTTTGCAACCTTCATCCTTGTGAGGGATCATTTTTGTCTAAAAAGATTAAAATCATATTCTTACCAGTAAGACAGGGCCTTACGATAGCACTCACGTATGTCATTATATGATATATTTGATTGTCTTGCTTGTTTTATCAGCTTACACCTGTTTGCCATGCCTTCAATAAGAATTGAAATATATAATTAGACATTTCAGTTAGTGCTGTGTGTGGGGGGCAGTTCAACGGTGAGAACTAGATAGATGGACAAGATACTAAGCTGGAAATATGATTTTGTGGCTGGTCCCCCTTCTATATTAGTCTTTTCTACACCAATGCATCAGCTTGTAGTTACCAGTGCTCCTCTTCAAATGCCACCTGAAGTAAGATACGTTTCTTTCATATGAGATGTAGAAATATTACACAAAGATAACATTTGAGCTGGGTATTGAGTGTTTCCTGTTGTTAGGTGATAGACAGAGATAACATGCTTGTGGGTAGTGGAGGTCAAGCTTGGCTTTCCTTTATTGCAAAAATATCTGCGTTTTATTCGCTTTCAATAACATGTTCAAATGGCCTCGGCAGTACAAAGAGATGTGTTCAATGTTCACTTCTAATTTCTTCATAATTGAGTGTCGGGATTGAGATTCATGCATTTCTGGCTTCAGAAGACAGGCAAAGGTTAATCCAGCTTGCAAAGTTTCTCTTAAACATCACAGCTATGTTTGTTTCGGATTTTACTTTTATATCTGCATCACTCCTGTGTTTAGAAAGGCTATATAGATTATTTTGTTAATCTTGTTTTTACTTCCTGTCATTTTTTCAACTTTGTTACATCCTGCTTTCAGTACTTGTAGTAAGATGACAACTCCTTTTTAAAAACTCTCTTTTGAGATTCATGGATTTTACCTTCAGTAATAGCTCTTCAACTGCTCCTCAACTGCCGCTTGTCAGTTTTTGTGAACTTTCTGAAAATCTTTCTGAAAAGGAATACGAGTAATGACATTTTTGTGTCAAAATAAAACAGTAACATTTACCTAACACACAGAGACCTCTGATGTTTTGTGTACTGTGTAACATTAGCAGGAAAAATAAATTCACAATACATTGGCCTGGAGTTAAGTACTACAGAGATCTACAGTGCAGAAAATCACATTCATATATCTAGTTGTCTCTAAAGGCCTGAAATGAAACTTCAGGGAAATGCTTGACGCTGTACACAATGGCAGCATCTGTGTTCATAACAGACACAAACAGACACAGCTTGAAAGGACACAAGTAGAAAAGGTTTGCCTTATTTTTAATTTAGATGATTAACATCCATTATTAAGGAAAGGATTCATCAAAACCTAAACTTCATAGCTAGCAGTCTAAAATTATTCACTCATTTCTATTAATGGAAGATCTCAGTTAATAACAGTACAATTATCCTAAGTTGGTAAAGAATTCAAAGAAAACATTAAAACTTTTTTTTATTTCACGCCAATCAGTTGTCAATTGGTTTATTATTTCAATTATTTTCCTGCTTTCTGCTTTAATTTGATCAATTATTTTAATGTCTTGCAGGAACACCTGTTTCTGACACAAAGAGGACGATTGTGTGTTTTCCTCATGTTGACAGCTGTTCCTGGAAACGCAAGCTAAAAGGTAGAATGAAAACCTAAAACTAAAAAGTTAGTCATTTCATTATAAAAAAACAGCATTGCTTTATTTCACACTTTAATTGACATTCTTGCTTGACATTACTAATTGTTTAACCGTGTTCTGAGAAATATTTATCTCACGTTGTAATGTATATCAAACACAAACGTATAATATAATGCAGACTGCAAAACTGGTCAAGTGTATTAAGGAGTATGGACACCTTGTAATGTTAATTATACTATGTGGTTCAGCATTTGGTTTGATGGTAAGTTATGCTGAAATTGAAGTAAACTGCTTTAACAACAATAACATAAAACATTCAAGAATATTTGTCTTGAATGTGAAGTGCTTTTATACTGAAAATAGGTCTATAATTATCCCAAATAACAATTTAAAGTATGAGTGCATCAGCATTTTCTTTTTTCTGGTAGCCAATATAGCAGTAAATTGTAAATAGTTTTGTTTTTACTATATGGGATCTGTGGTCACTTTGGGAGATTTTCTTAGCTGTGTTTGATAAATGGGTTTTTGTTTGGTAAATGGGGCTTTTTTTGTTTTTAAATATGTCAGACTAGTCTAATTAAATAAATTCTTGATCAGAGTCATTTTTGTCAGACTGCTTTGCATGGATAGAGTTATAGTCTGGTGTGCACCTTGAGTCAGCACTGTGGACATCAGGCCTAAAACGTCTGCTGAGCTGCTTGATTTCTGAAGCAAATGTAATTGCTTCCACAACTGACATTGCAATACTTTAATCTCCGCCTGCTGTTTCCTATTTGTGTTTTCCTCACAAGTGTGTGATATCTCTTAACCTCACATTAAATGTGAAAACAATATCGTTCAATGGTCTCAACATCATATTGTGCTTGAATTAGAGTGAAAAGTGAACTGCAGTTTGAAGTTGAATATATTAGTACATCTTGTGTCATCTAGGAATGATGCATACTTGTATGAATCAACTGTTCATGTGTGATTGTGGCAGAGAATTGAATATGTTGCTTTGTAGTAAGTAAAAAAGATGACAATAAGGCTTGGTTTGAGGAGTATAGATTCAGGGAAGGGTGGAGGGTGATGGCTCCATGTCAGCATTTCACGGGGGTCTTGAAAGGTCAATGTCAAGCCCTGCTTGTGAGTGTGTGGAGCTCCCAGAGATCAGCTGGAGAGCTGGCAGTGAGCAGTGCATGAGGTGCCTTCAAGGCACAATTAGAGGAGATGTCAGTGTCAAATATCCGCTTACAGCCAGCCTGAGGTACAGCAAAGTAACAGAAAGGTTAGGAGAGGTGGGAAGACAACATGCAAAGGTTACTGATAAAGAGCTTAAGCTGATAAAGTTACTGATGACAACCGGTGACCAACCTTTGAGCATCCCTTTTGCAAGACAACATAGCTTTTGCATAGAACTTGCCATCCATACAATCTCAAGTGTATGAGACCAAGACTGAAAAGCAACTGTACACCTAAGAAATGTGCATCAAATAGCTGTAATATGCATAAATCACTGAACTGTCACATTGCTCAAGGGCGAAGGTTTGACAGAAAGTCTTGTGGTTGACTATTTTCAGGTAAGACAGCTTACATTAATTACTAATTGGCTTACACAGGAATGGAAACTGTGAAGTCTTCAAAATAACAGATTGGCTCTGGTGTGAAAAACAGCTGGTTGCAATTTTCCTCCATGACTGTGGAAGTTATTTAGAAGTCTGTTACTGCCTAAAAGGAGCCCTTGTATTTCCTACAAGGAGAACACCTAAATTGCTACCGTACTAACAGGTATTAATCGCTCACTGGTATTTAGTGATAATGGCAATAAAACTAACATTCTTATAATGTGGAAGGATAACAGAAAGGTATATAATAATCATTCTTAAATGCCACTGAGCTTCATATAACCTGGTGGCTTTATTTCAAAGCTAATAAATTGAAGTACAGTGAACTATGCAGTAGTTTCGAAGGGCATTTCCCAGCTTGTTGTATTTTAAGATGACCAGGCCAGGTTTTCCTCATCTGTTATAATGTGGAAAAGGCAAGGGTAAAATAACCTGTTCCATTTCAGGGAAATCTATTTATCATTCAGGTAATTTTATTATCTTAAGTTCAGGTAACGGTTATTAGTTATCCAGTTAACTAATAACTTAAGCGTTACTTATCTTTCTCCTCATACAGTACCTTCCCTATTTGGAATCAGCCACTGCTAATCGACTTGTCTCACCACTATTATAGCATGTACCCAGGTACCGGAACAAGGACCACACAGACAGTTTTATACCCTGCAGGGTCTGACGTGCCTCACAGCCTTTTAGCTTTGGCTGGAGGAGCGGTGCAGCTCTCTGACAGCACTGCATGCATGCTGGCATGTGGCCAGTCCTCTGCAGTGCCGTTGTTTGGGAAATGGAGTATTAAACACATACAACCCCAGCGTCTGCACACTGACCCCGAGGGAATCCTGGTCACACACAGCTAATGCTAGAGGTCGGGCTCCGACACACATATCTGAACTACAGGGCTCAAAAAGATCACCAAGCCAAATGCCATTACCAGACTTAAGCTAAAAATGATTCCATTCTTTCAGCCTGTCAGAGTAGAACATTTCTTTCAGACTGGGAATATACAATGTTGTTGTCCTCTAAACATTTTCCATACTTCCACAGCAGCCAAACATGTATGTACTAACATATGGTGACCAAAATATTCTAAATTCATTCTTCCTAGTCCATTGTACACTTTAAACACAACGTTCGTTGGTTTAATTTCTTCTGATGTCTTCTGAAACAATGCACGTATTTGTGGGTGACACAATATTAGAATAAGAATGGGGCAAGCCTCTTGACTACATTGTCATTGTGAATGAGAACTTGTTCTCAGCTGATTTATCAGATTAAATCAAATGCTATATTGTCATGTTGTAAGATGTTGGAACAAAGACTTTGCTGTGTAATTTGTCCAAGACACCTGTAGATGGTGCTGGATGCCCAAATGATTTGTTGTCCCACTGAGGGATAGTGATGTTTGCTGTAACCTGAAGTCACAGAAAGCATTGATTTTAAAAAGAAAATTAAGTCTTCCCATTGTAATTGCACAAATAAGAACCTGGCAGAAATATATATTTGTTTTCAGAAAGTGCCGCTTGTGTCTACAGTTGGGAGAATGGCATGCTCTGTTATTTAACAGATTGTGTAGAAAGTATAAAGGAATCCAAATGCAGTCTTTTGTTAAAGGAGATTTCTTTGCTCCACTGCTTATTTACAATGATATTCAGTATAGTTACAGTGAAAAGAAAACAAAACAGATGTACATTCATGATGGTATCTGTCTGACAACAAAAGAACACAAAAATTCACATTAACAACTAGGAAAAAGAAGTTTTGCAATAGCCATTCTTTGAAATCCCATTCAGAACGATGAGTGAGAAATGTAAAAACTATTATCTGATGAATCCTATGATTTATTATCTACTGCCTGCGAAGGCTAATCCTAAGAATGTTTATGGGGAAGACACACATCTGTAGCCCTCTAGCTGTGTAATCATAGGTACTCTTTACCCCTAGTGTGGTCCATGCTTTAGCAGAAAGCCTCTTATTTCTGGTAAGGATCACAGCAGCTAGGAGTGCCCAGAAGCACAGGTCATAAGGCAAGACTTCACCCACGACAAGATGCCAGTTCACCCCAGGGAATGCATACTGTATACTCCTGTATGTACTCGTGGAAAATTTGGAGATACAATCTAAAACCTCCAGCATGTCTTTGGAAAGTGGAAGGAAGGAAACTTGAAAACCTGGAAGGAAATCACATGGAAATGTGCAAACTTTGTGTGCAAACTCCACACAGAAGGATCCTCAGTCCAGACTCGAACCCAAGAGCCAAGAGCTGTTAGGCAGCAGGGATCACCACCTTGCCAGTATACCTCCCTTTTGTGTGCTTCACATTAGCAAAAAAGAGCTTGGAGCTATGTAGAAAATCAAAAGCAGAGGCCACCTGTGCTGTTAAAAGATTCCAAGAGGTATGCTTAGTCACATATATACCTGCACACTTGCCATAAAAACAAATCTCTAGGGATTAGCCAGTTTTACTGTCTTATGTCTTAGTTGTATGCTGATAGATGAGAAGACACCCCCTCCCTTTCCTTGTCCTTGTGGCAAAAAAATCATTTGGATTGTCATGCAAAGTCATCCAGCCTCCTCTGGTGTTGCCGAAATTTAGTTTGGATACTTCGCTTGAAAGAGACAACAGGATGTTTCTAATAAACTCATGGCATGCTACAGTGGGCTTTTTGGGACCTTCCTTCCTCTGTTTGAGACGTCATGCTTTGAATAGGGTCATAAACACCTCAAAGAAAAGACAATTTCCAGTCTGCAGCTGCATAAAAGCAGTGCTGTTCAAAATACTCAGCCCAGGAAATGAGTGGTCGCAGGACAAGCATAAATGGGAGAATTCAAGGGGACCCTTTCAAACTCCTCTGAAGTAGAAATATTGAATGTCAGTGATGCTTTACCTGAATAATGCAAAAACCGTTTAAACTCTTTCATAAACACAACACGATAAAACAACAGGCACAAATACCACATAGCAAAGCAAGAATTCATTGAAAGACCAGGACCACTGTTACCGAGCTGCATCTAAAGAAAGTCCTTGTCAGTTTTTAAATCCTTAATGGACATTTTCACCTGACTTCTCTCTACATCAATTCTACTTTTTGCTTTCAGCTAACCATATGCCTAAAGTGTAATTTACACAAATGGCTGTATTGGATTATCCATGCTCTCTTATTGTGTTGATTAGTTTTAATGAAGTAGTTATGATGTTATTTTTTTAGCATCATTTAAGTATAGTGTTACCAATATCTCTTTTCTGATTTAGGAAATGTGAATAAACCATACAGTATAAACTTTATCCCACCCACCAATAGCAAATAAAATATCTTGGCAGAAGCTGTCAGTTTCTGTGTGTCTACAAACTGGAAAGCCTCCTGTATGTTTTCAGTTTGGCAATGATTGGCAGCTTGTTTTGAATTTTAGACTAAGGTCTAAACAGCTCAGATGCATGCAAGATGTCTGACATCAGTAATTTAGTCCATCTGCACAATATCTGTAACTATCAGTTTTTCAGTCACTTTGGAGACAATGGTGGAGAAATCTTTGCTCCTGATGCAACACTTGTTTAACTGCTCTCAAATGATCTTCAAACTACATTTTCAAATAGATTATTATTTTTGTAAAACAATCCCCATTATTTTTAGTCAAATATCAGCACCCAATATAAAAAATATGAAAACCAGTGGCAGATCATTCTAAAACTCGCAGCTCTTTGCAATCAAATTGTAACAAATCTTTTTTTTAAAAAAGAAAATCTGTAGTGAGGAGTAGAAATTATCTGTATGACTTTTGTTCTGCCGGTACATCTAAACATCAAAAGTGTGTAGATTTCTCAGCTGGCTGTAGATTTAGGTATAGTGTAGCACACAAAGTTACATGTGAAGTAGTACTGTTCTTATGTTGAACAAATTTAGTTATACTGTAGTATTGCACTAACATTCTGAAAGATGTGGTGAAGAAAATAGTTTCCTCAGCAGGATTGGTGATTCAGAAGTCTATGTGGGTTTACTTTTATTTTATGTCTGGCAGTGCAGTACCAGAAGTAAATGGTTATTGTGGCTTCTCCATATCTGCACTCCTGACGAAAATTCTGAAGCAGCAAAAAACTCCAAGATAAGTGCATTAAGTCATTCTGACACCAGATCTATTAATGCTTGGTGCATGAATCATTGTAAACTGTACATTAATTATTATGAATAATGAATGGTGGTTCATGCCTTGAACATTAAAACATTACAAAAATTTCCAGAGCATTATTTTCAGTATGTCCTTACCACATTGACTTAAGGGGCAGGAATAGCTTTTCCCCCTTCATTGGGGGCATCAGAGTTAGTATATTTGGAACAAAGCCCCAAGAAATTTCCATTATATGTTACATGTCATACACCCCAAAGGGGAAATAGTCTGTTCCACCAAATGAGTTGCTAATCTGTGTTTTGTGAAGTTACTCATTTATACATCTAAAGTAAATTGTAATATAATTGCTCTGGCAACTTTGAAATAGAAATGAGCTGCAGTAAATTAAGAAATGGTCCATTGTGTCAAGCCGTGTTATAATTTTGGTACTTCAAAAGAAATATTGTTTCATGAACAAAAAAAGTGATTTGGATTTAAGTATAGAGTTAATGTTTTATTTTTTGTATGGTTTGGAACAGAATTCATATAATCTCTAATATAATCTACAGTCACAGTCAATTTTAAGTATTCTGTTCGGGTTTTTACAAGAGCAGTCATGCCATACTTTTTGAGTAGATTCTATTTAAGTTTCTGACCTGTTTCATCATCGGATGTATGTTGTATGCTCTTTAGTACAATTAAGTACTCCTTTTTATAGATTATTTTGCTATTATCAGTCTGCTGTTGTACTGACAGTCAAAGTATTGGCATTTTAAGTGAGGTTAGAGCTTTTAGAAGACATCAGTATTTAATCTTCCTCTTGATTAATTTCAATAACAAGAAAACACACATACACATAAAAAAGTAAACGCATCACCACCAATAGAGCAAACAATGCCATTTAATTATAGCTTGTCAAGCAAGAAGACAATCTGATAAAATATTTCTTTTTGAAGTAAAAGTAGATAATTATTTTCAGTAGGTTGAAGTGTAGTTGTTTCACAAAAATAAGGATGACTCAGGAGTACCAAAAAAATCAATTTTTGTAGGTCTGGACACATCCAACACACAATTCTGAATCAGAACTTTGGTCACCAGTGAGTTGCATTTGACAGTCAAAGACTACAGAGGTTGTTATAAGGAGGTTTCTCCTTTGCTCAACAGGAGAAAAAGTAAGGGTTTTATGAAAGCAGAGCAAAGAAGCTAGGCCAGAGATACCTTACGGTGAACAGTTCTTAACAGGCAAATGTTAAGCCACCTTTATTGAGTGAACAAAAGTTTTTTTCTTCTACTGAATGGAAAAGTGGCAGACACGAGAAAACGGCTTTCTCTTAAGGAGTTTATTAAAAAGAAACATGAACTGGAGTTATTTTCTGTCTCGGTGCAATCATTTTAGAAGACAGCAAAATATTTGAAAGAGACTTGTTTGACATTTAAAAAATTGAATTGTTTAGCATCAGGTCATAATTGCTACATCAGCAGTCTTGAAATGACAGGCATACAGTGCTGGGCGTGAAGACAAATTTGCACTTACAAAACTGAAGCAAAAAAGCCACAGCATGGCCTCCCCCAGTTTTCCAGCAGTGTGGGTAGATACTGAAGGAAGGCTAGATGTGCTCAAGTACCTTTAAAAAGCAAATGACCAGGTATTTTGTAACATAACTGAACTATACAGAATTGCAGCAAGTGCAAAATTGACAAGATACACACTCTAAATAGGGAAATAAACTCTATTTAATGATAAGAAAATTCAAGGCGTCACCCTTTATGCACTAGAAAAATGTGATCTAGTTGTACTTCATTTATTTAGAGCAATGTGTGTGAATGAATGCGCCAAAATGTGTCACTGTCTCCACTCAACATCATGAGATTTGGTGTATCTGTATGTGCCTTTAGACTCGAGGTTTTGTCCTTGAAGATTGATAGTAGCCTGGGAGTCACCATCGAGAAGAACAGGAGCTCTGTGGCACATTCACACCAGCCATGTCCGAGAGCACATTAGTCACATTACCAAAAGATTTCTATTTCACAACACTCCCAAAACACGAATAGCTAGGTCTTCCTTGATTGCATGTGTGATGAGAGGCCTGGGACTCGGGGACAATCTTTATCTGGAACCGCAGGTTTGGCATTTGAGTTAGTTTTATGCGCAAATGTAAAGTGGATCCACTGGTGTCATCTGATTGCATTTCAATCAGGACTACCAACTAACTTGTCTACTTCTGTGTCCTAAAAAAAGCATCTGAGAGGGAAGAGATTTTGAACAATAGAAGAACAGTATGTTTTTAAAAGCTAGTCTTTTGTGGGCTTCAGCAGCTGTTCTGTTGCTATTTTTAAAATGTTAGATAAAATAATTGCATACGGAGATCTGGTTGTGATCAGTGTCTTAAATATGACTCTGCCACTTGGTATCTAGACTTGATATATAGGTAGGCATTGATCTACTCAATAAACAGCCCCTTAGATGTAAGAAGTTATACATTTGTGCATGACTAATTGGGAAATCCTGTGTCAGCAAATAAAACAAAACCCAAAAGAAAAAAAGCATGCTTGCAAATTGACTGTGTGTCATCAAATGTTTATGTGATTACCTGTGTGTAAGGTTTCAGCAAACCACAGTTAAGGATTAAAAAGGTCATTATTTTTTAACAAAACTGCCATGGTACTTATCAGTTGCCTCTGATCAGCCGTTTTCCCCAAGGAATAACTCAAAAATTAAAAAGTAAATAATTAATGAAATAAATTAGAAACTCCTTAATCAGAGAAGGTCTTTTATCTTGATTGAAAACAGAGACCAGGGATTTGTATTGGTAGCTATCAAAGCAGATTTTTTTTCCTCACAATTGTGTGTGTGTGTGTGTTCCTTCATTGCCTCCTTAACAATTGATAATATATCAGCATTTATATCATTCCATGATTATTAATGTTAATCTGATTTGTTTTAAAAAACAGTTTGTTATGTTGTAGGAGGTATCTGATGTAATTAGTAGATGTACTAAAACGGTTTTAAATGAATGTACATAAAATCTGCAAAGCAGTGTAATGTTTCATTATAGTGGAATAGTTATTACATGGTGGTTCATTAAAATACATATATTCCTTACATTTTTTAACCTTTATATTTATTGCAATCAACAAAAAGGGAAGTTCCCAGCTGATTTTTTTAAGCAGTCTCTAGTAATCAGAAGCACAATTTAAGATTCCTTCAAAAACCCTCACAGGAAGATCAGGAGGGGTGTATACAGGTTTATCCTTCCAATTAATGTGTATAAGAATATAATGCAATCAATAAATATATATCTATAATTCCAATGAATGCATTTTATCTTGCTTTATATAGTATTATTATAGAACACACATGAAACTACTTGATATACATTTAAGAAAACAACTGATTTCCAGTTGGGCTCTGGCTACATAATTTAAAAACCTTAATAATAGATTAGGATTTTCTGCTTTATATTTAAAATGATCTCTGCGTTGATCATCAAGCGGTTTTATTACATTTGTTGCAAGAAATTTTACAAAACCTTATTATGTGGGTAATAATTTAACTATTGGAATCCATAATTTAATTAGTAGATTTATTCTTAGTAGAGCTTTTCTTTTCTTTGGGCTGCTGGCTTCATTGTTTGAACAGTTTTATCATGTATCTCAAACAGACACTGTCCTGTGATTTGTGTCCACTTCATGTTCACTCAGGAAGCACCTAAGATTGGAGCCTTTGTTTTTAAAGAAGGAAAGCATCCAAGCCAGTGCCATTTAAAATCAGTCCCTCAGGGGAGAAAATGTTTAGATTTTTTTACTGATAGGGAAAGTGTAAATCTGTTTCTCGTGGAAGGGTTAAACATTATAATAGGTTACAATCGGTAATGGAATGCTGGTTCCTGCTGACAAAAACAACATGAAAAATATCCAAAGGTGAAGAACTGGCTTTTCTGTACTTTCACAGGCTTAGCAAATACCAATTCTGAAGATTATACACCATTATCAGTGGATAAATTACAATATAATATGTTCAGATCTATGTCTGCAATTAAGTCAGTTCATTATATTAGTGGAATGGCTGCATCACAACCAATAACGTACAACCAATTTGCATCTTTTTAGTGCCGAATCACAGATTGCCTGAACCTCGTTACGTCATTTCGTTTTCATGGATCAGATCACAGTGGGTTTTTTTTTCCCCTCTAAACTGCCTCAAACATTTCCTTCTAAACCACTGATAAACTGATCTGTTCTGCAAGGACACATGGAAAACTTTCAGACCAAAATATGGACTTGCAGAATTTGCTTCTTAAGTGGGGAGAGTCTGGAAGAAAGACTGCTCAAGTTATGGTTGGAACCATTCATTAAAAAGTATTACCCGCCAAAAGAGGCTTCACAGCAACCTGTTCATTTCATAGCAAACTTAAAAAATGTGCAAGCCATAAAAACTTGGAGTTTTTCTGCCTTGCTTTCAGGTTTCTTTCACGCCAGCCACATTGCGTAAAAGTGAGAACGTGCAATGTTTGTTCACACCTTAAGGTTTTGTTCGCACCACATGCATCAAAGCCGTATCACACAAAGGAAAAGCTCTACTGTTTTAATGAGCACATTTCAAAAGAAAGCTTTTACTGGGTCTTCAGTGGGTGTTTGTATACTGGGTGTCTAAAATATGTTGCATGGCACTTTTCCAAGTAACTTTAAATATAATTTCCAAAGAATTAGTTGTCTCGGATGATTCATTACACTGTGTGGGGAATTTATAATAAGCATATTTTTGATTATCTACTGAAAAAACATCAAACATGGTTGTGGCACAACCCTAATTATTGTCAATGACACTGTTCTCCACCGGGAATCTAGCGTTACTTGGAAAAGTGGCTCATTTAAAATAGATTCTTAGAAACTGTCTCCAAAGTAAAACTTTGAGAAGGTGCAAAAATCCACAAATTCCTAGACTCCTTGAAACGGTTAAATGGTGGCTTTCAAATAACTGCAAAACTGAGGTATTGACCCATAGAGCTTTTTCTATAGCAGCCTTTATGCTGATGTAACTTCAGAGCACAATCCTCCTCAGAAATAAGGTGCATTTCAGTTGCAATGTAAATGTCTACAAAAGGGTATGTTTTTTTATTTTGACAAAATGCAATGTTTCAGCACTTGCAGTGTTTACTGGGATGGATTTGCCCAACAGCTTAAGGCTCCTTCTTTTGTGCGTTTAAGAACATTTTCTGGAACAACCAGAAAAACTGCATTCAGTGGTCATAAAAATGATGTGGAATGTTGAATGAGAGGTTAAACCTAAGCAAAATCTCTGATCATCAGTTGTATGTAATATAATTGAATAATTATAGGACCTAATATTTTTGCTCAAAGCAAATGCAAAGTATACACAGAAAACTCCAGAGGTTTTCTATTAGTTGACTGCATTGCTTTGAATCCTGTGTGGTGAACTTTCATCATTTTTGACTGATTAGAATGTCTAAATGAAAACTTTATTTAAAAATAGTTTGTGCACCAGTGAGAACTGAACATTTCTGCTATTCTCTGGCAGGAGCACCAAAAGAGTTATAAACTCGAGCCCAAACACCCACACCCTCTTGTTCTGTTTTTTGAAAATGTTGTTTCTAACAAAATAATCCTACTTCTTTTCTCATTATATGGTTATTATTAAATATTGGTCAATATTTCTATTAATCACACAAGGGAAAGAGTTACTTTGGTGATATTTGGAGAAAACCTGTTCGTGTCTATGCACTTTCATAGATAGGAGTCAGCAGTTATTGTGCTCTCCACAGTTCACAGATGTATTCTCAGGTGATTTAGCATGCATGTAATTAATTATGGATCTCTTGTTTTTTTCCAGAATTTTGAGACGGACACTCTCTGGATGGGTAGACTTTGGCTCCTGTGCCTCTTTACTTAATTGTGTCTTAATTTACATTTAATTTTTGCATTTCACATATAACAATGGCAAACAGCAAACGGAACTAAAGTCTCTCCAGATAAGACATCACTGCCAACAGGATGTTGTTAAAAAGGTTATGTATTTTCTTCATTCACACTTAATTTATTCTAGTATTCTTGTCACAAAAACAACAAAAAGAGTAAAGCCTAAAAGCTGACCATTGTTTTCTTTTCTATATTCTCATCTAGTCAGCATGTGTTTGTTTAAAGAACAGCGTCCTTCTGCTGGTAATGCATTTCTTAGTGGGTCTTTGTTAATTGTTGGTTGCATCAACCTACACTAATGTCTTAGGTGCAATCAGGAGTTATGACATTTGAACATCCACTATTGGCTCACAACCTCCACTAAGCTTTTTCTGCTATTTTGAGTGTTTTGAATATAGAGTAACTTTGTGTGCATGTAAAGAAGCCATGTTTGGCATCAAGCAGATTTTAATTGATCAGAATCTTCCAAAACATAATCATGGCAGGAAAAATGCACACGAGCCGCCAATATGAAGTGTTGCAGTTGCTGATCTATCCCACATGCCTATCAAATCTATTTGATGACTGATTGTCAGTTTTCATCACTTGTTCCTTTCTTACATCCATAAAAGATTACTTTTTGTTTCACAAAATACAATTTAATCTATCAGGAGTATGGGATAATTCTCAATAGAGATACATAATGTGCACCACTCTAGTTTAAAAATTGTATAAACATTTAAAAGGGGAAGTTGTGTGTTCGAGGCCACTCTGCTGTTCAGAAGATTACTTTATTAGCCCTATACAATTTCTTGCATCTTTTTGCATACCCGAGCTTGCTCTCCATGAGACAAACAGACAGGGAGAGAAGCTGGGGGTCAGAGCGCAGGGTCAGCCATTGTACAGCACCCCTGGAGCAGTTGGGGTTAAGGGCCTTGCTCAGGTGCCCAACGGAGTAGGATTCCTCTGCCGGCCACTTGATTTGAACTGGCAACCTTCCGGCCACAGGCACAGATCTTTAGCCACAGATCCACCGCTCTGCCCCCTAGAATACAGATAATACAGAATAAGCCCCCTAGAATACAGACTCTATCATATGAACATAGAACAACACTCTACATACTGGATGAAATCTATCCATCTATTTTCTATTTGATATTGATTTCTATTGATTTCTATTGATTTCTGTTATAGGCAGATCTGCAGCCTATAACAGAAAGAAAAAGGCACAAGGCAGGATATGCCTTGTACACGTAGACACAAACATGCACACACTCGCACCAGGGCCAATAATCACAGAGGTCAGTTGACCTACCAGCATGTCTTTGAACTGTGAGCAGAAATCAGAGCACCCAGAGAGAACATACAAACTCCTCACAGATAGTGCCCCAGGAATTGAACCCAGGGCCCAAACACTGCAAGGTGGAAATGTTAAATACTGTGCCACCATTCTGCCCTGGTCTGAAATCTTATGTTGCAGTATATGTATTCTTATATTTTGTTAATAATTATCATACTATATCCTTGCAGTTGTTTAACTCTTGTTTTCTGGAGGATCTATCTATTCTCCTATTCTGAGCCAGTAGCCCTTCTGCACAGTAGATCAGGGAGAGACCTGAGCACCTTGTCACCATTTGAATTATGGGGAATTTATTTAGACCAGATTGCACATGCCCAGGGTGGAATTTTGCCAGGACACTGGGGGGGTCATCTCACTCTTGTCTTACAAACAAACATCATGTGATCTTTAATGGCCAAGTAATCAAGAGTTTGGCAGTCTCAACCTTATATCCCTTACAACAGTATTCCAGTGTGCCCTGTCATTATACTGGGACATTGCTTTAGAAATTCTGGTTCTGAGATAAGACCGCCACCTACTGGTCCACCAACACCACCTACACAACCATCTATATTATATTGTGTGTAGACAGCATACTGCCCAAGATGAAGTTTAGAATACAGTGTGTTAAACAAACTCAATGACAAACTCAAGTGGGCTTCTTTATTACAAAAAAATGTTTTCTACACTTTTACATTATTACACTAATTTCTGTGTGGTTTAATAAAAAAAATATTTTAAAACCTTAAACATCTTCTTTTAAAGAAGAAAAAAAGGCCATTTTTTTAGCAATGGAATGTATGTGTAAGATGAAACCTAAAGAAAATCTAATTGAGATATAAATATATAATCATGCTGTGGACTTTATCACATCTATCTCGTAGCTCTACCCCAGATTCAGATTATCGACATATTCACCTGAAGAAGGCTCAACAGTTGAAATTGTGTTTTTAATTCTTTTCATCTTTCAGCTTGGAATTAAATTTTTTTATTATTTGTTTGTATATTGCATGTACACAAATGTATAACATGTATATCCTGCTTCCTAATTCACATTCACAAGTTTTGAAATTAGAATATTCTGAACGTTCTGGATGTTTTGCATACCCAAAAAAGAGATGAAAAGGAACGACAGATTTGGGGATTCAATTTAAAATTCAAACTACAGCAATATGCATTGCACATTTTATTATATTAGTCTTTAATCACTGGACTTTCTAATTACAATTCAGGAAATGACTCTTTTGTTGCCCAGTTCACTGTAACACTTTTAACTGAGTCTACAGAGTGATGTTTCAGCATTTAGGTTTGTTTGAAATCAATGAGACCTGAATGGGCATCATTTTAATTTCTAAGACAAGACAACTGAAAGGCTGCACTTAACAGTGGTGAGACAGCCACGCATCTCCTTTAATGTTCTCTGTTTTGTTTCATCTCCAAATTGAGACAAGCCTGTGTATCATTCTGATCTCTGCTGCCTTTTGATCACACCCTGCTTCTCTCATTATTCTGTTACAGAGCAAGGGGATGCCAGTGTGTCTCAATAAACAAGCAGACCCAAGTGGAGGGGGTGATTTGTACTAAGAATAAATGAATAAATTGTGCCCTGGTCTCTGCTATCACCCCCTGTTTTTAATTAGCTATGCTGAGGGAGTTTGATCCTAAAATATCCAGCTGTCTCACAGAAAGAAAGATACTCTTGATACATCTATTACATTTTTGTCAGAACTGCAAAATGATGCAGTCTTGACAACATTGTTTCTTCCCACATGACACAGGAGGTATACAACTGAAATGAGACTCACAGGAAGCAAATGTTGCAGTTTGTTACATTTTCCAAAATAGACACTGATTATCTGTTGTGTAAAGACCTTAGATACCCAAAAATATTTTACCTTTGAATTGAAAGAAATATGAGTTCTTGTCTTAAATCAGGAGCCGTTATTTTTTTACACTTTATAAGGAATAAAGACCTTGCAAATACACTTTAAAAGTGTGTATTGATTACTGTTCTCAAAGTAATATTTACTGTCAATTTATTGGGTATATGAAATGTGCAAAGACTATGGTCTTCAGTACAGCTCAGCACAAAGTCTGCCACTAAACTCAGAATAATGTTCAGAATGTTTTGTTGTCAGTTATAAGAATAGAACAATAACAAGGGTGGTAATCGTAGAAAATTATAGTAATGTCGAAAGTAGTAAAAACAACAGTCAACTACAGCTTACCACAAAACAGTCAACATGAAAATGTCTCTTATCTTAACAATAAATAGCTCAAGTTTTGTCTTATAATTTGAATGTGAATTTATCACACAAAAGCAGCCTTGATCTGTCATTATTACTTTATTACTTAAAAAGTACATTGCATTTACCTTCCTAACACATGGTGAAAATTGACATAAGTATGAACGCATTTCCGAACCAGAAAGCAAGGGCATACACCTAAAACTAGGAAGACATGCAATGATTCCATAATTTTATGCATCACTGGTTCCAGAATGGGCCTCACTGTTTCCAGAATGTTTGTTGCTCTAAAAACTAATTGTCTAAGAGCGTATCAGATCCTACTTTTTGTGTTAGTGTCTCTGAATTAACAGTAATATAAATGGAACTCTGGAGTTTGTATGTCATGGAAAGTTTTCAGAGGAAAGAGTCAGGGCGCTGACCCCTGACCAAATGTGTAATTTAAACATCTGAACTGAAAAGTACAGGGAAAATAACTGCCATTTTGTGTCCGATTAGTACAAAAGGCACTGTGTGAGGCTAACTAAGCCAAAGACAGTGTTTTCATCAGGTGTCATTACAAGCTTTGTGATTTTCAATTACCTTATAAAAAATAAAAAATAAAACATGAAAAAGAATAGTAGTAGTCAAGCTGTAGGTTCTAAAACTTATGTGTGACCAACACTGAGTTTTGTGTAAATAATTCAGTATAACTGCATTATTCATGTTGCTGTTGTTACTGCTGCTGGTATCTTCCTCTTGTTTTCTAGGTAACAAGAACTCAATCTGGCATTGGAATTTGTAATATTAGAATTTCCAAAGAATTCTAAAGAACGAGCCTGAATGATTCTCCCTTAAGTAAAAGGCGGGTATCGGCAAGGTTTCCGAAGCACTCAAATCAGAAAACAAAAGGGATATGGCAGTTCAAGAAGCTTTTGCACTGCATCTTCTTTAAAAGAAAAAAAAAAAGACAAAAAAGCTTAGAAAATCTCCCGTGAAATTCATTGTGCCTTCAGCCGTTTGTTTACTTTTTGCTCTCAAAAAATAAGGACGCTCCTCTTAAATGAATATGTACCTTTCAACATCAGCTTATAGAACAGCATGTTGGGAAAACAGGCAACATTCCCTTGACCAAAGAGAGATCTTTTGTTTTTATAGGGTCACTGGAATGTTCTGTGCACTGTGGACATCTGCGTCATTAACGTAAGTGACCCCTCCTCCCGCTTGTTGAATTTGTAGGTGGTCTAATGTAATCTGACACATTTTTTTAGTGTCCGAGGTAAAACTTTTTTGGGGAAAAGCATGTTTTGGCTTTTAATGGGATTTAATAACATACAAAATACAGTATATAAAAATAGAAATTATATCATATTTGTATTTAATATAATTCTAAATAACATTTATTTATAAATGATGTACAATAAATATATATAATATAAAGATATATATATATAATATAACACAACTCCTTCTTTATCCAAATGAATTACCCATCCTAGTTACGCTGCTTTTCAGATCTTAATCATTACTATTTTCTGATGTGGTTTATGATGTTAGTGGGAGCAATAATAGACTTAGAATCTGAAATTCCAGTGCAGTTGAGGACTTATAACTGACTTATAACTGTATAATTTGCCTTTCAGAGATTTTCAATTGAAATCTGTAAAAATGAAAAGGTAGGAAAACAGGGGGATGCCACAGCACAGTAGATTATAGATTAAATAATGTTAAATGAATATCATATAGAATATTATATACAATTTATTTATAGTACAAAATAGCAGATATCATGCTCCAGAGTATTTTAATATTAATATTTATATTTAATGTGAATAATTAATTAATGCGTAAAGCAGATATGACTAGATTACATTTCTGCTTAAACCATTCTATTTCAGAATGAGAAGCAATTATCTTGATGGAGATTCTTTTCTCTGTCTTTTAGGCACATCTGACCCAGGCATGTGTGAAAGGCAGGAGGTCTACATTAGCATCTTGTCTCTTGTTATGCAAACCCTTTTATGACAGTTTTGAGACAACAGGAGCCTCTCATCTGTGGGCTGCTTTCTTTTAAATGTCCAGCTAATTTGTAAAAGAAGGTATTTGACTCTGAGTACTGTAAAAAGTGTAGCTAAGTATTTGGATGGGTATCTGAAATGGATTTCAATGAGATGCCTACCAATACATTCATAGTTTTGCATAAGAATAGACATCTGTTTCTGAATATGAAAGACCACTGCCTAGCTAATGTTTTCATGAAAAACATTTTTACTTGTATCATGAATAAGCGAAAGCCCCCTTTACAATGTGATTTACAATGTATAAAATTGCTTCAAATGAAAAGTGCACCATTTTGAATGCCATAATGTTTTTTTTTAATGAGCTGCATTGATTGCATAGTTATGTGAGTATTGTTTAAATAAAAAAAACTTAGTAACACATTGAACATAACACAATTTTTGTATACTGAAGTTATAGAAACTGCAGACTGTTACTGAGAGTCCAAGTAAAATCTTCTCTTTGCATATTTGTAATGAAAATGCTCTATTCAGATTTTTCAAATTGGATTTTATTGAGATACAAAATGAAGAGAACAATTTGAATTGCTGTGGACATGTCATTATCGCTGTGGAAATAAGGTTGTTGATGTATGCCAGCAAATCATGCACTTAAAAACATCCAAGTTTTCACTTGTATGCAGAAATCTGAAGACTACCACCCCAGGCCTACTGACAATCATTTTTTAAAAGATTTAAAATAATTTTACTTCACACATCTGAACCATCAGTGCTGGTTAAATCATTTTCTTTAATTGACTCACGTGAAAGTTACTGGTCTGTGTAGTTAGTAAAAGATTCTTCTCACTTTACCTGAATATGAGAGTGCCTCTGCATTCTCATTAATATGAAATATACTTTATGTGCTGTGAAGGAAACAGTCTTTTTTTTAAATAATGCGTACTAAAAAGAAAAAATACTGAAAGTCTTTCCTGACTTTTTCTTCAACACCTTCTTAATTGGTTCGTAAAGTGCTGGTCACTAATTCTTTCAAAATGTTAAGTGTCTTTCTCCTATAGCTGACACTTTTAACCTCATAAATTACTTGAGAAATGATATAGAACGCAAAACTACACCAGCTGACCAGTTTATAAAATTTTATAAACTGTATCTACAGTATGTGATAATTAAGTCCAGTATTCTTAATATAAAAAGAATTTCTGAAAAAAATGTCTCATCTTGTATTTTTGTTTCTATTTCAACAATTATTTGTACGTACTGGGAAATGTTTAATGAGTAACTCATTAATGAGTAATAGATGCCTTCTACATGGTTTCTTATACTACAAACGCAAAGAGAGTGCGTTTGTTGATTTTTCTTTTTCTTGAATCTGTTTGTGGTAAGATGTGTGATAAAATGCAAACAATCACCTGGTGTATTGCGACATTTATTTCTGTTTTTGCTCAATCAGTTCAAAGAAAAACAATGCTAGCTTCACATGAGATAGTCAGGAATGCAAAACCTGCCTAGTGCAGTATTCTAACATTCTTGGAATACATATTAATATACACATATTAAATCACTTAATTGCAAAACCTCTCTTGCGTTTATCACACCCTTCTCTTCAATTAAAAAAAAATAAAATCCACTCAAAGGCTATTTTGTTAAAAAGTTTCCCTATCTATATCCCCATCTATTCATTTCCAAACCTATGGTCTCTCCTTTTTCTCTCTTATTTTTGTCTTCAATTTTTTAAGATTTTGTTTCTAATTAAGAATTGTATTCATTTAGCCTGAAACAAAAGCCATTTACATGTTTTAAAATATATTAACAGCACTTAAAAAGAGATATGACTTTTCATAGAAAAAAAAGACTTTGCGCTAACTCAGCAATACAACAAATAATTGTGTAAGAGTAGTCATGTCATCTGTTGGTACCATTTGGACTGTGGCATTACTAAAATTCAAAAGGAAATCAATGCATTCTGTTCATTTTTTTTCCTAACCCATTATTTTATAATCGTGAAAGAGGTAGGTAGATCCCTTTTTTCCATTGTATTGTTTGAATTTACCTCAGATGTTCAAATAGGGCTTGGGGGAATTTCCTGCTTGCAAGATTTAATAGAGTATATAATTGTAACTATGAGAAGATCTGTTTCTTAAGATTGGTCTGATAAAGATCACATGTGGACGTTTCAAGACACACACCCCTCTCCCCACCCCCATTCAAACAGATATCATCTATTAAAAAAGGTCAGTGTAACCTAACACCCACTTAAGAATTCACTCAATCATGCCTATTGTTCTTTGTTACATACAGTTCCTTTTGGGCAGATAAGTGCGCATTTTGCCACAAAGATAACAACAATACCTTAAGAGCACAGATAGAAAAAGATGTCTCCCCCTTGGTTACCAGAATTCCTGATCAGATTAATCAGTTGAGGTTGGTGTCCAGACAGCATGATCATCCGTATGAACAAATAGAAGATTGTGTCCAATGCCTCAACTCTTAGGATAACAAGATACAACGGAGATAAAAACACGTCTATCCCTTTAAAATAATTAAAAGAAAATAAGTTAAAATACTAAAATATCAACCAAAAGCTAAAATCACTAAGTGTTTAATCTCCCCCCCATATACTGTATTTCCTCAATATTTCTATCAAAATGTGATTTAGATCGGTACGTATTTACCAACAACAACAAAAGAAAAACCTATTGTCATAAGTATTTGAATTTCTCAGTTGGGCAACAAGTTTGTACACCCTATCATTAGACATTTTGGAAGCTTTTGTCTACAAAAGCAATGGCATAAATAGTGATAGTCTTGCCTTAAGCATGGTCTCCATGCATAAAAACCTGAACATTTGAAGCAGCTCATTCATCTCAGTGCTGGCAAGCACATTCCATTCCAGAAATTTTCCATTTGATAAACCCTTCAGAAGATAACAAGTGTCGTTCTTGGCAGTTCCTGTCTTTTTTGGTAATTTCTTTGGTGTTATTTCATGTTTACTCTAGGAAAGCTTTATTATTTAATGAAATGGGGTTCAGTCCCACCAGTACAAATGGTTTGGTCTTAAAATGATATTTCATTTCAATTGATAGACCTTGTTATCAGGTCCTGTGAATCCATATTACTGTCCTGTTCTTCGCACATTAATGGCTTTGTCTTAATCCTGGGTCTGACAAACACTTCTGTTTTGCTAATCTATAGAGGTTTGCGTCTAGAATAGTGGTAAAGAAGTTCAAGTAGGGAGCTGCATCAGCATGCATAGGCAGCAGAGGAACAAGTAAATGTTTATTCCTGCTGAAAAGAGAAGAAAAGAAACACAACGTTTTGGCTGTGGAGCCTTCTTCAGGTAACTGAAGAAGAAGGCCGAAGAAGGCTCCACAGCCAAAACATTGTGTTTCTTTTCTTCTCTTTTTAGTGTGGAATAAACCTTTACCTATTCCTAGAATAGTGGTGCTTTACCACTTGTTAATTTCAGCTTTTAAATAATTGTAAATCATTCAGAGCTGACTTAGGTTTTTAAATAAAATCCAGTAAAATTGTCTCGTAATTTTTATCAGCTTTTACCATTGCCTTCTAAATTTGGTTGCAGTGTTATTCAACTGACTGATATCTCTGCTGATATTCTGTTTGCCTACAAATGTTGTTATAAACCCCATACTTTGACTTTGAGCCCAGGCCTAATGAACCTTCCAATTATAATTCCTTTTAATGAGTCCTTGTTTATGCAAATATGCAGTCAGATGGCGGTGGTTCTGACTGTACAATATTAATATCAGTGGAAAGCCAACATGACTCAGTAAATGAAAAATTCAGACAACCAGGTAGAAGTTTAATTGCAAATGTGAAATAGCGGTTAGTGGTAGCTTTTCTCAGCCACAGTGAGAGGCCTTCTTTGCAACTGCCTGTAGACAAAGAAGATTAAGATTTAACAGTTAACAGACCTGGAAAAAAAAAAAGAAAACCACAATGGTTCTTTGTCACAAGAATGTTTTAATGAGGGTTTCATTTTTTTTTCAATCACCAGTTCTTGTTCTTTGCGATACAAAATTGTAGAAATACCTATTCACCTTTGAGTTTTATGCCGGAAGAGGGCCTATATTAAAATAGAACTTTTAATAGGTGCTACATGCTCGTAAAATAAAAGCATGGATCTAGAGAGGATTAAAATCATCCAAATTTGTTCCAGGAAGTAATAATGAAAGGATTCCTGTAAGATTAGAGCCATAAATTCAGCGTTTCATGGCTATGCATTTGATTTACTGTTAAAAATCCAATATAATTAAAGCATGTTTTTAACTACGTTCCTAAAACTACAATATAAAATCAGCCAATGTTTCAGCCAAAAGATGAAAGAATTGCATTGTGAGATAAACATATTGCATGGATGAAAAGCAACAGAGATAACAGAAACATTGTATTAAATGTAAGGAAGCTACACCTTTACACCTTTATTTCACATTTAAAAAATAATGTAATGAAATTACACAGGTTAATCTGCAACAGCTCTACTGTCCACTCCACAGTGACATCTGTGAGACTGCTGCCCAGGGGGTGCTGTAGAATCCTCTTTTGTTAAATTGTTTTAATTAGCCACTCAGCAGGAATGCCAGGCAGAGTGTTGGGTTTGTTTCAATGGGACAGCCAAGATCACAGAGCCATGAATCCTTGGTCATCTAAAGAAAAGGTCTGACATTGTCCTTCAACATTGAAGAAAGCTGTTTAATAGCAAAGAAGCTTATTCTTCAACTTTCTGGGTGCCCAGCAGTTCCATCGTACCCTGTGTGATGCAGCGTAGATTCCTGTTTAAAAGGGAAACAGCAAGCATTCAGGGCCCAAAGAGGCACTAACGTCTGCTAATTAACAGCTGCTTGTTAATGAAGGAAATCTAATTGATTCATTTACAGAGTGCTCCAGATTGATGAGCAGCTAGAGCAATTTAATCTGATGAAAAAACATTTGCACTCTGGTTCCAACAGTAAGAAACAATAATCACATCATGTCATTACATACCATTTTCTCACTGCTGTACTTATCTATGCACTTCATCAAGACTATTGTCTTTGACACTCTGTAATCATCTTTGTGTGCAGCTCATTTTTATCTTTTATTGAATTGATTCCTCCCCTTGCTTTGTGTCTGATTACCATATCTCCTTTCATAACTCTATAGTTTACTGGTAAACACAAGAATTGCACAGATCTAAACCATAAATATAGTACAGTATGTTAAATAATTGGTATACTTTAATCATTCATCACAGTTTCAATTTCAGTGCACTGATTACCCACAGATTAAACCTAGAAACAAAGTTAATTGTGTTATTAACATCTGATTAAATGCAGAGACACGCCTTGCATATGTAATGCAACTCAACCACAATAGCCTCTGCACAGAACGTACGGTACATTATGCTCCTGTTGACCTCATGCATGTTTGTGTAAAAACATAATTACTAACTGAAAGGGACCTCACTGGAAAAGGGCTAGAAAAGCTTGCTTGAAAGTGAAAAGTGCAGTTCCTCTTATATTTCTCCAGTGGCGCTATTGGAAAACTTCAGAAGATACAGGGGACCACACACAATTTTCAGGAAGGTTTAAAATCTTCCTGCAAAATCTTAAAAATCTGAAAAGCAAAATGATAACAAGAGAAAGGGTAACTCCTACGTCTAAAGAAAAGCCGTGTCTTATCTTATCAGATCGATTTTGAATCTGTACTCTTCCACAACAACTAGTGATATAAGAACTTTTATACAACATTTTTGCCAGTGATGTAAAAAAAATGTAGATTTTATTTTTTCTGGTCAACAAAGCTTACGTTTTTTAAAAAAATAAGCCATTTTAATCATAGTGTGTTCTTGAACACAAAAAATCAGAGAAATCTGGCATTTGTATTTTCCAGAAAGAGCAATAGCTAGATACTGCCTGTAGTTGCTAAGTGGTAAATTGGATAACCTAACTTTAGCCACACTTCAATATCAGTTAAAGACAAAGGTCTGATTAAAGCTAAATGAATACAGTTTTTACCAATAATCTTTAATGCAGTGCTGCCGAATAAACTGGCAGTCTTTTTTAAAGAAAAGGAGACAGGTTTTATTACCTCAGGGGTGCATCCCTTCAGGAAGGTAACAGACAAGCTTGCAGGTCAGGGTCAGCGCTTCCAGGTCAGTGACGTCTGTGCCGGAGTGTTTGGTCCACGGATCCACAGCTAGGAAAAAGTTAAGAGTGATCTTGGACCGAGACCCTCAGGGTAGGCTGTAAAAAAGCCCCCAGCCCCCAGAGGAACAGCACAGCTTGAAAGACAGTAGTGTCACCTCCTTGCCGCCTGACCTCATCAGATCTGAGAAGTTAAGCAGGGCTGGGACTGGCCAGTTTTGGGCTGCCATACTGTAAACTGAGGTTTCACCATTAACCATTCCATGGCATTGTTCTTAGTAGTAGAATTAACCTAGGTGTCCCGGCTTAATTCCACTTTGGCCTCGCACAGTCTGGCCTCCTTAAATTTCAATCATAATGCTGCTGATGAAGTAGTACCTCACCACTCTTCCTGACTTGCTGTGCAGTGGTGCTGCAGCTGAATAAAGACCAGTGCATGCTTCCCTTCAGTAGCGAACGAAGTGGATCCTGTCCTATATGTAAAGTGCTCTGGGATCCTCTGTATCAGTTCCTCATTTCCAAATGTTCTAACAGCATAACGGAGCACCAAAGCCCCAGCATTCAGTTTGTTTTGTGTGTTTTAAGGAATTGTTGTGAGGATTGTTTAAGGCAAAGGGTTAAATCAAAAACCCTCAAAGCACAAGCAATGGTCCAAATAACTGATTTCACCTGGTGATGTGCACAAATACTAAAAATGATCCTATCTTAACAGGCTATTTTACTAATGATGCTTCCTGTATGAATTCAGTCTCTTTATCCAATGTGCACAAAATAGAAAATCTGGTGTGTTTGGCTTTTTGAAAATTTTATTCAGTTTTACTTTTTATGCTACTACATTTTCTTTAGAAACAATCATAACTATCTATCATGGGCTCACTAAAGTTGTATTCTTCTTTTAAAGCAATTATAATACATATTTCAAAATAATAATAAATGGTGTTCTTTTAACTGTATATTATTTGTTATTTTTAATATAATGTATGGGACAAAGTAAAATCCACAAATCTCTAAAAGCCTGAAGCATCAAAAAATCAAAATGATAAAGGCAGTGATGACATTAGCACTTATACACTTCATGAAGTATTATATATATCTACAGAAATAATTATTTACTGCTTTGCTCACTTGAACATTTCAGAATGACCTGCACTGAAAAGTCAGTTAAATTATGTTCACTTTTTAAAATTACTTTTCACATTTAACTCTTAGAAAAAGCATTATGAATAGAAGTCCTTTGTATTCAACTTAAAGATAGCACAAAACAAACAAAAACTTGCCCTTTGTTCCTTCTGGCAAATGAAGTGTCAACCTTGGGTTAACAACCAGTTGGCCATCAGACCTCCTCCTCTGAAGGGAACAATGCTGATAAACAGAAGTGATAACAGGTAAAATGAATTGCTGATTAATGTTTTTGTGTGTAAATTGTTAATCCTAAAATGCAAAATCACTTTTTTCTTGGATATTAAATGTTTGTTTTGAATGTTCCCTGCTGTTTAGGAGAGGTAATTACTGAATTGCATGCTGCATACTTTCATTGAAGTCAATTACCTGTTTTATTAAACTGTATGTTTTTTGTTGCAAACTGATTTTCATCTTAACTACAGATTATTATGCAATTTTATCAATATACGTCTCAATTAATACAGGTATGAAACTTTAAAAAATCACTAATGAGGTGTAATCTGAGTAATCCAATTGAGCTGTTTTTCTTGAATGCCTAATGTGACAAAAAGTACCATCAGGATTTTCCTGTAGTGCTTGCAACTGATTATAACTTTGTTATTATGGTGGCCTTATGTCAATGCACATAGTTCCAAAATAAAAGAAAAAGAAAATTAAATACTTGACTAAAAAAAATTATCTCTGCCTCTCTGGACTCTCTGGAATAATTAGTGAATTAACGCCATCTTACTTCCAGTTGAATGGACTGTTGCTTAATTACCCTTTAAACCATTTAGCATCTATCCCATGTGTTTCAAACCTATTTTTTCTGTTTTGACCCTGATAGTTTCAACATTTAATAATGATAATTAATAATTCCTTACACTTATATAGTGGTTTACAGATATTGGGGACTCCTGTCCACCTCGTATATTCTTGAAAAAATATTTTACAGTCTTGTGCGCATTTCTATAGTGTCTTGGTTTTTGACTCTTAGCAACTAGAGGCAAACAAACACCAGTCTTTGGAACCGCTGTGCTTGATTTTAAGCAGGCATATCAGCCTTCTTGTTGGTTCTTCACTGGCCTACTGCTTGTGCCTAGCCTAGCCTGTAGCTTTCTATAAAATCGAACTCCACTACTCAGGTTCTCAGTCCATGGGATATTGATCTGAGGTGATGGACTCCAATCCAGTGCAAATCACAGCAGGACCACAGGCTTCTAAATACTGCTGGACCATCACCTACACCTACAGAGGCATGATATTGTTTTATTATCAGCTTCCTTGGCTCAATAGCTGATAAAACTTAGACATGGATGGAACCGGAGAGCATCCTCTGCATTTTGCAGATTTGATGTTTTTCTTGAAGCACCACTCCAAATCCACGCACACACATCTCCTCCCCCACCTACCTACCACTCCTAACTCAAACACACAAATACATATATGCCACCCTTCCCCCCTTCCTGAGAGAGTGCGTGAGTCGGGGGGGGGGGGGGGGGGGGGGCCTTAAACCATCTGACTTCCCATTCTTAAGATAAGCCTTTTTAACTGAGGGGTTGGAGGGAGAGGGGACAATTACTCTTCTAAGACCAAATTCCTTCAAAATGGATTCCTTCACAGCCAAAGCATGGAATTCATTATATTACATAGCCAGCAACATCAAGTCAGGTTTTGCTTCTGTGAATCCTCCCATGAGACCGGAAAAAGTCCTGTTTACACTATCCAACTTGTTCTTGACATTTGTTGATTGCAGTATTGTTACCTTTCTTTAAAATAATGGTAAACATATATTCATTGTTGAGTCCCATCCACAGCGTACTTTGATGTGTTTTACTTTTTCAGTATCCAAACACTTGGCACATTACATGTCTTCTTTTTTCCTTAATCATTCGGAATGATTGCCAAGCCATGAAGTGCAGGCTAGTACGTCTGACTCCTAAAAAATATAAACATTAAACAGTGATACTAGAATCATTCTGTTGAGAGTTATGTCCTTATACCAACAGAACTCCTATGTAATAAGGTAAAATAGTGGCGTGTAATGCTCATTGTACCAGAAATATCAGGAAGCTTTAAATTCAATGGGAATTACAGCACTAAAACTATTACAATATCCAAAGCCATGTGAATGGAGACAGTTTCTTTTTTTTTTACTTTGTAAATGGGTGGTCCCCACTGGAGGTATGTCAAATTTGGGTTGGTCACATTGACCCGTGGTGTAGCTGTGCTGAAAGTAGTCATTAAACTTCCCTGCCTCTAGAGCACCACAACGTTATATGTATGTGAAATATATCTAAAAATACCCGTAGGTGGTTAAAGAAAAACAAAAACTGCAATTAACAAAAGATTAATATCCATTCAACCTAATTAAAGTCCACTGGGAATGTTCACAGGGAGAAAACCAGTAGACTTTTTCAAAACAGTGCTAATTATTACAAGCAGATTACTTCCCTGTCTGAAGTTCCCTTAGTCCTGACTTGAAAGTGGTACAGTTTGTCTGCATATTTGTTAATAGCTGACAAGTTATTAAAAGAAAACCATGTGATACAACAAACATCTCTGTCTCTAAAAAATGTATTAGGTTCATGCTTCAAAAGTAGAATAGTATTAAACCTATGAGTTATTTGGGGCTTTTCTAAATACAAAAACACTCATTTCAATTTAACACCTTAGTTTAAGCAAGTGTTTTAAAAGGGCCACCACTGCCCGAAAACAGCTGAACGTATTTTCAGTACCTGAAGTCCACTAAAATATCATGATACATATATATATATAATTGCAAAGGAGCAATAAGTTTATTCCATGCTGAAAAGAGAAGAAACAAACACAACGTTTCGGCCGTGGAGCCTCCTTCACACCTGAAGAAGACTCCACGGCCGAAACGTTGTGTTTTCTTTCTTCTCTTTTCAGCATGGAATAAACCTATTACTTGTTCCCTTGCAGCCTATGCATGCTGACACAGTTATCCACCTAAACTATATATATATAATTGCTTTGTGTCATGTTTACGATTACAGAACATAGTTGTTGAGCAATGGTTAGGTTTTGGACTTGTAACTGGAAGATAATGGGCTCCCAGCTGAGATACTGCTGTCATACCCTTGAGCAGGATACTTCACCCATAGTGATCTAGTCAAATACCCAGCTGATGGGTGGGACGGATAACACTTTGGGTAAAAGTGTTTGTCAGATAAATCTGTAGTCGTAAAATCAGTACTATGGACGCTATAAATTAAATTAATTCACAGAGGGCCAGAGTCATTGTGGCACCTCTGCTCTACATCCTGGATGTGTTTTGTTTTTAAAGCACCATCCATCCATCTCTCCACACCTAAAACTAGTGAAAATGTCCTAATTTGCAGCAGTATAGCACCTGTAATAGAAATACAAGCCTTGAGAGTGACGGTCTGGATCAGGCCCTGCATGGTACACAGACATATTTGGATCTTTTTTTTCATTTTGCACTACACGGCTACTCTTTTGAATATGCCAGACCTCTTTATACAGTAGATGTAAACGCCTAGGCAGGCCTTAATAGTATAGGTAAAGCTAAACAGGCATCCGGTTAAAGATATACAGTAAATAGATGGGCCATAACAAATGCACAGGTGCTGAGCCTACTTGTACTGTGTGCCCTGGCAGCTCTGGGTCTGGTTTTCACCTTGTCAGAAACAGAAAGAGGCCCAAAAGACAGAAAGATCGAAGGTGCTGAGTTGTTTTCCTTCAGGAAGTAAACCAATCAAAGGAACAGTAAATTGTAACAGACCTCCATTGCACTTCCTAATTAGATTCCTCTTTTTTATTTACAAATGTGGGAGGGCATTATTTCCTGGTCAGGTGTAACTCAAGTCCCAAGTCATTTGTTCAAGAATGTTTTTTCTGGCAAGATATTAATCGCTTGAGAATCCTGAGAAACAGAATTCTCTTCTGGCGATTAATGGAGCATACAGATTTCCGAGGTGGTTCCCCGATTACGCTGCCCTCTTCCTCCGAAATGTGACACTCTTCCTAAAGTATCATTCATTGTCACCTTTTTAGGATTAAATGAAGCGTGGCATTTATCATCTACTTTCTGGGTGCAATAATAAGCTAAAGGCTATTTAACAACTTGTCCGCTTTGACTTCAGGAATGCCAGCTCTTTGTCTGCACCTTCACTTCATAGGGGCGACCTGTTTTATTTTGAGCACCTGTTTACCATTATTTAAGAATGGCTTTTTGACAGCCTTTAGGCCAGATCAAAACATGTGTTTGGTTTTCAGTGAAAAAGAAAGATGAGAGGAGAGAAGAGAGAGAAGCCTACTAAGACTGTATGTACTATGAATTGTGCCTTGCTGAGAGCCTGAAAGAATCTCTCATTTTGTAAACTTACATGCAGTTCTTTAAGAAGTGATATGATTTAAAATTACACGGCCTCGACTGCTCAAAAAAGTTAACCTCAGTGTCCCAGTTCAATGCCACTCTGTGAATGCACTATTTGTCCTTCTTAAAGTTCCCTCTTAATTTGATTTGGGAAGCAATTTCTCTCTCCTCTACCTGATCTGCTGTGTGATTTTTCTTACATTGATGTGCATCCAGGGAAAGGGATAATTCTTTTAATGCACTGGTATATTGTTACCCTTTTAGGAGGATCAGCTGTAGATTGTACATCAGTCGGCCTTATGTGATTGGTGAATGGTTGAAAACTGCTAGATCCATAAAGAAGCCTTTTGTCCCTCTTTGATCTGTATTTGTGTAATTTTGAGGTTTTTTTTCTGTAGTGCTCTGGGCCACAAATACAGCAGGACCATTGGATGGTTACCATTAAGACCGTTCTAGTAATTACAAGATAGATAATAATAATTTAAATATTAATAATCACCTCAATATTAATCCAATAACATGAAGAGCCTTTCTTCATAAGACCATGCAGCAAATGGCTACTTGCACCTTGTGTTAACAGGAAAATATTTCACCAGCCTAAGAGTTTAAATGTAAAGGTTGCGATATAACATGCTGCTTCTGTCTTTTACAAAATGTGGTACCAATTGCACTTTGGTTAAAAAAAGAACTACTCAAAATAAGGCCATAGCATTCAGAGAACCTTCATCTTCTATTCAAAACATTGAGGTCTTATGCATTTACAGCGTCAATAAAGTGTCATAACTTTATTTTTGTTGCACTTAAACAGATGGTTGAAGTGGCAGCTGGCAGCAGTTGTAAAACTATCTGTCATGAGTTTTACCATTTGTTATATTTATTTTGAACAATTTAAACTCAAACCCTTTTTATAGCTACCTATTAATTTAGCTTTTAATAGTAGTTTGTAATTTATTGAATATTTTTTTCCTAGAAATAGGGGGAGGCTAATTGTCCTAACAAGACATGAATTGCAGTCCATAAATATTTCTGAAGTAACAGCTAAAATTTGCTTTTGTCTGTGTTTGTTTGTGTTTCCGTTTTCACGTGAAGTGCAGAGAGCAGAATGTACATGAGCTGGTCATCACTTTTCTTAAAATTATCATATTTCCTTTTCAGTTAGAACTCTGTCTTTCTATTAAGGTAGGGTTTCATGAAAGTATACAGATTAACTGAAAAGTCCCCCCCCCCCCAAAAGAAAAGACAGAACAAAGTGAGTGACTGTAGGTCAAATGTGTTTGTTCAAATGTAAATCATGATCAATTTCCATTCTCTACTGTAAATGACCCAGCTTTGTTTTGTTCCTGGCCCTATACAATAGAGTGCAGTTTTGTTCAGCAGCCTAGGATGGGTGATGGACAGCCTTTTAAAGAGAAAGTTGAAATATGAGGTTTTGTTTTGAAGACTGGGGTTCTGTGATTCCATTACATGACAGAGTCCGTGTTTGTGGAATGAAACCTGATGCTGCTTTTTGAAAACTCCTTCAAAGTAACGCTTTGTCATATTTTATTGAGAGTATCATAAAGGCTTAGATCATCACATGACAAATATGCTATAACTCACCGCTGCTTCTGGTCCCTACTTTTTATTGGAGAAGGTTTTGATTGCATAAGTGGTAGTTTTCCTGTGTTTTTCATTATAGGTTGCAGATGAATGGATAATAAAGAGTTGTATTATACAATGTCATTTTAAAGTAAAAAGATTGCATGATTTTCTGATATTATGTTTTATAGCATCACAGAAAGTAGTATAATGCAGTAAGGCTATCATTTAAGCACACATGCTCTATATTTATATTTAGAATGTTTTCTGTATTTTTACATTTATTTTTTTGAACATATAAATACATTTCAAGAAAAATGCATTTTTATATTTGTGATGTATATTGCTTAATAATGTTACATTCCACCTTTATTAATTTCTATTAGTTCATTATCAGGAATATATCATAGTTTTTATGACAAACGTAAAGGCTTCTATAATGTAGTTTCTATATGAAGAACAAAAGCCAATCTTCATTTATAGCAAAGTGTTGTCCAATTTCCAAATGACCTTTGATCCCCAAAACTGGACCATACCAGGCAAAACCTGTCTAGAATTTCTCTGGGCCTCTCTCTCTCTTTTTAGTTGTGGCAGGGAATGAATTATTTTAAACAAGGTTTGTGCGTGCATGTGTGTTAATGTGCGTGGTTATTTTCATTTGCACACTCTTGCCACCTGGTTGAAAATGCATGCCTCAGCAGGCGGTTTTAAAATAAAAGCTGCGTCTTTAGTGATCTGTGCTAAAATCCTGATCAAATCCAAATACGTTCTGAATAATCTGAGGTCAGCCATGTGGAACATCGTTCACAAGAGAAAAAAAAAACAACACAGAAGAATTCATAATGGGTGTGGTTGTTTTTACCCCAAATCATCTCTGGCTTTTCCAATCTCCTGTGAGAAAATATGAATGGAATTAATTTTCCCTTATTCCCCATCTTGGTGAATTGGTGAATAAATATATGACAATGTAAAAGGGATTATCCGCAAAATAAACATTGCAGCTTTAAAAAGTTTGGCGTGTGAACATTCCAAAAAAGAATGCAAGATTACATATTGATTGTTTGATAATTGGGAAGACGGCAGTTAGTATTGTTCCTTGTTTGTGGATTTTTTAACTAATTGTTTCTTTGATTTTTTTCCATGTTTGGTTACAGCCTGATTTTTTTTTGTACTTTCCATTGAGTAGCCATTAGTCCACATTAGAAGTTAGAAATGTTTACACCACAAACTACTAAGCATTTAAATCATGTGGCAAATTCACAATTTTTTTTAACTAAAGTCAAATATTTTAGTATTGCTTAGGTGTTCTTTGCTAAGAATGTCATTTTTCTGGGACTGCTCCTCACAATTTACCAAAATCACCTTTGCACCTTCAGAAGGGGTAACAGAATTCAAGATGGCGACACGCTATTTAATTTTTTAGTGTAAACTGGGCTTAATGTACCGGGATTTGTTCTTGTGTCTGAAAAAGAGAAGTAACAAAACATTCTCCACCTTGAAAAGAGAAATGTTATCAGAATGGCAAATGCAAAAGAAAGGTTTTATTCATTGACCAGCATCCTACTTGCGTTCAAGTATCAACAAAATTCCAGCACACTGTAATTGAATACTTGTTAAAAAGAGGAATGTGCATTAATTTGTCAGAATGATCCTGGCTGACAACTTTAGTAAAGTCCACTATAACAACCTTCAAGGGCCCCCTGACCCAGGGAGGGAGTGACCTCTGACCTTGTTTGGGCCTCTTTTATGAGGATTTTTTTGGTCTGACCAGATGGCTAAACTATCAAAGGAGTTTTTATGAGAAAAATCTGCTGGCAGAGTTTGAGTTGTATATTTCCTTCATTGTGTAGGTAGGGCAACAGCATCTCCAGGATCTCTATTGAAAAAATACAAAAGGTGGTACCCATAGTTGAAAAGAAACATAACAAAACCAAGGATCTGTCTCTTTAATTCAGTTCATTTTATTTTGTAACCAGACAGATGACAGACAGGCATCAGACTGATGTAAGTAAGATAAATTTAGCTTCTGACCAAAACAAAACTGCTGTGAGGGTTGTTAACCTACCATTTTACAGATCTGAATCAAAGTTGTGTTATAATCCATGTCAAAGATATTCTGAAAGTAAAACTGAAATGGGTTTGCACCTTTCCTTGATCACATCCCATCTTATTTTTAAAGAAATACTTGCTTTATTTTTTCTAATTACCTTTGTTTGCTTCACAGATTGTCAAATACACAGTTCACTGAGTTCATTTACATCTTTGCATGAGTTCTGAATTTCAGAAACACCACCATAACCATAAACACCTAAAGGCCACCATAGACCAAGAAATTGTCCAAGATTAATTTATGTCTTTAAGTATTTATCAGTCTGTATCTGCCAACTAGCTTGAAGTGCAGGAGAAAAAACACATGAAAATCATTTGAGAAAGATGCAATGCATGTAGGTTAACATAATTGATTCTTTCCATGTACTTCAGGTGGAATCCCATGTTATTAAGAATTTGAAGATGTTTCATAATTTCATAATTCATGTGTGAAAACCCATAGCAGGTCTTTAATATTTCTGCTGCTTACAGTAGGTCCAATTTCTCCAGAAATACTTGTTTCCATTTCACTTGTTCAGTAGGGAGTACTCACTTTCTCATTCCAGTACAACCAGATAAATAAAACTGCCAACCGCCGAACTGTCCCGGCACCATCTTTATTTGATATATAGGTAGCATTTCTCCACCTCTTCCAGCCATTGCAACTGTGTGGTATCAAGAGGGACTCCCCTCTTACCCATCCAAGCATTGATCTCTGTTTCTGTCCTGTACTCGCAGAGTTCTGGATTTGGACTTCACAAAGCGGGCAGCCTTACACAGGAAAGATGAGCAGTGCTCAGCACAAGCCTGAGAAGAAACCCAATTCAGAATTTGAGCAGAGTTCAAAAAAAGGTAAGAGGCAGTGCTTAGGTATTAAATAGCAACTGCAATGAGATTTGACTTGTCCACACATGACAAATGGAAACTAAATTAATGACCAATTTTTGTTTTGGTGCGGCTGAGTTTCTCAGCCAGTAAAGGCAATTGCTCGGTGTTCAGGCTGGGTCCTGCAGCCCGTATTTGAGGCTGCTCAGGTCACTTTCTATTGCAATATCTCTGAGAGATGTGCTGTTGTTCCAGGTGGTGCTGACTGTCCTCTAAGACAATGTGGTATCTGCAGCATGTCATATGATAGATGGCCCTCAGGTGAGCCAGTCAGACTAGCACATCTGCAGGTCTCCCTTCAGCACATCATCCCTGTAAAGTCAAGCCTTAGAAACCAAATGTTGATTCCGATTTGGATGGAATAAAAACAATAATTGGCAGTTGCGTTTAAAAATCTGAGAGGCAGTGTGATCGATTCTGCGATTATTTCTGTTTTATTTGTTTATTTGTTTTCACTTAAACCCTAGTATCTGTGAATGTAAGGACAGGTAGCTGTATTCTTATCCAAGTATCACAATACTCCCTTAAAATTAAGGATTTGAGGTCAAAGTTAAAAAAGAGGGATGCTTAATTAGTTCAATGCATTTCTATTCCTGGGTGGGGGTTGTGTTGATTCTGAATGGCGATGACAGTCATTTCCAAAGGACCTGCCCTGGAATGAAGCTGTCCATTATATGCCTGATTCGTACTGACTGCTCTGTAGCTGTATTTAGCCTCCTGCTGCTGTCTGTGAGGTAGGCCCATTAACTTTCTCTAACATAAATCTTTATTTCTCTAGTAACATCTACACAATTGACTCAACCCGCAGCCTGAATAAGCACCTTTACAGGTGGAGCTGCAAAGGAGCCTGAAAACTGAAGTCACATTTCAGCTTTGATATTATTTTAGCCTTTGGACTTAAGCATGTTAGATAAATAAGGAAACTGAATGTTTTGGGTGCTCCTTTGAATCAGCTGATGAGTACCTTTCAGGTCTTTTGATCTGTCTTTTGACTTGATCTTAGGAATGGATGGTTTAGGTTGTTTTTTCTTTCATTTTTAGCTGCCTTACACAATGCATGACGAGTAACATAAAGCTACATGCAGTATATATTGTTTTTTATTTATATAATTTTTGCAGTTGTGAATTAAACATGCTAGGGTGTGTTTTTTGAATGTGGTCATGCATTCTTTTGATTGTGGGTCAAGCTGAAAGCAGTTAAAATAATAGCAGGTTAAATAGCAGTCCTTCTTATTCATTTCTTATTCTTCGTATTATCATCATCGTCATCTGCAGGGGCTTCCAGTCGGACTGGGCAGCCCTGATAGACTCTTATTACACTGTTACACTGAAATGACACTGTACAAGAGCAAGAAGTTAAGACAGTAAACAGCTCTCCATTTTTTACTCTGTTCTCTCCAGTCTCTGTATGCAGGTTATGAACTTAATCAGAGCATGAAGCAAGGATGGTGCATTTCAGTGTTGCCCAGGTAGTGATTCAGTTCAGTATATTAATCAAAAGAAAACAACAGTTTTCTCAATTTAAAAAAATAATCTTTGAATTCGTCATTTTTCTTTTTTTTCTTTTGCATTTTTCTTTAACCAAGACATAGCCTGTTTCTTCAGTAAGCATAAGAGTACAGAATCCAGGATTAAGCCTGAAATCCTTTTTTTCATGGACAGTGATTGAATACTGTCTGAAAACAGATCCCCAATAAGTAAAGAACTTGAGGACTTCACAGGTAGGCCTCCTCTAATAGCAGCACCCCCTGTGACGAGAGGAAAAAGCTCACTTGCTGCAGGTCAGCATGCTGCTCCTGGTTAACTGTGAAAGGAAAATGGTGTTTCCAGGGAGCCAGGGGGAACTGTATTTACTTCCTGTTTACCTTCCCCTGTAGAGCTTTGAAAACTCCCCTGAAGTCTCTGTGTGTGCTGGATCCCAGAACTCAGAGGACCAAGTCAAGAGAAGGTCAGACTCCTGCCCCATGTAAAGTAGGTTCAGCACAAGGCCAGGCCCTCACAGTGACAAAAAAAACCCTTATTATTATTATTATTATTATTATTATTATTATTATTATTATTATTATTATTATTATTATTGAAATTTGTATTCCATATTTTCAGGATTCTTTTAAAATCAATACTTCTGGTCTAAATACAGCTATACTGTACATACTAAATCACATGAGCACACATACTGTAGCTTGATGTGCTGATTTTATTGGCCAAACTCTAATGCTCTGCTTTTCGTATTGTTCAATTAATATTAGCATACTACCTTTTATTCTTGTGTATTCTGGGATAAACAAGAATTCTAGCTGAATGCTACATCCACTGTTAAGAACATATACCCAAAGATGACAGTCGTGTTACCTGTGGCCTGTTATAGTCCTACTTCAGGAAGATGCTTAAGAAGCACCCACACTCCAATATCACAGTGCACAGTGAATTTGAGCTCCTTCCATCAAGGTATCGTTTTAGACTACCTATTAAAATGTGATTAAACTAGGTTATCTTTTGATCCCATGGCTATTAACCTGCTTATTTTGGACAATTGATTGTAGTTTTTACTTTTATATATATATTCAGTTTTCTTCCTTTCTCATCATACATGTACTGTATGTCTCTTATTTGTTAATGGGTTCCCATGTAGTGGGTTTGAGTTAAGAGTATTATGTATTGTGTTGTGTCTTTTATCTGCCTTCTGAAGCAAACGGGAAAGGAAATAGTAATATCAGCAAT
Source organism: Lepisosteus oculatus (assembly GCF_040954835.1). Taxonomy (NCBI): domain Eukaryota; kingdom Metazoa; phylum Chordata; class Actinopteri; order Semionotiformes; family Lepisosteidae; genus Lepisosteus; species Lepisosteus oculatus. The sequence continues at coordinate 11,680,372 of NC_090711.1, forward strand.
TTTGTAAAGCATCGATCCAGTGTTACTAAAGTGGTTATCCTGCAGAAGTGGGAAGACTGAGCCTATTCTGGGTGCAAGAGCACAAGGATTCAGAACCCTGTCCACTGAGGGGCTATGAGAAAGGGACAATTAAATATAGTTAAATTAAAATGGTGCACCAAGCAAAATGCCATGCAAACATGAAGAAGAACAACTTCCTCACAGTCCGACACTTCAGGCTGGGATTAGACCCAGGTCCCTACACTGTGGGCACCTCTGCACAGTTCTGAAGTCCTGTCACAATACATTCTTATTCAGCAACTAAAGAAAACTCCTCTTAAGTGGATTCTATGTTATGCACATGGAATCTCCTTGATTTCCAACCGTGCCTGCTGTTGATTTTGAAGATTGCCCATAGGGTAAACATTGTTGTTTTTAGCATTTCGAATAAAACATATCAATTCAAGAGAAGATCAAGAACAGGTGATCTTCCTAAGGAGTTCCCAAATGCAAGAAAATACCTTTGATTCTGAATCAGGCTTTTTTCAAACCCAGTATGTTTTGACAGTTTGTGTTTTTGTGAGGGGAGTTTTATCAGTGTCGCTGGGAGACTAGTGTTGAAGGAAAGATACAGATCTCATTGATTATATCCACATTCCCCCTCTGCCCACTGTGTTGTTTGACCTTTTCTGAAATATTGTTGGCCTTTGAGTACATTCAGTGGCCTTACAATGAAATCATAATCAGCCTTTAAACCCAGTTCCTCTTGACTGCTCTCATTAGTAACCTGATACTCCATCTCCTCCAAATCAGCGCCTTTCCTCCTTCCTGCGCCTTAATGCTTTTGCCTGATCATAGTGATTTTTGTCTTCTGCTCCTTCACAGGAGGGGTGTTAGTGCAACCTCTCTGCCTTTTTTAAGCATGTCAGCTGAAATTATCCCAAAGAGTTTGAAGAGTTAAGAGATAAGTTATATCAAAGCAGGAGAAGCCATCTGTAACACTACACAGGCCTCCCCATTTGAGATCGCCTCTCTGAATGGAATGACACAGAGGATTAATTTCGGTACAGCTATAAACAATAGCTTACAAGGACATGAAGCCTGCCACCTGGACGTCCTCAGTATACCAAGTCAAAAACTTCTTACGGATCTATCCATTTTGTGACCTATGTATTGACATGATTCACTTTAAGCTTTCACTGGAGGAATTGTCCCTGCAAATAAACATCAATTCCAAAGAGTAGAAACAAAGAAAAACACTGTATTTCAGCTGATCAGCCTCATGAAGGTGTTCCTTAAATGTTCCTTTGCAGCCAACGCATGCTGATGCAGCTCCCCTCTCTTCACCCCAACATTACAAACCCGTGAAAATTCTCAGTTTTTTTTTCTTTGTTATTATTTCCTGTTAAAACATGGAGATCTCCATAAATATTGCCTGGGTATAATTTGCTTCCATTTACCGGTGTTTGACCATCAAACCTCAGAGCAAGGATCCTGTCACAAAGCCTTGGATCTGTTCCAATGCAGTGATATTGTTAGTTTAGGTGCGACACATTGCAGAACACCCGAGTGACAGGGGGTGGCTTGGTTTGTATTTGGCCTACCTCTTTAATAATTATTTTGTAAGCAGGGCAATGTTTGCTTAATTCATCTTCCTGTACTCTGGACATAGAACATCAACTGAAAAGAAAACAATGAGTAACAGTGGAAGAAAATACTATGTCTCATTCAACACAAACTGAAAGACGTTACTCAGTTATGCCTAGGGTTAAAGTCCTCCATGACCCTAAGTGGCTCACAGGGCTTTAACTTATCTTAATTTTTATACAATGAAACAAAATTAGAGTACAAGTCTCCCGCTGAACGGATGCTACTTACCGTAATTGCAGGCTTACCACACAGCCATACTAACATTTGATTTTAGAAAAAACTTGTGTGCGCTAACAACCTCCGATTGCTTGAGCCCTCTAGTAATGGGTACAGAGCCTTTACCACTACTTTACGTTGCCCCTCAAATGCATAGGCTGTTGATGACAATGACTGTCAGCCACAGAAGTGGATGCATTCAAATCCCCTAAATTCTGAAGAGGTCTGTGGGGGGGCTAGTGGCAGGTGGGAGAGGGACCTCTGCTGTCTTTAAACATCTGGACCAGCTCGGAGACCTGTGCTCACGTCACACGTGAGATCTCTCTGGCGGAGCCTCCCTGTCTTTGGTGATCCTTTTTCATTTTTTGTGCTGAAGCTGTCTTGCCCCACAAAGTTTTCCAACACAAAAGCCACTAGCATAACAGGGCCCACCTCACAGATGGCAGAGGATCAAAACTGTCAACGTGGTTAAATGAGCCAAGAGTCGGGAGTCATGCTCGACAGGGAACTGTGGAAGATGAATAGGAGCATTTCCACCATTTTCTAAAGTCCCCCGCTGGGCTATTGTAAAATGATTTGTGGCAAATTTGTTTTATCAATATGGATGTTTTGAGGTGGGATTTCCTCCATTATGTCCCGTCACAAGCTTTTTCTTTTTTTTAAAAAAAAGGAAAAAACTGAAAAGCAGATTCTGTTTCTTGAAGGGCTGCTCTTTGTTTTAATGTTTCGCATTTTTCTCAGAACCTCCACCACCTCAGAAGCATTTTTGCATCCCTAGTGACTTAAATGGGATTTGTTCGACGTTTTCATAGTTGAAGTAAAGCAGGTTTTCTAAATTTGTAAGCAGTGCATACGTTTGGAGGTGACCTAGCAGAAGCACAGAAATAAATAAAATGTATATTTTCAACTTTCATAAAAGTAAGAGCTTGGAAATAGCAAGTTGTCTGGATCAAGAATGTAAGTACTGTATAAATATGAACTCCTAATTTAGGGAAACACTGCTTGAGTGTATTTGGAAACACTAAGGATTAAACCATGCGCTTCTGATCTCATTATTCTCTGAGCATTTTTCAGATGATATACTAGACATGATAGTGAGACAAGTCTTCATCTGGAAAACTTTCCTCTTTTCAGAGTAACAAACCAAGATATCCTGCAGAAAAACAGCAAACACAAGGTCACCTAAATCCTCACAACCCTAACTGAAGCTCATATAGCAGTGAAGAATGTATGTTATGACTGCACACGCATTCTCAGCCACAAAGGTTATTTTAATATTGGAAATAGCTCATGTTTACAACCAAATGTATTTTTGAAACGGTTCATTTGAGTGTGTTTATATTTTACCAGACCATTTTTAGAAGAAAATGTGTTGTACAGAGGCCCTTGTCACCGTTTGAATTATCCCCAGTGTCTTTCCTTAGTTTTCCAGTTTTATTGAGAAAAATCTAGTATCTATTTAATATATAAAATACAGTAAAACATAAAATATAATACAAAAGAAAAATCAACTCTCTCATAATATATAAGACATAATTTCTAAAATAATATTGATTAAAGTGTCCTCATATTTGCCACTGTTATGAAGACAGCTGTGATATGCAAAGAGTCTTAGACATCTTAGATACAATCACTATTACATATGTGTAAGAATTATGATATAGTATACTGTATGCTTGAGCCTAAGCAATTTGTTCAAAACCTAAACCAACTAGTGTTTTATATTTTTATAACAACTCTGACAGTTGTCACCAAACCATTCCTTTATCTCATTAATGTGAATCTTCACAAATATGATCACAAGACAAGATGAAGTGCTCAAAAACATCCAATCTTACACTTTATAGTAGTTAATCTATCATATTTCCCAATCCAAACTAATTGTGCTGTTAGAAACAAGAGGGGTCAATTCCATGCTGAGAGGTTAAAATAAGACTCTGCTGCTAACACTTTGTGTTTCTACTTTATTTTTTCCACTTTTGATCATGCTACTAACCTCAGCTGGCTTCTTTACAATTATCATGCAGACACACCTCCTTATTCAAGTCTAATTGACACTACTTGTCAGTAGTTCCACATCGTGAACATCATTTGTTTCTCTACACATCCAGGCAGCTAAAAGATTAGTTTTCGTGCTAAAAATATAGTATACAGGATTAACTTTTATCTTAAAAGAAAACATTCAAGAGAACATCTCCACTGAGTTGTTCTTCTGGGCAATGAAGGAACATCACTGAATGAAAACAGTAGAATAATACAAAATATTTAAGGCTTTTGAGCAGCGATTAATTTAATTCCAGGTAGAATTGTATTTTACATTATATGTACAAATAGTTGTTGAAGCCGCTATTTAAGCTTGTTTATACATAGTTATACATATCTTACAAATTGATCCATATGGTTTAGTTAGTACACTGGCAATACTGAGCATTATAATGTCATATTATCTAGCAATCTCAGGATTGCAATATTTTAGCTTTAAATGTACCAACAGCTGTACTGTAGGTATAGCATTGTGATATTGATGCGTATCCTTAACAATAAATATTTCCTTTGCAACTTAAAAAACAAATTAATTTCCACATAGGAATAGAAAAGCATAATTGTCAACAAACTGTTTTTCAAAAGTAGTACAAGGCTCTGATGCTTTTTTGTACATGTATAAATCACTACTGGTACTTCTTTTTACTTGTTAGATATTTTATTAAATGTTAAACAGACAGTTCCAAAGAAAGCACACATACCCATCACACTTGCACATAATTGTACATGCTATTAATTACATACTTGACAGCAATTATCTTATTTACAACAGTTTTATAGCACACAATTGTAAACAGAAGTTGTTTTTTTTTCCTTACAGGGATTCATGCTTTTAAATAAGCCACAGATGTGGAACATTTGTATAAATACACTTTAAAATGAGCATCCCAAATAAAGTGGTGATACTAAGTCAAGTAGTTATTCACTGTACTTGTCCTGAATCAGATGGTCAGGTAGATAGCTGCTATTTTTGAAATCCTCAAGTACTGTTAGGAAACTGGGCAATTCCACAAGATTGATATATAATAGATAGATAAACAGATGGTTATAAAACTGAAGCACATTTTGGAATATGTAAAATGAATATGTAAAATGAATAGCAAAAATGTATTAAAAGTAACAGTTGTCCAAATCATTTACTTGTAACCTACAAAAATCATATGTAAAAAGAGAAAAAAGTCCTCTTTGTGAGAATTCAGTTTTGCTAACTAACAGAAGTTGGCAATTTGTCACCCACTTTCCTGTATTTGCACAGTATGAGAAGTTTAGTTTTGATTGGGAAGGATGAAAACTGGCAGCCTGATTGGCAAAGAAACATTTAGAAATGATGTTTCGATCAACTTGATTGACAATTGTATTTTATGACATATGCCCATTAGAAAAAGAACTTTCAGGAGAGGGAGCTGCACAGAAAATGGCTCACAGATAATCTCATAATTCTGAATGTTAAGCAACAGATGTCAAGCAGAAACAAGGACATCCAGGCCTCTGCTTTCCCTTAAGCTCTTTGTTTAGCAAAGGAGCCATTTATCTGGTTGCCATGGCAGTGATAAGACACGTTTTTCCATTTTCCCATGCTAGATGCATACTAATGTGGGATCATAGTTCTTATTGACAGAGATGAAAAGACTTGACCAGCAAATAATACTGTGGGTTGACTATAGCTCACAACATTCCACTATGTCGAAGATACCATTATTCATCAAGGGTAGTGTGGAACAACCCCCCACACATCAGTAATCAAGAAGGGTAGAGAAAAGGACGGGAATCTAAATATGTACAAGATATCATCAGCTGCACATTTTATATTAATAAAAACACAAAACATTTGAGTATTGTTGGGGATTACATCATTATTAAAAATTTGATGGCAAAAATTAGTCATGAAGATGCTTTTGTAGTCTCAGGAAAAGTTCTGATGAAAAGTAGTGTCTAAGCAAAATGTTACCAGAAGGACATTTTTCAATATGTTTTTTGAATTTAGATCTGGAGAAAAGAGGAAGAGAAAATTAGATTACTCAAAATTTCATGGTGGTTAATAATATATATTGTTTAGAGAGTGCCTTAAAACATAATAATTTCTCATAATCAGACAAAAACAGGCCAGGAGCTGATTGGTGAAGCTCATCTAAATACTCTCTACAGTGTTCAGTGTTCACGTCTGGGGGCCACCTATTTTGTGTTCAATCAAAAAAATTGTCAAAAGGCTTTCAATACAAGGCCATTACTACTAACTTTTTTGTCTTTTTTTCCCTGTTGCTCTGTCCATTAGTACATAATGCACATGTACTAAATATACACATGTATAATATAAGAAGCATACAGAGCCAAAACAATGCATTTCACTCTTTCTTTAAAACATGGAAATTAACGTAATTGTTCTGCCTACTATATACTAAAAAGACACAGTTTCCCACTCTGAACTCTCATATATTAGATACAGTGCATTGTAAAAGTATTTTAACCCTCTACAACAAAACATTTTGTTGCTTCAAAGTTTGCAGTCACAACACTTTGAAGTAGCAATCCAAATGTCATATGCACAACCTACTTTGAACCTTTAAAGCAAAAAAAAAAAAGAAAAATAGATAATTACAATAAAAGAAAACTGGAAAATTGGAAATTGATTCAATAAGTATTCAAATCCTTTGCTATAGCAAATCTAAATGTATTGTAAAAGTGCACAAAAGTATTACACAATTAGTTGAGTATCCTCTGTGTTCAATAATATATTTCAGAATATAATCACCTGACTCTGGGATGTTCCTTGATCAAGTGAATTTGAGATCAAGCCAGAGATAAAGTTCTTGAAAAAGGCTGATTTGTAGAAGAGAACAAAACATATTGAATAACTGTGTGGGCACAGCCTACTCAGTCAAAAGGAAAAAGTAGCTGCATTGTACCACCCAGATGTCTGTCCAAACTGAGCACCCAGGCAAGAACTAAGTGGTGAGGAATGCCAATTACAACTTTGAAGAATTCAATGGCTAACAGCTGAGACGGGAGAAAATGTGCATCAGTCAAGAACATACAGAACAACAAAACTCTGATGTATGTCAGGGTGGCAAGAAGGAAACCAATTCTAAATGTAATTTATCTCAAAGTCTGCTTGGGCTTTGCAACCAAGCACCTGAGCGATCCTACAAAAACATGGCAAGAGGTGTTGTTTTGTCAGGTGAGGCCAGAGAGGAAAATTTGGGTTGAAAGCCAAGCATTAAGTTTGATGTTTGGCATAGACCCAACACAGCACACCTCTCAGTCAACAGCATCCCCACAATCTGCCAAACACTTGAGAAAAGTCTGTTTTGGTCTGCTAGTGATTTAAAACCGGGGCGAAACTTTTTTGCAGGACAATGATCTAAAAGCACAAGGCCAAAGCTACATTGGAGCAGTCTAACAATAAGAAACTGAATGTCCCTAAATGACCCAGTCAAAGCCCTGACCTGAATCCTATTGAGAATCTGTGGAACGACTTGAAACCTGCTGTTCATTAACCGTCCCCAGGCAATTTGAGAGAGTCTGAGCAAATCGGCCAAGAAGAATGGGCAAAAATTTCAAAATTCACAGATATACCCAAAAAAGGAAGAAGGTGTTTACACTAAATATTGAGTTCTTGGATCTGAAAACTTATGCAATCAACCTATTTCAGTGTTTTCATTTTCATGTTTTCATTCATTTTTGCTTGTATTTATTGTGATCTACCTTATAAGCACCGAACATCTAAATAAAATAATAAGTTTAAAAAATGATATACTGTATAGTTCATAAAGTTCACAAACCGGGACACCATATGAAGGGTCGGAATACCTTTGCAAGACATTGTGTCTATAATCTCCATGTTCTATAAGGTCATTTAAAATAAAATTAAAATTTCCTTTTTTAATTTGGAAATATTCAGTCTGATCCAGGCTGTGTCTGTTCGGATGTTGTAACAAGGGTAATACAAGAAGATTACTTGTCTACCAGGAAAAGTAAAATTCCTCAGAATGTGTCACAAAATGTCTGTATGTTAGAGGAGATTAGAGAAGATTTAGCTGTTTCCTTAAATTGGTTGAAAGATATAATAGTTAAAGTGAAAATATAACAGAAAAAACAAATATATGCTAAGTATAGTCAAATATGTCATTTATTAAAAAAATATATAATAATATTAAGCATATAATAAAAATATAAATGTTAAAAAAGTAAAAATATGTTGTCAATTTCTATAAAGGAAGAAAGTGAAGAACAAAGCAGAATAAATCAACAAGAGAATTTTTACAAAAAACACAAGTCTAACCTGGCACTTGAAAGCAAAATTAAACCTAAAACCTCATCTTCACCCAGAAAATTGATGTAAAATAACCCTGTTTTTTTTTTAGCTTTTTTCTTTATTTGTGGTATGGCAATTTAAGATAACTGTTTGATCAATAAAAGAAGCCAAAGGATGTAATTCTGTTCAGAATTTATGGTATTGTTTTCCCACAGAAAGCGTCCTAAATTGTTTGACACTCAATAAGTGAAGCAATGGAAGGAAAAACAAAATGAGACTTTCCAATGGAAAACAAAAGACCAGCCATGGTCATTCATGAAGCCTTTAAAATTGCCCTCAATGAAGGCTTGAGGGAAGTTGATAGCATAGTATAGATACAATAGATATAAAAATCTTTGAACATGGGCGACAATGATCATTTACCAATGGTGATGAAAATTAAAATGGATGTTAACAATAGGGCCTTTCAAAAGACAAAGAGCTGTGTCTTTTGGGCAAAGGTCTCTGCTGATTAGTTTTTCATGAAAACTGCTTTTCAGGGAAATGGATTATGTGCTTTGGTTATGAGAAAAGAACTGTCTTTCTTCCAATTGTGAATTTAATAACAGTATTGAGCAGGTTTAGGGCCTCATCACAGCAAAACATGCTGTTTGCAAATTCAGCAGCATGAACATGACAGCCAATAATGGACTCCTGTAAAGGGCTGTTAATTTCTACTGCCAGTGCACTTTGTTAGATGTACTATTTGTGCCTTGATCTCTTGCTTCTGATCAGATTTATAGCACGTACTGGAAAACATATTGGAACTCCTACAAATCAGAGTAAGAACAGAACTCTGAAACCAAATCCTAATATGGCTAAAGAGCAGGCTTTTACCAGCCTTCGTTACTTTAATTCTTCCCCATCATCACCTTTTGTGAGCCCCTTGGCTCATTCCATTTAGAGAAAGTTTGGTGTCCTGGTCATCCTAACCGGATTGCACTTCCCACAGCCAAGCAGATTGCAGCTAAACATGCCTCTCAAATAGCTCACACACCAAAGTGCTCAGTACCTGGCAGGCAGGGGATATTTAGTTTCCCTTAAAAGTAATCCTAGGAAAACTTTTTTTCTTCCATTGGAGAACAACAAAAAATAAAAACAAATTCCGGGAATAAAGGAGATATATCCAGATGCATTCCTATTGAAGCATGTGTTTTATTTAAAGCAGTCTTTCTGCTTCTGTCAGAGTAGGCAGGACGTGTAGAAAGACACAACTACAACTCCTCATGTTACTGAAGTGCTTTCCAACTCTCCACAGCAAAGGTCCAGGCTTCTGGTGGAGCTTGGTTAGTAAAGTTAATGATCAACAGAACAGAACAGCTTTCCAGGTTGTACATTGCTTCTGATCTTAAGCAGCGTAGGTGAGTAGCTGACACACGCTGCACTCTGTGTGGATAATCATGCATGGTGGAAATTGACAGTGGAGCTGCACAGAACCATTACTCATCCCTTCACCATCATTGTTCCCTAATGGGAGGAGGTTACATAAACAGTGACAGAGGTGATTAGCTGCTAAAACTGAGCCGCAGGAACTTTTTAATTGTTCACCCAAATAAAGATGTTCTTTGCGAGAGCAGGCTGACGTCTACGAGCCTGGGTCTTGGTACTAGCTAGCTATGATTTGGATTCCGTAAATGACATCACAGTTGGTTGAGTGCCACCAGGCTTGCAGGGGTGTCAGTGAGAGACCCCCAGGAGCTGCCACCTTTCCTGGTGTGTTAGAAAAGCTCCTGTCTCATTCTCTTTTACCACAGAGTACAATCCTCAAAAAAACATTTGGTGAATCTTAAAATCTTAAACTATTTGGTAATTCCAAGTGTTAAAAAAGCTACCAATCTTTTTTTAAAATGTTTTCGATTTTATTTGTGGGCCCTAATCAACTGCAGAACTCATCTGTAACTCCTCCTCCTAAAACCGAGAGCAAGAATGATGTATCCTTGTTGTGCAGGTCTAGTGAAGTCATTACGTTAAGTCTCCTCACTTATCACGTCAAATCTTGTGATTTAGCCCTCACAGATTGGAAAGGATAAGATTGTTTTACTATCTATTACTGTTGATGGCATTTTTGAATAAAGTACAGACAGCAAGAATAAGGCTCAGAACAGCAACTGCCGTTTGATTTTAGCAGGGAGAAGTGTGCAATAATATCATGTTGCTCTAATGTCTTAGTGCTTAATGATGACATTATGGTATTGATGCTGCCACACAACAGATAAATCCCCATCTTTGTTTTTTGCATGCCTTTTCATGGGCTTCTTAGCTAAATAGACACTTTGGGTATAGAGAGGTGGCAAATCACCATTATCCATTATACCACTTCCTATACACGACTCCATTTGACTGATCATCAGGAATGATATATGTCCCCACTTCTAATCAAATCCCTTTGTTATTTCAATGCTGTGGTTTTGGGGCTTTATTATTCTTCCTTTGAGAACGGTTTTTGTTGACAAAGAGCTTTGATTATTTCTGGATATGAAGGGGAAAAAATAAATCCCACAAACTCAAAAACAATCATATTTTAATTATGATTTATGATATGGTCAGCGGTGTATACAAGAAAGCTGAAATAATTGTTTGTTAACCACATCAAATGGCGAAAATGCAAAAAAGATTTGGCCCAGCATTATTTTTCCCAGATAGAATTTCATCATTAAGATGATGCATTATAGGGTGTTTCCAAACAATTTGGAAACTGTTTGCCTAAAGGATAAAATAGTTTGATCATGGGGAAGCAATTTGCTGCACACAGATCTCATTTAGTTGCCCTTTCATCTTTAGGCCTGTTGCCAGGCAGCTCCTGAAAGTCTGTTTTGTAGCTGTTATAAAGTTCATTGTTTGTTCCTACTACAAATGGCCTTTCCGTTTCTGAAGGGACATTTCAAAGCTGGTGTTACGAAAGATGCCCAGCCTCCATTAGAAACTCAAATGTACACTCTCGTCCTTTCATAAAGCCCTGATATTGCAGAACACTCCATGAATCGGTAATTTTGCAAATAAATCTTTAGCAGGTTTCCTTCTAATGAAAGTTATATGTAAATTGTTCTTCAAAAATCTTTGGTATTTTTAATTTTGACAACATTTTCCAGGGGAATTCACATCACAGCTTGCAAAGTTGCTACTGTATTCCATATTCTAGTTTTGCCCACTTTCATTATATATAATAAAATATCACTCACCTTCAGATGATTAAGCTCAGGCAATTAATTCTGTAGCTCCTTTATCCATATTATCTGAAATTAATTATTGATCCTGTTTAATTATTGAAAAAACTGTACACTAGCATTTAAAGTCATAAAATCCTTGATCAAACATAAGAAAGTTTATAAATAAGAGGAAGGCTCTTTTTAAATTGAATACTAATAACTGGTATTAAACAGTAACTAATGAACAATCTCCTTAAAACTGAATATAAGAATGACATTTGCGTTTGCACCACAAAGTGGAATAATTCACATATCATATTTAAACTTTTAGATATAATCAACAACCTTTGAAAGAGATATAAACAAAAACTGGGTCACAAAGTAGTTTCTCAAATAGTTTTCTGTCGGTAATTACATAGTTTTCAGAAGGCATATATAAAATGTGCTACTACCAACCGGTTGAGTTAAAATTAAATTCAATCTTGGTTAAATAAATCACGTTTAAAAATCTTAAAGTGACCTAGTCCTTGTTTTTGGTCTGTTTTTGAAATGCTGATGATAAGTGTTACATTTAAAGATAACTTTCTTAGTTTCTGTTCAATAGTAGCAAAAACCATTTAAAAACTAACATGGCACAACATTTTGTTGTCAATTGTAACAATTTTTTAAAAGATTGTGCTTAATTAGTATTATTTATTATCAATTATTATTAATAATATATTAGTATCAATAATATTATTGTTATTTATTATCATTTACTTACAATAATAACAAAACTGTTTTATAAAAACCTTAGACCAATTGTCTTGCAATCATTCTTTAACATCTCCAACTGTAAATGTTTTGAAATTCCTGTTTTAAAACATTTAATTGGAGAAAATTAAATTTAGATTAAGTTGTTGAATTCAGTTATATGCATATTTCCTGGGAATAACATTGACAGAAGTAATTAACATTGACAAATGGAGGTAAAAACTAGATTTAAAGATACTGATTTCCTGGTGAGAGGAAAGGAATTTTGCATAGCCGTGTTTTTTTTTCTGTGTTTGTTTAGTAGTGTAACTTAACTAACATACTATTTTTTAAATTAAAATAGCTAATTACACTTGATTGCATTATTGTAGTAACTTAAAAAATACAACATCAGCAAAATATCAGCCATCTTTAACTGCTCCAGGTAAAATGGTTCCAAATGTCTGAATGACCATTTCATGCAGATATATAAAAACATTCTATTCTATATATAAAAGAGGTGATTTTCAGTGATTTTTAGTCACAAGCATAATTTGGAAGTAATTCTAATATCACAGAGATTCCAGTAAAGCTGAAAATGATATAGTAGTATTATAATGTAGAAAAAAGATTTATTTCACAATAAACATTTTAGGATTTTAAATGGGTTTTATTCAGTGAATGAAATAATCCTGCACTGAATCAAAATGATTTGAAACAATCAGCATTTATATTGTAAATGAACCATGTAGCTGTTATGAAGTCAGTATTTTATGATTGACAGTGGTTTTCTTTTCATATCTGGCTTCTTTCAAAAAATGCCTTGAAATGATTGAATCAATTAGTTACTAACTACCAAAAGGGGCTATTTGGCCTTATCTTGTATGTAATGTTCTTATGTTATCTTTTTTATAGTGTATGGCTCTTATTGATTATATTAATAATTATTATTAATATTAAGGTTTTAATATTTGCATTCATGTCTTGAAATCTCTTTTTGATCCTTTCTTATACAAAAAATATTTTGATTAGAAAATATCTTGATTCCTATCAACAAACGTTGTGTTTTCTTTCTTCTCTTTTCAGCAGGGAATAAACCTATTACTCGTTCCTTTGCAGCCTATACAAGCTGACGCAGCTACCCACCTGAACTATAGATAAAGCAGTATGAGATTGAATTCCTGTACACCCATATTAATTCAGCATATTCTTCTTGGTTTGGAGCACCAGTTGATGGAGCGCTGGTCAAGGAGCAAACCATCTCTTACCATCATCAATGTTCATATTCATCACACTTATGGAGCCTTCTGCCATATGGTTGCAATCAGTGCGTAATACCATCCATTAATGCACATCTACACACATATATGTGGTCTGAGCCTGCTTGTTTCGAAACACACATATTAAAAAAGAGCAATATGGGTACTTATAACTTACATATGATCCGATATAAAGAATACAAACTCCTAACAAGAAAGTTTTGACATGGACAATCAAGTCTGCCATTTGGTGTGTTTCATACCTAATTCACTGTGTCACACTGTAATAGATAGATAAAGAAATGACAAAATGTGATAAGGAAAGTAGCTTCTGTAGTTATGAAGGAGACCTGTAGACAAGCAGACTGTAACAAACTGAAGCTTGTACACTCATTTTTTTTACACCTTGATATATTAGCAGAAACAGCAAAAATGTTTTTTGTATTTTTCATTTTTCATCGCTCTGTTTCTCCTCCTTTCCTGCTTTACTAGAGGTAGATATATGTATTTCTGTCACCTGCTGTACATGTGCAGTTATTGTTTTTCACTCTTATATTTAAATATTCTTGCAGAATGTCATTCAAAACTGACCAGCATTGTTTTGGAAAAGGTGATTTTGAACTATATAGTGGATTATCTGTATTTTGTGCTTTAAAATTGCCAGACAGGATCAGCTATTTTAAAATAATCTATCCATATACCGATCTAGTATTATTGTGGGAAATAAGTTAAACTGTTTGCAAATCTTACTTCCCTCAAGACCCTTGATCAGTCCTCATCACAATTTTGTTATAATTCATAGCTGACTTCCAACCACATCATCTCCGTTGCATGGTATTTTGGCTTTGCCCAGCTGAAAGGAATCAGGATGCCTTAAATTATAGCAGATAATCTCGGCTAGTTAAAACAGAGAGAGACCCCTAATTCCACTCCCTCTCCCACAATATCCCACCCAATAAATTGTTCCATCTGAACACAGAATTGAAGACATATTGAGGGACAGACTTCCTTTCAACTGACAGTGACTCACTCACTCTGATTTTGTTTCTTGTGTGTGTTTTACGTCAGTTTTACGTTTTCAGTTACTGCAAAGGGTATGAGCTCCACCGTTTCCTCTCGCAGGAGATTGGCTTCACTGTTCTCACTGTGTCTGCTCTTGGTACAGCCTGGGCTGATTTCACCTGTGTGCTCTGCGCGCATTGTGGATTGATAGCAACTCCCAGAACTTGTGCTGTATCAGGTCTGTAGACCAGAGCTACACTGGCTCTTACATTTTCACATGTGCTGATACTGTCATTATTAGTCTATTGTTTAGCTGCTCTGGGATATAAGCATAGGTAGTGAATGTTACAAACTGAGCGATGAAGACAAACTTGCTGTCCTTACAACCAAGTTTTCATCATTCCGTATTTCAAACAGAACTTAAAAATGTCCGAAAAGCATTTTTTCCTCATTAATAAAGATCAACACATTGGATTTAGACAATTTGGTGAGCATTGCAGCAGCCTGTAAGCTGTAGCTCAGAGGCAAAACCCATGTTGGACTCATGGTGAGAAATGATCACCATAGTTTTCCCACTTTACCTTGCTCTTCTCACACTTTATTGTTTGTTGATGCAAGCAGTTGTCATAGTCGTATAATAGCCAAAGCCAGCCATTAGTGTGTTTATCTCTTGCACAGGAACTGATGAGCAATCTGCATAAAATTACAGCCATGTGTGGAATTCAGCTCACATACGGGTGTGCGCCTACATAGAGGGGGTGGAGGAGATGTTTAGTGCAGTCTGGTTTTAATGCAGTTCACAGCTCCCAACCTAAATAAGGAAACATTCTGGAAATGAGATTATATTCTGGAAAATACCATAAAAAAGTAATTTATGTCCTTTTATTGTCCTTGAGCATTAAGGGTTTTCGATAACAATGTACTAAATAACACTGGAAGATTAAGAATGAATACAACCAATAATAATCTGTAGTCTAGAAATAAAAATAGCAGTAACAGTAGGAAAGAACCTCCATTAAAGATAGTTTCTCCAATAAGGAGCAGAGGGTTTTAACCTGAAGCTGAATAGCAGAGATAATGCAAGAGATCCCCATTAATTTAGTATTGATACCAGGCAAAGTGAGCAGGATTGTCACTAGCTGATAACAAATTATGCTTATATTTATCCTATTTAAATTATACTTGCTGCCTGTGTTACTTTATAAACTTGATACTAATTTGTAAGCTGATCCATGCTTCTAGAGTTCTGTTTCTCATAGAATTTTTACTTTAGGCTATGAGCACAAGATATCTCTGTACATTGCAGAACATCTAGTACTTCTGTGTCATTCATATAATTCATTTGATTTTTCATTTGAGTTTTCTGGATTGCATTGCTCAAGGTTGCTTGCAGTTTAAAATCATATATTAATATTAATAGTCAGAGCATGGGTATTTTAGTTTCCAGTTTTCTCTTCATTGCATGATTTAATCTGTGCCTTATATTTATAAAAATGCAAATACATCTGTTGCAGAAATAAATCTTCTTTAGAAGCTAATTATTTTCTTTGTAATTTGAGTGATTCAGTTTGTTTATTTAGGGTAACATTCTTCGCAGACCCTTTAAGGTGTGAGGCTGTCTGCATTTTCATTCAAGACCCACACTGAGGCAGTAATAAAAATGGTATCTCAGATATGCAGTATATGGAAGGGGCTTGTTTATTTGCACTGACATTTTAGGCTTGATGATATATCCATTCAATTCAAATAATTAGCACTCCACATGTGTTCATTTTGTTTCATTCCCTTATAATTTCTCTAGGCTTCTAGTATTTACCCCCCTAGCTAAAAGAGGTCATTAAATTGCTGACTTTGTTTGTGGAACACTTTAAATAATATCCTCTGTTTCCAGCCCCCACCTCCACTCAATAGTGAGAGACAAAACCAATCTTGTTATCTTTGAGGACTAAGACTCCCATCTTAGAGCAAATGTAGTTTTCAGATTTTGTCAAAAGTAACTCACTTAACAGAACCAAAGAAAAAAACAGCAGAGAATCAACCCTTAAAAAGATTTCTTAGCCCTCACCATTTCCTTAACAAACCAAAGATGTATTTTAATGTTAAAACTTTGTTGCAGAGTGGCTGCAACAACGTTCGTTTTTGTTGCTATTTTAGTTATTGTAGAAAGACAAAAAAGTGAAGTTTGTGTGCCTTGTCTTCTTTCACATACAAGTTTTGAAGTCCTGTCTACCTCCGGAGTGCTTCAGTATTTTTGTATGATTGAAATCTGTACAAGAAATTTTGTTGTTCATAAATAAACAGTAGCAGTTTCTTAAACCCTGGCAAACAAGGTAAAATAAGCACTGAGGTGTGTAAAAGTAGTTATGTATAATTTGTATGTATATTTGTACTATGTTCTTGTAGTTTGGACACATCTTAAAATGTTTTAACATTTTGTGTGAGACCATAAAAACATATGAGTCTGAAAACTGTAGATTTCCCCATTGCTTATGATCAGTGTGTTTTACAAATGTTATGTTGAAAAGAGAGTTTGGTTTATGGAATAAAACATGAGACTTTTGTGTCTGCATCTGCCTGATTTGCTTTCTTGCCTTTTTTTTTCTTGGCCAAAACTGATGGTGAAGCAAGTTTATGGAAAATAATATGTATTCTGAAGGGAATGGAGAAATTATTAAGATTTGTTTTAAAATATAGTTTTATACTTTATATATAACTTTATAGTTTGCATAAACCTTAAACCTAAAGTGCAGGATCCCATTGAAACAGTTTTCTTATAAACTCCACAACTCAACTCCTAGTCTTATGCCTTCAAATGCCAAAACAGTGGATGAGAATCCCAGCCTACCTTTCAAATGATAAAATTGGAAATAGGAATGGCTGTGATCCTGAGTCCTGTGTTGAATGCTTGCTATTAGCTTTTGTGAGTTACATGAAAGCCCTGGGAGTTACAGGCTATTGATGTATTGTTCGTGGGGGATGCGGAATTATACAGAAAGCTCAGATAATGAACCTGGAAAAAAAAATCATACTGAACCCTTTGAAATGAAAACACTTGTAATGCGAGTGCCCAAATGTACAATTGGCCATGACCATAGTAATGCTCAATGGAGGTAACTTCAGATTCTGTATACTGTATTTTCTTTCAAACAATCCTTATAAATATGTACCCAAGGCCAGATGGTGTCTTATATTAATCATACAGCACAAGCTAACCTTTTCTTGCTTTCTTCCTTGATGTGTTTTGGCTGCATCAGCCATCCCTTCCTTGGAAATCAATTCTTGCATGAGAACTGTTGCTTCTTCTTTTGTGTGGACTTAATAGTGTTATTTATGGTGGATGGAGGAAGTATTTCAGGATCATCCAAAGATGGCAGACAAAGGGAGAAAATAATAAAATGGGGGGCTGGAGAAGCCCCATACAGCAGAAAATCTCAAGTCAGTGATTAATCACCCGAGCAACCATTAAAAGCTCCCTAAGCTTGCTTGTAAACCTTCAGATGCAGGGAATAAAAGCACAACTCTCAACAAATGGGAAGAGGTGCCTCGGATGTTTTTAGCATTTTGCACAAGGCCACTCTGGGGGAAAATGTGCTTTTCTCCGACTTCAATAAAATAATACATTCCCATCTGTCTGCCAGCATTCTGCAATTAATCAATATACATTAAAAGTGTGTGCAGGCTCGGTGCTTTAATTCACAGATTGAATACTGAGGCCTTGCAAAATGGATTAGATAGAATTTGATTGATTGATTGACTGGATGATTGGTTGAACGATTGATTGAATTTACACAATGAAAGGGAAATGGCTTATGTATCAAAAGAATTTCTCTCAGGAAGGACTCGGCAACATTCGCCAGGCATTTTAATAATAATCTAACAAATAATAAAACAAAACAGTACCTGTTACAGGTACTAGCAGTAACTCTCCAGGATCTGATGGTATTCTGCCAACTGTACTCCAGGAAGCAAGAGTTGTTATTCCGAGTTAGCAAATCATTTCCAACAGTCAGATATGGCATCCATGCATAAAGTGAACCTGGTGATTATAGACAAATAAGTCTTAGCTATATTGCATTTAAAGTTATAGAAAAGATCATTAAAACTACACTAGAGCATAATCTGGTGGGCTAGAGCATTCTAAGGGATAGTCATTAAAAATGTTACATTGATATATTTGTTTAAATGAACTGTTAAAGCTTTTGTTATGACAGTAGTAAATACCAAACAGCTTATGATGTGAACAAAACATTGATATAAAAAAGATATTGCAGCTCTGGAATCATGCTCTTTTGAAAAATGGCTAGATCACATCTTTGTATCACTAAGCTACTACTAGAACTACACTATAAACCTGTTTTTATAGAAGCTTGATTAAAGAAGCAGAGCGAGGCAGAAAATAACTGATTTTACAGATTGCTGGTCTTTGGGTAAAAGGTTTTTGTTTGTTTTTGGAGGACACTCTGGACAATCTCTGTGGACACCTTCGAATCCTCACAAGGAGTACCACTGTCCTGCAAATCTAAATCTCATGTATTGATCACATACATAAAATAAAGGATTAAGTCTGGCAACATTAGTACCTGTAATAAGAACCTGTGCTGTAGGAAAAAGGTCATTACTGTAGGACAGAACTGATGACCTTGTAACTACCAATAACCTAAAAAAAATGCTGACCTACAATTTGTTAATTACAATGATTAGAATGAGGAAGATAAACTGTTTTACTGCAAATGATTGATTCACATGCCCCTCTTCGAAGCCTGCATATAAAACTTGATGAATCTCAAACAGTAAGAGGCGGTTTTGGAAGATTAGTGCACTCTGCTATGTGTGCTTGACGTGCACCACTCTACTTTCTGGAGTGTGGTTGTTAAACAATAACACGAAGGAGGCATTGTTTCCACGCTTTCTGATGCATGATATCAAAAAAGGAAAGAAACCTACAGCAGATCAGGCTCTGGCATCTGCAAGGGAAGTTCTCCATTGGCTCTGGCACATTGCGTAGCTAGCACTAAGGAGGTGTTAGCAGGATGACTGCTAGTTTACTGGTATTTCGGGGAACTGTTAGTACCCTCTGGCTTATGGGGATATTTAAAATGAACTGAGACAGAGTTGCTAAGCAGGAACAGGGGTGGAGCTATCAGATAATTTGCTGTTGCTCCCTTGCATGTCTCTGTTGTTTCCTGCAGAATGAGATCTGAGGATGATCAACTATTTTAAAACAATATTCAATAAAATATATCTTGTTTAGCTATTAAACAAGCTCAATACCCTAACATAAGCTCAATATGTTCATGGGCATTTTTGTTTCTTAGTCAAAAATGGGGTTCTAACTTTTTTAGCCCTAAAGAGATTTTCTATCCTTTTCATCCATACTTTACACTTTTTTTTCTGTGATCTTGTTTATATTATCATTATTTAACTTTATAAAATCCAGAGCTGTGAAGTATGGTACCTCATTACTTTCTCATAACCCAGAACCATAATAGATGTAATTTGTCAGGTCAATTAAAATATAATGTTATTGATTACATTTGCTTTCTGCAAAGTAGCTGTCTGCTATGGAAAAGTGCACCCCTGGAATCTATGCTAATGAAGTTTATAACATTTAATGTAAGCCTTCAGCTGAATCTTTGAGTCCCTAGAGATAAAGGGGTTTTGTCGGATAGCTAAAGTGTTTGTTAATTCAAAAGCAAATTGAAGACAACAAAAGCATTCTTAAAGGCTTGCGTCACTTAAAAGGGCTGCTGAAAACAAGTAAAATATTATTAGTTCATTCTGCTTGATTGATTTCCAAGGGATACAGTTCTAGGTTTTATATAAGCATTCAAACACATTTGAATTAAATGCTTAAACATCAGTTTTGCATTTAATTAATCAGTCTTGCAGTGTGCAGAATGAACCCCACAGCCCTGATTTAGCCTTTTTGGGTCTGGGCTGTGTGTCCTCAGACAGCTGTGATCAGGATTCTTCAAGTACATCTGGTCAGGGGGCTGGGTGGGCTGGAGTCGTACAGCTTTTCCTTGGCTTGCTAGGCAGGACTGACTCACATGCTTTTCGTGCTACCCATAGGTTTACAGCACCTTTGGTGATTGTCAATAGTCTTTCAGCTGAAGCAACCCCTCTTATACAGACAGCGTGGAGCTCACAGTCTGAGCAATGGGGTAATGATGGAGATCAAAAGGAAGTATCTCCGGGGAAAGTGTGTGGTCCTCACCTACCTAACCCTGACATTGATAAACTAACATGATTTATAATCGACGGGATGATGATTTATAATTCCTGCAGTGGCACAGTGGTTAGCACTGCTACGCCGCGGGACTGAGGCCCAGGAATAAGTCCAGACCTGCTGGAGTTTGTATGTTCTCCCTGTGTCTGTGTGGGTTTCCTCTGGCTGCTCTTGTTTCCTCCCACAGCCATACTGATAGGTTAACTGGCTTTTGGGAAACTTGTCCCTGGTAGACTATGTTTGTGTGTATGTCTGTATCTATGTCTTCCCCGCACCCTGATGGACTGCTGTCCTGTCCAGGGTGTATGTACCCCACATTGCGCCCGACTCCCCTACGAGTCAAAATGGATAAATGGACTTCTGAATTGCAAGGGCTTAGAACCAAAAACGAACCGGTAATCTATATGTTTTCTATAAGTATAGATATGATATACTGTATGAGAATACAGACAGATCCATATATGTACAGTGTATAGTTCCCATGGTAGAGGACAGGAATTAGTGAAGTTTACAATGTAAATAAATTACTTTGAATGAAGTGGTACAATAAATACTATCTCATCCAGTACCATCTAGAAGAATGTACTGCACGACTGGGCTCTCTAAGATATTGGGAAAAAAATTGATTCTTCACTTTGATTATCTGTTGTTTCCACATTGCAGCTATGCCATCTAAAATTGTTCCAATTTTGTCTGAAAGGACAACTATGTCAACAAAATACAAAGGGGGCATCGGTCAGACATGCCACAACTTATTTCTAAACGATATCTGGGAAACAATTGCGTTGAGAGTGTCTGCAATTGTGTCCATGTTTGGGGTCATTTCGGACACTGTGGCCTTGGAGGGCTTTATTGTCCTTCTCAAGGTTTTTTCATTCTGCTCTGCTCCTGCTGTAATTACGACCACCACTATAGGTTTTCTTCTCCCAGTCAGCCTTGGCTTTGTTAAAGCCCGAATTATGTCATTTCCAATATATAGTATCAATCCAATTGTGTTGCCTTTCTGTCCAACTAAAGAAGGCTTACCAATATTCCTAACAATAGCATGTTTAAAGTCTGAAGGAAACAAAATAATTATGTTTCTATTGTGTTGTTGTAGCCTTGGTGTTGCTCTGGTTTCAGTGCTATAATGAAATCCGGCAAGTGTTAGTTTGCTGTGCATTTACTCTTGCTATATTGTCATCATTCTGTTGTCTGTTTTTCAACTGAATTCCTTACTAGCAAGCACTGGGCGGAAAAAAAATGTCCTTTCAGCAAATAAGATGAAAAACGTGCTTGTTATATAACAATGTATATTACTAATTCTACATGTCGTAGATCTTTTCTATGCAGTACATAGATGCAGTACAGAGGAAAATACTATTTAGATTAAAATGAGAAGTATGAGAATGTTCTCAAAATAGAATTCATAAAATATGTGTTTTTCTGAGAAAATTCTATCACATTAGAACCAGTTTTTCATCTAACAAAATCAAAGGTTTATGTAAATGTAAGGCAAAAAGAATTTTGCCACTGGCCTTTTTGTGTCCTCTGATGTTGTGGCAAACAAAAGAAGATACACTTCAAGTGAAACAATGTAGACAGACAGACGTTTGGAGCTTGGGATTTGGGATAAGGTGAATTGTTGTCCTTTTCATTGCATACTATTTTAAATGTTCTTGAAATGTTCAGTTGCCTGTAGGCTCTCATTATCAAATTTTCTTTTGTTAAATTAACATAAGGACAAGTCATTCTTTCTAATGGCAATAATTAATATTCAAACTGCTTGAGAGAATGTCACTCATTATAGTGATTGAAATCCTGCTTTAGCTAAAAATGTGCAAGTTGAAACATAAACAACATGAAGAAATCAGAAGTCATCACCTGTTAAAGAACCTTGATGATCTGTTGTTCCAGAATTCATTTTTAGCCCAACGTCTATACTATTAACCACACTGGTAAAAAGACTGGGAGTCTGGGTGTGTGGGGGGCAGGACAACAGATTGAGTTCCCATGGGTAGTGTGGCTCATTATAAATCATCTATCTGCTCCAAATGTTACTTGTTTAGTCTGAACAGTTTGTGCCAGAAAACAGCATATTGAGGTTCCAAGTCTTATTGCAGCAATAAACCGTCTAGACAGCCATTTATTCCTTTCTTTGCTGCTTTTTTTCCTGCTTTTCTTAGATATTTAGAGTTCTCTTGGTGTCACAATTAACAGGAAAGAAATCAATTATAATGATGTTGCTTGGTCACTGCTGTCTCTCCAGTGGGACAATGAATTGACCGAGTGACAGACAACATTGTAAGACAATATTGAGCTGTGCTGATGGTTCTGCTGGAGTTTAGGTATATATTCAGAAAAGGCAGAGGGAAAATAAAACTTAGAGTCTGACACAATAAAAAAATCAACTGCTTTGTTCCCAACTGAGCATTTCCCAAATAGTCATTTGACTTTAACTGACTGGCACTGGTAAAAAGGAGTTTAACATAAAATTGTCTTTATATAGCACTGTGATATCTGTCCCTTTGATGTAGAGTTAAAAACTGCTTTCACTTCAGTGTTAGCCCAGTTAAACTCCCTTGGATACAAAAAAAAAGACTTTGAGCCAATTAGGGCTTTTAAATGCCTGAGTAACAAAGCTTTTTTTTCCCAGAAGCTAAGTTGTAATTCTTTTGGTTTTTAACAATTCCTACGTTTTGTTCATTTTTCTATCTCCACAGAATTGGTGGGGATAATGAAGAAGGAGAAAGCACAACAGCTGCATATAGAATGCATAGTGTATATTATTCGAAAGAGGTGTATCACCCTTGTGAAGAATTTCCTATTTTTTACTAAAATTGAGCACAGTATTGTCTGCAAGAGACCTAATGTGTAGATGACCTGCGGCCATACTGTTCAGGGTAATGTCTTCAGACGTGGCATTTTCAAGCTGCACATGGGCCATGCTGTGTCCTTTTCGTAATCACAGCTGATTTATTTCTAGTGTCATGTTGCTAGAACACCTACAGTGTCTTTCTTTATACACTTTAGGAAAATGATTAAACATTCAATAATAAGACAAGTGGAGCCATTGCTGTACTCAAGTCATTCTATGGTGTGAGATGTCCAAGGTCAAATGGCATCTCAATCTAGCACACCCTAAGGTGACCTCAATATTGTTTATTTATGTTTTTAATACTCATCCTTATTTCAGCTAATAAATACAAATCAGCTGGAATGTGGATTTGTAATAATATTGTGACTGGAGATCAGTAAGGGAGCGAGCAGAACGTTTTATGAGCATGGACGTACCTCTTATTGTTTTCATATTGGCTGTGTGGAGAAAATTAAATCACTAAAACCAAAATAAATCTCCTTCCAGGTCATTTTATGTATCTTAAAGCCTTTGAATTGTATTTTTTGGCATATTAAAAGTCCCAGAGATATTTCCCAAATTTCTGTTATTATATCTAGAAACTGTATTAAAAATGTATCATTAAAAGTATTAACATAGCTCTTCCATGATTTCGGTTTGTTAAGTGGTAGATTCCAGGTTCCATGTTACAGATTACTTTTCATGACCAGCTGCCTCATTGTGATCATTTGATCACAAGGATAAAAAAATGTGAAAATTTGTATCATGAGTAAGTAGACTTTGACTTCACTTTCCGACAGCCAGAAAGATTTAGATCAAAATCATAAATGGACTTAGGCTGCTGAAATATATATTTGTATATTTATATTAATGCTCAAAACCCAGGTCTTTAATTGTACAGTGAGAAATCCCAGAAGCTCAGAACTCAAGGTACTGTAGGACTACACCAGTAAGAAATAAGTACCATAAGGTACCATAAAGGGAACCATAAAGCACACCAAAGAATGATGATTCTGAAAATGTTTTACTTTGATTTGTATGTCAGCGTTCTCCGTTTTCCTCTTCTCATCATCATCATGACAAAGTTCTAAATCAGGGGATGAAGGTTAAAAAAGAACTGTCAGTGTCTCTATGGGATTCTAATATTCTATTGTTTCAAAGAGAGAGCCCAGCATTGGACTTTTAAAAAATCAAATCTTTGTTTCAACAGGGGTCGTAAAATTCTTCTTTGTGCTTCAGAAACGTTCCAAGCTCACATGCTATGATAACAATAAGACAAAAGGGAGCAGCTTGTAGCAGGAAAATGTATTTTCGAACTTTTTTCGAACTTGAAGTCCAGCTTTCAAGTCCAATAACAGGACCTTGTGCGAGGCACATTTAAAGTTTGTGCTTTGATTTGCCATGGATTGTTTGTTAGCTTTCTAATAGAATTCTTGAAAAATCTTACCATTCTGTCCCCTCAGTCTACTTTCTCTCTAAGAAAGAATTACCGCTACCCAACTCCATCATACTTGTTACAAATGATACTTCTACACTGAAACTGCATTCTGTCTTTGGAAATGTATAAACGGGAAGTTTGAATCATATATGTATACATTATATTGAGAACTGGGCATTTTTGATGTGTGTGTAAATTAAAACAGACTTTTTTTCTCCACAACATAGTAATTGAGTACAAGTCAACAAAATAATAATTTAATTGCCCAAACTGACCTTTATTATTCTGACAACACACAGATATGCACAAACATTTGCACTCACGTTTTCTTTTTCTGTGTGTGAGAGATTATAATTGAGATTGCTTTGTGCAAATGTTTTTAACAGTGTAGTACACCATGATTAAGTAAGTTCATAGATTCTTCCCAAGATTTGGACTGTTACCACAGCAAATCACAAAACGAAATAACCTTGCAACAGTGATTATCGCGCAATTAGCTTCTCAATAGAAAGCATTGTCTGATGATTAAATATTGACATTGCCGACTGATGTTGGTATAGCGTTCTATCCCAGAGACACATAAATGCAATCCCCATTTCAAAGGAGGAACAAATTCTGTTTCTGTAGTAGGGCAATTACAGTATGATTAGTGCATTGCATGGACTAAAATCACACAATGCACTTATCCTAAAATGACACAGGCCTTGAAAAACATTTTAAAATGCAATCTAGTAAATATTGTTGATGAGAATGATCTTCACTCATTCCAGGACTTGTAAAGTCAATATGAGCTTCTGGGAGCTTATTCTTTTTTTACAACAGATGTTGCAGTGATTATTCTAAAATGATGCTTTAGCTGTCCTGCACTGAACACAGGTTCAGATTTTAGTTTGGAGACCCTTTGGCCAGTAACTTGGAAAGTGATGCTGTTTATGGTGGATTAGGACTACAAGAGAGATTTACACATAATGGACCTTATGTGTAATAAAGAGAAATAAAGAAATAAAGAGGACTGATTAGATTATAGTGCTGCACTGATTGCATTCAGAACTAATTTATTTATTGATAAGCAGGCATAACCTTCAATGTCATTTAAAAAAATGGATTATCTATAGTCACTGGATCAGCTGATACAAAATCCATCCACCCGTTTGTGGGGGAGCTAGAAGCTGTCCTGGCAAGCAATAGACACAAGGCAGGATATACCCTGGACAGGACACATGCCCATTTCAGGGCAGACACAGAGACAAACGCACTCACACCAGGGCCAGTTTTAACAGAAGCAAATTAACTTACTGTACCTATATGCCTTTGGACTGTATGAGGAAACCAGATGACCTGGAGGAAATCCACACAAACATGGGGAGAACATACAGACTCTACACAGATAGCACCCCAGGAATTTAACTTGGAGCCCCAGCACAGCAAGACAGCAGTACTACAGTACTAACCACTGCACCACCATGCAGCCCCACATGCAAAATGTATGGTTTTATTGTTTTTAGCTCTGATACACAATATTTCTGGCCTGCTATGACATAAAACGTTATTTGAAATGTCTTACATCCACTGGGTGATGAAAAATGCTGTCATTTCACTCAAAAACTCCCAAAGCATATTGCTCTTTGTGGACAGTATTGATGACACGGTTCAAACTGAAAAGATTAATTTATCTTCTGCTACAAAATTACTTCTACAGAATTGTGCTTAATGTGTTTGTCTGGGCAATGGATTGTTTTTTTAAGCACTTGGTGACACATTGTAGATCACAGGAAGGCACTCCCCAAAATCTTGCACATTCTATATTAAGTCAGCAACAATTAAATATTATAACATCATAATTATAATCTCATGCATCTGATTATATTTATTTAAGATAAAAGCAGGCCATTCACATATTTCACTCATGATGTACAATAAAACACATTGTTTTCTTCAGTAGAAAGTTGGTAGATTGTTTTTAACAATTGCACTAATTGTAGATATCGCTAAATGTTTATTTTTTAGTGCAACAGGGCATAATAGTGGGTTATTTATTTTCTTGTGTTATGAATTTGCCTTCTCCTGTGGATGTGCAAGTAGAAATCAGGTCATAATACAATTTAGTCAGAATCCAAAAGACATCAGTTAACTTAATTTAATTAGCCTTGTGTTTATATGAAGGCATGTTAAATAAAGTGAACATTTGGTACTGTCCTTTAGTGCATTTTGTTTTCTCAGGTGGAATTGTATTTCCATTTGCATTTAAAACACGCGAAGATGTGATTATGCAGTACCAACAGAAGTGATATCTTTAAGCATAAAAGGTGTTTCCAGACAGGGCACTTTTTGAAACTGAGTACTCATTTTTGAAGTGCTGTGAAATTCTACTCATTTTGATTTTGAACCTCATGCACCTCCTACGTAATGCACCTCCTCCTACTTACTCCCACCTTAAGGGGATTTTATCTATCTCGCAAAACGTTAGCACAGGATAATTAACTGACTTTATTGGAACATCGCTTTACCTCAATAAATGTCAATGCCAGTAAAATTCTTCGTATTTGTTTTCATTATAATCCATTACTTGGATTCCATAACATGAACGTGCAATTTGGGACTTTGATATTCCAGATGGCTATACAGGTATAACCAACATTGTAGTCTGAAGCCTGAAACATTAATTTTGCAATGCACTAATTACTAAAGACTTATAAGCTTGTAGGCAGGCAATCAACACAATCGGGGCAATGACTGAGATCCCGTTAAATTGCAATTAGTTCCATTACATACTGAAAAAGGTGCAACTGTACTCAGATGCCTTTTCTCTTCTTCAAAAGTGGATTCACATATAGAAATGTGAATTGTTGAGAAAGAGGTAACAAAAGCTTAACAAAGGGAACAGACAGAAACACGTCTTGATTTGATATCTTACAACATAAGAACATATGAAACATTATCAAGGACATGCATAATTCAAGCACACAAAGGTACGACTGGAAAAGTCTGCTACATGTATGGATGTTCATTTTAATTCTGTAGGTGCACATGTAGATGTTTAGCTTGACAAAGACTGAATTGACTGTGCATCTTTTGTGAGTTTAATATAATGGAATTCATACATACGAAGTTGCAGAAAACAGCACATGAAATTCAGCCTTTATACAGTACTACTGTCACAGTTCCTCAGCAGGACACAATCCATATTTCCCAAGAACTACTACCATCCCTTGAAGCGCCACAAGCTTGAGCGTGTGTTGAGCGTGTGTGATCTCCGAATGTCTTTAGATCTCTGATCTCTTTTAATCCCTATACCCTCCTACATACACAATGATATCGCAACAGACAACATTTGACTCCCACAAGGATTTCTTTCACCTTAGCAAACCAAAAGGTTATGGCAGAGGCCAGCTCCTCGTATCTTAGATATCGAACATAACATTTTATGAGACTTATTAAAAGTATTAAAAAAATTAAAACTAACATCCATGCTTTCCAACACTTTTACATGATCGGGAATGCACATGAATGTCCACTGTGTGAAGTTCTTACTATTCAGGATATTGGCTTTCCCTTTACTTGATTACATGCTTGAGAGAAAAAAAGCTATTAAGCACTTATTTCTTATTGCAGGTAAGGCATGTGCTAGTTTTTGCCAAAATGTAGATAGAATTCTTAAAATGCTTTTAGTTTCCTTGAGCTTTTTTAAGGGAAGCTATCAGCTAGGGCACACGATCCAGAGTTATTGCTAGGCTGATCCACATTAGTCAACAGTCAGGAGCCATGCAGAATACTTGTAAGTGCTATGGGCTTTAGCGCAGGGACTCATACATTTAGATCCCAGCTGGGAGGCTACAGTTGCACCCTTGACTAAGGTACTTCACTTACTTTGCTCCAGTAAATGTCCCGCATAGTGCATGGGTACTCTCTAGACTCTCACTGTCAATGAGAAATTGTCCTCCGATGTAATTTGTTCTTGAATTTAAATAATATACTTGTGCTGTAATATCAAGGTTCAATCCAAATGCTGCAAAAGCCACTGTGGATCATTTGGAAAGAAATTACACCGATATATGCAGTGGTGGCCCACACGTTTTATATCATTTTGCCAGTGGTCTTCCATGCCTTTAAGAAGCATTCAGTCTGTTCCACCATGTTTTCCATTATATCATGTTTTACTGCACCACTTAGTTACTGTGATTTCGCTGTGCTTTGGTGCACTTTTCTGTTCTTTTACTATGGTATTTATGACAACTTTATAAAGTCAATTTATAAGACAACAAATACTCCACCAACCACCAAGGGGTCTTTAGCAAAGCACAGGTTATCTTCTATCTTGAACCCATGACCTCTTGTTTTGGAATTCAAAGTGTCCGTCCCTGTCTACCACTCCCTCTGCCAGTCTACTGTAACTCACTCCCCCTCAAAATAGCATATCTGCAAATGATTCACTTGCATCTCATGACCTTTTCTTACAAGACTTGTGCAGTACCACTGGAATACTGTTTTGTATAAATAGTGTTATCATTATAGTCTGCTAAAGTAAAGTGGAGTCAATCCATAATAAAATGTACGAAACAAAAGCGAGGCAAGTATATGTAAAATGAACAGAAATATCTTTAAGGTCAACTACCTTAAAACATTTCTATGTAGAGACATTTTCATTGGAACAAACTCCCCAGCCACGATGCTGAAGCCAATATCCAGTTTTCAAGAAACTGGGATTATTGGTTCAATTAACTATTATCAGACCAGCTGGATTGGTCAAATGGCCTCATCTCATTTGTAACCATTCTTATGTTCTTATGCCTTGTTTCACTTAAAACTGCCTAATAAGAGCAATAAGAGCAATAATTAGCAACAGTGGGCAGATTCCCTTGTTGTTCTTTGTTTTCATGTGACGGATGAAGTAATTGCCTAAAAAGGACCTTCTTTTTTTACCTGTAAGAGCATACAATATCAAACTGATTGAAGAGAGACCATTGAAATTCAACACTTGCGTGTACAGAGTCTTAATATTTTCACAGTAAGAGTTGACTGGATTTCTTATTCTACACCACATAATTGACCTAATTTGCAAAGGAATAACTGTAATACTTTGAAATGGTTTTAAGAAAGATTCAAAACATTTTTGATATTGTCTTTCCCTTACTCTTCCTTCCTTCAACTTTTAATGGTTAATGGTTATAATTGAATCAGTGTTGTCAAAAAACCTGTGGACACAATTGTTGCAGACCCAAAAGGAAGATAGAATTATCATTATAGTCTAACATCGTTAGACTCAGGGGCATGGGCAATTCAGTAGTGAACCTTTGGAAGAGCTCTGGACATCAGTGGTTTTGAATTGAGTGCACAGGGGCATAGTACAGTCGCAAACATTAACCAGTCAATAGCTGGAAGCATACACCTCTGTATAGTTAGGTCACAATGGCCAAAACCTCAGCATAATTAGAAAATGAATGAGCATCGAGGCTTGGAAGTAGATCCATCTGGGGTAATAGTGAGTTATAGATGCAGGACAGTTTGCATTAGATACTACTTTGCTATAATTGACACCGCCAACTTTAGAGTTAAAT
The DNA here is from genome assembly GCF_040954835.1 of Lepisosteus oculatus. Taxonomy (NCBI): domain Eukaryota; kingdom Metazoa; phylum Chordata; class Actinopteri; order Semionotiformes; family Lepisosteidae; genus Lepisosteus; species Lepisosteus oculatus. Next base: position 11,710,748 of record NC_090711.1, read on the forward strand.
CGATCAATGGAACACAGATACCAGGACGATTGAATATCTAGGAAAGAAGATCGTGGGATTTGGTATCAAAATGCAGTCAAATACCTTTCATTGTTCCAACTTTCATGCATTCATGAAAGGTTTGTACTTGGTGCAATTATCATGTAAAAACATCAAATGTTGGCTGGGTGTAATATAAAACATAAAAATTAAAACCTTTATCTGCAAATTTCTCTTAATCACATTAATTCTAATAGAGTCTGTCAAAGGCTGTGAAGTCCACCTGATTACATCAGTATGACATCAATATGACAGTTTATGTCTACAAATATCTTCTTTTGAAATGAAACTGCAACTTTACAGGGAAATATGCAGGAGATTTTTGCAGAAACCAAACAGTATACACAGATTATTTTTTGTGAATGAGCTACTTCCAGTCTTGATAAATAGACTCAGATTCACTTTTCAGAAACAATGTGGAGAAGCTTCGGAGAACACACACTGATCCCCAGTTCTCCTTGCTCAGAACTACTCAGTTTCTTTCATACAAGTAAATTTGGCGTTCCTGTACAATTCCAAACAGAAAGGGTACCTTAATTTAGAATAATTAAATATGTCTAATCTTATGCAAACCTCTAAAACTATCAATGTCATTAGACAATAGTTTCAAACATAAACACGTACAAACATAACAGCAATTGTTTTAAACATGGTAAAATTACTTCAGTCATTGTAATTATTGTTGTAGTTTCAGGGAGAAACAAAACATTTAATGAAGGAAATTGAATTACAATTTACATACATGTACTGTAAATTACAGTATGGACTATGGAAGAGATGTTGTTCAATATTGTAGTCTTTATCATTCACATCTTTTAACCAAAAGGTGGAATCTTGACAAAACTATCAGGCAAAGAATACATGTCAATTGAGAAAAATAATTCTCTTTGAAAAAGGCTTAATGAAAATCTAACTACAAAAGAAGGGCATAAAGATGAAAGACTGTCTGTCTGCTGATATGAAAGTCATCATGTTAAAAAAGCTTTTCATACATTTTCTTAGGAAGCAAAGAGTAATATAGCACGTAATTTGCCTTGGACACTTTAACAGTTGGCTCCTCACCTGCATTAGAAAATGGTATATTTTCTTTTTCAACTGCCTAGACTGCAGTTTCATTGGCTAACTGCTTTTATTGTGTTTTAAATCAACTTCTCCATGGAAATAACAGTAGCAGTTGTTGTTAAAACAGAAAATATTTCCATCCATTCCAAAAACTCAAGATATGCTGTCAGTCTCTTTTATATAAACCAGGTTATAGTTCATATTTCAACTGCACAGTGAGTGAAAAATCAGCTTTTTGGTCAATGCTTTGAATTCAGAAATATCCAGTACCTGGATAACGATTTGAGAAATTCTGAATGTTGTGCTTGCTGTGTTTCAGACATTGAGGAAATTAGGTGGGCTTGCTGGAGAGGTCAATATCAGCAAATATATGTGTCTGCTAAGAAATATTGAAGACATCGGAATTCTGAAATTGGTTGATTTACACTGAAAATACAAATACTAATATATGACAAAGGAACATAGGGAAAATAGATGTAAAAAATAAAAAAAGTGCCGCACAGTAATTACACACTGTTATGTAAACAACCTGTTTGAAGGAATACTTGCCACATACAGCCTAGAGCACATTATACCATGGAAATCTTAAGAACTCAGCATCACAGCAAGTATTGCAATTTTATTTTAAAGGACACAAATATTCACAGGCTTAGGCAGAATGCTCAATAACAACGAATAATTTACCAAAACTTCAGACTGATTTGAGTTTAGATAGCCCAGCAAAAATATAAGATATCTTATAATCGTGCCGTAATTGTCCATTGTGCTGTATATTTTCTACTACAAACCTCAATTAATTTATTTAGCTGACTCTATCACTTTTCTAACCATTTTGTATTGTATATAGTTAAATATTTCACTGAAACATCTGAGTGGACAACCTTGTTCAAGAATGCAACCTCTTACAAACATAACCTCTATAGAAATGTCTTACTTCTGCATAGAAAACTTGGGATATTTCTATAGAGGTCTATTGGTCATTAACAATATGAGGGGCGCCAGTGCCCCACCCAGGACTTAAGCCACATGCAGTTTTAAAAAAGACGCTTGAAACGACGCTTTAATCTTGATTAAATTATCCTATGTTTAACTTTTAATTTGGGTTCCCTCGGCAATAAAGTGAGTGAATCAACGACTTGCATTTATCTATCTTCAATAACAGCTCAGTCCAATACATAGTTGTTATGAGCCAGAGCCTAACCCGTTTAGATAATTAGCTCAAGGCTGGAAACTGGATACATTCTTAGTGGGAGGGCAACTCATCGCAGGACATTTATAATATATGTGAACATTTTTATACTACTTATTTTATTCTACATATAGTAAAAAAAAACTCATAGATTTGTCTTTTTTCATGCTACAACACTTTTAATGCCAAACCCGAATTCGAGGAGGGAAAAAATTAGAGGCGCGCTTTTAGAAGCTACATATAAACACACAAAAAAAGGATATTTAATAATTTAATAATGAACTGATTCTAGACAGGTTTGGAAATTCAAGGACGTGATGGAAAAGGCGAAAACGTGTTTTGTGTTGAAATGACTTTTGTAACAGTTACAGTAAGATGCAAACTTTCGAGAATTTTATTTTGGATAACACGCGCATTGTTTAGATAACAATCCGTTTGCTCGGGCTGCTTTTGCTGGAGGTGATTCTAATTCATCCAGCTGCTTGCATTAAAAAAAAAGTCCTTTATGTCACGGTTTTACGCGTGTGGGCGATGGGAAGTAGTCCGGTCCGGTCAGAAAATGAAAGAAAAAGAACTCTCCCCCTCCACAAACAAAAAACAAACTACAGTTCCCATAGTCCCGAAGCAGGGTGAATCTGTGTTAGTGTTTCCCTGGATGCTGTACAATTTCTCACTCTCTCGCTCCCTCTGCTCGATGCATGTTCTCTCTGCCCCTACCTCTCTCTCTCTCTCATCTCCCTCCCCCTTTTTGCACTCTGCGTTTCTCATCAATGGGTCTTATTTGAATAATCTGTAAGCACTTGGATTGGAGCCAATCAGCTGTCAGAGACCCATGATAAATCGCAATGCATTATTGATAATCATAATTACTCTGACATGCGCATTTCTACTTGAAGGGCTAATTTCCCAACTCTGAGAATTTGTTGTAAAGAAGGGAAAAAAATATTGTTACTATTTTGCTCCCGATGGTGGTACCATGTCGAGGCGCAAGCAAGCCAAGCCGCAACACATCAACTCCGAGGAGACCGGTTCGGCGGAAAATGGTGAGTTGGGTCGGCGGAACTGTGCGAACTGAAGCTGTTTGGAGTTTAATCAACTAGTGGAAAGTAGATTTTTATTTTTTTTTTACTGTTTTTCCCACTTTTGGTTGCACTTTGGCCAGGATCGTGACCCTTGGAACTGACCGTGCGCTTTACTAAAGAATCTCTTAATTTTGACGGGGGAAAGAAATTGTTCGGCATGATCAATCTCATTGCACAGTTGATACGTTTTGCTGCTTATTATGATTTTTTTAAACCTTTGACTTGGGTTAAGTTATAAATAGCAACATTAGTTTAACAAACGGTAATCGGAGAGTGATCAATAGGCTGCAACAGAATATGAGATGGCCGGAGAGAAAGGAGTTGCCTATTGCTGACCAGTGCATGCTGTTATCTGTTACTTTTTTTCCACAATATGCACCGATTCCATTTCTAACTTTAAGAGCTCGCTTTTTTTCTCTTTTTCTCTTTAGGCTTTAGACTAGCTTTACGTATTTTAACTCACGCTGACCATTAGATGCGATTCGCCCCTGTGTGCTTTTGGCGTGGCTATTGATCTCATTGAAACTTGTTCGTGATGGACGCTGGTCAAAACTTGAAAGAGAATCCAACCGGCACATTGGGTATATTTGGACTTTACTGATAAATCTCTTTAATTGCGTTTTATGATGAACGGGTAGTCGTTTGGGTCTTAGTTTTAGGTTATTAAACGTTTGATTTTTTTATATATATATAACTGTGCCTTGAGGTCGCGGCCGCAGAAGACCCTATACCATGACCCTCACAGCCATCTTTGATTTCCGACTTGCCAAAATAACATTTTTTTTCTTCGTACAAACCTAATGCTATTTTCATATTTATTTTAATGCGCCAGGTGCGTGCCTCTGGGGGGGAAAAATGCTGTGACAGCATATTGCTGATTTTGTTTCGTTTTGTCAAGTGTTAAATTATGACCAACTTTAGTCTAAAAAAAGTTGCCCCACTATTTTAAATAAGTGAGATTAAACGCATATAAATATGGTTGAATGTACCTTAAAAAACGCAACCAATCAGCTTCTTACATGAAGTTTTTTTTTTACAGGAGGGTTTAGTGTATACGTTATTTTTTATTATTGATTTATAGGATACATACCAATATAATTTAAAGCCCTGAGTCTCTTCAGATCTGTAGTATTTGGGTATCTACTGTTGAGGAATGATTCTTTTTTTTTCTTTGCCTGGGATGGTTTTTGGAAAATAAATTGGGGAGCCCTTAAATGGTCATCTTATTCGGCTTTATGATTGGGGGGGGGGGGGCTTTATTGGATGATGGCAAAACCGAGTGAAAATAGTTTGAAACCTCTATTGTTTATAGCCTTCATTTTATTGTCCCCTTTAAACAAAGGTGCCTCAACATGTTGGTAGCCATGAAATGTGACTCATGAAGAGTAAACTGACCAAAAGGTAATAAATCCCTAGTTTAATGCATGACTGTTTCCTTTTGTGCATATGGAGTGGTGGGGGATGGAGCGGAGTGTTGTAGGGGGTCGATTTGGAGTTTCCATATGTAAATAGTTGAAAAGCTGCCCCCAGCACCCGTCCTTACATTGCAAGCTGGTGTGACGCATGTACTCAAACTGGGAGATTAAAGTGAATGACCGGAGAAACGCCAAATTCATAACGATAATTACTTTTTTTCTGCTTTTGTAATTGTCCAATAAACGTCTACCCGTGCATTCGAAGTACTGTTTTTCTAATACAACCAAAGTTTTACACGTGTAAATTTCATTAATGAATTACTGGCGTCAATTTTTTTTTACTATACTGCAAGACGTCGCATTCTTGTTTCCGAGAAAGGGGTTGGTTTTTAGGATCCAGTGCGCTGTCTTTCTGCTCTAAAGAGTTGTTCCATTTAGTAAATCAATCTACAATCTCTCAAGTGGGTAAAGGTACAGCACTGTAGGTGTCCTTCTCTCTGGCGCCCTCGCGGGGTTAAATGGGCTACTGCAACGCTAAATCTAAAAATCAGAAATTCAAGCTTTCATGAACACGCATCGTTGTTAATAGCCGCTGTTCCATATCTGTAGAAATAACCGAAAACAAGTTCAATGGAAGAGGTTTTCCTCGCATCACTTTGAGAGAATGAGGTTTGCGTGGTTACTTAATGTTATGTGTGTTTAATTACAATCAGCATTTAAAATACAGTATTGGATACTTAAGTATTTTTAATTGCCTCTTTGTACACGTCTCTAGAATATGTACAACAAATCTAAACTATCGATTTACTTTTACTGTAGCTGGTTTTATTGCCGCTATTAGTTACTCATACATATTTGATACTTCTCCTTTTCTCCTATTTGAGGTATATACAAAGGTATTGTTTCTTTTCTAACTAGAACTGGTTTGAAGAGTTTGTGCCATTCTTAAACAATGCCATTTGCAACATTTTCCCTCTAGTCATCTGTTGGGCTATTAACAAGTCTGGCCTGCCCTTTCTTTTGCACGAAAGAATTAGCATTTTTAACAATTAGGCTCTTAAATTGCTGCTTGCAGTCAGTTACAGACGAATTAAATATCAATGCAGTATATTCATTTCTCTCTGCAACCAGCAACACCTTCGTTCTTACAGTGGGGTTTGTTTGAGTCAGGGGTCTGTGAATTTAAATTGGATAAGACGTTTGAGATGTCTTCAATTATATCATTGCTTTCTGTTAAAAAAGGCACTATCACCAGAAAGTAGTATCCTTGCTTGTTACTGTTTTTTTTATCAATATTAAGTGTTTACCTAAGCATAGATATTCTATAAGGAGTGAGGGGGAGAAGGAGATATTTTGGCATATTTGTTAGACGTCAATGCTGCTGATCACATTGGAAAACATAGCTGCCTGTTTGCTAGTATAGATGTACATTGTCAGTTTTTTTGTTTTTAATTTAATGTTGCTCAGTCCTTTGAAAAAGATCTTCCTTTCTTGAACTTCACACCCTAACCTGATGATTAACTGTACAGCTCTGAAAGGTTCTGTATTTCCGTCTCCCTTATTTTTTTTTCAAACCTCAAGAGTCTGCTTGCTTTTCAGCAGGAGCTGTTGCTGTGACCCATGAATGTAACTCATTACAGTCTACAGTCTGTACAGAAATATACAGGCATTGAATTTGGCACTTGGTTAAAAGCATGCCTTTGACATTCTTGTTGTGACTCAAACTTCATAGTAGATAGCTCCCAGTCCCTGGGCCCTTGGCTTGAAACAAAACCACTTGGTGACATTTTGACAAAGCTGCTGTAGTAACCTTTGCCTCTCGCTGCCTGTTGTGCATGGTAGGCTGATGTCAAACTTACAATAACGGGCACTTTGCAATTGACCTTGACAACAGAGCTTGCACTTTAAGGCTGGCTAGGATACAGAACCTTAGTGTTTCACTTCTCCCTTTTTCTTAAAGAGGTGGCTTCAGCTGTTGGGAGTTTCTTAACCTAGAGTGCAATACGTACTTGATCTTGCTTGAGAACAGCTTCCCTAGACAGACATCCTTATTTATTAAGTATGGTTCTCTTAAAACGCTTTTCTTAACTGAATATATTGAAGTGAATACCATTACTCATGGTGTTTAACTCTTATGGTGTTCATTGATAGACCACCGTTGCATACTTGATTTTATTCTAGTCTTGGAGGAAGTTATTTTTTTATGGATGTCATTCTTTCTGAAGCCAATCTTTTGTTGTTGCATCATTCCCTTGTCTCCATTAAAATCCTGATGCAAATCTTTCCAAGTGTAGGCAAGCTTATGGAAAACTTCTCAGTCTCGGAATTTCAATGCTTGGTGTACATTATTCCAACCAAGTGGAGTATGTGCCTGTACTTTTGCATATCGTTTTGGTTGTCCAAATTCAATGACTTCCTCCTGTAAGAACAGGAGGCCAACTACTCAGTGCTGGTACTGTGAATTAAATTATTTACAACAAAACTCCCAGTAACTACAAAACAGCCAAAATGCAGCAATCTTGGCTCTTGTCCCGAATGGTTGCATGGGTGATAATGTGATGGCAATATTTTGCATGTATCCCCAAGACCAATTTCAAATCATGTGCAGTTGGTGGAAATTGATCCGAAACTCTTTCCTTGGCATTTTGATCTTTTTCAGGTTTTTGACACTAGCTGTCTTGTATAAGCCAAAGCATTTTTCTACGCTCATCAAGCTGGTTTCCTTAATTTTGGTCCCTTTCTACCCCTAAATAATATTATTTTGCCATTGCTTCATTGCAATTTGTGCAAGTTTGTTTGTTTGGCCAGAAATGCAAACTGCTTTCAAGTAGGTTTCTCCTTCTTGCAGGCTTAGTTTTGAGTCTCCATTAAAAGCCACTAGTTAAGGGTGGTTGCTTTTTCCTGCTGCCATTTGTTTTATAAATGGGGGATAAAGCATTTTCAGCACGTGCTGCATAGACCTGCCCCCTCTGATCCACTATCACAGCTGCTTCCCCTCCTCAGCAGATGCTAATGAAAAGCAGGGGCTCTTGGTGTTGGGCCACAGCAGGTATCTGCTCACAGGGGATTTGCCATGGTATTTGGTAACACTGTTTCAGCCTTTTGTAATATTTAGCATTTGATGGAATGCCTATTGTGACAAGCAAATGGATAAATACTGTGACCCCCCCTCCCCTCACAACACACACAAACATTCCTGATAAGATCTGGGCTAATGTTTAAACCTAAGTTTGTATTCTAAATTATTTTCCGTTATGAAAAGCAATTATCTCCAGTGATTTCCTAGTTTATTAATGCATATATTTTCATATAATGAATAATGATCACTTACTATTAATGGTGACTTCCCAATTTCCAATAGAAACAAACTGACTTCACCTTTGCTTATCTGTAATGTCTTCCCATCATCTCATTGGTTATCAGTTTATCCCTAGCAGATGGTGACAATGTTGGAATGTATTGGAAGTTGAAATTAACTAGTGGAAAACAAATGTTTTTACAGTTTTCAGGTAATTGGAGCTAATTGTAAAAAAAAAAAATTAACTGCAAATCGCCTTTTTCTACTTTCTTGGCTAATTTCCATTTTTATAAACGCTCTCTACTTTTTAAAAAGCACCTCGGAGATATGGTCTCCCTGAGTGCAGATTCTTTAGTTGTGTGTCACTGTTCCCTGCTGGGAAACACTGCATTCCCTCCATTTATTGGATTATGAGCTGCTTGGAGATTACATTCCTGGAATTCTGAGTTTGGAGGACAAGAAAACAATGGAGATACCTCAATGGTTCATTTATTATTTGGATTTGTGTTTCAGGTCATCTGAATCCAAAAGGTTTTTGTAACCTGAAATTTTCAAGTTAAAAAAAAAGAGCTACCCTGATTTTTCTTCTGCGTAAGGGCTATACTGTGTTTGGTTAAGGATTTTAAGATTACACATTGTTAGATTTATTTATCAGTTACCTCTTAAAATGTAGTAAACGTGTGAAAAAAATTTTAAAAGCTCAGCTGGGGGTTCCTGTACAGCACTAATAGCTAGCACTGCTTAACCCAAGTCCTTTTCTAGACTTGGGTGGTTTGCTGTGAATCTGCATCTTCTTCCTGTGTCTATATGGTGCTTTCTCTGGGTACTGTGGCTTTGTGTCACCTCCCAAAGATACTCTGGAGGTTAATTTGTAGTGTGCCATTGGGAACAAGAGTTAAGCCTCCTTTTTCATTAAACTTGGCTGTTGCCCTGTCATGAGTAGCTTTCCCTCATCACTGACCCTAAATTAGTTGGGTTAAAGTTCTGATGAACAAGCTGGGGGTCCCATTGTTTCTGTCTGCAACTCCATTGGTGTCTAGATGTGTGAGCATCCTCCTGTCGGTGGTATCTTGTTTCCCTTCCTTCACCTCAAACAACAGTATATGGCTGTGTTTTGCACAAAACATTTGTTTTGCTAAAATGAAATATAAATGTATTTCATTAGATAAAATTGGTTACGGTAAGGCTATTTTTTTATGTGACCAGTTAGATTAACCTAACATTGGGGAATGCACTTTGTATAAGTGATGACAAGCATCCCCTCTGGGTTTTTGCTCTTCACTTCTCTGTGGATTGACTGTTAGTCTGTAGATTAGTGGAGCAGTCTCACTTTCCCTATCAAACTGGAAAAGCTGTGGTGTTAACCAGTGCTTGTAAGAATGTTTTCTCTCAAGCATTGGGCTGGCGGGGGCCATTTCTCTGATTTCGTACTTTGTGTAGATTGTGAATGTTAGCCTGTGTTTTTGTTTTTTCACTCAGCTGGTTTTTTTTTTCCTCCGTGAATAATCTGGCAGTATTGTTGTACTTGAATATGATCATACAGGGGACCAGCTGTAGTTCTGGAGATCTGGTGTGTATGCAAGTTCTTGTGGCCTCTTTAAAGCACTAGTATCCGAGGAGCCGAGAGGATTTGGTAAAGTGAAAACCTATAGCCACCTCACTGGTGCATCCTGCGTTAATGCATTCAAAACTGGCAGTTGATCCCATTTTGCTTTGAAAGTTCAAGATAGCAGGTCAATTCAAGGTTATTTTTTAATTTTCTGTGATCTTGGCAGGAAAGAGATTTGTTAAATGGAAAATGGCTTGTAGACACTTTAGTCTGCAGATCTAACATTTCTATTTGATGTATTGGATAGGCTAAACATTGTAGTTTTGAACACACCATTTCATAATGGATCCGCATCACATTCTGTATGTCTTCTACTTAACTTGACGTATTTCAGTTAGTGGCGAGAACTGGGATTTGTAATAAATTAAACCGACCATATTTTGTATTGTAAAAAACATTAACACATTAATATCTGTGAATGAAAACTGGCTATTTTGGGAGTGTCTCTAGATTTTCTGAATTGTGACGAGAATGCATTTAGTTGCCTTAAATGAAACAATCCCCATTGTAATGTTGTGATTGTAAGACTAGATTGGTTAATATTCCAGTGAGAGAAAGTGAAATACTTCTATTTTCAAATGTTCTTGCTCTTTTAAATGGCCAGTCTTGAAATTTGTTTGGGTTCCACTTGTGTTGCTTCTCAGAGTGGAGTAAGTAGAGGGTTTGATCTATCTCCTGCAACACTTTGTGCAATTTGTTCCGAAACATTCAATTTATCCAGTGGAAACTGCAGTATTATAAAAACGAACTATTTTTAATTTAACCAGGCTCATGTCTTCTGTAGCTTTTGTATACAGCTTTCTTAAAGAATATGACCTCGAAATGTATGCCTAAATATTGAAGTTAATTTAATTGACTACTCAAGCTGTCTGAAACAAAGACAATACTGCCAAGAACAGGGAACTCGGCCCTCAAATACCAGGATCCTGCACGATTTAGAGGTACCTGCTCAAGAGCTGGAAAATATTGGACATTTTCTGTAGTTAAGTCATGAACATTTTCAGATGAGAGAAAAGCACCAGATCATCGAGTGCTGCACTTGTTTCTGGTTGTCAACCCCTGTGCTAGGATTCCCCCCAATCCCAAGACGGTTCTTTGAGCTACTTGTTGATCAGTGTGATACATTTAATACCTTGATTTAAAGTGTTTAGCCTCAGTCTTTTTTTTCCTTTTTAGGGGCTCTGCATGAAGGCCCAACTGAAGACGAAGGGACTGAGGCGAAGAGAAAAAGGATTGAAGAGACCTGTGTATGTGACAAGTGCTGCGCGGAGTTCTTTGACCAGTCCGAGTTCCTGGAGCATCAGAAAAATTGCACTAAAAGCCAGCAGGTGGTCATTATGAAAGATGGCGACGGAGGGGTAGTTCCCGACTTTTCACAAGGCTCACATGAGAGTTTCCACACTGAAAACCCGGAAGGCCTGTCCCCTGGTGACCCACAGTTAAAATCCCAACTTGGGGCAGCAGAGAGCATGGAGGAAGAGACGGAAATGAACCATGAGGAGCCCCCAAAACGAGAGGCACCGGAAAACCCTTCTGTTTCCTATTTGCCAGCCCCCAAAATGCAAAACACTAATGTTACATTGGAGACTATGCCCAGCACTAAAGTGGCTGTGACTCAGCATTCATCTGATTTGCCTGGTAAAACCTCTCAGCCGCTAGCCAGCTTAAACGCCATCCCTATGATTCTTGAGCAGCTGGTGAGTTTGCAGCAGCAGCAGCTTCAGCAAATCCAGCTAACTGAGCAAATTCGGATCCAGGTGGCCATGATGGCTCCTCATGGCCTTCCGTCTGCTGTTGGCGCGGCTGTAGACCCCTTGAAAGCCCTGGGAGCTCATTTGTCGCAACAGCTTTCTGCTGCTGCTGCCTTGATTGGGAAGAGAACTGGTTCACAAAGCCTTTCTATTGAAAGCCTGAAGCAAGGAAAGCTACCTCATTCCCACAACATTCCTGCATCTCTCTCAGGAATTGGAGGAATGGTGCCCCCTAAGCCAGATGGTTCTAAGGGTCACCCCAATTTAGTTTCCCGGCTTCCGACTCTGTTGCCTCAATCTCCTGGAACCTTGGCTTTCCAGCACCCCTTCTCTGCCCTTTCAGCTGGTCTGGATCCCCTGAAAAAAGGGAAAGGCAAGCCACCCAACATTACCATTGAACCAAAGACTGGGTCGGAGGAGCCTCTGTTTAAGCACAAGTGCAAGTTCTGTGGAAAAGTCTTTGGAAACGACAGCGCTCTTCAGATCCATTTGCGCTCTCACACTGGGGAAAGGCCTTACAAATGCAATATATGTGGAAACCGGTTTACAACCAAAGGAAATCTCAAGGTGCATTTCCAGAGGCACAAAGACAAGTATCCACACATCCGGATGAACCCTCACCCTGTGCCAGAGCACCTTGACAACATTCCCACCAGCAGTGGGATTCCTTATGGAATGTCTATGGTTCCAGATGAGTCCAACTTTGTAGACAGCAAGCCGGTGCTAGGACTGGCCTCTGCCTCTGGTTTTCACCCACCTGTGCTGCAGAATTTCAAACCTTCCCAGGACAGTAGCGAACAATATTCCCAGAGACCGTCGTCTTCAGGAAGCGACGGCACATCCATTTCCTCTAGCATGTTCAACCAGGACACGGGTTCAGACCAGAACATGGAATCCCCAGAAGGCCTGGGCTGCCTGCCCCATGTGAATGGCACTGCTCCGAGTGAGCAGAGCTCCGGAACTGCAAAGCTTCAGCAGATGGTGGAGAGCCTCGAGAAGAAGACCGATGACCCAAATGAGTGCGTAATCTGCCACCGTGTGCTGAGCTGCCAGAGTTCGCTGAAAATGCATTACCGCACTCACACTGGGGAGAGGCCTTACAAGTGTAAAATCTGTGGGCGGGCGTTTTCTACCAAGGGCAACCTGAAGGCCCATTATGGTGTCCACAGGGCTAACACACCTCTGAAGATGCAACACTCGTGTCCCATCTGCCAGAAGAAGTTCACCAATGCTGTGGTTCTACAGCAGCACATCCGCATGCACATGGGAGGCCAGATTCCCAACACTCCACTGCCGGATAATTCTTTCGAAGGGTCTGAGATGGACTCTCCCCTTCTAGACGACAAGGCTGTTGAACTGAACAGCTTTAACGAAGAGAGCCTGGATGAGCCCGAGGTGGAGCAGGAGACGCAGGAAGCTGCCAGCGACGTCCCGAAAGCCCTGCCTCCCCCTCCTGCTGTGAAAGAAGAGCAAACTGACTCTCCACTGCCATTGTTCTCCAGCATTGCTGCTTTGGAGAATCACATGAAAAATGTCGCCTCTTCTTTGAACTTGCAGCGGCAGACCAGCGTCATCTCGGAAGGTGACGGTACACTAAGCGACTTGCCTGCCATGCCCAGGGACCAGGATTATCAAAATGGCAGGAGCCCAACTGTCTCGGATTCCGTCTCTTTCCTGTCGGCATCACCAGTGGACAGCCAGGTGGGAAGCAACCAGTCCAAGTCTCCAGACTCTGCTATCCCCGAAGACGGCAGTAGGGTGGCATCCAGAACAGAGTCCGATAGTGGTTCTCTTGATCCTGAACCCAATGGTGCTCTGGATCTGACGTCTGCCACTTTTGTTCCCAAAGCAATCAAGGAAGAGCCTGGTCTGTCTATTTCAAATGGTGACTATGGTAAGTCTTCCATAGGTTCATCTGTGCATGCATTTGAGTACACTTTGCTAAAGGGGGGACCCAGGAATGGCAATTCAATTTGATTTCATGCTCAGACACCTAATTAATGAGAATATCAGCCCCATAGTTGAGAATTAGCAGCAACAAACATCAAGTAGTAAAATAGAATGGAGGTGTTCAGCTTGTACCCTAGGTTTAACAATTCTTCAGTTTAATCAATCACTTTCTGCCATAAACCAAGTACTTAATGTTATTTAACTTTTATCAAAGACCAGTGCTACTCAGAGGGATGGGAGAGTTCCATCATGCCTTAAATGGTTAGAACTGGGACCTGATTAATTTATCATGAGTTTAGCGTATTTAAAAATCATTTGGCATACGTGATGATCTCTTCCTTTGCCATGTTTTTTTTTTTTACTTTTGTTTTTTTCATTACACCACAGTAGTACTTAAATAACCTTTCAAGGAGGATCTTTGTTCTTATTGCTAAAATATGCTGGAAATGTAGATAGTTATTTTTCTTTCATTCACCCAATCGCACTCCTGAGCTGTGTTTTGAGTTTGTTTCTCTTTGTTTTGTTCTTGCCATTAGGTGCTAGCCATATGCAGTTCATGAGAGTTCCTCCGAGTCTCGTTAAACTGGAGATGCAGATTCCACCGGAGCGTGGTGTGGGCTGCCCGAGCCAGTTTGTCTCTCAGGTACCCATGGGGTCAGGGCTGCACCTCCCTGGTTCTGCCCCTCCACGCCGCTCTGCCAAACAGCACCTGTGTAACACCTGTGGAAAGAACTTCTCCTCTGCCAGCGCCCTGCAAATTCATGAGCGTACTCACACTGGGGAGAAGCCGTTTGCTTGCACCATCTGTGGGAGAGCCTTCACCACCAAGGGCAACCTTAAGGTAAGGAACTATTATCTCCAGTCTGTGCAGGGTATATTGAGGGTGCTGATCTCCTATACCCTTTCCCCATGACCACAAACCTTAAAAAATAAGGATTGCAGTGCCTTGTCTGTGGATGGATGACAACAGGTTTGGAAAACAATGGGTTTGATTAGTGTTTTGTGGAATTCATAATTTTGCATAACCAGCAGCGGAAGGTTTGAATTCGCAAAAACCTAGTTCACTTACAGAGAACTTGGTTCCGTGTTAACATTGTTTTCAGTTTAGACTTCATCTGTCTAATACCAGGAAAATTCAATAAATCTTGAACTAATTTGAAAATGAATTTTAAGTTTGTGCGCTTCCAGCTTCATACCAAACTTACACCTTATACACATACCTTACAAACTTCTTCTTTCTTGCCAAGCAGAAACTATAAGGATTTTTCATAAGGGATGATGCATACTGTGCTTTTCATTCATAATTGTGCAAGTTAAAAGAACACTTCTATATGCATCTATTGTATTTCCAGAGAAATAAAGTGTAGGGAGGTTCAACCAAAGGCAATTTTTACTTTTACCTTAATTTGCTAAGGATGTTGGTCTTTCTATCAGAAATAATTATTCCTTACTCATTAATGATGAGAAGCGTAAAACAACAACAACAATACATTTTGTAGAACGAGTGATGCAGTTAAATTCTGCATTAATAACTCAGTCTGCTCGCACGAACACATCACTCAGTTTGGTTTTAGTGTGATTTGTTTCCAAGGAAACAAGTGCATTTGGGTTTCAAATTGCAAAACATTTGACAAGGACCTAAGCTTTAAACCTTTGGAAGTGATCTTAGTTTGCTATACACTCCAATTCTCTAGTTTGACGACGCTGCTCTTTCACAAATAACCCCAAATTAGCCTTTCTGTGCTTCAGCTGCTGTTCTTACTAGGAACTATTAGTACTGGAATTGACTTCTGCACCAGGAATGAGCACTTCCACTCCTTGAGGGACATGTGGTGCTCTCGTTTCTATTCTACCTCTGATTACTAGTTAATGCAACATAACCTGCCCTTTAAGGTAATAGTCAGGTAGTAATAAAAAACGGCCAAGCACCGTCCATTTATCCTTTATACTGTATACCTTTTGTATTGAGGTTGCCTTTCAGTTTAGTTTTTTTTTCCTTTGGCTATGCTGTGAGGGTAGTCTGAATTGATAATGAAATGCTTGATGCTGCTGTGGTACCATATGGACATGCTGATCAAGCTTGAGATTCAGCGTGGTGTCTCACTGCTTTGTGCTCCTCTCAACAGGTCCATGTTGGAACTCACATGTGGAATAACTCCGCCAGGCGGGGTAGGCGTCTGTCTCTGGATAACCCCATGGCGCTGATGGGTCCAGGAGCCGAACCCAAAATGGGGTCCGAGATGGTACCTCCAACCAAAGATTTGGCTCCTCCACCAATCAACATTGATCCATCTGTGTGGAACCAATATGCTGCTGTGTTTACAAATGGGTTAGCGATGAAAAACAATGAGATTTCCGTGATCCAAAATGGAGGCATTCCACTGCCGGGTAGTCTTGCTGGGGGCCCCCTCGTCGGCTCAGGTGGTGGCTTGTTGAAGATGGATGGAACTCAGTCAGGCCTCCCAGCCACGGTAGCTGAAATCAACAAGAATGGAGCAGACAGTGTGCCGAAACAACACCAGTTTCCCCATTTCATGGAGGAAAGCAAAATTGCAGTGAATTAAAATCGACCCAGACGAGGAGCAGATATTTTTAGTCACAGGTCTTTTTTTGCTGTTTCCTTTTTACGGATATGACGACAAAACCTCGTATTTTCCTACTGAAGTGTATAAAGGTTTTTATGGTAGCTATGTTTCTATTGAACATTTGCTCATTAATGAGTACAATCACTTTTTGTTTTATTTTTGCTTTGCGAAATTTTGGGATTTTTTTTTCTCCACTTGCTGAACAAAAATTGCGGGTCCTGCAAGCCATATTTACCTTTTTTTAAATAACTTGGAAGTGTACAGCCTTAAAATATTCCCTCCCTTTTCACCCAAAATTTTGAACAGTTTACCTCTGTTAAGTCTTAGTGTTTGTGTAGAACTTGAAACAAACTACTGTAGAGATCTTTTGATTTATATTGTTTGTATGTTTAAGATATGCGGGTAACTTTCATAAGACTGCCATCCTTTTAGACTTTCTGTCCCAGATGTTGAATGTATTTCTTACTTGAAAAGTTTTTGACTTTACAATAGGTCTCTCTACTTAAAATGACCTGCAGTTTTTCAGTAATTTCTGAAAGATTTAGACTCTTAATACCATTAACTGGATTTGTAAATGTACATTTTCTAAGATCCATTATTGGAGGTGGATTTGAACGTGTGTCTCGTCTTTGGGGAAATAAGGCTTTTTTGTGATTTCTTGGCTTTCTTACCTATAAAGGGACACAAAGGAAAATTCTGGAAGTCTTCATTATACCAGTTTTACAAATGGCTTTGAAACTTGTCCCAAACCATGTTCATACATTTGTGAAAAAGTGGTGATTGCATGTCAAAGGAGTAGGTATTTGACCTGGTTGTGTCTTTGGCTTTGTTTTGGAAGATGTGTGTAGTGAAACTGTTTAAAATGTCTGGGTATTTTTTTCAAAATTGCTGATAAAATGGGCTAGTTGATGTTATACTAGATCTGAGAGCCAATTCTAACTTCAAGTGCCTGACCTTAACTCTAAATTGAGAGTACTGAACAAAAGTCATACAATTTTACCCTTGCAGTTTTCTGTACTTTCGAAGATGGTATGTATACGTAGATACCTAGTTTATGAGAGGTGTGGGATTAGTGGCATTTTTCCCCATCTGGTTTTTAGGCAAAGCAGTCCTAGGCTGGAGAATTTGAGAAGAAAGAAATAAATATGTATTTGTTCTGAAATATTTAAAGACCTCCAGAATTGTCTTGTTTCTAAATGTTTCCTTTTCCTTTCTGTCCTTCTATTTCTGATCTGAAGCCTTTTGGATTAGCCTAAAAGCCGTTGCAACACTGACTACTTACATCCCTCCTTGCACTTTAAATTTGCTTGCTTTTTATGCATCTTCTGCTGAGGTTTCAGAGTTTTTTTTTTTAATTCCAGTGATTCCTCTGTTCTATATCACACAAAGCAAATTTCACTGGAGTGGAGAGGTAACTTGCAATTCAATGGGGAGAATGGATTTCTTGAATTTGCCATGGTGAGGGTCTGTTTGGATTACAATAATTCCTCTTTGCCCTTAAGGCAAATGGTGAAGAGTATACATTTACCATTTGTTCAGAAAGCTTCTCTTGATAAACACTATTTCTCTTGAAATGCTTGCATGAACTCCCCTCCCCCCCATCTTTCAAGGAGGAGCAATAAAGGCGAATTCATGCAGTTTGTTGTTCACTACAAATGAATCGTCCCAACTTTTTTGTTTCCCTCCACATTAGAAACTTTTAGAAATCCTTTTCCTCTTAAATGAAACCAAACCCGTTATAAAGGACTTTGTAAATAAGTGCTTTTTCAAGAGGCCAATTCTTCAAAAAGGAAAAAAAAAGTGGAATGCCCCTTCAACAAAAGAATAGAAACTGAATCCCTGGTCTTCAGAGAGCCCGAATACACCAGTCTGTTTTATTCCTTTTCTTTAAGGAGACCACTGTGTACTCCATGGGATTCTGGGGCCATGCTGAATATTCTTCTACCTCATTTCTGAATATTGTTTTTTTATTATTATTTTTGGAGTAGTTTTGTTTATAACTTGTATATTGAGCTTTTTTTTTTTAGAGTGGATGCTCTGTATTGTCTTAATGTATAGGTATAATGTATTTTCTTGAACTGCTTTTGTGGTCTCTCCCTTTTACAAGTCGTTCTCACAACCTGCTGATATTTTGTATTGAATGTATTGCCAGATACTTTGCACGTCTCTTGCTCGGAACAAATCTGCATTGTGTGCATTTAATTCCCTTCCTCTGTAGGAAGCTTCACCCCAAGAAAACAAAACTAAGTTCAGTGTTACTTCATCTTGCCTCCTTATATATATATATTTGCCACATTGTGCCTTTTTAAAAACCTGTGCAGAAAGCTCATTGACAGGAGGTGTCATTCTTTTACATTAAAATGTTGATGTCCTGAAATGGATCTTCTGTTACTTTTTTATGAACTGGGGCCAGTTTTGGCATGTTTACAGTGTGGACTTCGTACATGTGGGCTGCGAAGGCTTTGTTTCTCTTTTTGAGTGTCTGCATACTGTTACTTTTCTGGTATTTTTTCAACAATAAAAACAGGATGGCTTTTCCAAATCCTATTTTCTGTTTCCAGTTTTATGTCCAATAAGATTGAAGAAATAATCCACATGACTTTTGAAAAAAGGTGGCCTACCCTTAACTCTGAAATTAGTTATGCATATAATTGTTCCCGGATCAAATTGACTCGAGGCTCAAGAGAGGTCTATCATACTGCACTTTATTTTGTGTGGCCCCTCTTAAAAGTTACATCTCAAAGAGCTTTACTGTAGGTGTAAAAAGTGGTTACAAGTGCAGCAGAATTAAGTAAAAGACTTTAAACAGAGGTTTTGAGTCTAGATTTAAATGCACGCAGGGTAGAGATTCTTGATTATCCCTGGGGATAGAAATCCAGAGTTTTGGGGCATAGTAAGAGCAGGCCATGTCACCCATACAATGAAAATGAGCTGGGGAATTGATAGAAGATCAGAATCAGATGAATGAAGGTTGTGAGATAGGCAGTAGACTGGTGAGTCAAGACCGGTACTGAGGTGACATTTAAAACCTCATAGGGGAGCATGAGGCTTTTTGAAGTCAACTCAAAATCTGATAGGAAGCCAGTGCAGGGAATCCACCACAAGTGTAATGTGATTTTTTTTTGCGTGTGACCTGGTCAGGATTCTGGCTGCCGAATTCTAAACATATTGGAGTTTGTGTGGATTTAGATACCCCAGCAACTCAGGAGCTGCAGTAATCAGTGCTTGGGGAAAAAAGTGTTTACCAGCTCTTCAGTAACAGTCAAGGACAACATAGAATGCAGTCTGGCGATGTTCCTTAGATGGAAGAAGGATGTCTTTACAATATTCTGCACACAAGGGTGAAAAGTCAGGCCGGATCAAATATTGCCCGTAAATTCCTTAATTTTGATTAAAAAGCAAGCACAGTGATACCCACACAGCATGGGGGTTACTGCATTGGCGTAAGGTATGTGATGGGAGGTGTCGGTTTTTATTGAAGGAAATGTTGAGTCACTTAGATTTTTTATATCAGAGATACAATTAGAGAGTATTTCAGTGACAGCTATTTCAGTGTCAGATTTAGTATGGACATAGATTTGAGTATGGAGTCTTGAGTTCTGCTGATGGGTTTTACTTTTAATGATCACTAGTTTCACTTCTAGCCTTGTTTAATAAAGAGATGGAAATAGTCTTGAAATGTAAATGTACAGATGTAAGAAGAAAATGGAAATGTGCTGGAGCAACAGATTGATGCATACACTAATCATGTTTAGGGGCTTATTTAGTGCTGTTTTGACAGGCAAATTAACAAAAGGGGTGAAAAGGTTAAAATTATTTTTGTGCATCTGTTTTTACCAAAACATCAGCTGTCCTTTTTTGTCATGTTTCATTTGCCATAATATATAGAGGCATTTGAAAAGGACCATCAGAAAAATGTATTTTCTTGCAAAATATTTCTTGTCTCCAGAGAAACATTCCTACAATTGTTGATTAGTAATCTAATCTGTTTTTCATAACACCAACATAAGGTAAAAATGCTAAACAAAATTCTGAACCATTGCTTGCCTTCGAAGTTATAAATGAATGTACTAATCAATCATCTGGGCAATGGTACTTTTAAATACTATTACAATAGGGAGAGTGTAGTGTGGAACTGTATTGGAAATATATTTTAATTTTAATGCAAATTGTGTGTGTAATATACATGCAGAAACGGTTTGTTTTTGGAACCCTGATCCCTAGAAAATAGAAGAATTTTTAAAGCAGCTAATTCCATGTCGCTTTTCAGATGACATCTCTCTCTTTTTTATTTTACCATGCGTAATGCTGGATCTCAGGTTGGTCCTCTAAAATGCTGGAACCCATGCTAAACATCAAAATAAATTGATGATTTGTAACTGCAAGAAGTACACAAAGTTATCTGTAAAATGTCTTTAACATATAGCCATTGTTCAAAGCAGTCACAGGTATACATCTGTAACACGTGCTTTTTACCAGGTGACTGAAGCTGGCTTGTGGAATTCTGCCTCATCCTCTTCTACCTTCTGGTTCATTGGTTTCTGTGACCTGGATGGTCAACATCCCTGCTTCCCCATTGGGGCTCAAGTCTAGTGAATTAGGGACATCAGTGCCATAATTATCACATTTTCATCCTGTGACGGATATCTTCCTATTTAATGATACCAGTAAAGGACATTTTAAACTAACATCTGAAATCCTGCCTTCCATGCCTTCCAAACATCTGACTCTTGCAAATATCTGAAATGCTTTCCTGTCTTTATATAATATCTACCCAGATATGACACTGCAGTAGTTAATTTTAAACGGCTGTAAATATTCAGGTTGTATTTTGGGAGCCTGTATAATTACCACTGTTTTATTTTTGTGTCAGGACTATGTGTCCTTAAAATGAACAGCCACCTGAAATCTTTTATCAGAGAAACGCTAAAATCATCATGTTAGGGACAGACCTTGCAGGCCTTGTTCAGTTCTGTTGGGTCTTTGTGATGTACAGTAGTTCACTGTGGGAGATCCGTTAGTCATTCTGCTGTTCCACAGATTTGTAGTGCTTTCTGAGCATTTGCTGGGAGTCCTTCCCTGTGCTTATTCCTTAAAACTGCTTTATTGAATCCCTTAATTCGGCTCACTGGTTTGAATGACAATCCATCTGAAAGAAACCAGTTCAAGTCAGCAACTCACTTTATGATCATTACTCTGCACCTCAGTTTTTATTGCACAGGTCTCCACAGATCTTCTGTAAAGGTGTATTGGAATGTATGATGCACCACTCAACCACAGGTTGAACACTTTTGCAGTGATGAGAGATGATTTCATTTGATTAGAGCTACACCTACATACCTCCACATTTTGCTGTTTTGCTTCATGGTCTGAAAAATATAAAAAGTAGATCTATCTTGGGAGATGTGCAGATTTTCCAAAGCGGAATTTCTTAAATAAATATGTAGCTTTAGTATTCTGCTCACTCCAATCAGTTTTAAGTTTGATGAGGTTTACCGATGATATTTGATCTTTTTTAAGTGGTCACAGCTCTAGCTTGGCTTCCCCATTAGGATCATGTAATTGGTTCATTGTCTCTTTCCCTATTAGGCAAAGCAAATATTACCTTCCCACTGTAATGTAACCTGGCTATAGTCTCTATGGTGCCTTTAGATCATTGTAGTATTTGCATGTGGATAGCCATGCTTGTTTTACATGGATGAACTTGAGTTGCTGTTATTTGCATATTGCTTTTCAGCCACATACATTGAAATATATTTGATTCGTACCACACCGTTGAAAATCTGCAGATGTGCTCTTACTTTTTGCACACTGAACATTAATGGATTGCTGCATTTTAAATACATATATGCATTTCCAATGTATAAAATTCCAGTATCAGCACTGATAATACCTATTGTCCTGATTTGTGACAAGCTATTTGCAGTATGTCACATGCTCTACATTCAATTGTCTCATAGAAACTATAAAGAATATTAACTTGTAAAAAAAATAAAAGAAAAACATACAAATAAGATCATTTCAGAGTGCACCAAAACGAGACAGGAAGGTTTTTTATTAAAATCCGAACAGGATATCTGAGATTTATAAAGATTGCATGCTGATAAGACCAGAACTACTGCAGGACCATCATTATCAGAAATAAACAAGAGCTATTTGATTTGATCCAATTGGTGGGGCACTAATTTTAATAATAACATCTTATTTTTAGCCATCTTGTAATTTAGAAGCTCCTCTAGTAAAGGTATTGAAAGAATAAGTGATATGCTCTTTTATGTGTTTAGTATACATTAGAGAAAATATGATTTCATTTCCTCCTGAGTATATCCTTTCATTAACAATTATTTTTTATATTATTATATTTTAACAAATTAACTCAATGTTTTTAGACTATGTTGTGTGTCTGTATATTTGAAATTTGAAGCACTTAAACAGTGTTAAACTTTAGTGTATAAGTGAAACCAGTTCTCTTAAGCAACTAACAAACCATTCCAATTAAGGTTAAAGAAGACAGCGACAATATTCTCAGTTTAGGTAAACCAGCACCCAGATCTTGTCCATCCACCCATTTTCTAACCTTTTTTTTCCCCGTTGAGCATCTCAAGGGAGCCAGAGCCTATCCCAGCAAGCAACTGGAGCAAGGCCAGTCATTGCAGGGCAGACACACAAACACACACCAGGACTAATTTTCCCAAAAGTCATTTAGCCTTCCAGTACAATGTGTCTTTGGACTGTGTGAGAAAACCTGAGTATCTGGAAGAAACTACACAAACACAGGGAACCACACAGGTCTGGAAATGAACCCTGGCCCTCTGTGTTACAAGGCAGCAATGTTAACCACTGTACCACCATGCTAATCCTCAGATTTTATGCTGAATTTAGACTGATATTAAATATAGTTATGTATGAATTCTACTGAGATGACAAATGTTTAAAGATTTAGGAAAGAATCTGGAGCATTTCACTTTGAAAATGTACTTTAATGAGAATGATATTTTGTCTGAAATATTTTAAACTTATCTCTACTCAAAGGGTTGTGGGAGTCTGAAAAAAACTTATCCAGTTGTGTTGTTGAAGACAAGAAAAGAAAGAAGCCTTGGATCTATTAACTACTTCCTATCAAACAGACTAAATAGGCCACTGACCTGCATTTTCCTATGTCTAAGATTAACGTGAGTGTTTCCTTTTTTTTGTCCTTTAAACTGGTTAAGATTACATGGAGGGGCCAAACCAATATGTATCAAACTGCAAATACTGCAGTTAAACAATCATATTCAGACCTAAAGCTTCTCCAGCTACTCCAATTGAACAATTTCATGTGTGGAATTCAAAAAGCAACACGTGGATGTAGTCTATGTTGGACTATTTCGATTTATTGGAATAAAGGCTTTAGATATCTCTTGTAATGAACATGGGCCACGCCAGTTGGTTTACCATACACCCTGGTACTTTATGTTCAGTTTTGTGCATGTGTTGTAAAAAATTGTAGTTTGCATAGAATGAAATTCAGCTTTATCAACTGGGGAGATTATCATTTGAAAGAGTAAGGCTGAGGGAGGTCCTGTCCTCCTAATCAAGAGCAAAAGATCCCCATGGTACCAGTTTTGTGAGATCGGGTGTCACTGATAGATTCTTAAGCATGGTTAAGACGTTTTAAAGTAAGTTCAGTTTCTGCAAGCCTGCTAATCTCATTTGAGAGAAAAAAGCTGTGCCTCATGCAGGAACTATTTGGCTAATCCACTAGCCTTTCACCTCTGAAGGTTCAAATTCGGCCCAGGTTACTAGGGGAATTAGCTTTTTGGTGGCCTCAACTTGGCCTCGAGTGGACATCACTTTGCATCACAAAGAGGCCGCATAATTCTCTGTACGTTTAGCCCTATCATCACGCCATTTTTTTTCTGAAAGGCACCTCAGAATGAAAAGCTTGGGATGGGAGGGCTTAGGTCACACTCTCAGGGTTGCTGTTCGATTAATCTATGATGGGAAAACTTCGGATGCACCTGCTGGTCCCAAACCGTAAAAACAGTTACTCGCCATGAATACTGAGCTTCCCTGTTCAAAGAAGAATAAAGACATTTCCCTCCTAAGCTTTGAAGGCAAAAAAGTAGAATCATTGTCATTGCATTGACTGTATGGAGAGACTTTTTAAAGTTATTTTGCAGATCATTTATCACTTTCTGTGAAGGTGGTGAAACCTGTGACAAACTAGCATCCTCTCCTAGGGCTGTCTTGTGCTTTAAGGTCCCTTAACACTACAGAGATAGTGGGACATTTTCTGGTCATATAAATTACACAGGCTGTTGAAAGGCGTTTTAACAGAACATTAAACAATATTCAGATGAACTATTTTGGGAAAGCCCTAGGCCTTTCGGAACTTCATGATTTTTAATCAGATATGTCTAATTATGTGGGGTTTTCATGTTGACAAATTAAGCAGTTGGTTTTGGCAAACACCGGTATCTCTGAACACTTCCTGCCTCTTCAGACCTAATGTTAGGTGTGAATCAATGTATTCATGGCTCTGCTTAAGTAAAACTAGGTCATCTCTTACCTCATCTAGGTCAGTTTGGTTGAAGTTTAATGTATGGCACGGAAGGTCTTATCTCCTAAAGAGGTTTTCTATATGAGCTGGGCAGTCAGCATTTTAATTTGAAGAAGAACCTTGTCAATATTAAATATATAATTTGCTGTACATCAAGGTGATCTTCAAACACAAGTGTCCGACTCATGTTGTTAGTTTATACATAATGTCAGAATATTACAATTGTCTTATAATAGTACTACACCAGGACTATTTGTTTTTGTCATAATGATCTGCAGGCTTGCATCCCTACCATGAACGTCTTTTGAATTTAGCAAATGAACTTAGCGTTCCTCTTAGGTGTACTCCTGGAAAATATCACTCTCCATCCATCCATATTCTGTCTGTGTCTTCCAATTCAGGATCACAGTGGAGCTGGAGTCTATCCTGGCAAGCAACGGGCGCAAGGCAGGGCACGCCCTGGACTGGACACACAAGTCAAGCCAGACACAAACACACACGCTCACAGCAGGGCCAGTTTTCCCAGAAGTCAATTAAACTACCAGCATGTTGTTGGATGGTGGGAGGAAACTGGCTCACCTGGAGGAAACCTATGTAAACACAGGGAGAACACACAAACTCCACACAGACAGCACCACAGGAACTGAAACCAGGGCCCTGGCTGGAAGGCAGCATTGCTAGACACTGTGCCACTGTGCCACCCAAAATATTACTTGAGATTTCTTATCCTGTAATCTTCCAGAATATATCAACATTTTATACCCACAAGAAAAAAAAGGTAGCTCATACATCTGGCATAAAACAGAACATCATCTCATCTTTACTTCTCACTTATTTCCATTCTCACTCCTTTAACAATTTATAGGGCAAGAGTTGAACAGTCAGAACATAAGAGTTCTTCTCCACTCAAGGTACTCATTAGCAGTTTACTGATTTGAATATTCCAAATTAGGATGTGAAAACGGAAGGACGCAACAGACACCTTGCCTGTTGTTGCTGCTTAGAGACCATGTTGAGTACAGCATATTGAAACAACCAAGTCCCAATAATTCAGGTGCAAGTTTGAAAAAGAACTTTCAGTTCTGTGGAAAAGAAACTAGCTTCCAGATACATCTATCTGGTTGATCAGATTTAGACGGTTTTTTCAGACGCTTTCTTTTACCTGGGAAAATTATTTTTTCACGAGAAATTATATTCTTATCAGATACGACTCTGAAGAATTATACAGATCACACGTAACACGGTGTGAAACAATTAAGAATTTCTCCCTTTGTGCGGGCTTCCTGTACAATTGTTCCTTATGACCTCGTTGAGGAAAACTACCAGTACCAAGGAGGCGGATGAGAATGAAAACTTCGTCTTGATTTAACTTAAGTGACAGATGGAATGAAATCATATATCTGCACGTTTTCCGACTTTATATTCAGGATGGTATTTACAAGGCTGTTAATCTTTTCAGATTAAAGTCAATGACGCTAAGAAACATCTCTTCAAACTTCATTTTAGCAATGCCGAAGAACTGCTGTATTGATTTTGACGATTATCTTGTTAATTTTTCATTGTTTCCACGATGTGTTTCCACCCACTGTTACAAAACATGCAGAGTGTTTGTAAAACATCACACGGTTAAGATGTAGCATTAATCAAAAACAAAAACAAAAAACAACTTTTCAGAGACAATTCAAGTGCAACCGAGGAAGGATGGGACTAACAAATAAAAGCAGTGCTTATGTCGTAGATAACTCAAATTTAAGCCTTTTTATTTTTTGATTTGAACATTTTACAGCCAATCGCCTAATCTTTAGTGTATGTTTAAACCTAAAAAACTCCAGATTTAGAGTTATTCAGGGATAAAGGGGGGTTCCCTTAGATAGGAAAGGGTGAAGACTGCCTGTAAAATGGATTACACCTGCATCTCCCCTCGGTTGCCCTGTCCCTGCTCAGTCAGAAAGAGCAGGCGATGTAGTGAGCGCGTCCGCCTGTGAGCCTGCTTGCTAAACCACACAGCCTCCGCCCAGCTTGCAGGGAAGCAGGAATTTTACCGACACTATTAGGGGGCTTTAGAAATGACGGATAATATCCCATTGCAACCTGTCCGGCACAAAAAGAGACACGATAATAGGCACCGGAACGGGTAAGGTCTTAAATGCTGTTTTGAATAAATGGTTGTGGAAAATTAACGTGAATTTGTAAAAAGGGTTGCTGTTCAGTGCTTTCTTAGTGCATTTCTCGCTCTGTTCCCGGCGTGATTATGTGTTTCCTACACGAATGGGGGTTATTTCGCTAATGTTCGGTGGTTTTATGTGTGTGGAAGAGATCTGATCCAAGATCTGTGTGTCGCTTTTACCGAGACAATCTTCAGCCTCCGCGTAGGGGCACAGGTATCCTGGTTCCGGGTACGCTGTGTTAATAATGACAACCACGTAACTAGCCTTTCCCCACCGTATCAAATATTTGAATATTGTCGATCGGCGGAATTGGGGAGACCTGCCTCGTCCCGGATTTCACCATTTGCTTTGTTTAACTGCAGCGGAGATCAGTCTACAGGCCTTTTTCGTACCCCTCAGTGAAAGCATTTGTTTTGTATTGCAAATGAGCTCTTCAGGCATTTACCACATTAGTGGCTACCGGGTTTATATTTTTAAACCTCGTCAGCTGCCTTAAAAATACACGCGATCATATACAGTGCTTTTAAACATGGCCTGTTGATGATTTGAGTGTTTTTTTTCCATTCGTGGTTCGTTTGACTAGTTTTCGGTTGCTGAATATATGATAACAGGTCCTTGATCTGATCGTTGATATAAGGCTCTATGAATAATAAACAGGGTTTGCTTTCTTTCTACCGTACTTGATACAGGGCCGGGGTTTCCTGTACTAATATTAGGCGAAGCAATCTCAGATCTATGCATGTGAACCTAGCACTGTTGGGTAAAAAGGCAAAGAGGACTGCCAAAGGCTTGGACGCCAGTTTCCTAGCAGGGAAGGGAATGTGAAGGCCTTGCAGGGGCTTGAAAACGGGGAGTTCTCTGGTCTTTTGTTGTTGGTTTTTTTATTGCTGGCAAATAAATAATTTTTTTATACTGTAAGAACTCCGATTTAATTTCTTCTCCATTTTAAATGGAATCAACTATTGGCCACATAGCACAACCTTTGAAATGATCGTTATTTCTAATGGTTTCACTCAGAATACCAATATATAATGGGCAACTGAACATTCAGACTAGAGGCAGCCATTGAGCCCATGTAACCTTTCTGGATGGCTTGCAGTTACCTGAATTGAGGTCTCAACTACCTGTTTCTTGAAGGACCCTGTGTCATCTGCTTTCATTGACACCCACACCCCTTTGTGTAAAGAAATTCTCTCCTGTTCTCTGTCCTACGTGCAGTTCTTCTGTGAAGGATGTGTTATGGGAATTAAACCAGTAAACGTAAAAAAAGAAGGTAATACATTTGTGCAATTGAGGGGTATAACCGGAAGAAATAGATTGGGGGCAGATGTTGGTTTTTATGTTTTATTACAACATGATTTAATTGCTGCTGAATATTTTTGACCTCTGGGATTACATAGAGACTTTTCTGTGCTAGATGATTTCAATATTATAGCATTTTTCTCGCTCTACACCCACAGCAGAGTTCCAAATACTGAAGAACTTAAACAGTAAACTTAAGGCCTTACGATGAGTTTGCAGAAAATGGATTCCTATGTCTGGAAATGTTTCCTAATGAGATGGAAAGTTATTGAATGGGCTTCAGCTTCTTCTTTACATCATTATTATTGCAAGATTTTTACAATGTTCAATGATTCCGAGTCTGAAACCACATGTGATATTGGATTCTGTAAGGCTGAATGTTTTAAGGTTTTTTCAATTTAAATATTAAATATTGCTTTTAGGTGGCACAGTAGTTAGCATTGCTGCCTTACAGCGCTGGACCCCTGGGTTCAATTCTGGACTTGGGTTGCCATCTTTGTGGGGTTTGTATGTTGTCCCTGTGTTCATGTTTTCTCCCACAGTCCAAAGATATATTGGTATGTTAACTGGCTTCTGGAAATATTGTGTGTTATATTAAATTCTAAATCCTAACTTGAATAATGTTATCCTTTTATTTATATAGATTTAGGCGTGTTTTAATTTGCTTAAAATAGTCAATTTTTCAATATTATCCACCTAACGTGTGACAGTTTTGTGCATTTAGAAGAATGATGGAAATACTGGAATGTGTTTTTCTAACTTTGGATAATCACTGCAGATGTCGTGTAATAATAGCGTAAGGGTAGCTCTCCCTTATTAAGAGCTTGCTGGATCCATGTTTCACGTGACTGGCCAAAAAAACTACATTTGACAGCCAGGGATGCAGAAATATCTTTTGTACCACTTATACTATTAGATAGACAGAGATAGGTCTGTAATGTATCCTGTATGACTATTTAGATAGACCATGGTCACCTGATGCTCTACTGCATATGGTTTATCACTGGTGTCTCTGATGTGGACCCTCTGATGTTAATGTTGATGTCTGATGTTGTCTGCATGCACAGTGCTCGTGTTTGCCCATGGAAACAACTTGGAAAATCATTCCCTGGGCAGCAGTTTTTTTTTTCTGAGATGAGCACATCCTAGACACAGGATGTGAGCTTGACAAGGGACTCTGTGCAAATGGGTTGTGAGGTTTGTGTTCCTGCATTCCAGAGGCAACTTCTGAGGTCAGGGGTGTAAACGGTAAACATCCACTCACTCAGACAGAAGTCACAAAGGAGGCTGGATGAAATCGTTGGAGACCAGTGTGCTGCTGTAGTTTGCTGGCGCTGTGCTATGCATTACTGTGATACTGGATGATGATTATTGGAGGTGGTATTCTTGTTGAAATGCATACAGTATTGTCTGAAATGACAGTGCACTGGCCATTCTGTCATCTACTGCCTGTGTGGGGACTGTCCTACAGTATATGGAAATTCTTCTCACTATTCATATTAAACGTGATGTGATACCGAGAAAAAGTCATAAGCATCATACTAAATTAATAGATGTGCGTAATGCATATACACTAAGACTTTAACTTACTAAATAAAACACCAAATAATAAAAAATTGTTAATTAGGTATTCCAGATATGTACTTGATGCTCTTATTTTAAATGTTTGTGTACAGTTTGTTACTTTGTACTGTAACAGCCAGTCGAAGGTTATAATATTTCAATTGAAGAAAGAGGATAGGATAGGGTGTGTACAGTAGCTTGTTAGTAGTGAGTGTATTTAGAGATCGGAGAAGTCTTGACAGAGTATCCTGGAGTGTGTTTTGTGAATTTTGTCAAAAGGTCATGTAAATTTAGAAAACTTTTCTTTTTCTTTAAAATTCTCGCATTCTCATGAAAGCAGTTTCAAACTACAATTAGCAGGCTGTTTGGCCTGGCCCTCAGGTAAACAGAATGAAAGACTATGGTGAGCCACACCTCAGTAGTTATCTTAATAAAGTAGCAGCATGCTGTGTTTGAGTAAGGTGTGGGAAACTAACCTGCATTTGACATTTCTAGAAGTGTTCTTCAAAAAGATGAGTGGGTAGACACGCAATGATAAAACGCAGATGCACTTTATTTGTTTATTACTCCCTGAAGATGACAGTCAAAAGTAAGATTTTCTGAGAGATACAGGTTATTTATGTCAAGGAAAGGAGCATCTTTTGACTTGTGATTAACTTCAGCGTAGTTGGGCAGTACATGAGTATATTTTTTAAGTATGCAAAAAAATCAAGCATATTGTTAGCAAATTAGACACGTTTGCCACAGTGTGTGCAGTTAGTAAGGAATTAATTATAGTAAGGGTAGAAATGGGGTTGTCCAGGGTGGTGTACCCACCAAATCTGTTTTTATGCTCAATGTCCAGATTAATTTGGTTTTAGAGGAAATGGAGAGTTGTGCTCCATACTTGAAAAACATTATCTTTTATTTGGAAGAGATAGGCAAACCCGGTGAGGAGGAACATTGATTGTCCACAACAAGGAAAATATGGAGGCAAGAGTAAACAGTACGTTTTGCTGAAAGCATTTATTTAACCTATCTTCACAAAATGAGTACTGTAATCCTATCCTACATGTTAAGTCTTTCATGTTACTTAGCATAAACTAAACATAGGGTTTTCTGGTTGGGTTGGAATTAAAGGGAGCATTTGGTTTTGTTTTTGATGGGTAGTAAAATGTGACCCAGGTGTCCAGCCACAGTAACAATCTCTTGTTCAGCATGTCAGATAGACTCTTTCAGCCTCCACGAATACTCCATCAGCAGTATGGTAATGAGTTATTCTGGGTGTAAAGGCTTCCTCTAAAATCATTTTTGTAATTGTTATATAATACTCTTACTCCTTTAAAAAAGAATTCAGTACTCCAATACATGGCAGTTCATCTACAATATTCTTTTTTTACCTAATATTCTTTATTAGCCTAATTGACTTAGGGAAACCAAAAGCTAGACTACGTTAACCATTAAAGGCTTTATGGTTTTGAGAATGCCTATGGTCACAGAGTCTAGGTTTGGGCATTGATTTCTGTAGACCTGGTATGACATCAGAAGGCACTGCTGTCTACTGGTCTTCAGCAGAGTCATCAGATCTAAAGTCAACAGCCAGACTGTACCCATGAATAAGATCCTTAGAATACAGTAGAACTAGACCATTCAGTGGCTCATATACAAGCAGGACAATCTTAAAGTCTGAATTTTCAGAGGGAGCCAAAGCAGTTTACAGACCACTGGCGTTATGTGCTGATGCAGACTTAAGTTAGTACATGGGCTGCTGAATTCTGGACATAATGAAGCTTTTTTAGTATCTTGTTGATATAAGTAAGGTATCAGGGTTGGCTTATCATGAAAAAAGTAAGGCTTTGTTCCATATTTCTGCATCAAACAGGCCGAGCACATTTTTTAACTGTGCAGTGTTATGCTGATGGAAGAAAGACTTGTTTCTAACATGGTTCAAATGAAAAAGTAATACCAGAGTTTCTAACTTCATTCTAAGTTGTCAGTTGTCAGTTGTCAACAAGTCAGGAACATAACTGGTGTTGGCAGCACCAGTTTAACCCTAAACCAAACCTGTGAACGTAAGATGAGTTTGTTTAAGTTTTAGCTCAAGAAACAGTTTTTCTTAAGAAAGTACTGTTGCATTCACTTCTTAATATCTGTAAAGTACAGAGCCTCCAGCTCCAATAATGTCAGCCTGGCCTACAAATAGGTCTCAGTGTAAAGAGTATAACAGCGAAGCAGTCCATGATGGTAGGTAATCTGACCTAGAGGAAACAAGCAAATAAACATCCCAGCACATTACTCTGTAGAACGTCTTGTGTAGTAATAATAAAAATCCCTTACACTTATACAGCACTTTCGTGGACATTACTTACTTTACAAATAATGGAAACACCCCTCCACCACCAATGTGTAGCCCCTATATGGATGATGGAACAGCAGTTGAAGTGCGACAGTACAATCACCACACACCAGCTCTCAGTGGGGAGGAGAGCAGAGTGATGAAGCCAGTTCAGAGATGGGGATTATTAGGAGACCATGATTGGTAAAGGCCAGAGGGAAATTTGGCCAGGATGTCAGGGTAACACCCCTTGTCTTTTCGAGTAACGCCCTGGGATTGACCCTGGGATGACCAGGGAGAGTTAGGACCTCAGTTTACATGTCATTCAAAGGGCGGTGTCTTTCTTTGCACTATAGTGTTCCCGTCACTAAAATGGGGCATAAGGACCCACACAGACTACAGGGTGAGCGCCCCCTACTGGCCCCACTAACACCTCTTCCAGCAGCAACCTTAGCTTTCCCAGGTGGTCTCCCATCTAGGCTCACACTTGCTGAGCTTCACTGGGCTGCCAGTTGTGAACTGCAGGGTGATAATTGCATGGTGTAAGTAGATTTTGATACTCAAGGAGTGTACCCACATAGAGAGGTTGAGGTAGGACTGAAGGGGCGCTCTGATAACGACCTACAGGAGGGTTTAATGCTGATTGGAGTAGTGATGCAGTATCTCCCTGACATAACTGCAAGCCTTCAGTAACCTTGGAAATCACAGGAGTTGGTGTTTCATTAGGAAGGCCTCTAATCTAGCCCTTGTAGCCCTTGTAGGTGCACAGTCAGTGGTACACTTGATCTTGGAGCTTGGAGCTTAATTCTAGTCCTGGAATACAATCTGCATAGAGCTTGTATGTTCTCCTCATGTTCATGTGAGTTTTCCGGTTTCCTCCCTCAGTCCAAAGACCAACATCCTGGTAAGTTAATTGGCTCATTGGAAAATTGGCCTTGGTGTGAGTATGTCTGTGTCTGCCCTGTGATGGGCTGGCATCCTGTCCAGGGTGTTCCCTGCCTTGTTCCCATGTCTTGCTGCG
The DNA here is from genome assembly GCF_040954835.1 of Lepisosteus oculatus. Classification (NCBI taxonomy): domain Eukaryota; kingdom Metazoa; phylum Chordata; class Actinopteri; order Semionotiformes; family Lepisosteidae; genus Lepisosteus; species Lepisosteus oculatus. The sequence goes on from NC_090711.1 coordinate 11,743,638, forward strand.
AGTTGGCTATCTCTGGCAACTCTGGATCGGATGTATAGTGGTTAGAAGATGGATGGATTGAACTAGGGTCATCTAGTGGCAAGACGCGGTCTTGGACTGGTGGAGTCGCTCGGGAGGCCATGTTGTTTCGTTTTTTCTAATACCCGAGAGAGGAGAGGTGCAGCAGGTAGCTGACAGCACGTCTGACTGCGAGCTCTTATTTCAGATGCTGCCCCTGGTCGCGATGTTGTGGGATGGGAGACTTCCGACCTCGCACGGTCTGGCTCGGCCACCCTGAGAAACGGGACCAGAGGTACCCACGGAATGTTATCAACAACCAGAAGTACAACTTCTTCTCTTTTCTTCCAGGAGTAAGTGCTTGCGGTCTTTCGAATCTCTTGTAATTCAAAGATAACTTTTGACTGTGAGTCACATTAAAAGTAAGCAGCCATTTGACCCTGCCAACCCATTTCAACATATTGGTGAATTAACTCATTGCTCCATAGAAAACAAATCTGATAACCACACTATGCTTTATTTTTGTGTTAATTTGTTGATTTTCGGTGTTCTTCACCTTCTTTGGCAACCAAATACAAAATAAAAGGAAATATCTTGAATACTTCAATGGTGCACTTTGAGTATTCTTTACATTGCATGTCCAGAGTGGCCTAAAGTCAGTTTTCTGAATTTGGCCATATTTTCCTGCAACCCCCCATTAGGAAATGCTAAGAGCACTCGCTTGTTCACAAAGAAACACAAATAAGAGGTGGAGTTGATACAATGGAAAAAAAATAATTGTTATAGTGGCAACAAAAGTTCAGCTGGGGTTGTAGATGTGCATCATGTTTTATCACTAAACCAGAGCTGTCTTGTGGACACGTAAGTAAATTATTCATAATACCTGCACTGCTCTGAAAGTGAAAAGAGCTCTGAATTTAATGGTAGTTCTGAAATAGCCCACTTTTTAGAAGAAATAAAAGCTGCAGAAAGATGAAGTACAAGTGCTTTTGCCTCAGGGCTGACAGTCACATAAATATGAGTCTGGTCTTCTGCTGTTCACTTATAAAGAAGCTCTACTGTATTTGAAGAAGGCTGAGCTGTAAAATTCTGCTTTGCCAGTCATTATCTGTTTTTGCGATAGTGACTCAATTTAAATTTGCCGTGAGGTTTCAGTTGACCTGTGCCAGCCTGCTTTTCATATAATCAGGCTGTTGGTGAACTGCCAGACACTTAAACATAGTCTCAGGGCCTTCATGACAGAACGGAATAAGTGCACTCTTTAGTAGTGAAGCAGAAGAAATTTACATTGGAGAGAAGCACATTTTCCTTTGTTACTTAAACGTTCGTTCTTAATTCAGAAATTCACAATTTTATTTTTTATTTTTTTTTGCTGCAGGAAACAGGCTGGCTGCTGTCAGTCTCACATTAACAGTGTATGTTGCCTCAAAGGAGTTGCTAAATCGCTTTCTGGTTCTTACCTTGGATGAGATGTAAACCCCATTATTATACTTACTCAATAATGTTGAATGAGCCTTTGCAACACAAGTTGATGATTCATAGTCCATAGATTAGGGGTATAATTAAACAGTACGAAAGCTGAATTTATATTAATGACGTATATTGTTTAACATGCTAGTATTGTATTATACACATTGTAATTGAAAGATTTAACAATCTATGTAATGGTATTATGAACTAAAATATCAAAATAGCTATACTTTCTATACTTCCATACACATGTGGTATACTTTTATAGACTTTTTCTCCCAAATTTCTTGTAGAATATTCCAAAAGATCCAGTTTATATTCAGTTTTTCAATCTGACTTTGGTCCAAAGTTTGGATAGTCCCACAAGGCCTTAATTGGATTTGTGTCAAGGAATTTGTGGCTGCCAGACAACCACTTCATCTGTCACATACCATTATGAAGGGCATCACAACGTATAGGTGATACAATGCATTCTATTGTAGTACTTTGGTACAACCAGAACCTGCATTATTATAATGCTCCTGCTAACGAGCAGTTATATTTTGCAGTGGATGGGATTAAAGGGGCGGTAGATTGTGTAGCCTTGCTTTCAAACGCATTAACAATGTGTTTTTGATCATTAACTTGGTGAAAGAAATTCAAAATGAATTCAGAAAACTGAAATTAACTCGGAGGTCTGCTCAGTGTTGTACTGTATGTGTTGGAGTTTGATGGCCCGATATGTTCTGATGTTTTTTACATGAGTGATGACTTGCATAGAAGTTCTTTAGCTGTAGCTCTGTCGTCAAGTTGCACTGTGGTGTTAATGGAATTCATCATAGTTCTTGCATTCCGTGGTCCGTGTGTAAAACCTTTCGGTTTGATTGGTCAGTGTGGGCGGCGCTACAGAACTGAGATGAGGCACTTTTCGTTATAGATATTCTCAAAATTGAGAAAGTAAATCAGAACAAATGACATCAGTTATTATACATAACCAGAAAATGTAAAATTGTGGCCTGTCATAGTTGGGTTTTTTTTGGTGATGAGTAGGATCATTGGAGGATCTTATCCAAACTTCTTTGAAAGAATGACCAAAATTTCTTGATTTCAAAGAATGAGCTTTACGAGTGTGGCTGGAAAGTTAGTCACAGATATCTGTTCGACAGTGTTAAGAAGTGCTCCGGTCCAGACTACACTACCTCTTACTTTCCACCTATGCCATTTACCGTAAGAGGACATTTTCATCTTTGTGCTTGAAAAGGAGATATAAATGTAAGGCAGTACAGTTGAATTAGTGTAACACATTATTGTGAACTCTAGCCTGAATCCCAAGGTTCAGGGTGATATATTTCTAAGAGTAGTGGGTAAGTAGCAGACATTTTCAGTACCCACAAGTGAAGAACCCTGTTATGAAAGAAAGAGGGTTTTTCGTTGGTTTTACATAGAGAATCCATGTTAATTGAAATATTAGGTGGTTTAACTGGATGTTTGGAAGCATTTCCAATCAGATGTTAATGTCTTCTCTGGGGACTGTTTGAGGATACGTATACAGTGTGTGACCAATACTGTTCGTTATCACAGAAAGGAAGCCCATCTTTAACACAATGAGTCATTTTCTTTGTGCATGGTACCAATATATGTACCTGAGTCACCACCAGTTCATTTTGGAAAAGGAGTTCATCCTCAGACAGTGGCTAATTTAAATGAAGGTTTAATTAAATTTTAAGTAATTTATAAACACATTCAAAGCCTAAACATTTTTCAGGGGTCCACATTAACTCATTTCCTCTCCACTTTACCTTTTTAAACAGTTTCTCATACTTATTTCTGAATCACTCTTTTTAAATGTTAGATGCCAATAACTTGAATCGAAACTGGACACAAACCTCTTAAAACATGTTCAGTAACAGATAAATCCCCAACCAACTGTATTTGACCTTTTTTCAATTTAAATTTTAGGCTTGTCACTACCGTCAAAATTGTGTTCTGACAATCCGAAATAAATCACAGCTCTGACATTTCACGTGTTTTCTGTTCCCTGCAGTGGTCACTAAGTGATGTGCTAAGCTAGTATGTTTTAATATGAAAATTTATATTTATATGACATTATAGGTCTAACAACACATTTTTGTGTCAAATGATTATTGCCAGCATTATCGTATACCAGCGTCTAAAGAAATCTGTCATTAGCTGTACTGGTGGAAATTAATTCCATAAATATGTGCAATTACTGATTACATTTACTATGAATTGTGGCAGCCATCTGGCATACATTTGATGTGCTATATATATGCACACATGACCCAATCACCAGCATCATTAAAATGCACAACGATGTATCAGGATTGTTAACTGTGCTTTATCCTCATCATTGAAAATTGTGTAGGAACTGAAACTTGTCTCAATGGATCTTAAATAAGATAATAAGATTTACATTTTAAGCTAAACCTATCAGCATAAGACATTTACAGGAGAGTAAAGGAAGTGGGGAATACTAAGTGAATTGTGTAAAGCGAATTAAAAGTTTCAAATCCTGACCTGTGTTTGTACAGTTTTTTTTTTCTATGACATAATTCTTGTTTTGTTCCAGGTTCTCTTCAATCAATTCAAGTACTTCTTCAACCTCTACTTCCTCTTGCTTGCCTGCTCCCAGTTTGTCTCAGAGCTCCGGCTGGGTGCCCTCTATACATACTGGGTGCCTTTGGTAAGACCATCTCCCATTTGTTTGTACTTAAGGTTTTTTGTGTGCGATGTCGCCTTGTGGTCTTCGACATTTGGATTAGCAAACTCAAACTCAATCCCTGGAGTAGTCAATTAATCTTATTATTTTCTTGAGACATATTTGTTTTACAGAGGATTATATAAAATATCCAATTCATTTAAAGGGTAAAAGGGTACAGCTATCTATTATTTATGTACCGTATGCTTTGGGAGCCAGATTAGAAGTATTACAATTATGCAGTTCAATAACTAAATCAACCAGAGGGCACTGGGCCCTCCAGGAATTGAGTTTGAATTTAATTTGAGTTTATTTACGCACAAGTTACATTATCCTAGTAGCTTTATGATGTTCTTTCACACTTTTTCCACATTCAGATGTCTGGGTGTTGATAATTTGTCAATGTAAAACATGCTTACATGTCTGTAGGAGTGTAAGGGAATGGCTGGCAGCGTGAACCAGCTTGTTTTACTGACTCCTGCTTTATAGGCCTGCATCCGTTCCTTCTTCTTAATATCAAGAATTATCATCATCAGTAGCAGTGCAGCTTTCTTGAGGTTCCCCTACGCAGCAGTGCCTGCCTTGAAATGTGGTAACTCTTCTGAGCATTTTACTAGGTCTTTCACTTTCGGGCACATACAATATGATACAAGAGATGTACTGGAGCAATACGTCTGGGAGCACAATATTGGACTGTAGTAGAGCACGCATCAGTGCTTTAAATTAAAAGCAGGGTTCTGTTTTTAAGAATAGATTCTCTAAAATCCTTTGCAGACAGGCGGTTCACACCGATTTCAAATGATGTGGATTTAAGTCTCTGTAGCCGTTGTGAATGCTATCCATTTATTTTGTCATTCTGGCTATGCTACTCCTGTTGAGGGAAATTAAGAACTAAGTGACTGAATCTTGGCAGAAGAATAAATAGGTTGCCCTGAGCAATTTCTTCCTGCTGTGCCGGTTCATCCTTGCATTTACAGAGTATGCTGCTAACTTACAATGAGTGTCCTGAGGATACTCTTAAGTCTCTGAAACAATGTCAGCATCAGCACAAGCACTAGTCCACCTCAACATGAAAAGTAGTGTTGAGATAAATGATAGGAAGGGTAATATATATATATATTTTTAATGTCATGGAACATCTTGACAGCATTCTGGAGAACCAAGGGGTGAAACAGTCAGTCCATCCAAACAAATGCTTTTTGGATGAGCACCTCTTCAGAGTGCTTTCAGAAGTGTCCAGTGATGTGAGCAAATGGTAAATCAACCAAACCTTTCTACCATGTGTTCCCATGGAGATATTAAACCTTCCAGGCAAGTCTCGGAGCACTTTCACATTTTAGGACTTTGGGGAAAAAAATATCAAGCACATATAAATCGAGAAACCAGTTTATATCATTAAGAGGCAGCTTTACAGGCTGCCTAACTGTTTAAGGGAGAAGCTCAAACAGCAACAGCCTTAATACTGTAACTCTGTATGTACTCAGTTATGCTAGAAAGGCTTTCTGTAACAGCAGATGGCTCACAGACTGAGGGCTTGATAGCTGGAGAGGCAAGGCAGTCAGGATCAACGGTGTTGAGGCTTACCCCGTTAGATGTGAGGCTTCTTAAATGATCAGTTTCTCATTTAAACTGGCTCATTTGAAAATGGAGTTCATTAGCGTAAGCATCTCTGGACACCATGTTAGCTTCCATAGGGTGTTTTGACACTGTAAGCCCTCGCTGTCCTAATGAGATTGTTTGATGAACTGGAAAGAAGTTGGAGCAAATGTGTCTTCACTGAAAGTATCTTTAGCCTTAAATAAAAAAAAAAAACCTGTGACAATATTACATATGACCGGCTGAGAAGATTATTAGATTAAACAACTCTGCCAATCTTTAGGGTAATAAAGTGGATTACATTGAAACGCACACCAGAAGGCCCTTGGCTCTACAGGAAGTGAATTTGACACCCATGGTCTACAACCTTCATTAGAAGAAGATTTGCTGCCTCTCTGACCGCTATTTGTTGAAAAGAAGAACAAAACCTCTCCCGTCTTTCGATAAAATGTACCTCCCAAACATCATTTCTGAGTTTATTTTAATACGAAACCCTCTCGACAACATTTCACAATACAGCGGTGTGTCTTGTGACCAAAACTCCCAATATTTGTTTATCAGTTTCTCTAGGGCAGGCTACATCATTAGCTGCAGAACTTAACCACAACGGTTAATTCAGTTTTCCCTTGTGGTTCAACATTTAAATACCAGTTGTAAAATTACAAGTTATGTTTTCATCGAGCCAGAGCCAGCGAGGAAGCAGTGGTCTCAGCAGTTGTAAAACTGGAATAATTTATATCACAGGCTATACAATATGAATATGTTAGTTAAAATAAAACAGTTCTTTGTGGCACATAAGAAAATGTAGATACTTGCCATAGTATTTTATATCTACAACATTATCTTACTTGCAGCTTTATAAATGTTTGCCTTAAGTTTGCCATAATTGCATGGTCTTCAGCTCAATAGGAAATTCCAAGTTTCTTGGTGGAAAAAGTTTACAAACCTATAAAATAGTTGATTTATTTTTAGATACAAAATTGTGTAGTGATTTTGAACTAAGACTAAGATTAGTTTGGGGGAGGAGGATATAAAATATATTGAAGAAAGTGGGGGAGCCCGAAATATAGTGGGGACCTGACCATCTTAGTTTGTACTTTAGGTAGGATCAAGATGCCTGTAGAGAAAAGAAACCACAAAGTACAGGGTTTGTAATCTGCAACAGGCTGATGGGTAAGGGTGTTGATTTTATCCAGGCCAAGCTTCCAGGAGCAAGTTGAGGTGCTTTAAAATATTGTCCCTGTATGTGCTAAATAAAACAGTTCTTTCAGCAGAATCAAGAACCTTTTGGTGGAGTAGTTTGAGAAATAACTGATGATGATAAAGGGTCAGGCACATTCCTAACCATAAAGTGTTTTAACATGTGTCTTTTGATGTGTCTGGCTTCATAAATAATATTGATTTATTCTGATTCTGTGGCACTGCTGCAGGTAAACCTGTTCAGTCATTTGAGGAGTTTAGTTATTTTAGGTTAGGAGGAAAGAAAGGTTTGAAGGTCTCGCAGTTGGCGAAAGTGTGGTTGGTTGTCCTGCAGGGTTTTGTGCTGATAATCACCATTATTCGTGAAGCGGTGGAAGAGATCCGATGTTTTCTGCGGGACAAGGAAGTGAACTCGCAGATTTACAGCAAGCTGTCAACCAGAGGTGAGCTCCACTTGCTTCTGTGTTTGTCTGGTGTTTTGGGGGAAAAAACTTTGGGTTGTGTAACCATACTCAATATTTGTGTCTGTAATGTTTATCTCAATGTTTTCTGTCGGTATAATATTACATCCATGCTGGATTTCCCATGCAGCAGACATAAACTTCTCTTCGTGCTACATTTTATATATGCTTTATGTGGTCAACAGAGTAAACATCTCCTAAATTGTAGTTTTATGTCATGCAAATTTAAAATTATTGTAACGTTTTATTAAGTGAGACCATTCTTAAGGAGTGATTGGGCCGTTACTTGATAGTTAAATTCTGCTTAATTTAGGAAGCTATGATACCTTGCATCTTAAACACTCTTGTACTTTTTAGGTTTGCACAGCATGCAAATAGCGTGTGGTTTTCTTTCTTACTCTCCAATGTTGATCAGATTCACTTGAAAAAAAAAATAGAAAACCAACATCACATTATAGTTCATAGAAGTATAAAAAAACATTTAGTCTCTGAAGCATTTTATTGCATGGTACAGTGCATGCAACAATCCACAGCCATTGATCGGTATTTCCTGAAAACTTGTAGTAAATAACATTTTGAACAACAAAATGCTGTATAATGGTCTAAATTTCAGCAGGAGGCTTACAAGCCCCACATGATGTACAAAGAATTCATTTACTGGTACTTTAGCGTCTCTGAATGCACTAGCATTCAACTGTTTCACAATGAGTCGCAAACATTTATGAGAGAGTTTTCTTGAACTGAATGGCAGCTAAGTGTGTCTTTCTTTTATTACAAATGTGTTCAGCTGTGGAGGGATTGTCTGCTGCCTGAAAAATCACTTTAGGTACCTTTACACTAAATATATAGATTTTTCAAAGGCTAATTGGTCCTTCCTTCTAATACATAAATGACATGTAAAGACACAAACTAAAAGCAGAAGTCTTCAAAAATCTATCCGTTTTAAATTACTTTATCTGTATCAAAAGTGAGGTTTTGCTGCCAAGCTCAGCCCCTTCCTCATCGATATTTGAGCACTTTGTCCATGAATCCTGTAGTGTTGGATTTTACAAGACCAGAGGGTAAGTGTAGTTAGGGAGAATTCTCAATGTGCTCAAGGAAATGTAGAATATTAACACCAAAATAACTTTAACAAATATTGTTAATTTAAATCTGAAAAATATTGAAGACCATTTCCATGAAACCTCAATTTTTTTTCTGTGTTTCATTCGAGGACTTCACTATCAGTCATTAGAGCTCGATAGTTTCCCCTTTTAAAGTGGCTGCCTGCCCATTCCTATATCCGTTTGGCAGTGAGCCCTATTATCAGGAGTTCTGCCAGTGTGTCTGGTGTCAGACTCAGTCCTGTAACTCACTGATTCTCGGAATGACCACCCTGAGAAGACTGGCTGGCAGTCAGGTGGCTCGTCTTTCTTGAAGTCATAAACACATTGTAACACATACCTTTATCCTCTGAATCACATGCCCTGGGGGATTTGTGGTTCTCAGTGTGAATTAGCCAGTAGGAAATGACTTTCAGAGGAGACTGTTGGAACTTGTTTTGTCCCACAGTGGAGAAATGATGCGTTTTTGATTGAGGCGTTTCTTCCATCTTGTTTTTCTGTGTGTGTGATTTATTGTTTTCCAATTTAGACCAATGTTGAACTTTTTCTATGCAAGCTCCAAGCCAGAGCTCAGACCTTCATTTTGAGAATCTGGATTTAAAAAAATAGTGTGTGTGGGGGGGGTGAGTCTTGTGAGTTTGAAAGAATCATGGAGATAAATGTTTGTTTTTCTGTGTTTTTATACTTCACTATCACATTTAAGATCATTCTCTAAAATCCCTTAGTTTTAATACTTAACCATGGTAAATAGTATTGATGTAGAAGAGTGCAGGAACTTCTTAGTTAACTTATTAGTACTTATTAAAAAATTGGAAAATCTTGTGAAAGTTGGTGAAGATGTGGTAACATTCCAAATTAGAGCACTGCACCGAATTAGATGGAAAGAAAGGTGAAATTATCAATTGCTTAATTGAACAAATTAGGAAGGCAACGATAAATTTGAACTCACTTCTGCAGTATTTAAAGAATTTTATGGAACAATCAATAAGGAGCAGATATTTTAAAAAAAACCTTGATTCTAATCTGAGATAAGAAAGCTTTTCTTTTATGGATTTTCAATAGCAGGGCAGGATTTTTAAAAGACTTCAATTCATGAAAGCAGTTGACTACAATGGAAACATACTGTGGTTCAAATGCTCTATTGTAAAAGCTTATATTACCTAGGTCTTTCAGAGTTTCAACTGAATATTAATGTTCCTTAATTTCAACCAACCAAATTCCACACACATGGGAAAAGCCAGAGGTCATCACAAAGGTCACAGGTCAGTAAGCTGCTAAAAATATGTTTGCCTTAGTAGAATCATAAGGGCTCTTTTGAACTTTCCCTGCATAGCTAGTTTTTCTTAAGAACAGATACGAAAACACTTCTCCACAAGTCAATAGCCAAGCATTTTACAGCAGGCACTCAGGAGATTTTAAGGTGATCCTCAGAAAATGTTTTAAGTTTGCTTAAGCAAGACTTTGCTTTAGAGCTGTTACTAATTTAGATTTAGTAAAAGAACATGTGTTCAGAAAAGCAGGGTCACCTTATGGTATACTCAAACTGTGTTGACACACCTGAAGAAGGCTCCATGGCCCGAAACGTTGTTTTCTTTCTTCTCTTTTCAGTGTGGAATAAACCTATTACTTGTTCCTATATATAGTGTATATATAGTTATAGCAGATTGTTATAGTAATAGTGATAATGAGAAAATGTTTTTTTTTCCTTTATATAGTGTTTTACTCCCCAAAGTACTGTATCTCAAAGTGTCTAACACTCCCATACAGTACTTACAGTACACCACGAGGTCTCACATTTCTCTATATTCGAACAAAAAAGTCACACAGCTTAATATCCATTCGTTTTCTAACTGCTTTTTCTAGTGCAGGATCACAGGGAAGCCTGCCTTGGGAAGCAATAGGTACAAGGCAGGGTAACCCTGGATGGGCCACCAGTCCATCACAGGGCACACACAGACGCAGACACGCACACACTCGCACCAGTGCCAATTAACTTACCAGTGTGCCTTTGGACTGTGGGAGGAAACCGAAGCACACGGAGGAAACCCATGTGAACATGAGGAGAACATACAAACTCCACACAGATGGCACCCCAGTGCCACAAGGCAGCACTGTTCACTATTGTACCAGCTTGCCACCCATGACTTAATATACTCTATAGTTTTTTGGTTCGGAACCATATTACAGGCTATGCTATAAAAAATGTTTTAATGAGCCGTCAGGTGACCTGCAGTGGAAAATTTGCTTTTCTCCTTACAGAGCTGCACAACATTTTTTCTCCACACCCATTAGAATTAGTGTAAATAACCTGGTATCAAAATACAGAGAATCTAGCATTTCCTAATATTTCACTCCAGTGTCAATGAAGGAAAGCCTGGGCTGGTAACTGGATTGTACAATACTACATTACCCTGTAAATAAGAAATTTGTACAACTGTCCAGGACAAGAAAAAGCTGTAGCAGATGATCTCTGCCCTGATTTTCATAGAAATGTTGGTCATTTATATTCCCTTCTGCTGGAAGAAGTAGGTTTCAAACAATAGAAAATAAATGAATTCTAGAAAAAAAAGTATTTCTTTTTAGCACTGCACCTAAATGCACAGTTCTATAACTGATCTACTTGATTATGGCTTGTGGACCATCTGTGATTCAGGTTGTATTAATTAAAAAAACAATTATCAGTTAATTTACCTAGTGAGTTTTTGAATTCTTTTTTAAATCGTTGCCAACCCATCAAACTTTCTCTCTCCCTCTCTGCTCCTCACTTGTCGACATCACGTAGCTCTTAGAATCTGAAAGTGCTGTTATTTTTTAATGGGGGGGGGGAGGGTTCTGGTAGAGTGGTTTTGAAAAGACAGAAATTGCCCGTTAGTCCATTAATGCTACTCTTCAGTGATCACTGCTTTCATTTCTCTTGCAGGCACAGTGAAAGTGAAAAGCAGCAGCATCCAAGTGGGAGATCTTATCATTGTTGAAAAGGTTGGTGCTTTGTTTCCGAAGCCGAAGCCTCTATAAACTATACACCTGTGTAGTTTTATTTGTGTCATTTTTTGAACAAAGTGAAAGCCAGCCTTGATAGATTCAGGGTAATTCTAAAGAAGTGAAAAGCCTGGAATGGCCGCTTAGCACCTTCAGACAGGAGCAAGCGAGCAGTTCTACGTGTGTGTGTTGACACGGCCTCAGCAAGACAGTATGCCTCCGGAAGAAAACCCACTGTTCGGTTACGCAAGAGGAGCTACTGAAAGCAAATCTCCGTAAGCTCCTGGATTTGGGTTCAGCTGTAAAAAGCCTCGAGACTAGGATCTCTCAGCTGGGCCTTTAAAGTCCAGCGTTAAGTCCTACTAAAAGTATGTTGTTGAGGCGAGTGGATAAAGCATAAGAGAAAATTTGTAGCTTTCCTCACCTTTGCTCAAAAGGACGTTTTCTAGGTGGATTCAGTGAACTGTAAAGCAGACTGCGCAGATAAGCTGAGGTTTCACTTTTGTTTAAGAAGACACGGTGCAATGGATGGCACTAATATTTCAGAAGCAGCGACAACAAGATGTATTGTGTGAATGCAAATCATTGTCCGGTTACTTACTTGACATAGTGGACAGTTATGTTCAGTGATATCAGCCATGAGTTGCAGAGCACTAGGAGTAGTTACCTTTACTTCTTCTTGCAAAGCAACCTCGAATTGGAGTTAAAATTTTAAATCTACCATTAACCCGTGTTTGTTTTTTTTAACATACACGTGTCACTTTTACTAAGGATGACCATATCAGTGCTGCACTGTGGAGTACAGTATGTGTTTGGGGAAATTATCCGCATTTGTCCTGGATTTTGGCATGATGTGAAATTGTGTGTTCTACGTGTGTTCTGCTTATTAGTTCATTGTTTCAGTTATAAGGGCCATTCCCCATTAACCCTACTAGATCAAAGAGTACATTCAGGTGCACACTTATCAATGCCCTTTAGCTGAACTAATACTAGAAAATAATTTGTTTATTTGAATGAATATTAACAGTGTTACCTGTTCATACCTTTCTGAATGCTAATCCATTATAGGGGGCCATAGCAGAGATTCCAGGTAAATTAAGCAGGTGTAGATAGGGAGCTGATATATATACCCGTCTATGGAATTGTAGACAAATATTGTCACCATCTAAACGTAGTTGGTCACATTTCCATTACATCTGTTTATAAGCAGTCTATTAACATTTTATTAATGATATTCCAAACAGTTGAAAGAATTGCATATTGCATTGTTCACAATCTGAGTTGCACGTTTTACCAGTTAGTTCATTTGGATCAAAGGCTGGCAGCACATTTTTCTACAATGGTATAGAAAGCAAATAGTTATTGTCATCGCATATTAATAAGGTAATTACACTTCATTGCAGTGCAATGCATTCCCTGACTGTTATTGCAGTGCGTTATCTGACTGTGTTGATGGTCTTTAAGACCTGCTCCTTTTTTGGTCTCGTATATATTGTTTTTCATTTGCCTACAGCACATTAGTATTCACAGACGCACTTGGCTTTGCTAATTTGTGAGAGGACTTTGTAGAGGAATGTGAGGTTCCATTGTACTGCTGGTGACTGATGCGTTACTTTCGTCAGCCATAACTGCATTTATTTGCACCAGCAGAAAATGCTTTGTCAGCATGGACTTTATAGCACGGAAAAGAGCCATGTTTGAAGTACTTTAGAAAACAAGTGCATGTTTTTAATTCTACTTAACTTTATACTTTGAAACTGCAAAAGAACACGTCCATCTCTTATCAGTAACCACTTAATCCTTAGGGGATTGGAGGGTTGCAGAGAGGTGGAGCCGGTCCTTGCAGGCACAGGGCACAAGGCCGGACTACGCTTTGCTTGGGGAACCTATCCATCTCTGGAGACACACCACACACGTAGGGGAGGACTTAGAGATACCCGTTAACCTGGACAGCATGCCTGTGGAGTGTGGGAACAAACTGGAGAGGCCAGAGAAAGAGGGAGAACATCCAGGTAGCATCGAGAAGGCATCCTAGGCCTGAATCCAAGGATTGTGAGGAAAGGGCTCTGATCATCATGCCACCCAGCTGTAATAATTGTACATGCTGCTAACCAGACTAGTTTTTATCTTTTATCAGAAAAGATACACAGATTTCAAAGCACCTGTTTATCAGCTTGGCATATCAAGATATGCCTTTTCAGATCGGCTGTGAGTCTTTGTGTTCTTAGCAGTGCTCTATAATTCCTTTGCGTCGTTCACTCCTTACTGGCATTTAGGCATTGCCTGTCTTCTGCCTCCTGTGTTGAGAAGCTCAGGGGCCTCTTGGCAGAGCCTTCCAAGGTGAAATGTGATAAGGGTGCCCTGCTCTTGCTAACTGCTGGCCTGTATGGCTTTCTGTTTTCTCAAACGTCTCGTTAAACAATGCTTATGAGAGCTGACAAAATACACTTTGTCAAGCAACTGAAGGGGAGCGTTTTTCCCGCATGGCCAAATATGGAGCTGCCCTTTAACTTTCACACAATATCAGCATAGTATTAAAACTCATCAAAACCACAGATGATCTTCTCGAACAATTGCAAACCTTTCTGAAAGAGTGTTTATTTTTTTTATTTTTGTTTATTAAAGCTCTTGACTTTTTTAGTTAAGTAGAGTTATTTAGGATTTCTTAATTTACTGCTAGATTATGAATAAGCTGTGTGTCAGAATCAGTATGGCTGTTATTTCAGCACATTGGATTCTTTCCACAAAGGTTTAATGGCTATTAATAGGGAAAAGAGGAGTCCACGAATGGATTTCTGCCATATTAACTTGTTCAGTGCCATTTGCAATTCGTAAAGGACCACTGAAACCTACTGTTAAGCTCAAGCATGCGTCTATGAAGTAGTGTTTCAAACAAAATGAGATAATGTTTAATGATTGTGTTATTAGCATAAGGTTTGTGTAAACATGAATGTTGACACATTGCTGTCAATAACTAGGCATTATTGAATGACTGCTGAGGTGAAGTCTAAATGACAGGTTCAGAATGGAACGCAGTTGAGTACCTGAGTGTTGTGTGTGCTGTTTCCCTTCAGCTCTAAGATAACCTTAGTTCATTCTGACCCCCAAATATGACACGGGCAAATCACATTTCATCCACGAATGATTCAGCAAGGTTATCGTTTTGTTCAGAAAAGGCCATGTTTTGTAATTGTGAACTGAATCTTCAAGGTCTGAATTTTGTCCTCTAGAAGGAAAGTGACAGTTTTGTCAGTCCTTGTTCATTTCATGGAGTTAATATTGATTTTGTAGTACAAAAGGTGCATTTAAAGGCACAAAAATACAGCTTGTTTGTAGACTAAATAAAAAGGGTGAGATCGTCGATGAAAGTGAATGTATCCATTTTTTATTCCATAGAGGTGAAAATACCTTTTGTAATATGATTTGTGTTAATTTGTTGTTTGCATGACAAAAATGGTGCACCATTAAAGGAATAAGAACATTTTCAAAGACCCTTTCTTCATAAACATGCAAAAGGTAAAAATATTTTATTATGAATATAATTAATAACATTACACCTGCCTGTCCAACAGCTGAATGCTGATGTACAACTTGATCTTCCTGTAGTTAACACTACTTTTCTGTCTTGCAACTGTTATGCCAGCATCTCAGTAACATCCCAGGGACAATGACTGATATAAGCAACAGGAATTTATTTTTGTCATTATATGCTGTTACATTTTGTTAAATTAAGTGCATGAATTATATGAATTAGTGCAGATGTTCTACCAGCCTATGTGATCAGAATCATTTGAGGGACTGCTGACAATCTAAATATATTTTTAGATCCTTAAAATCATTCCAAAATAAGAATATTTCACTTTGACTAATTTGCTTAGGAAAAAAGGGGATGTATCTCAACCTCAACAAACCATCATCAATATTTGGCCATGTTTCCTAGTACACCCCTGTCTTCCACTAGTCAAAATATTAGCAAAATCCAAATCTTAGGGTAGGAATCCCCCTGGATGAAGAATGACATGTTCTGATGAGGAATGTTTGAAATTTATTTTTGCTTTAGTAAATACTGTAAATGAATTACTCCAGTTTTAGAGATGGTGAGCTTGGCTCAGAGTCACCTTTTGTGTTGATGTGTGGCATTTAGTTATTATTACAGCGGTTATCTTTGAGTTGTTATTATAGCAGCTGATTTGATTTGAAAGCAACTAGCATTTAACATATTATATAGATCTTTATATTCTGCAGAAGAACGTTGCATAAAGCTGGTCAGATTTTTAAAGCTATTGACTCTCATGTTTTAAAGAAATAGGAGGCAGGTAATACGCACTGAAACGTCTGCACTGTTGATCTAAAGCTGCTTTGTGAGTTAAATTGTGAGTTACACAGTTTAACTGTGAGTGCACCCCTCACTGTACTGATTGTATTGTATGTATTGTACTATTATTATTATTATTATTATTATTATTATTATTGTATCATTCGTTACACTGTGGCTGTGTTGTCTGTGTTTAGCTGCTGTTGCACTGCAATTTCCCTCACGGGATCAATAAAGTATCTAATTTGAAAAAACTGCGGAGATGCGTGTTTTAAAGAGCACTTCAGAGAAAGCCTAGGTCACAGCTGGTACTTACACAAGATTTAAAAGGACACTTATTATTATTTGGAAAATGTTTCCAAATAAGCTAACTTGGGAATGGATTGTTAACGTATTGGACTATGACAACAGTGGTAAAGTTATAACAAGCTGAGTGAAAAAGAAGGAAGGAAGGAAAGAAAAATGGCTGTTGCTGAAAGGAAAGATAAATACATCCTATTGTTAAATACCATTTCCTGGGATAATTCTTAAATCCATTTCTACACTCCAGGCGGAGGTTTTTCTCACTGTTTTGTTGAAATAATTTTCCTGTCGGCAGGAATCCTCCAAGTTTTGTCAAGCTTGCACGCCACACTGACCCATAAATCAAAAAAATACACAAATACATATGCTCTATGAATGAAAGTCTTAGAGAAGGAAAACGTTTATTTATATTTCCAGGAAGAAGCAGAGGTTAATGCGATGAGATAAGGCGAAGAGTGTTTCTGTAATAGTCATGCTGAGGACTGCTGTTTTTTTCTGTGTGTTTCAGTGTGAGATTGAATTGCCTCATGCCTTGGAAACTCACCACTCTAACGTCTTCAGGATATGCATCTCTGAAAATTGCTTAATAAAGGAACATTGGGTGTGTTTTTTAAATGTTATTCTCTTTTTCTTGTAGAATCAGCGAGTGCCCGCAGATATGGTCTTCTTGAGGACTTCAGAAAAAAATGGTAAACATCTGCAGTTCATTAATCTAAATCTTACAAACAGGATAGCTGGGAAATTGCACCTAAAAAGATTGGGGGGTGGAAGGATTAAGGTGGGTCAGGATGTGTAAAATATCCAGAAAGTCGTTGACTCCAATACGCTGTCAATATGCTGTTTTTTTCCCCCTGTTAAAGTGCTATGGAAGTGGGGGTTGGTGGATATCACAGCAGAGTTAAGTCACCAGCTTTTCAAAGACTTTCATCTCTGCAGGCCCGGATGGGAAAAGTGCCTGAGGCCACAAACAAGTTTTAATCAGTATGCATTTGCTCTTGGAAATAAAAAACTTCATTTTTATAAAATACTTTGTGAGCTAGTGACCACAGAGGCCCAGTTACAAAAATGATATGAAAACCCCCCAAAATGCCCGATGCCTGATTTTTTTTATATGGTCAATGTATTAAAAGAGAGCATAAGTGAAGCAAATATCTTGTATACTGCAGAGAGGTGATTTTTTATTAAGATCTGAACATTGGAATGGACCGAGCCAGGCCTGTAGCATATTCTTGGTGAATGCTGCATGGCAGCTGTTTCTTGATTGTGTTTAAGGACATTCTGTGGTGTAATGAATGACATATATGTTTTGGATTTTGGAAACTAAATAAGGGTTTGCAGAGTATTCATTTATACAAGTCTCGACCTAATTTTCAAAGTTTACAGAAATGTGATAAGCAAGAGGCCAGTGGAGTCACTTTTAACCCTGAATACCTGAAATGTGATCCATCTTGACTGAAGCTTCCTGTAAAAATGAATTGTTGATCTTAGGGGAAAGGCTGCTTCATAATCCCCTTCACAGATGGAGGCCATTAGGTCATTAGGAAGAGCCTGGGGTCTTGAGTCCGGCCATTCTCCTGGACAGGAGAGCTCTAAACAGGGATGACTCAGCTGGGCAAGGAGGGTAGGCCTGTGCTGTAGCACACCTATTGCCTCTTCAAGGCCAGGTGTGCTTACCTGTAGGGATTCCTTTTGCTTTTACTAGAGGTCAGTTATTTAGAAACACTAAACAAGACGTGTATGTGGGCTGTACCACACTTTATACAGTAGTTAATTAACAGGCTCTTTTACTGTATATAGTACATTCAAAGCAGAAGTAGAACTGTTGTCATATAGAATTTACTTTTCTGCTTTCATTTAGCACCCAGTCTTCATAAAACTTGCTATGCTTATATAGACCCTAGTAGATCTCCGATGGGGAGACAGTATTATAGCTGGCTTTGATGACTCCAAGAGATTTCATCCCACGTAAAAGGGTTTCTAAGTTGATCTGTTTTCACCAGCTCCCTCACCATTGAGCAAATCAGGTTCACTGTTATGCTGTGGATATTTTCTTCAAGAGCAAAAAATGAGAATACAAGGGGAAAAGTGTCTGTGTGCAGTAGTGATTTGCTTGATGTACTTAGATGTTTAGAGTCTGTTTACATGCAGTTACAAAATAGAGGCAACAATTAAGAAAATAGGGACTACAGGTACTATTGGCCATATAAAAAGCCTTCAGACAAGTTCATATATAACAGTTCAGGAAAGAATTGCTAACACCTTATCCTTGCAGTTGTTTTACTGTCAACGTAAAAACCAGTACCATTGGTAATCTGCGCAAAGAGAGTTTGGGAATGACTGCCAGGCCCTGCTTGTGTATGTGGAGGTGAAGTGGTGCTGCTTTTCAGAACACAACAAGCCACAAGCGTTATAATGACCTTTCTAGATGATGAACAGCAATCTGAAATAAACCTAGTAATGTCACCCATGGATACAGCAAGATGATTCAACTTGGAAAGAGAGAATCCCGAATGAGAAAGGGCAACTTGGAGACAGCAGTGCCCCCTTGAGGTGATGTTGTATCTCTGCATTCCCCTGGGCATGTTCTGTGTTCATGACCGAATGTTTCACTTTGTCAGTAACTCCCTTGACGAATCACAGTTTAGGGTGTGGGTATACAAGAAGATGAATCGGAGCCCACCTCCCAGTCTTCTGTGATTCCTCAATGAACTGCCTGGGAAACATGACATTGATGCATGAGGAATTGTTTGCATTTGGAATGTGACTTATGGGGCTGTGTTACCTGAAGCTGGGTGTGTCCCCCCCCTGCGCCCTTTGTCTTTCAGGGTCCTGTTTCCTGCGGACAGACCAGTTGGATGGGGAGACGGACTGGAAGCTCCGACTGCCCGTGGCTTGCACTCAGAGGCTGCCCACTGCGGCCGTGAGTTTTCCCATCATGTTTCACTCCAGAAAGGGCAGCACTTACAGAAAGATTAGAAGTATCTTACATTTGTGTATGTGCTCTTTGGGATGGTCCTGGAGCTCTTGGCACATTGACAACCATCTTAAATTGAATGACTTGACAATGTACTTTGTCACTTATATCTTAGAGGATGTTAACTGCAAGGTTGCTATTTTTAATAACTATACTACCACAACAGTAGTAGTCCTTTTCTGGGGACTTCCCTCCACCACCACCAATGTGTAGCGCCCACTTGGATGATGCAACAGCAGCCACAGTTCACCAGTGTACTCACACATCAGCTATCAGTGGGGAGGAGAACAGACTAATGAAGACGATTCATAAATGAGGATTATTAGGAGGCCATGATTGGTCTCTGTCAATCAAAGTCAGGGGAAATGTTTGCCAGGATACCAAGGTTAACATCCCGACTCTGCCAGTTGTGAGTTGCAGGGGGACATATCTGCTGCTTTTTTTATTCGAAGTGTTTCATTTGGTTGTTTTTTATTTCTATAATCATTTGAAAGGAAATGTTGCATATGCATAAACTCTGAAAAATAAAATGCATATCCTCCATAGAGGCTACCAGTTTGCCAGTTAGTGATGGTGGTTGGAAATCCTTGTAAGGACATAATTGTTAGCTACAGGACCTGAGAACGAAACCCAGAATCAGAATGGGACATTGTAGCTAAGGTTACAAACAGAAGTGGGCAGCTTGGATATCTTTTGCAAAGGATACAAGTGTATCTTTCTCTCATGTTAATCATCAGTTAAGACATCTGCTGTTTTTTAGCATTCATTATACTTTAACTGGAATTGTACATCACTGAAAAATGTGGTAGGCTTAAACAGTGTACACAGACTCAAATTTTAATAACTGTCAAAATCGATGAAGAGAGTTTTATTTTATGTTCCTTAGTGCTTCAGGAAGCAGATGTTGGACTGTTTTTCATCATTGGGGTCCCTGTTGTTTTCTGTTATTTTCCCCAACTATGAGGCAGCAAATGTTTGGAACCTTACCAGTTTGTAAAGCTGTAGAAATCCCTACTGTTGTGAGTTTTTCTTAAAGATTCCACTGAAACACAAAAGGCGTTAGATGGGGTTATTTTCATATTATATTACATGAAAATATTGTGTTAGGTACAATTGCATATTATCTACTGTAATCATCCTGTTAATCAGTTTCTGCAACTAATAATTTTCCCTTTTTTTTGCAGGATCTTCTCCAGATCCGGTCTTTTGTTTACGCAGAGGAGCCTAACATCGACATCCACAATTTCATTGGCACCTTCACCAGAGTAAGTAATGCCTTTGTGGTGGGGTTCCCTCCCAGGGCCTCTGCTGGTGATTAATGTGCTGTGCACCCCATCAGACACCGAGAATGTGTCAGTGTGGTCGACTGGGTCTGCCAACAACAAGAGCGTGACTCAGTTTGATGTTTCGGCGTTTCGGCAGGATTGAATCAACTGGCTAGTGACGTGCCGAATTCCGCGACCAAACACTAACGTCAAAAAGGAACAAATGAGAAACAGTAACCCCCGAGCCGTTTGGCTAGTTGCTACGAATAATATTGTGCGTGTTATTGTGCTGCTTTATCATGTTCCCTCTTAATATTTCTTCTCGGTTAACCTGCCTCCAAAACACTGGTTCTATGACAGCAGTCTGGCTTCTTCACGCACGTCGGAAAACTGTTCCATTTACGCCTCGAAAGTATCACTTTAAAACCCCCCCGCCCCTCTGATGTGTTTTAATGCAGAGCTATTTTTTACCCTTTCTTCTTCCATTGGCTTTGGTAGCTAGACTGGGTCTTGCATCAGAAGGGGAACTTAAATGTCTTTACATTCCAAAACATGTCAATAAAGGACTTCCGGAAGCCCTGTGATGATGCAGAAAGTTTCCTAAAAGCATGTTTACCATTAACCTCAGGTTTTTTTATATTGGCTAATAAGCGTTGTGCATGAACCCTAGTGAGGGACATTTCGCAATATCCTCTGGTTTTGCATTTTAATGATTTACCTGCTTGTCAGGCATTTTTCTATGTAAAATAAACAAATGAATTAACATGCTGTGAACTCTGCATTGTCTTCACCTAAGAAGAGAAGTAAAATTTCTGCTCCAAAGGAAGTATGAAAAAGGAGATTACAAGGAAAACTGACATTTATGCATAGTTCGCTCACAAACGACCTGACACATGCACAAAAGTGGGTTGATAAAAAGAACACAAGTTTACGCAGGCCACGTTCTCAAATGGGCATGCAGGTTGATCAAAGACCGGGGTTAACCTGTTTTGTTAACTCTTGGCTTGCTTTCTTAGCTTTAAAAATAGTTTTCTGAGGAATAAAAAAGACAAAGCACAGGGCTTTAAAGTAAATAAATGACTTAAAATGAGAAGATTTGAACCTGCGTCACTGGCAAATGGAAATAATTCCATTGTTTTGGACAACCTGGCCTTTGCTAATTGTTTGTGCCAATGGTAGTTTCTTTTTCAAGATTCCATACTGTTGTTTTTTGCAATGCTCAATCTCTCTGTAGTGGTTCTAATTGGAGTTTTCCTTGCGCTCATCTTTACAATTGTTTGCTTTTTCTTCATAGACAACTCTCTAGTCGGGATTTATGCCTTCTAATTTAAGAGGCAGATGCAAAAAGTAAACTCTAAAGGCAGGATCCAAGGCTTTACATTCACAGTTCTTTTATATTTTCACAATTTATGTAACATGGAATGCCCGACCAACTGGAAACATCAGACATTTGTCCGAATACCCAAAACCTAGAAGAAAAAAGGTGTTCCCAAGATAAAAGAGACATATTGGTTACATATTGTGTTTTTCTGTCTTGATTTTCAACAGATTTGGCATTTAATAAGTTAAACCATTTATCACTTGTGCCCCAGTTCGACTCTCCCTGATGAGGTGAATCAGTGGTTATGCAACAATCATAGTCACTTGATGCTTACTGTCTGTTCATTTGCATTTGGTCCCTTTTTTATTGCATACAGCCACATGCTGATGTGAATCGTGTCATTTGGTTTTTAAAAAGCCTCACCATATTTTGAAGGATTAGTGGTTTTGGCTTAAGAGATACATAGGATAGTACAACATTTCAGGATCTACCCACTGACTTAACTGGGCTTTTGAATAAGCTGAATGCTTTTTTGTTCCAGGAGGATGGGGACCCACCTGTGAATGAGAGCCTGAGTATAGAGAACACCTTGTGGGCCAGCACTGTCATTGCCTCAGGTAAATCATCTTTCCATGTGCAGGCTAACACTTTGAACCTGAAATGGATGTGAATTTGTGAAAGTGTGTGATTGAGCTCATCAAGGCTCTTGGGTGATGCTCGGGTTCAGCCTTGGGTCTCAATCATACACTTAGGTCAGGCCATTAGCTGACATTGACTGGGGTTCCTCTAGTGGCAGTGCAGAGCTGGATAGTCACCTCTGGGGATGGGTGGGCTTGAATCTGCCCAGCCTCCCTTGGCTTTGTTTTTGTGCTGCAATATCTGACATTGCTGGGCGGATGCTTGTGAGCTTACCGTGGCATCGGTGCAATGGACTTCTCCTGCAGGTGGCACTAACTCTCCTGTAAGGCACAGCTGAGCTCCTACTGTGCCATGTTCTGAAAGGGCTCTGACAGAGGGACGTGTTAGAGCCTTTCAGCCTCCCTGTGTGGCCCAGGCGTAGTCGTAAAGCTGAAGACACGCTGGCAACCTCAAATGAGAGGTTTAAACGTTAGCAAAATAATTGCCGATTCCAAATTCATTTTTAGAATTGATTGGCTTTACTGATCACTTCCATCACGTTTGTCCCTGTAAAATTAAGCCAGTCTCAGGATTGAATACAAGTTCACATGCCCAGTGTGTAGAATATGCGATGGGCCTTTGAATGTGCTCTGTAGATTATTTTAGGGATACAACTAGTGGAAGGTTGGCAGAAAGGAGAAGGTCTAAAGAGCTGATATTATTACTTTCATTCTCAGAAGATACTAACCTCTATGTGTTTTTCTAGGCCAGTGTATCTGAAGCTTTCATCTGTTTAATTTCTCACTTTTGATATTGCAGTGGAGCCCCTGCTGTCAGACGTAGGCAATCTTTTAAAACTGTTTACCCTTGTTTTTTTGTTTTCTCTTGAAATCTTCCACAGATGTTGGCTTTTCTTCCATTGGCAGTACATTAATGGTGTGGCGTTAGATTTTCCATTTTCCATTAAAAAATACTTTCTAGCTCTTTTGAAGAGAGACTGCTGGTAAGCCACGTAGACGTGGTTGTAATATGGGCAACACATGTGCTGCCCAAGATGATTCTGTCTTCATAATGGAACACTGTATGGCAGAGAGATGTGATAATATTAGACCAGCTACAGAGCTGCAGTTTCCATTGTCTTTAATTTTGGCTCTTTTAGGCACTGTTGTGGGAGTTGTGATATACACCGGTAAAGAACTGCGCAGTGTGATGAACACTTCAAACCCAAGGCACAAGGTACTGTATGTTTCTGTGCTTTACATCCTGGCCTGCTAAAAAGAACGCGCTTCCTGCCTTGCAAGAGGAGACTGAGCTCTATGATCAATACATTACTAGCTGAACCCCGGGTCATGGCGCTAGCAGACTGCGACTGTAGTGCCTCAAGTGGTGGTGCCCTATTCACTGAGCTCCACAAGAGTGGGACTAGCTAATTTTACTGAGAGAGAGGTGCACAAAACCCTACTTCTATTGTCAGGCACTGTGGAGCCCAAATGACATGAACCCAGCAAGTTGGAGTGTCATTTGCTCATGCCCATGTGTCTTCTTCTTTGACCATTACCAGAGCTGTCGCTTGAGTGCTGTAGGCTTATTATGAAAACGAAAGAATCTCCTGCATTTGCACCCTTTAATATTGTCTAGGAAATGCCATCTTCTGGTGAGTGACTGTGGTCTTATTAAAGAACTTTTTGCAGTTTTGTACTCAGGCTGGTCAAAATATTAGAATCCCCTACCATAATGTGGAGCAAAAGCAGCTTTAAAAAGACGTGGCAAGTATTTCTTTTCCACAAGGCTTTAAAATATTTGCAGCTCAGTTCACACTTATTCTTCGAACAGGAGTGCCTGCAATTGACAGTGTGATGAGAGTAATAGAATTCTGCCTGCTCCACCAGTTTTTAATATATTGAAATCTGGTGTTTGCTCTGGAAGTTTGTTTCATGCACCTTAAGCTGGTCATGCATTGTCAGCCAGTTTTGGCTACAGAATCTTAGTATTTTCTAAAATGAGTGGATTGTGTTAAAAGTGCAGTAAGGACAGCTGACAGTGGGATATGATCGTCTACACCCCATCCATGAATGATTAACATTTGTATAAAAGGTACATACTGTCATTTATAGTTAAAAAGTAACTGTGAGGAGATTCTGAGATAAATCTTGACTTTGACTTAAGCACTGCACAGTTTATTCTTCTGGGCACAGACATCATCAAAGTGTGGTTTTCTGTTTGCTTTGTTTGGTCAGGTGGGCCTGTTTGACCTGGAAGTGAACTGCCTGACTAAGATCCTGTTTGGGGCGCTGGTTGTCGTCTCCCTGGTCATGGTGGCTCTGCAGCATTTCGCAGGCCGCTGGTACCTCCAGATCTTTCGCTTCCTTCTGCTCTTCTCGAATATCGTTCCCATCAGGTGAGCCGTACCTTCCTTATTCCTCCTCGGTGGCAGACACTTTGAGCATCCTTTCTTGAAGGCCACAAGGTTGCTCTGATCTTCAGTTTCCCCAAAACTCAAAAGTAAGCTGTTATCCTCATGAACAGGTGATTCTGTTTAGGACTGTGAAACTGTTTGAGAAGAGACCAGGCTTCAAGGTATAACTCTGCAGTGGATCCATGATGCATTTGGTTCAAGTCCATAGTACAGACAAAACTATCATATTCTTGTGCAAAGCATATAGTGTATAAGTAATTGTGAAAGCTTTCCCTTTAATGCTATAGAAATCTGGTTAAGTTCTAGGGCTTGCTGCAAAAAGCATCTTAAATATTAATCGCCTTAGCATTAAATGTAGAAACATTTTCTCTTAATTTGATCTTAAGTGTGTTGAGATGATTTGTGACATCTTCAAACTGGAGGGACATTAAAGAATGAAAAAGGGTGAATTTGTTGTATGCTTTTTATGCACCTGAGCACTGGCCCCAAGAGCTACTTACGTTTGACATAGTTTCTGTTTAAAGAGGAACAATATCTGCAAAGCTAAACCAAGTCACTCAAATTCTGCATATGCTGCATCTGCTTCCACCTGCTGTTTGCTTTAACATTCCTCAAAGTCGAAGGCCATTCTTCCTGTGAGATCCATTGAAAAGAGCTGCATTAACTCAGACTTGGCTGCAACGTATTGCTGTATGATTAAATCTCACATCACTTGCATTACAAATTTCAGTGCTCCAGGAGGTGATTACACTTTTTAGAGTTCAGATAGTCCACAATAGCAGCCGTCTTTTGCTTAGCATTTACCTAGTTTTTGCATATTGCTCCAGTTTTTGTTTTTATACATCTTTATTGAAAATCACATGTATATATCTAGTTTGATTGCCATGTGTATGCACAGCCGTATAGAAAACACGGAAGGCAGGGAAATATGGAGAGAAATAATGTACGCCATCCTAAATCCTCATGGATTGTGTTTTAATTGTGGGAGTTACCTTGGCAAAAGCACTGGTAAACATGGATTGCATGCTTGTGAATCGTGCCTGCGGTGAACTTTCAGTCAACCTGCACAAACTGGCTTCCTGAGATGATACCTTCCGTGTGGCTTCCACCTCTTACATCCTATCTCTGTGCTCTTCACTCAAAACTTCTCTAGCCCCAAGTAAACTCAACCGCCACTTTGCATTGAGCACTCTGCATTCAGCTCTGGACAAACTATTACAAAGGTTTGGTAGTTTCTACCTCAGTTATCAATCACAGACCAGAAGAAACATTTTTCAATAGCAGGATGGGAGGATGAGGTTGTTTCAACTGGTGTCACCCACTAACACTAACAGTCTGACCCATTATCTCTGGCTTTTCAAAGATGTGGGTAGGGATGACTTTCTAATATTTAAATCCAACAGCAGCTGTCTTTCCATTGTTTTTGTTATTTCCGATTTCTTTATCATTACAGTAGAAGTAAAACGACTTAGACGTTATCGCCCACCTTCAAGTGCTGCACAGGAAACCGTTTTGTTTTGCTTGTTCTTGAAAAGAAATCCGGAAGAGAAAGAGTGTGATGAAGTGTTTTTAACAATTTTGATTTGCGTTGAGTTGTCCCCAGCCACACCAGGGGTTTCTGGGTTTATTTGTCTGCAGGTTTTCTTGGTCTCTTCAAAGCTGCAGGTGCTTTTAAAAGCTGCAGAGGCTGTTAAATTGGTCCCATTAAGCCATTAATGGGATGTTTTAGTTTGAAATTGGCCTTCCAGGATTGGCGTTGCCTGCTCCTGATCTAACTCATTGTCAGGTCCATACTTAGAGTAAAGAAACAGACTGGCCTTATTCCTAGGTAATCTTTGCCATGATCGCCTTGGAGCTCATATTGCCCCAACTCTTTCTCTCTTCCCAGTTTGCGTGTTAACCTCGACATGGGGAAGATGGTGTTCAGCTGGATGATCCGCCGGGACTCCAAGATTCCGGGAACCGTAGTCCGAGCCAGTACAATTCCAGAACAGCTGGGCAGAATCTCATACCTCCTCACTGACAAGACAGGTGGGGCTTAGAACCATGTCAACTAGTGAAGATTTCCTCAAGCCTATCATTGGTGGCATCGAGCAGGGTTTGTCATGTCTAAACATGTGTGTTATATAATATTTCCTATATCAACTTATGATGGATTGTTATATTTAGACAAACACCTACACCATCTGAGAAAGGTTACTTAATGACATCCATAATCTGCATTCTGCCCCTTCAAAAGGGACATGTTTTCACTATTAACAAACAGTTTTATACCTACCTGACTGTAGTCTTAAAAATACAGTGGCTCAAGTAAGGATTGGTTTTAATGTTTTAATATGGTTTTGATTCTCAGCTGTCCAGGTTAATGCTATGTATCGTTGCGCTCATGTATTTCTTTAAAATTGCAGCTTAAAATATTAGGTTCTTTTTTAATTTCCTTTTGTGGTTTGACCTGAATATTTGCCTCAATGTGTTCATTATTTTATGGAAGGATAGGTGAAAGAGTGCAGTTTTTGGAGGTGAAAGCTCTGTACAGGCCCGGGTTAGAGAATGCATTGTGCCAGACCCTGAACTTTCCAGACATTTGCACACATTCTGGCATTTTGATTAAACCCCAAAGCTTGCCTTTCAAATCCCTTGCATCCTGGGATATATCTACAGGTAGAGAGGATATAAGCAGAAGGACACCCCCACTCCCTCCTTCTGGCAAATTGATAATACATTTGTAGCAGTTGTGCACCAGGGACAAGCATAGTATGTGTAATATTTAGTTTGGTGTCTTAGAATTGACAGTAATAGAGGCTGTGATAAGGCACACCAAGAAAGAAGGTAGTTGCACTCTCTCACCACTGGAGGCATCCTAGTAGGTTTTAACTACAATTTGGATTGGGATATTGTGTTTGTGTTAAGTTTTCCAACAAAACTTAATTTTATCTTGGGGATTGGCTGGCGACCTTTTACTGAAGGAATTAACTTAAAGTGATATAACCCAAGTGCATTTTAAAGCTGTTTAATATTTTATTCAGCAAGAACACCCTGCATTATTTGAAGTGATTTAAAAAAACTAAAGATTTGACACTGTCTATCCTCCTTTGGAATAACTTGCTATTTTTTTAGAATTACATGTTCTTTTATAACTAAGAGCAAATATTGTTTTTCAGTGCGCTGTCTGTCTTGCCTAAATCAGTTCTGAACAATTCCTTATCTGAGACCACAGTGACATAAGTGCTAACTTACCTCAGAACTGTTTGCAGTGGAAACACCAGAATGCGATTGAAAAGATCTCCCACGCAGGCTTTTATTTAGAATTTCAGCCCACAAACTTTCTAGAAACATTAGTCTAGTCATTAAAAAGGGCAAAATAGGTCAAAACACTTCTTTTTTATGAATATGTTCATCTCCTTACTAGAGACTAGTGAAATCTGAAATTATTAATGCTAGATACAAATGCTGTGGATATATTAGATAAACTTGGAAATTGATATGAGCTCTGTCTGTTAACCCTATTTTCAATTTTTTTTTTATGTTAATGTATATCAGACTCCAGATTTTTGGGAGGGGGTTTCGGAAGGCTGCAGAAAAACAGTTCTTTACTTAAGCGATCCAATAAATATGCTGTCGAACTTGTGGCTGTTTCCTGGCATTCTGATAAAGGAGACAGGCTGACTTGTCTTTGAAGTCGCTAATCTTGGAGCACTTTAGCCCACTAGTGATCCCCTAAGGTTAGACTGTAGGAAGAGCCTGTTTAAAGCTATGAAGACGATTTATAACTTGTTATTACGGCCATTCAGGGTTTTAAAACAAAACGGAAAATAAGTAAGTTCGGGGATTATCTGCGCTACCGGGGTTACTAAGTAGCACTGCTTTTTTAACTGGCTCCCTGTGGTTGCCAGGACAGTGGGGTACACTCATGAGACCTTCCGGTTTGGGCTTTGAGAGTGGAGATTTGGACACAGGCTGGCGTCGGGATTATGAATCAAGCAGCACATGTTGTTTGGCTGTCATAAAGCTACTCATTTCACTAGTGTTTGTTCTGGTAATCTGTAATAAAGATCTTCTTGCCTTTTTCTCTGCCAGTGTTTTTCCTCATGTAGCTTATAGAATATGTGATATTTTGATAGTAAAAAAGATACAAAAACAAAATGATGGTTTGATAGTTTTGACGCCAGAATATTTTTTTTCTAAGGTGATGTTTTTTATCAAATGGTTGGTGTTTGTAATGGTAATAAATAATATAGAGGTCCTTGCCTCACTGCCAGTGTTTTGTATGATTGCCATAGCTTCTGGAATATTTAAATGATTTTACTAGTAAAAAAGATACAGAAACAAGGTGATATTTTTCTCATTTGAGGCTGGTGATGGAACAGATTTTAAAATGGTTTGTTTCCTGTTTGGTGTAGCACCTTATTTTGCTGTACAGTTTACTGTAGTCTGTATCCTGTGTGCTGAATTTACTCACGCTTAATTAGAATTTCATTTGACCTTTTCTGTTCATTTCCTGATTAAAATCTTAACTTCACTGTACA
Source organism: Lepisosteus oculatus (assembly GCF_040954835.1). Lineage (NCBI taxonomy): Eukaryota > Metazoa > Chordata > Actinopteri > Semionotiformes > Lepisosteidae > Lepisosteus > Lepisosteus oculatus. Next base: position 11,772,880 of record NC_090711.1, read on the forward strand.
TAACATTGTCCAAGCGAGAGTGTAAATAACATTTATTTTCCTAAGCTTAGTATATGTTAGTATAAATAACATTTATTTTCCTAAGCTTAGTATATGTTAGTAGTGTTTTGAAATGACAATACCAAGGTTTAAGAAATTAATTGCTACTCACAGTCCTGATAATAACGGGACTGGTGGATTCTGACTGGTTGGAGTTCCTCTCACTGTAAGGTAAATTCACCAAGGTTTTACACCAACACCTTTGAAGTTACCAGTGTAAAAAAAGCCTTAAAAACCAAAGTAGCATAATGAGGTATTTCTTAATTGAGCCTGATGAGAGGTATTTTTTTCCCCTAAAAAGAGTCTCATTTATGAAGCACAGTGTTTATTATCACACTTTAGTTTAGATTTTTATTTGATGAATAGTGGAGTGTTGGAAGACAGTGTGGGACAAAAATAATTTTAAAATATGGTACTTTAGGCTATTCCCAAATTTGTAATTTGTGACAAAGCAAAGGTGGTGTGTGTACAATTTATAACAGGTTTTGTCAATCAGTATCTCTAAGTAGATGCAGAAGGAATGTGTTTTTTCTTTTTTCTTCCACTAAGCGTAAACATAAAAAGTGATAGCTTTGAAGATTTGTTCAGGTTTAATTTTTGCACAGTGCTGCGAGTTTGCAGCTCCCAGAGGCTTTGAGATGTGTGCCATACTGGGAGACAAGCTAGTTAATGCATCTTTAAATCAAAAAGATTTTTGAAGGGTCTCCTCATGTCTTATTTACTGCCCATCTACACAGGCCTCGCCATCCCACTCTGGGATTTTTTTGCCCTTAGAATGATAGGGTAGCACTGTATTCAGAGTTCATGACCTCTCTCAATTTTGTTTGAAAAAAGCAAAAGAATGTGTCTTGGTTCGAATGAAAAATGTTTGAGGGTTAAGTCTCTCCCTGATGTGCCTGTATTGGATCAATTTTGTTGTCCTAAGTGCTTCAGAAGTTGGTCATTTTACAGCACCAGTGCTTTTAACCAAGTGTTAGGAAGTGGGTTTAAGGGTTGGGATTGAGGAAATATGAAATGGAGCATGAGGCAAGTGCTGTTGAGTCTTTTATGCTTAACTGTCATTAAATCAGTGTTGCTGCTGCTTAATAGTTGAGACCTATAACTTACCTTCACCTTCCATCCACAATAATATCTACATCCTTTACTCCTCTTAATAAACTCCATTAGATCTCTTTGCTCATTTCCCTCAAATTTAAAGCTCCCATTTCATTCTTTTAAGTATATAGTTAAATATAATGACTACAGAAAAGAGTCCACTTGGGATCTTGGCAATAATTGGACTCCTGGTGGGTAACTACTCCATGCACCTCTTAAATTCCTATATTTGAAATATTAGCATCAGCACTAACTTAGACGAGGCTCTTCGCTGTCTTCAGTATATTTGTTCGTGACTCTTCAGAGTTTATTGAACCTTATAGATATCTGAAAAGGGGCAGCTGTACGTACTGGCACACCATGTTTCAACTAAGTTACATTATTGCCTTTACACTGCTTTGTTACAACAATTTAACAACGGTCCATAAGCACAAAAGAGGCTTCGCTGCCACAAAAGAATATTTATTACACTGAATAAATAAAGAGAAAATTATTCGTTAGTCATGTGCTCTTTGTCAAAGCACTGTGACTCACCTACAAAATGTGATCTTTTTACCAAGACAAAGTCACACGTGTTGTGTTTTCCTTTCCAAAGTTTTGCAAAAAATTTCTTCTAGCTTTCAAGCTCATTTGTCTTTTCTCTCCACCTCTTCCTAATATCCAGGGACTCTGACCCAGAATGAAATGGTGTTCAGGCGTCTGCACCTCGGCACCGTGGCCTATGGCATGGACTCCATGGATGAGGTGCAGAGTCACGTTTTTAGTGCCTACACACAGGTATGAATAGGCCGTCAGCTCTTGCCTGAACAATGTCAAATGTAATGGAGCCTCACCTTGAAATTGTTAACCCTCACAAACTGTGAAACAGTGCAGTTCTCACAAGGTAAATATGATCCGTATGCGCTGGCTGGGCTAGGGCTAACTCGCCAGTAAGATTTTCTTTTTTGCTTGTCAGCCCTGATTAGCGTGTGGCGTGATGCCGCAGTTGTGTTCTCTCTGTCAAGCATGTTCATTTGGGTTTGACAAATCTCTGTTCTAAAGCTAATAGGAGTTATTCACCTTTGGTTTTGTCAACCAAAAATGGACTAAAAAATGAAGACGGAAAAAGAAACACTTTTTAAGGAATGAAACAACACAACTTGCCTGGACAAGCAGTCAGGCCAGCGCTGTAAAAACTGGAAAGCCATTGTTGTAAAACCAATTAGCCCCTAATTATTCTTTCGGTGAATGCCCCCTTGACCCTGACTCACAACTTTGGTCCCCTTGACATCAAAGGTTAGTGGAGCAGGAAACAAGATTACCCCGCAGCCCGCCTCTGACGAAGTTAATTTAGTAATTGCACAATTAACCCTGGAAATGTACTCCTAAAAATAGCAAGCCGAAAAAGCAAAAGAGGTTTTTTGTTCATATTTTTATACATCTGTTTGCGTTCATCTCTCCATTGATGTTTTACATGAATAGAAGGCTGGGAAATGCCGAATTAGTTCAAGATTGTTTGACATTGATTAAAAAGTTATATTGATGTTAGTTAGGAAATAAGCATCACAGGGGTTTAATTCCTTACAGAATTCAGATTTCACAATCTGTTTGCATTATTAATTTTGGCAGAACAGGAGAGATGTTGATATACTGCAGAGAATCTGGGGAAAAGCAACCATTTAGGGTGGAATGAATATACTGCTAACAACCAGTCAAAGCTCCTGGGCCTGCTCTTCTCACTTTCCCATGGATTTAAGAACTCTGTGACATTAACAGTTATGATTTAATAATGCACAGTATCTTCAAGCCCTATCTTAAATCAAGGACTTAATTACAGGCTTATGGAATGACATTCCAGTATGAAATATGGGCTGAATCAGGTGTAAAACTGGTTAATAGATTAATGGAAACTATTTTCTATTAGGAAAAATAGTTATTTACAGGGCATTCATCTGTAATTGTCTAAAGATTAAATTCGCATGTACACTATCCTTAAGCATCAACATGTGAAACACTATTTCAAAAACAATGAACAGGTTCTCATTTAATCTCATTCTACACACTTCTGCCTTTAAGTCCTCAGTAATGCTAGATTCATTATGGAATACCGGATCTTTCAGACATCTCCACAGGTGAAAGTCCCACAGATTCAGTTCACGTAACTTACATGACCAAACAAATCTTTGACCCAGTCAGTCGTGCGGGAAGACGGTTGGTTCGTAATGAGTTTAGAATTATGCAAACCTTTATTTGCACATTCATAAAAGAATTCCTCATCTGCTGAGGTGTTTTTTTTTTCATTAGGCACATTTTTTAGGGTGGCGTTGCACGGTGTAAATAAAATAATTTTTTAAATCCACTTCAAGAACTTAAGCAAATAATTTCTAGCAAGAGGAGATGCTGAGGAAGAAGAACAATAACTTCCTCACGTTTTTTTAAAACAAAAACCGTTTCGCTTCTCTGCTCCACAAGTGGTCGTTCATGAGTTGCTTTTATATTTTGGGGCAGCTGTTTGCGCAGTACAGTCCTAAGGCGGCCCTGCTGCTAGCTGCCCCCATTGAAAGGGTGACAATAACCGCTTTCCTGTCGTGCCCTTCGCCAGCCGTCTCACGATCTCCCGGCGGCCAGAGGCCCAGCCGCCACCAAGGTGCGGAAGACCATCAGCAGCCGCGTCCACGAGGCGGTGAAGGCCATCGCCTTGTGCCACAACGTCACGCCGGTGTACGAGTCCAACGGGGTGACGGACCAGGCGGAGGCCGAGCAGCACTACGAAGACGCCTGCCGAGTGTACCAGGCCTCCAGCCCGGACGAGGTACTGCCCTCTAGCTCCTGACAAAACCGTCTAAAACGGAGGTCACCTTTCATTTGCCAGATATCCTGTTGTCAGTCATTTAATGTAATCACAGTGGTTAGAATTGATGCTTCGCAGCTCTGGGGCCCTGGGTACAATTCATAAAGTGGGACTTAATGAAGAACCATCACATTACATGTCGTTTTATAAAGAAATATAAAAAAACATGACAGGTTGCTCAGGGCTCTGTCTGAATGCAGCTGTGAGAGTCTCAGTTAGTCTTCTTAACAATTTGCTTTGAAAGCCAGCACACAGCTTGCATTTGCTGTGGAAAATACATTTATGAATTTGGGAAGTCAGCTGAAAAACAGTAAAACAGTAATCTTCTTTAATGTTCGTTTTGGAACGAGCAAGGTGGGCAAAACAGCCTTTTTTTGTTTTGTGTATTTCTGATGTTGTATGGCCTAGTGCTTGAATCAGCGAACAGAGCAGAGTGATTTGTAGTTCCTACCATGGTTATATCACGGTTTTGGTTGACAGAAGATTATGTCATGATTGTTGAGATCTGGATCCTTCCCTTGAGAAATGCCCAGGAGTACTTGACAGCAGATATTACACTGTCTAGTTCAGGCTGTTCTCAGCCTGTTTTTGGAGAGGAAGTGTTCATCATTTTATCTCGTAGCAGTCTTCCTGAAACACTGCACACTGCCGTCCACATAAGAACAAAATGCACTTGTGTTACCAGTAATTGATGGATATATGGTTAAATCTGGGGAAAATGTTGTGATGAAAGTCCAGCTGTAAGATCTGTGTTCCTGTCTTACACAAGAAGACCAAGCTCTTTTAAAACATGCACAGCAGATATAATAATATATGACTACAATAAAATAAAAGTTAGATCTTTGTAACTGTACGTGAATTAGGGGGCTTTCTGCAGCAAATGAATTCAAGATGACAGGCGGCCTGCTGTTTTTCCCCTACCCTACACGACTACTTAAGTAGTTGATCAATCTCCATTAAGACCCCTGGCATTAGAAGACAGGGGAGTAAAAGATATTTCTGTCAAAGTGGAGACCCCTGTCTTCCACCAAAGAAACAGTGCAAAGGTGGCCTCTTACTGAAATTCTGTTGTTCTTTCAGGCAGTTTTTTTCCACAAAAGCTAGAGACTGTGGACCAGAACAAATGTGGTTTCCAGGATAAAATTCTCTCTGTACTCTAGAGACCAGCTGAAATGCAGAGACAGCTGATTTCATTAAGACTGTATTTCCAGAGCTTGGTGCTAGAATGAAAAAATGGCTCATATTTACTTATGTTTAAAAGAAAATACACATTTTGTTTTCACTTGTGCTTACTAAAATTTTAAAATGATTTGTTAGAGCAGACTGTGAAATAGATGTACTACATCATAGTTAAAAACACTTTTTAAAGTAAAAAGCAAAGTGTTGTTGACTCTTAATCTTGAGATGAAATTATAAAAATAAATGCAATAAGAAATGCCCTCTATTGCCAAAGAAGTTATTATCCCTCAGTCTTTATCCCAAATATCCCTAAAGGAGTGCATTTTTATTGCTGCCACTTGTTTACATGTAGATGTCATGTGAAATAATTGTGTTTTACATCTTAAGATTGTATGGGGGGAAAAGTATTGTTTCAGCTTTTAAGAAGAGCTTACTTTAATCTTCATTGTGGTGGAGGGGTCTTGCAAATTGATGGTCAGAAACACGATCTCTGTCTCTAGTGTATTAAAGCCAGGTTACAGTGAAGCCATAAATAGATAGTTTTGCCAGTTTTGATGTCTGGCTCTGTATATCATTGAGAATTCAATGCCTCAGACTTCAGGGGTAAGAGGCACCTGGGTGAAGATTTGCTTAATGATGAGAGAAGTTCAAAGATGTAATTCCAAGATGGCAGCATGTGCTTGTTTACATGGGTGGCACATCCCTTACAAACATACGGTTCACACCAGTTCAGAGGTCACAGACTTTGATGATAACTTAATGCCTGGAATCTGTATTGACAGAAAAGAAAACATGTCCATCGGGCATTATTATATATGAATAGCATCTGTTGGACATGAATGTTGAGTACAGATTTGTAGGTTGGAGTTCATAGCACATCAGCTCCAATACAGGTATAGAATTTCGAGATTGATTCCCTTCTACAAACACAAGACTGTTTTTCCTTTCATTATGTACTTTTTACTCCCTTATGAATAACTGGGAAAACTCAAACATTATTAACGCTAGGATGAGAGATAGAGAGAGACGTTAAGAGAGGTTACAAATGAGAGGAATGCTATTCAACTCATCTAGCTTGTTTGGTTGCTGGTAGCTAATTCATTATCTTTTTTCAAAGACGAAACACTTTTGACTTTGACAAACGTGGGCAGTCTGTTCCATACCCCCACAACCCTTTGTGTAGAGAAGTGCCTCCTAGCCTCAATTCTAAAAGCACTCGTACCACACTCGACCGTTTTGAGATTTCTTCCCCACATTGAATGGGCAAACTTTTGATAAGGGTGGCATGAGAGTTGCACAGTGAGATTTGAAACATTTGAATATTCTGCGGTGCTCTAGATTCATGAAGCCTGCAGATGCACTCTGCCGGGGCGTGACACCAGCGGTTCAGGCTTGGAGAGCAGGGCAGTGTGGGTGCTTGGCGTGCTGGAAATGGTGCTGCATTATAAAAATACAAACGTGCAGACATGCAAAACAAACAGGGCCAGTATTTGCGGTGGTCTTGAGTAATGCAGGAAAGGGCACTATTTATAACTGCACAAGCGTCACACAGGCGGTTGTTCATTTTTTCACCATTGCTCTTTTGCACTGCACAGCACCACTTTCAGTTGTAAATGCCACTGAGCACCTCAACCAACAGCAGGACAGCACAGCCACACGCTTCGCTGGGGCAGTTCTGCGAATGAAATCGAAATGCAAAACCTCAGCACGCTTGTGGTAAGAAAGGGAAACACAAGACACATCCAAGATCATAGCATTTGAATATAAGTCACATTAGACTTTTACATTTGTTTCTAATGAACTTCCTGTAGGAATGTGACACACTGGGAGAATTATTTGGGTGATTTTCAAAATTAGACAGCGGTTAAGCTAAATAAATGCATCACAACTTCTGCTTTTGATCCCTTAGCTACTTTATAAACTTTAAAAAGTACAAATAAATCGTGGTGTTGGATTCTGAAACAGCTGTGGTAGATTTTTATTGTGTATGAGTGTTTGTTTCATAAAAAAAACGCTGGCTGCTTGATTTGTCCAGGCGTTGACAACTGGCCTGCTTTAGTTTCTGTCTGCCGTTATGTGGAGTATAAAAATATAAACTTTCACAAATTAGATTTTTTTTTTTAAATGTGTGCCAGGAAGTCTAATGATAGACACTGTGCAGCCAGCAAGCATGAATGGTCAGAAATGTAGCTGGTTATTTCTGTGGTCGCTGAGAGCTGAGAGCTTTTTGTTTGACAAACTGGCTCAAGAAATGAAGCTAATTGCCCTGCTAAGAATGTTAGCGTTCCACTTTCAACAGCAGACTTGAAGGACTTGGCGTGTAGACAATGGGACGTGTAGTTTGGTTTCTCTATTCGTCCTCCTGTTGTTCATGAGGTTCTGTGACGTCTGAATCGAGCCATTTGAAGTGAGCAATATTGCTGTTGGTGTTTACGAAGCTGGCAAAGAACTAAAAGACAGAAACGTGACTGATTGTTTGCCTTTGAGTCACTCAGTTTTAAATAAGTGAAGCGGTTAATTAAAACTTCAAACTAAATAGTAAGTGGACAGGGATAAATAGCTGCCCATGTCCAGTTAGGGCACCTGTTTTTTTGGATCTGAATATTGCTGGTTAAAAGTATGGGATTTCCACAGCGTGATGCCACCCTGTGTTTTCCGTATGATAGCACCACGCTTACACGTGTTGTGTTGAGACGTGGAGTTCTGTGCTGTGGGATTGCGGGATGATTGTTCAGCGACTTTTTTAGGGATTGGTCTAGGATACCCACTGAACTTGTGTAGGCTATCCTATCCTATTGATGGGCCACGCAATGGAAGAGTTCTGAAGGCGTTTAAATATATATAATTATGAATCATGGAGACACTTCAACCGAGCTGGAAAAAGCAAATTGCTAAAAACAAAATCTGTTTTGTCTCTTTCTTGTTTTGCCAGATTTTGTTCTGTTATGTAGAGAACTGCCCAAAAGGTTTTGAAACTGCTCATACCATCTCACTGCTTGGAATGTACAGTACACAGTGATCGTGACTTTGTTACTAATGTCATAAAATTACATTTACCAGAGCACGTCAGAACACTGTGAAATGATTGCTCATGGCACTGCTCTTTATGGTACACATGTCCTTATTTTGCTAAAATTGATTTTGATCTGAATAATGGGGCTGTTCCTAAAAAGAAGAGACCCCGGCTACTACAAGTTGCTATTGACTCTCCGTTGTTTTGTTTCTACTTATCTGCCAAATAAAACTCACACTACATCAGCTTAGGGTTGCCAGGGTACATTATTAACAGTGAAATAGACTGATTTCTAGAAATGGAAATTAGATTTTGCACTTTAGCTCGGAGTATAAAGTTTCAGAAAACCAGAACTGAGCTGGTGCAACACCTTTCTTGAACCAAAATGGAAAGATTCCAAAAGTGCCGTTTGACACTCCTGAGTTCTTGTAAATTCTTAAATCTCACAGGTTTAAGCTGTGGGGAAAAAAAAGTTTCCCGCTTATTGACTGCGTTTTTAAAGTGTCAAAACTAGAAAGAGATAATGTTTGTGTACAATACAGAATATTTTTTGCTGCTGTTACTTTCAACATCATTTTGGAATTTAGTGACTTTTATTAGGGGATAGAAGCAGTGCTCCCAGGTTTACTGTGACTCTGACAGGAATAAGTGGTGGACAGTTTGTGCTGTGCAGCTGAAAGCATACAAAGTTGTCTTGCCAGTGTTTAAAACATGCTGACATTGGACTCCCTGCACTAAATAAACATTAGCACAGTCTTTCCTTGCTCCCAGTGAGGTCCAGATTGACAGTGTGAAGATTTAAGCTGGACTGTGTTGGCTTGGCTTTTCGTAGTGGTGTCCGGAGATAGTTCAGGGGTCAGCTCACTAGGCAGAGGTCAAAGATGCGAACAAAGTGGACCAATGTTATTTATTAGCCCCAGGATCATGTGGCCTGAAATAGGATCTGGCTTGTTGTGTGAGCATGGAAGAAGCTGAAAAAAAATTGGTTGATATGATCCTCTTTACATTGACATCTGGATGTTTTAAGAAAATGACATTAAAGGTTTGGCAGAGATGGGATAAGTGGGTAGGGCCTTTGATGTGCTGCTAACCTCTACAAGTTATTGGGCAATAACTTTGCACCAAAAATGTTCCTTTAACATTCTGAAAGTGAGCATCACCCCCATCTGCTTCCCTTTATCTTATAGAATGACAGGGCTGTTTGTGGAGCTGATCAGAGTTCACCTATAATATCTGCCTCTGAGTCCTAAGCCTTGTGTGTGCTTGTGTAAAAATGTGAATAAAAAGAGCAGCATTCCTAGAAAATAAGAAAGGTCGCAAACGAGAGAAGGACGCTGGGATAGATCTGAGTATCCAGGATATCAGCTTCAGCAACATTGCTAAGCTACTTGGTCCATACTCCCACAATCCATTGTGTAAAAGGTGCTTCCTGTTCTAAGTTTTAAATGCTTGTCACTGAAGTTTTCGTTTTGGTCTTCTGGTTTATTTCTTTACTATTGATTTTTAAAAAATCAGTTAGGTTGACTGTCAATGCTTGAGGAATTTTGAATCATTGAATTGGGTCTCCACAAAATGCTCCCTTTTCAGGGCTTAAGAGAATATTTTTTTTCTGTTGCTGTAGAATCTTAAATCCAGGAATACATCTGATCACTCTTAACCAGATTCCACACCAGTAATTTATTTTTATGTAGTTCCCACAACATGTTGTCCACAGCATTCTAAATGAGGCCTTATTAGTACATAATACATAACAAATCTTGATTAAAATCTTAGATGTTAAACTATATGTTCCAACATTGTGCTTTTTAAATTTTCTTTCCGATTGTCTAGGAGATGAAAATGGTTTATAAGTGCCTTCTTCAATATCATCCTACATTTGTAATGCATTACATGTTACCTGCATTTAATACTTCGTCTACATTAGGTATTGACAAGGTTATCTCCCATGTTTTTGTCCAGTCTTGGATGTTGTTTGATATTTTAAAATTTCCTTTTCAGCTTCAACATTGTAAGAGCTGCATTGCATGTTGAAACTTAAACCTAGACTTTAAAAAAAAATCAGGCAACTTTTATTTTTACAGTTTTCAGAGGACTGCATTTTTTTAAAGTCCTATTTACATACACATCCAGTATGTATTGAGCTTAGTCAGTGTTTTTATTATTTAAGCTTCTGAATTGCATGATATTCAAATAACCAAACTCATAATCCCCTAACTCTCCAATGCTCATCACATGATAAGCAGTAAACCTACCTTACTATTTATCCATGGCTTGAGTATAAAGCATAAAGTATAAAATTTCCACATTTATCCTGTAGAGGATACTCTTGTCTTCTCCCAGTAGCAGTGCTGTGCTAAAACTCAGACTCATATGAAATAAGACACTTAGCTCTGAGAAGCTAATATTTATTGTTGTTGTATGAAATTGTTTAATCTGTGACTTTAGTCATTATTCAGGGATTTCTCTTATGTACTTGTTTTTCTTCTTTTATTTTATATCCCAGTTGCAAAGAGAAATCTACCCGTTTGCATTTCTGTTCTTATAACTTAAAAACCTGCATCGTGGTATGTTGGTGTTCATTTAAAGATTTACTCATGCTGCAGTGCAAACTTCTTAAACATTTGGCATTGCTCTCCTCATTTCTCTCAGTTTTCCTTCTTTATGCAAAAGCATAATAAATGTTGTTTTAAAAGGAGTTAATCCTGATGTATTTGTGTTTTGTAGTGCAAAAAGTAACGCTTTAGCTTTATGACTATTTAGAGGATGTTAATACTGAGGAAAAGCCAATTCAATTTGATTACACTTTTTAAATGGATAGATTGTCTGCTACAGCATGTAATATTAAATGCGGATGTATTTAATTGACCCCGAGTTATTCTGTTGTTGGGTGGCACAGTGGTTGGCATTTCTGCCTCGCAGAGCTGGGGCTCTGGGTTAGATTCCAGGCCTGGGGTGCTGTCTGTGTGGAGTTTGCATGTTCTCCCTGTGTTTGTGTGGGTTTTCTCCGGGTGCTCCAGTTTCCTCCCTTTGTCCCAAAACATTCTGGTAGGTTAATTGGTTTGTGTGAAAATTGGCCCTGGTCTGAGTGTGTGTGTGTTGGGGTCTGTGTGTGCCCTGCGATGGACTGGCATCCCATCCAGGGAGTATCCCACCTTGTGCCCAGTGCTACCTGGGATAGGTTTTTGTTCCCCCGCAAACATGAATTGGAAGAAGTGTTTAGATGGATGGATTTTCTGATGCAGTGTTTTAAGTTTCTGATCAGTAGGAATTAAAGGCTGCTCAATAAAAAGTTTGGTTTCTTCTTCCCCAAACTGACCTGTATTAATAACATTCAAAGCTGTTATAATGGACTATGAGTAAATTGTTGATGCTAATAATACACATATACTGTAACTTCTGATTATGTTTGATTTTGTCTTAAAATCTTAAATGGCAGAGTATATAATATTTTCTATATAATGTGTAACCAGTAAAGCTCATTTATATTTTCAACATATGTAACGTGTTTCTGCTGTGACATTAACTATAAGATTCTGCATAAATGAACGTGAACATCATGATTAGATCAAGTGGTGAATTCCACCCTGTGAACACTTACAGTATATATTCAGTGTGATTCATTGACCACACCGGTTTCTGGATATTAATAGATACACATCTGCACTCAGTTCATGAACATAATCATAGTTTTGCAAGCTGTCATTCACTTGCTGGACTGATTTTAATAAGATGCTAGCATATTTGACTTTGCATTTGTTGTATCACAGTAAATTTGTATGTTGTTTTGCATTCATTTCCAGATGCAGGTGGTAAGGAAGCTGTAGGATCAATTAAAAATAAATTTCTCCTGACAGAGATTATAACTGAAGATGGTTTTCTTCCAGAGCATCTAATTACCATTCTGTTTGGGCACTTATCAGCATTATAAATAACAAGTATAACAGTCAACACAGTGTGACGATAACATGGGGTCTGCTTTTCTCTTTTCCTCACTCTGTGCTTGAGAATGAAAATGTAGGACATCTTTTCAGCTACTCAAAGGGAATGTAAACACTATTGCTATAGTGAACTGCTTTCTAAAAAGACACAGAATGGGTGATGATTTCCACTCTTGCAATCCTCAAAAACAGAGATGCATCCCTGTCAGGTTTCCCTCTACTTTCTTTCTGGCAAAGTGAGAGAAAATATCCAGTTTTATGACAGGAGAAAGAAACATTTGCTTACTCATGTCAGATTCTGTGTGACACTGCTATTGTTCCTGAGTGGAAACGAATTGCATCTTTACACCCTTAGAGTGAACCTCTGATTTTAACATTTGTTTAATTTTAATCTTTTATTATTTTATTTCGATATGGAATGTTAAAAAAAAACAATTCAGTTAAGTTTCTGGCTTTGAACATAGCGACATAATTATAAAGAAATTTTAAGTATATGCTTGGTAAAGGTTTTATCATTTTATCCCCACCTGCAATTTTTCCTTTTTCCTTTTGTAGTAGTGTTAATGGCAACATGGTACTTTGCCAGTGTTGCAAAGAGAGATTGGGCACAACACTTGAAGGTTGTATTGATTGAAAGGCACTGACATGTTGTGAATGTTTCAGACAGTTCCTCTTAAACTCTGTGAACTCCTTCAGTCCGGTGCTTCATCCTTGTTCCAAAAAGACATTTTAGGTCAGCTGTTTCAGGAAAATCTCAGGCAGGAGGGATGTTGTCTAGTTCATTCCCAGGGTTTCTCTTAGAGTGGCCTGGGACAAGCCTGGAAAATCTTTGGAATACAACAATTGCCAAATTCCTTAACTGGTCAAAAATACCTTAACTGGATTTTTTGCACTAACTCTCATGTAGCACCTTCAATAAACCATAGGTTCTGTATTCTGGTGTCTCCATGAAAAATATATTTGGAGTGTGTCTTTCCATTCCCCTTCATCCCTACTGTAGCCTGGATTATTTCATTTATTGTTGCATTTGCATTCATTTGTATTACCTTTAGCACTGTTCGCTTTTTATAGTTCAGTAGTTGCTGTCATTACAACTCATCAGCTAAAAAAAAAAAAAAAGAACAAAGACATTGAAATGAGCAGCTGCAAGAGGCTGAGCTGACCGCCTGCAAAAGACACCTGTATCTGAAACTGGAACAGGCCAAGCAGTTGAAGTCTTTGACTAGTCTCCTTGGTGTTAGAATCAAGCAAAGTCCTCTGTATTATGCTCTAAATAAGGCAGCATTTCTGGCATCATAATTGATGAGCACGGTTTCATGATCTGGTGAGTGCAATGCAGAAAGATAGAAAGTGAAGTGATATGATATCATTGCAGCTTGTGTTGTCGGTAGCTTTAAAAGTTTTGTTTTTATTTTAAAAGGTTGGGGTCCCTCAAGTACTAAAACTGTCTCCAAGCCATAAAAGTCATCTGTCCACATTTTTCTGCTTTTCCAAAGTGGTGCCACTCATTAGAGCTGGTTTTATTTGGCCTATCCTGAATAAAAGATCCCTTCATGAAAGTGGCCTTCTCTTTACAAGAGTTACTCATTCTAAAGCTTCTTACTGATGCTTTTATTTTTGTGTACTCATATTAATCAGGGTTGCTAGGGTGCAGATTTTGAAAATGATGTTTTCCCTCCCCATGTCATGCTCCTCCACTTGGTATTTAAATTTAAATTGTTTACATTAAACAGAGCGGAGGAGAAACAGCAGTGATCGTCAGTCGCAAATTTCAAGCGCATCACTTTTACTGGGCTTGTTAAGAAGATCCAAGAAATTCAAATGAAATGCCCAAAGCTGGATTTATATTGCATTCACACGTTCCTTACATTTTTGTGCATTTTGGTTAAACCAAAAAAAACACGGGTAAAATGATTTAATCCTAAAATAAGTTCTTGCATTAAATGAGGCAATTTAGACTTTAAAGAAATTCAAGTTAGAGCACTCTTTGATTTCATTCAGCCTTCATGACTCAGGAATCACAGCAGGATACTACACTACAGGGCTTTTTGTAGTATTGGAAGGTCATTATAACCAATAAACCAACCCATCCCCATTCATGTTCAATTGAATGACCTTTACCGTATCCAGTAACCCAGCAATTAAGGTGATCCTTCCCTTCATCTTTCTAGGTGGCTCTGGTGCAGTGGACAGAGAGTGTGGGACTGACTCTGGTTGGCAGAGACCAATCCTCTATGCAGCTGAGGACTCCTAGTGGACAAATCCTGAATTTCACCATCCTGCAGATCTTCCCCTTCACCTATGAAAGCAAACGCATGGGCATTATTGTCAGGGTAAGGGCTGTCGAATCTTATAAAATAGGCCACCGAAATTCCCAATTGCTGTGCGTGACCAGCTGCTGACATGTTGTGCTGTAACCTGTTCCGAGCGTAGTACAATCTCCTGGTCTGTGTTTTTTTTTTTTGCTTTATTCCATCCAAAAGACCCAAAAGATGTTGGGTTGGAAAGCAGCTGGGATGTAGAAAACTGAACTAAAGGATCCGAAAGCCGAGTGTTGAACTTGCTTGATGAATAAGAATTCCCTTCTTATGAGTAGTTATTTTTCTTTCCCAGTTTTTTCTGCATGGATTTATGTAGACTGAAGCTTTAAATCACAGACATAAATATTTTTGCATGAAACAGTGAGCCATTTGATCCTCAAAGTGTTTTTGAAATGGCCGTAAATTGTAAAAAGCACCAGATATTTTGTAACTGCCTCAAAGCATCCAAATTGTGGTCAAATGCAAAACATTTCTCCTTTTATGACATTAAAACTATTGCTTCTTGCATGGTTTGGTGACTGGCAATTTGGATCTAATAATAAAATAATATTTAATTGCATTTATGTAGTGCTTTTATCCCAAAGGATCTGAACTTCCTTTATAGATAGGAAGAGACCCAGTTCTTCAAGCAGTAAAGCTCCCACCTGAGTGATGTGTAGCAGCTCCAAAGCACAGCAGATCAGATGGAGAAGTGGGAAGGTCACACTATAGGGATTGTTTGATCCCTGGTGGAGGTTAACAGCCCTGCTCCTCTGAAAATGTGGTTGGACTTCATGGGATTGATTGTGTTACAGTGTAAGGAGTGGCTGGAAAATGCAGATGGGACCTTCTGCAGCACAATGTCTTCGATCATCAAACTGGGTCTTTGTTGCTTTGGAAGCTTTGGTTTAGAGGATGGAGTGCCACCTACAGTTCCACAAACGACATTTGCACTAGGCCAGCCTTTTTATAATCCAAAGTCATACAAGATCAGTCTCTAAGATTGGTCTACAGCCTCTGCACATAACTGTATGTTACACATATTTGCTAAATATAGCAGTATGTTAATATATATTAACTGGAATCATATAATTAGACATCATTTTACTCATTTCATTTTACTGTTGATAGTCCTACAATGGGTCTTATGAAACGGGAATTCAAAATTAATTTTAAAACGGACAGTCATTGTTATAAATGCATCCATCAGAGATCATTAAGTGATTAAAGACAGAATATAGCAGGCAAAAGAGCCTGCGCTCAAGTTATGCTGTGGAATAACGCTGTTTAAAATACGCTTAGTGTTCTTGATTTGGCTAGTGAAATGAATGCTCTTCAGCACAGGCCAAAACACATCCAGTTAAAAAAAAAAATCAGTCTTTCAGAGACTGCTTGGATTACGACTTGAATTAAGACCAGACACCTCTGCTGTTTTATTTCTTCCACCTTATCCTTGCTACTGAGACTCGATAGGACTGAAAAGCCTCATGTTTCAGCTTTATGAAAGGAAATTGCAAGCAAGTGGCTGAAAACCTAATTAAATTGCTCTGCTAGTTAATCAGACAGTTTTAGGGTTATCTGAGAAAGAACTAACCCAGCTTTGAACTCTGACAGAGGAAATGACTAATCCGAATACTCAAATGACAAAGTATTATCCTTGGCTTCTAAAAGCCCTGCCTGCCAGCTCAATATCAGGAAGCCGGAGTTTTCGCCTGGCTTCCCAGAGCACATACTTTTTCAAACACCTTCTTAAGACCCGTTTCCATTCCAAAAAAGTTTTCCTTTCTCTGTCTATACAAGCAAACAAAATAGCAAGTGTGTGGTCCCTACCAGCAGAATGAAACAGAAGTTTTTTAAAAGCATACAAGCCAAAAGGAGTGGGCTATCACAAGATTTGCCTAGTAAAGTTGACAGTTGAAAGTACTTTTCAGTGTTTCGTCAAGAAAGCAAAAGTCTCCTGGGGGGAAAAAAAAAGAAAATTTGATAGAATTTTAAAAAAATATATTTTTTAGAATCAAATTCACCTTGTGAATGAGAAAATTGGGGCCCGGTAGGTTTTGACAAGTTCAAACCTTTTGTAGGTTTAGAAACTTTAAAAAAGCCGTTTTTGGTGTTTAAGTAAACTCGGTGACACTGTACTGTTTTCCAACACCTGTGTTTTTCTAAATGCACTTTGCTTCAGTGCTCTGTCTCCTTTGTACTCCTAGCTTGGCTCCCTTTTTTTTTATTGACTGTTGGTTTTGTGTGTTTTCAGGATGAGTCAACAGGAGAGATTACTTTTTACATGAAGGGAGCCGACGTTGTGATGGCGGGCATCGTCCAGTACAACGATTGGTTGGAAGAAGAGGTGCTGTAGACGTACATCAACAATTACAGCAGACGTTTATAAGTCTTCCTATTGTGACTAAGAACCCCACAGCCTTCCATAATAACACTGCAGCAGAGTGAAAAGGTTGTGCCCTCAAGTGCAGCCTACTCGGAGCTTGGCTTCCATTATAGTAAACAGCCCACACAACCACAGCCAGCACTGTGTGAACGGAGAAGGAGGCAGGAAACACCTTCATCTAGATATAGATGGGTGGACGTTTTGGAAAAGGCTTTACTGAATGTTGCTTTGAGGTTTTACAGCGCTTATGAATCAGTTTATCAATGATGATCACGTTGGGCGTTGGTTATTATCCAGCAAATCCCTCCTCTGACAGCTTTGTTGCAGAATGTTAATTCCCGTAGAGCATCGGGTTCATTCGTTTTGTTTGTACGTTAAAGCCGAGCAGGGAAACTGCTCAGCTGATGACATAAATGTTGGCTCCCTCACAATTCGTTATTTACCTCTTTATTATGTATGGTATATTTTGTTTCTGACTGTTCATTAACCTACAATACAGTGAAATACAGTATAACTGCTTATTAAGTGGTAGTTAAGATTTATAGTGAATTAACTTGTGAATACTTAGCTTTATAATTCTGTTGAAGTGCTATGTGAGCTTAGATCGTACATTATTATATGAAAATAATGCTTAAGTTGCTAAATCAGTAGATAACATTGGAGATGGAGGACAACTGTACACAGTTTGCAAATGTATATGAGCAATCCATGTATATGAAAACTCTGATGGATGGTTATCACAATTATAGAAAAAGTAGGTATTTTTAAAAGAATACGCAAAATGGTTACATATTTATACACTCAGAAAGTCAAAACACAGTAGATAGATATGAAATGTGATTCCTAGCTTGATAACTTTTAAGCCTTTCCATTCTGAGTTTCGCAAGAACTAGACCACATCAGATTGGTAGTTGCAGGTTACATGTGCACAGCCGTTTATAATAAATAATGAATTTATAATATCCAATATTTTTTCAGTGTGGGAATATGGCCAGAGAAGGACTGAGAGTGCTGGTGGTCTCTAAGAAGTCTTTAACAGAGGAGCAGTATCAAGATTTTGAGGTGAGGCCACATCTTAAGTCTGTACCTAGAAATTGTATTCACAGATGAATTTTGTTCTATATGTACTATGGTTACATCGTCAAGAATTATTGTCCTTGAGGATGGACAAATAGTGAAAGTACAATTTCTAGAGTGGGGTCAGCAAGAGAGAAATACGAAACATTATCACTTTACTTAACCGCTCATCCACATCAAGCTAATAGGAGCCTATCCCCGGAAGCATTGGGCACAAGGCGGGATACACTCTGGATGGGACGCAGGTCACAGACAGACACAAACGTACACACGTGCACACGGGGGCCAGTTTTCCCAGAAGAAAGTTAAATCTACCATGATGTCATTGATGTAGGAGGAAACCCACGCAAACAGAAGGAGAACAGACACGCCTCTATCTCCCGTAGTAATTGAACACATTGCCCCAGTGTTGCGAGGCAGCAAACCTCACCACTGCGCCACTGTGGTGCCCTATAAACAAACTACACTAGCATAATCATAAATAATGGCAGGGATAGCCCCTGAGAGATCATTTTAATTCTCTTTGGAAAAAGAAATAGTTACCTCCGGAATAAGAGTTAGTAAATTGCCTGCCCTTTGCGTATTGGCCCTTTCACATGGGTGGGGGCCTCTGTGTGTGGGACAATGTCAGTGCTCCTCTGAAAAAGATTATTATTCAGTTTAATCCCTGCAGGGGCTGGAGCGGCTCTACAGTGTGCAGTGTTAATTAAACATTCCTGGATTCAACAGCATGCAAATGTTTTTAAATCTGTTGTTGTTTTTTTTGCTGTGTGTGGAATTGTCAGAAAGCAGTTGTGATGAGTCATGGCTTCTAAGTGGGATGGCCCCACCTCAAAAACATGTTTCATTCAGCAAGGTCCCACGTCCTACTTCATAGGATTCCAAAAAAATCAAGCATTTTTGCTAACCTTAAATGGTAATGCAAACGACTGCCTTTTCAACATCAACACAAAGACCCGCAAAGTGTCCCGCACTAATAAATGCCAGAAATGCATGATGCTTTTTTCCTCTTATTTCTCTGTGCCATTCAAAGGAGCTTCAGACCATTTTAGAACCGATATAGAACCGAAATTCTCGGAGAAAGGTTGACCCCTTTGTGAAATTTCAGATTGATACAAGCATGTAGAAAATACAATGTGTTCATGCAGATCACTATTAATGTGTATGTGCAGCTAACAGCAGCTTCACAGTGAGAAATTGCTGTACTCTTTACCTGTGAATAAAACTTGCAGACTTTTTCAGTGTCACAGCACAGCCACTGATGGTAAAAGAAACTGAATATATGATTTATATTTTATCTGTCTATTAAGTCTCAACTTTTTAAAGGTTGGTCTATGGTCTAGCAGAATAGGTTGCCTTAGGTTTTTAATGAATTTGCTGTTCCCAAATTTCCTGCGTTTGCCATCTTGCAATATGAGACAGTGTTGGAAATACACATATTCTTATTAGTAAATCTTAGTAGTTTAATGTTATTAACCATTAGTTGATGAAATAAGAAGTTAAAAGCACACAGTGGACATTCTGCCAGTCTGGGTCATATTGTTCTTAGCAGTAAATCAAGTTCAGAAACTTTATTTTGCTGGAAGGACACTGAAAGCTTGATATTTGTGCTTCTCACATCCTTACCACTGTGTACTGAATAACTCGATCTTCAACATACACATAACTAGTTTTTGTATTCAGAGTTGTGATTAAAATAATGATGTCTATTGACGTTGCCCCTGCCATGACTGTGTTTTACAAAACAATCATGCTGCTTAAGATTTTTCAAAGGGAGGCTTCACAAAGCATCTCAATGTGGTCCTCGGATCAATAAGCCGCTACCACATGAATGTGCAAGATGGGCCAAATTCCGTTCAGAATTCGTCAATCAGTTTTCTTTGGATTAAGAACGTAGAATAAAATGACATTCAGCCCATCAAACCTTTGTCGTTTGCAGGAAGCTAATCAACACAAGGATCTGATTGATCTTATTCCAGACACCCATAACCCTTTGTAGAAAAATGTACCTTAAATCTGAAGACCTGAAAGCTGCTTTGTTAATTTCCCACTTATGTTCTCTGTTCCTCCTTTCACTGTTGCACCTGAATTAGTCCTCTCACTTACCTTTGTCAGTAGATATAAGAACTTTAAATCCTTGTCTTCTTCTTTCAGGTGCAAATGATTTTTGGTCTTTTACCTATATGAAATGTCATTGTCAGGATCATTCTGGATCCTTTCCAAAGCAGCAGTGTCTTGTTTAATAGCTAAAACTGACTGCGCTTTACTGAATGGGGTTATAATGGTTAAAATAACGGATTAAACAGGTTATGCTTTACCTTAAAACCCTGGTAAAGTGTGTAATCTATGTGTCACAATTTATGCACTTTAAAAGATAAGATAATAAAAAAGATAAGATCACTTTATTAGCCATATACAATTTCTTGCATTAGGAATTTGTCTTTTTGCATACCCCAGCTTGTTTTCCATGAGACACAGACACACAGACTGGGAGACAAGCCTGGGGTCAGGTTGCAGGGTCAGCCAGTATAAAGTGCACCTGGAGCAGCTGGGGTTAAGGGCCTTGCTTAGGGGCCCAACGGAGTAGGATTCCTCTGCCGGCTGCGGGATTTGAACTGGCAACCTTCAGGCCACAGGCACAGATCCTTAGCGACAGTGCCACGGCTCCGCCCTAGGGGTGTACTAAGTTACTAAGATGAAACAGTACTGTAGATCTGGCTATTGAACTAATGCTTGTTGCAGTGCTTCATCGTTTTCTTTATATTCCCTTATATTAAATCAGGTTCATTTCATATGCCTTTAATATTCAACATTTTAAAAAGATGAACAGGGATGTGTTTTAGCATGTGCCTATTCATCCACACCACTTATCTTCACTGGAAAGAATACAATTAAAATAATAGCTGTATAAATGCAGAGAGTATTGTTAAAATTGAAATTATCAGCACTAGCTACAGTACAGCACATGGTCAAGAAGGATTTATACAGTATGTACTGTATTTCTCCACAGAAATATTTTTGACTTAAACCAGTATCGTGCTCTATTTAACACCGTATATTTCTTCGGAAACATACGAGGTGCATTTTACTCAAAGAATCATCAGTTGGCAGTTGCAGTCATCCGTCTCACTGAAGACATTTTCAAACACGCTTGCAGAAACCTTAATGCTGGGTTATAATGCCAACTACAACTTCCCAGGCTGTGACCAAGCCAATGATAAGCAACAAAATGGGGATCTGCCTACACTTTAAATTCAATAAAGCTTTCTCATCTAGAATAAAGACATAGGACGTACATCCATAAATGGTATACAATTAAGTATGGTGACACTGACTACTTTATTTGTGCATCTGAGCACATTTTTAAACCTACATTAGTTGGTTGACGACACTGATGATTCAATATAAACACCTTGGTCCTTTCCATAGATAGCCTGTTCTAGCTAAAATGCCACCCATTTAATATTTATTGTATTTATATTTCCTGACTGAAAGAACTCCTGTGTTAACGCCTGTTGTTTGCATCTGTACCATAACAGATATCTGTCTCAGCTGCTTGCCATATCAAAACACATCTTTGGTGTGGTTGCGTACTTAAATGCAAAATTATTTTAAGATCTCCATGTAGCCAGTGGTTCTGTTTACAGCCATTAAAATTAAACTCAAGGCTGGGTGTCCTTTTTGTGTCCTGGACAATTGATATACTGTATTATTGTGTCAAAGTGTGGGTGGATATGAGTCACCCAGTGAGTCAGAGAATGCTTTCCTCAGTGACTCACTCAAATTGTTTTGGTTTAATCTCACTTTTTTATATTTGGTTGATTCATCAATGTAGGTTTCAAGTTTTTTTTTTTATGAAGTACTTTCACTGTGATCTTTTGCAAAACTTAAGCTGTAAAGCAAAGAAACCGCTACAGAAAACTAAAATCTTTGCATATCATACTTGTATAACAGTATTGCAATGCATATAATTCTAACTTCTGTTTGTTTTTCTGTCTCATGCCATGCATTTAAAATGAGTAAAATTCTGCGTAAGACAGTATTGAGTCCTACAAATTTTTCACGAGGATTATCTTTCCTCTGTAGATTTTTAGGTGTGTGTGTAATCTAAAAAGTATTTTCTAGATGGTTGACATCTCAATTTATTTTTACTTCTGAAAACTGTATTTTTGTGCCTCTCAGTTTACAATAGGTTCTTGTTATGACTTATATATCAGTAGTTTAATGTTTCTACTGATGTATACACTTTTGAAATCTTTTAACATTATCGTCACTTAATTATCAATAAATCTATTTTAATTGCTTAAAAATAGGAACTCCTTAGTAAGGCAGAGCCAGCATGAAGCCTTATAGCTTGATGTCAGTGAAGCCAGGATGAGGTGAAGTGGACTGTAATCTTGTTAAAACCCTAAAGGATGAAACTTTTCTAAAATGATTTTTACAGGCCCGGTATGTGCAGGCCAAGCTGAGCGTTCACGACCGTTCCCTTAAGGTTGCCACGGTGATTGAGAGTCTGGAAATGGAGATGGAACTTCTGTGTCTGACTGGAGTGGAGGACCAGCTTCAGGCCGATGTGAGGCCTACTCTGGAAATGCTTCGCAATGCAGGGATTAAGGTGCGAAACTTCGGTTTGCTTGTTTTTTTTTGGCCTGTCCGCAGTACTAGTGAACATCTGTTGCATACAGATTTACCTGTTTACTTCCATCCAGTATCAAAGGGTTGATTGCTCCTCGCATGGATTGTGCCAATCTGCAGTCCATCCCAAAAGCATAAGACAAAAGAGACTTAAGACCTATAGCACACTTTGGAGGGACAGCCGATGCATATTGGGGTGTGTGAGTACTTGCACACACATGCGTGCATGCAGAGACAATCTACCTATTAACCTATGGAAGTACATGCAAACTCCATACATACAGTTACCCACTGTATAATTAAATCCAGGATGTCAGACAGACAGAGGCAGCAATCCTGACATCATCGTGCCAACCTATTTACTTGATTCTCACAAATGTGTAACCTTGTGCATGTTTTGTGATGCTGAGAACATCTTTGTTTTCAATTTAGAGGGTGAACATATGACTTTAGAATTCTCAGGATACTTTTCAATTGGACAGGTTTGGATGTTCTTGATTGAACTGATGACATTATTGCAGAAACACAATTTATGGCAATAATTAGTCATTTGCCAAGGTACAATGCTTCATTTCAGTGTCATGGAAATAATAATAATAATAATAATAATAATAATAATAATAATAAATAATGGACATCTTTAGCAAAAATAGCCGTTATTAGCCCATATCCATTTATATTTTGTATTCATTATTGGAACTCTTAAACACACCGTTCAAAATGTGGTGCACTTTCCAACAGATGTTTATCCAAGACAGCCTTTAAAGCAATATTGTAATTCCACAATGATAACAAAATATTTGAGCTTAAATTATGATTTATAAGATGTCATATTCTCAGAATTGGACCTTTATACAGTATATTATAATAAAGAGCTTTATAATTGTGGAACCAGTTACAGCCAGAAACCTTTTTAGAAGGATATGTAGTAACTGCCTGTGAATTAAAAACTGAACCAGATGTTAAGCAAGAAAAGGAAACAATGTAGCACTTATCGTTTTTTACTGAAAAGAAACATTTGCTTGTATATTTCCTAGTAATTTTAGATATTTCTTACATGTTTACTCGCCTATTAAAGCTGTGCATAGATTGCTAGTTTGTTGAAAGATAGACAAGATAAGAAGTTACTCACTGTAGACTAATTGATTGCACTAAGATAGGCAGATGACTGAATGTATTATTACCGTTAATTTATTGTTTGCTAAGCAGACACCCTTATCTAGGTTTAGGCTTAAGTTGAAGTGAGATTATTATTGGTCAGAAAAAAATAATATATGTGATATAAGAAACATACAAGTGGATCGGGGCAGCGTCAGCTGTACTGTGGGCACTGTACCGGTCTGTGATGGTGAAACGGGAGCTGAGTTTGAAGACTCAGTTACCGGTTGATCTACGTCCCTGTCCTCACCTATGGTCACAAGCTGTTGATAGTGACCGAAAGAACGAGATCGTGGATACAAGCGGCAGAATTGAGGTTTCTCCGCAGGGCAGCTGGGCAGACTCTCCGTGACAGGGCAAGGAGCTCGGCACTCTGGGAGAGCCTCAGAGCAGGGCCACCGCTCCTCTGGAGCGAGAGGAGACGGTTGAGGTGGTTTGGGCATTTTATAAGGATGCCCCCCCGGTTGGCTTCCGCCGGAGGTGTTCCGGGCAGGTCCCACTGAGCGGAGACCCCGTGGCAAACCTGTTTATATCTCTCGACTGGCTTGGGAGCGCCTGGGGACCCCCCAGAAGGTGCTGGAATCTGTTGCCGGGGGCAGGAAAGTCTGGGCTGATCTACTCGGCCTGCTACAACCGCGACCCTCACCAGGAATAGCGGAGTGATGATGGATGGATAATGAAAAAAATTAATTCACACTTGTTGTTTCTTTAAATTCTTTTAAGTGTTTTTAACCCTGTACAAAGTGACCTGTCTACCATGGGTTAAACATTTCTGTAGCAAAACGGAAGACAGATTGAGCAAATAAATGTGTTCAGAAAATCAAGACTGAAATTTCTTTAAGTTTTGGTAATGACTGCATCATTGACTGTTTGAAAATTTAGAAATCGCAGCACCAAAGAGGTTCACTCAGCAAGAGGAGAAACAATAACTTTGAATATCAGAATCCATTTTTGATGTTCAAAAACAGAATAAAATTTGGTGCATTTCACTCTCACATCTTCATTTTCTGTATAGGTATGGATGCTCACTGGGGACAAACTAGAAACTGCAACCTGCACAGCAAAGAATGCACACCTTGTGACCAGGACCCAAGACATTCACACCTTCAGACCTGTAAGTTTGAAATGTTTCAAGTCAGATCTTCTTGACCAACATACAAGGAAAGGTACAGAGTACAAGCAGAAAACAGCAGTCTTGGTCACAGGTGCATTCTGCTGCTTGGTTTTGTGTTGGAGCTGATGCACATGGATCTATCAGTTATTTCATGGTTCTGCATGTGAGCTGGGCAACGATGCACAGTTCAAAAACAAAATAAAATAGAGCCTCTAGGAAGGCACGCTACTCCAAATATCTCTCCCGTGTTACATTAACTGCACAAATACACCATGTTGAGTTTCCATTTTTCAGAGTCCAGGTTGTTCAGTATAGATTCCCTTGACACACACACAAATTGAGTAACATCCATGATGAAGTGCAACTAAAAGCATGCCAATGCTTACAACAACAAAAAAACTGAAAAACCTATACATTTCGATATTATAAATACATGTGACAAAATGAGTTACAAGCATTTCTCAAAACATAATGTTCGCATTTCTACATAGTAGCTTGATTTTATTAACCCTCTTCTGGTTAAAACTTGGTAGTAGTCCCTGTCCTGTAGCCTTTAAAAAGGTCATTGCACTTCTCATGAGGTACATCAGTTAACTCCCTTGATGTGTAACCTCTTCAGCCTAGCTGATTTGTGCAATCTGCATTCTAGTAAAGACTGTGTTGACCAATCAAGACCACTGTTCCTGATGCTCCTGTAATCATGGGGTCATTTTGTTTGATGCAGGCTTTGTGATGTTATCTTATTGTCTAAACTTGAGTTTTTTGACTGAAGGCACAAGTTTTGGGCTAAAATATTCTATTTGGCTCAAACATTCTGGTTGGGAATTGTTTACTGCTCGCATCTAAAGAGAACACCAGACCAAGGGTTCGCAAAACAAGCCTACAGCTAAAGAGATCCATTTCTCTTCTTCACAGAAGGAGTCACATTCATTGTCATTGAGCTTCGCCTTAGTGTTCTAATCACCCTGCTGGTAGGACTGTCCAAGTCTTTAGTCTTTTGTTTCATCTGAGCACATCATGTGTTCCCTTTTGACTTGGGAGAGAAGTAGTTGCTATGGAGCAGGTTGATTTCTTTTTCTGTGATGCCATAGAGCTCTGCCACAGATCCCAGATTCATAAGGTCAACCTCAAATGTTAGTCTTGGGGACTCATCCAGATGATGTCAAAAAAGCTTTCCAGTTGTAGCCCTAGGGCGTGAGCCATCCTCCCAAACCACTTTCATGTTTGTGCATTTGGGTAAAGTTGTGTACGTCCTCTACTTGGAGATGAATTTGGGAGTTGGCAATAGACCATATTAGTTTTGACCTTAATAATAATGGGCTCCGCAGTCACAACTGGGTTGCCTCAGGTTTTTTTTTTTACAGTGCTCACTATAGTTGTTGAGGCAGATAATTTGGACAGTTCTCCGACTTGCCCCAAAATAAGGTACTGGGTGATTTGCTTCTGGGTTCAACCTCCTCTAATGCTCAGTGGCCATGATTGACTTCAAGAAACTTCAAGAAGCTTTGTGGAACTACCAGATGAGTAAAACCTATTGGATAATTAAATCCACAGCATAATTTTTCAACATATTTTAATAGTAGATGGACATTGTGCATTTAGAATTATATGCCATTTTAAAGTTATCCTATTAATACCATGATCTTCTCTGGGACAAGACGATCGAAAATGGATACTGTTATATATTCAATACTCATGTTTCACAGTTTTAATTAATAAATGTTGCGAAGTCATGATGTATGGCATGATAGTCTTGGCTAAGTCAGCTTGCCGGTATGAGAAAATGTGGTGGCTGCTGCATCTGGATCTTGTGTATCCAGGTGGAGATGAATTGGCTGGCTAGAAAAAGTACAGAGCGGTAGCGGTAGTGGCAGTGGGAAAGGAATATTGGAGGAGAACAAGATCATCACTGGGCCACAGAAATACTGAAATGAATCCCAAGAGATGTGAAACACGTGAGGCGAAAGAAGAAAACCATGTGTCACATGGCAGGGTGAAATCAGTAAGCTTGCAGGAAAATACAATAAGGAAAGCCATGTTCATGGGAGAATCTTGGGGTAGCCCTCATTCAGAAGTGGGTCAGCAAAAGCTGGTGATGTCAGTGATGAAATTCTACAGTGTCGTTAGGTTCTTTGGAGCTTTCAGTCGCTGAACTGTGTTATTTCCTGAAGTAGTCCAGGCAGATATTTTTTTTCCCCCCGTCTTCAGCTGTCGATGGGTTTCAAAGCTGTGTGGCTCGCAGGTTTGTAGGATGGTCTGCAGACTTGGGGATTGTATTTTCCCCAAGACCTTCATGAACCCCTTCTTTGCTCATGTAACGGTCCTTTGGGTTTCCGCCCCTGCTGCTCCTCCCATGCCTGTTCGTCCCTCGCTGCCTCGTCCCTCGTCCCTCGACGCCACATGAACCCGGGTCTGTGGCGTCGCACAGCAGGG
This sequence comes from Lepisosteus oculatus, assembly GCF_040954835.1. Classification (NCBI taxonomy): domain Eukaryota; kingdom Metazoa; phylum Chordata; class Actinopteri; order Semionotiformes; family Lepisosteidae; genus Lepisosteus; species Lepisosteus oculatus. Next base: position 11,800,077 of record NC_090711.1, read on the forward strand.
AACTTGCTGGCTGAGCTAAAGGAGAGCTCCCCCAGCCCAGGTGGCTGAGATCCCTGTTATACGCAGGGGCGTATTTTTTACACTTTCCTAAACTACTTTCAGCAGGTAGAGAACAGGGGAACATGGAGCTATAGGAACAGTAACTGCACTGAAAACAATCAGTCAGTAGGTAACAGAAGCTTATCATAGAGCACTTTGGGCCTTTCATTGCCTTTTTTGTTAGGACTTTCTGCTTCCAGTTTTTTTTTAATTCAAGGTTCCCCAATACTAGTCCTTGAAGGGCATATTCCAGCAGGTTTTCTCAGCCTCTTTAAGGTCTGAGGAAAATATTTACTTGGACTGCATGAAGCTCAGTCAGACCATTACCTACATCAGCTAGCAAATTAAATTGAATGGGCCGTGCCCCTTAGGGAAAGGGTTTGGAGATGAAGCGGTTGTGCACCAAGAAAAAAATAAACAGCACTGAAATGGTAAAAAATAATAGCTTCCCTTTAAACAAACCTAATTGTCTTTAACATCCTGTGCAGAAGTTTTACAGAATTTTGTCGCTCATCGGTTGTGTATCTGATAGGATTGCTACCTTGCCTCTGCTCCATTTTTTTTTATCAGAATAAGTGAAATATGGCCCCCACTGCTAAATTTAGCAGTGGGCTGCGAGTCAAGAGGAAAAATATCTGAAATGGGCTCAGGGCAAATAAAGGAGAAGGTTGCTTCCTAATCTCTTTTGCAGACTTCTACCTGCACAATTGCTTTGATAGCTGCTCTAGCTTCCTTTTGGATTGTTGCCGTTTCGAAGAGAGTTGTCATGGAAGGTTACAGCTTGCGTAAGGAAAATTGGAGGTTCCTGGAAAAAGATAACAATGGCTGGCACAGTCTGGAAACAATGGCCTAGAGCTCCCCAGTGGGCATTAGTGGTGTGCAGAGCTCCCATGTCTGAATGTCAAGCATACTGTAGCTTCCCTGGTCTGTAGCAGTTCTCGCTGTGCTAAAAAAAAGTGTTTTACTTAGCTGTGCTGCCTGAAAAAACTGTTTGATTTCTGAAAGGAAGATTTTGAGTGCAGCCTCCTGAAGAGTATGTGTGTGTGTGGATAACTAGAACATTTTTGTCGGGTCGAGTGATTACTTTTCATGCTTATTACAATTGCTCTGCAGTAACGCCCACCTGTTATTTGTAATGGGTGCTTTTTATGTTGTGCGTTGAACAATCTCAGAACATTATTTTCACCGGTATTCATAGTGAACAAAGTCATCAGGAACTGAAATCAAGAATGTTTCTGACTTTAGACAGCGGTGGGACACTTTTCTCTGATGCACATTTTCCACTGTGGATAGACACAGGCACTCTTTCACTGCATGTGTTTTATAAATTAGCTAATCGGCTAAGTACAGTCGACCTCAATGTTTTTGCATGTTGTAATTCATAATGGGGGTGATGGCCATGGTACATGACTTTAAGCTCTTTTTCTAACCAGCTGATTTTGTGTCCTTCACTGTACAACCTGGCCCTTCTCTTCCACGACGGCCCTGTTTCTTCCTCGTCAGGTGACCACGCGGGGAGAGGCCCACCTGGAGCTGAACGCTTTCCGCCGGAAACACGACTGTGCTCTGGTCATATCTGGGGACTCTTTAGAGGTGGGCACGCGTGCGCAGGCCGGCACAAGTCTGCTCAGGTGTTTTACTTAGCGTAGGATTGCCACGGAGAAAAAACGCAACTGCAGCAGGTCTTCTCATTTCGTCTTGGTTACATGGAACCCCACAAAGACCAAATAATAAAAAGTGGGAAGGGATGTGTTTTCATCTCTGAATCCAGTTCTTTTTTAAAAAAAAACTGTAAGAGAGCAGGTAATGAAGTCATTTTAGGATATTCCAGAATTAAGCCAGTCTTAAGCTTTTTGCAAAATATGAGAATCTGTTAAGTTCTGTGCTTTATACAATCCTTATCAATACTGTTAACCTTAAATATTTTACTCATGTAATATTTGTAGGACACGCTAATGATTTCAGTAGAACCTGTCGAGCTCAGGGCCTCATAACTGTGCTTCTGGGCGGAAACAGGTGTGTCTGAAGTTCTACGAATACGAGTTCATGGAGCTGGCGTGCCAGTGCCCGGCAGTGGTGTGCTGCCGGTGTGCCCCCACACAGAAGGCCCAGATTGTCCGTCTGCTGCAGGAGCGCACAGGCAAGCTGACTTGCGCAGTGGGTGAGTCCTTGTACCTTCATTTACCGGTCAAAGGGCCAGCAGCCATATCATCCTGCAACTCCCAGGATGGCAACCCACTGAAGCTCAGCAGCTGTGAGCCTGGTCAGTACCTGGATGGGAGACCTCCTGGGAAAAACTAAGGTTGCTGCTGGAAGAGGTGTTAGTGGGGACAGTAGGGGGCCCTCATCCTATGGTCTGTGTGGGTCCTATTGCTAATGTGGACTCCTATTATTATTATTATTATTATTATTATTATTATTATTGAGAGATACCTGGGTGTGAAGAACTGTTGAGCTCAAACCGGACATACTCAGTAGCTTCGTCTTGTTCCCCAGGCAGAGTCTGTCCATTTAGAAGATCAATTCTGTACCATGTGTACAGAATTATGGGTACAAAAATGGGCATTACTTTATTTTTGCAGAAATTCTGTACGAGCAAGTCGACCCATTTAGCAGAACTTCCCAGAACAGCAGAAATTTAAATTGGTTTCAGTATTATCATCAATACGGGTTATTTCCAAGCCTATTATTTTATTTTAAACTTAAAAGTTATTCAGGACATGCCTGATTCTAACAATTTCCCTTTGTTTTAATGCTTAGGAGTGCATTAATTGTTGTTAGTACAATTGTTGGTTAGTCACCAACCCAGGGTTAACAGTTGAATATGTATTTTTATTTATTTTTTAGTGCTATCGTCACACATGTGACAGGAAGTATGTCAACTGTTCATAAAGATAATTTCCTTTTTAATACCAGAATTTAATTATATACTCATTTTATACAAATACTTTATTTGTAAGATATACCAAATATATCTGCAAAATATCTGCAGGAAAGGTAACCATATTCACATGCACAGATAATATGTTTTAAATGAAAACCTTTTACAATAGTATCATTTGATTGTTAAAAAGACGCTGCATCCTTTTTGCAATATAACTTGCGTTCCACGTTGTTGCTAATTAAAATAAAAGAATAACCTTCTTGCATAACTTTAGTATAGGCAAGATGGTTTTAAAAATGATCTAATAATATGCCATTCGGAGAGCATTATCTCTTCATTTTCCAAAATTGTGAAATTTTAAATACAAACTGTTTTCCAAGTGTTCTGTTGTGAGGTACACGGTCTGGAGACAGTTTGATTACAATGTGTAATCAAACAGCTGAGCATAATTCTGATATGTTATTGATCTTCTTCATTGTAAAAGAAGGTTAATTTCTATTAGTGCACCCCTAACCTGACGATTGAGTCCCATGTGGTCACCTGTGATGTCTGATGTTGTCAACACTTTCATAAACTGAGGTTCACAACAACCCCTTTTTCTAGTAGTCAAGATCAAAAGGATTCAACATTTCCCACACCATTTCATTGAGTCAACCTGAGGCTCCTGAATTTAAAAAATGATATGTGTAACTGCGATGGCAGCTTTAAGAAAGACCATTATTTTATCTTTTCTTTAACTCCAATGCAGTGTGCAGTTTCAAGGTTGTAGACTACTTGGTAATTAAAACCACTCTTTTCCAGGAACAAATTAACACCTGAAAAATGATTAGAACATTGATTCAATTTTAGATTCCCATGCAGATATGTTGAATATATAACCAATTGACAAACTGACATGGATTAATAAAGAGCATTGGCAAAATGTATTTGTAACAAAATGCACACTGACCTGTTGAACATATCAAAACTGTAGGTCAGTAATGCTTTTTTTTATAAATAACTGAGGCTTTGTCTTTGGAAAATTACCCTCTGCTAACTCCTGTTGCTGTGCTAGTCCTGTTGTCATTCCATGTTGATTTCAGTGTATATGGTCGGTCAATCAGCAGATTGTGTTTAGCAGGAGATGTTAAAAACTGTCCTTGTTGACGGATGGGCATCTGTGGGACACAAACCCCCCCAGAAGTATAAAACTGCTGATTTCCTGATTGGTTCACAGGGGATGGAGGAAATGATGTCAGCATGATCCAGGAAGCAGACTGTGGCGTGGGAGTTGAAGGAAAAGTAAGAGCTAATATGACTGGATTTGGCCAATTCAAATGTGTGCTGTGTTTCCTGAAAAGTAACTCCAAAAACATATTTGCTTTGTGAGGAGGGAATGCGCTTGTAATGAAAAAAAAAATTGGTTGACTTCAATTAGCATATCCATATCTCATTCTTGCTTTAATATTAATTGAATAACATCATTCAGACTTGTTATTCTTCCGAGAGAAAACCGTATCATTTTATTGTTAGTGTACCGTTAGTCAGACAGTGTCAAGAGAACGCTGCACAACTGAAAAACCTCCAGATGGAAAAAAGAAAGCAAAACAAGTTGAAATACTGTGGTTTGCACTTTTGTTTTTTTTAAAGCTATAAACTTCAAGCTGCGTTGGCAGTAGCAGTATAAAATTTCAACTTTCGACCTACTTTATTACAGCTCTGCTGTTTGCAGAGGTTTGTTGAGCAAAAATAGGTTGCAGACCAGACCATAATATTTTGTTTTGTTTTTTTTTTTCTTTGCCCGGTGTTTTTCAGGAGGGAAAGCAGGCATCACTGGCTGCCGACTTCTCGGTGACTCAGTTCAAGCACTTGGGCAGATTGCTTATGGTTCACGGGCGGAACAGTTACAAGAGGTCAGCCGCCCTCAGCCAGTTCGTCATCCACAGGAGTCTGTGCATCAGTACCATGCAGGTAATCACTGCGTGACGGGGGCTGGCCGGGGTGGATCGGAGTACCCTGCCGCGGAGAAACTGGCAGCAGTGCAGCCACTGACTCATCGGTCTGCTGTGGGTTTGACCCACTGACCCGCCGAGGAATGTCTGAGTGGTTCCCCATGGCATTCTGCAAGTCTGTTGGTCATTGTGTTGCACATTCCGTCGGCTTTCTCGGTTGGGCCAAGCCACAGACAAAAAAACTCTTGTGCTGGGTCGGATTGGTTCTGGTGAAAGTTGCTTGTTAGGCTGCATTCGAAACGACACCCCTGTATATATGTTGCAGTGAATTGATTGACCTATGAGGTAACATATGCTGTAGGCCCTGCTTTACACTGCCTGACGTACATGTCATTACACTATGTTATCAGGTCCTTAAGATTTCTTGTGTTGTCAGGTGAAGATCTGGCTGACGTTGTGACCTTTCTGTCCCCTTTTCTTTTCCAGGCTGTATTCTCTTCAGTGTTTTACTTTGCCTCTGTCCCTCTCTACCAGGGGTTCCTCATTATCGGGTGAGCAGCTCCTGAGTGTCGAACCACAGTGATCAATACAGCTGCGTTCATTCAATCCTCACATGCCTGTTTGGACCAATCAGGGTTCTTCAAGATGCTGGTCACTGTGTTTTTTCTTTTTGCCTGCCTGAAATACCAGGTTGATTTTTTTCATTAGCAGCGGTTACATACAGTGATTTTGCATTTTAAATAATGCATCAGGCTTCACCTAAGAATTATCTGCAGCACATAAATTTTCAGCAGAAACTTCATTACTGAGCACAGCGCGATTCGTTTTATACTTTTTAAAAATACGTTGCAACTGAAGTTGCTCTTCTGTGTGCGGATAATGTCTGAATTTTCCACTGTAGGCAAAGAGCCCGTTTATTTAATTTACTACAGAGCTCTCAGTATGCCTACAGCAGAACACAAGAATAAAAACTTTGAAAACCATAAGACAAGACCTTTTCAGACTCCTGTTTAAAAAGTTAAGAAATGGGCCTAAATTTCCTTAGATTAAATGAACATAGTTTTTAGAAAAACTGATTGTTGAAGTAAAGCTTTCATGCCACAATGAGTTCATAGGTGTGTGATCTTGATCCATTGCATTCTGTTCATTCCTGTTTTCCAGTTACTCCACTCTGTACACAATGTTCCCTGTATTTTCTCTGGTTCTGGACAAGGATGTCAAGTCAGAAGTGGCGATGTTGTATCCCGAACTGTACAAGGATCTCTTGAAGGTATGTTCACGTTCTCAACCTGTGATGATAAATGATATACATCTAAGTAAATGATTAATTCAGTTACATTCTGGAAAGTTCTGATGCAGGGAGATAATTGGAATTATGAGCATTTTGGGGACCAACATTGCTCTAAATCAGGGGTCAACAACTTTGACCTTTCTGATTCACTTTGTCATATATCTTTGTTCTGGCTGATCCCTCACTATGTACCTGATTTCTATCAACAGAGTCAGTTATGCAATAAAAAGGCCAACTAAACAATTAACATTCTGGTTGGATCAAAGTCCTGTAACGGCATGGACTGGAGACTGCCGGTTCCTTCACTAAATGTTCTGGTGTTGCAGTTTAGCTTACTTTTTCAACCCATCTCCAAGAAGTGACAATTCTGCTGTTTGAAGCTCCTGTTATATCAGTAAGAAATGGACAGTGATAAGCAAGCAAGCTCATTGTCTTTCACTAACTGCCAAATTAACAAAGATAATGCCTCCTTATCCTATATAATTGCACTTATTGGACACCTCCTGCTAGTTAATTTGTTAGCTGGAGCAGGTTAGGACCAGAGAAAAAAATATCTTTGTTCATTTTCCATCTATTACTGGGTAATGAAAAAAATGACTAGTTCAAATAATGAAAATACTTTTTTTTACATAAAGGAGATTTTCTTTTGTTTTTTACTTTTAAACAGTTCACGGAGGAGTATAAGCTGTCATTTGGTGTAAAATCAGTTTTAGCCTTAGTTCAGTGGTGGCAAACAAGTCTGCTCTAGGCTTGAGCACTCAGAATTCCAGCAGCAGTAGCTAAATGTTACCTTAAGCTCATATATTTGGCTGACTTAAATAAAAGTGCTTGGTAGTAGTGAAAACAGAACACCCTTTATCTCTCCCAAACTACATTTGGAGACCTGGGCTGTAGACCTTCATTATTATGCAGGAGGTGGTTTCTTCTCACAGACTACAGAGCGATTAAAGATTGCAGAATACCTTATTCTACTCATACTTTTTCATAGTGGTGATTCATGTGTTGCTTTGCTTGTATCTTTTCCAGGGCCGGCCACTGTCTTTCAAGACATTTTTAATATGGGTTTTAATAAGTATCTATCAAGGTAAGTCTATTACGTAGTCTTTTAGTCTTACGTTTGACTGAATTTTTGGTATTATAAAATATTTATGATGAATTGTGTAATAAACATTTTATTACAAATACGGTTTTAAAGTCTAACCTGAAGGCTCACTTAAATTAATATTATTTGCTATTCTTTGATTAATGTTAAAGCTTTTATATAACTGTTTTTTTTTTCATTCCACTTGTTGGAAATCCTACTGTGCTACGAATCACGTAACTTGGGTTCAAGTTCTGTGTTAACCTTGTGGGAGGTTACATAGCCTGTGATGACAGTGTGAAAGTAAGGTCTAAGCACAGCTTGTCTTTGGGTGATGAAAGGAAAGGTAGGCCACTGCTTGAAAAAGAAAAACAGACGCAGTCTGAGCTCGCCAAGAAATATACTTCACAGCTTCCGTTCTCATGCATCAATAAGGAAAGAAATGAAATTTAAACACACGTCGTAGTTTGTCCAGCAACAACACAGAAGTGTACTGGCTGAGAATCTCTTGCATCTACATTGATACAGTTAAAAACAAAGTAACCACTTCCTGCACACACTGTGCAAATTAACATGCAGTGCTTGCATGATCCCAAGGAAAGGTTTTTTTAAGAACAATATAGCAATAGAACATTATTACATTATTATATATGTAACAATTGGGTTTTAGGATTTTAATAATTAGGATATTGTGACAAAACTGCATGACAAAGAATAACAGACCTGAAGTTTCCAGGTTTGGACTATATATGTTTGTACTGAAGTCAATATAAACTGGAACTGGCATAAAGGATGATTTTGTCATCTTGTCTGTTGCTTTTTCTGTTCCTCTGGCAGGGATCAAGAGGTAAGAGGGGCTAGACATCAAAATTGTATTGTAGAAAATGGTCAGGATTTTAACCTTGGAAACAGTTAAATGCAGTTATGTTACTTAAGTAACTTAAGCAATATGTGGGGAAGAATTACATTTCATTTTAAGGGCTTCTTGCTGCTTGTTGACCGCAGTATATTAGACTCAATTTGTTTGATTCTAAGAGCAGGTAAATATTTCTTATTTTATTTTATGGACTTGGTATTTGAAGCTAGTGTCGGTAAGAAACAAGACGTAATAAACAATCAAGACCAATATCTTTCCCCAATGGACACATTTAGAGAACAGGTACTGCTGTTACACAGTGGTCTTGTAGCCTTTTTGTTCCCATTTTCTGAACACCAATAACTTCCTACATTTTCTGTTTGGTTTTAATTAATCTGCGCTCCTTTAATGCAAACGTGTAGTAAAGTCTGGCAGTTGGCTCTGATAATTCAACATATGTTATGTATAAAGTATGTATCACTCATGAATATTAAAAAGTCGTGTTCTCTACAAAAAGGAGCTTAAATGTATTTTAATAAGTTACAATGTGCTCCAATGAACGAAAGTGTTTGCTCCTTCGATTTTGCTCCTGATTTAGGGGTAATTTAGGGCACCATGTCTACTCCAGGCTTAAGCTGTATTGAAAAGAGTGTGCATTATTCCTGCAGGAGTCTAATGTGTTAAAGACAACGCAGCTCAATCCACCATGTAGAAAAGTAATGTAGTTTGCAGTGCATACAGCACAAAGTGCTTCATCATAAAGCAATGGAGTCATCTGCTGCATGAAATCTTATGACATTTGTTCTCAAATGGAAGAAGCACACACCTTTTCTTTCGCATTTAAATTGAAGCACACAATTTGTAAGTACGTAGTGCACATTATTTGCAGCTCTTAGACGGAGGCCACATTAACTGATCTACTTTTAAGATTATGAATTATTTTACTCCTGGTCGTCTTCATTGGGGTCCTGTGATGTCCGTTTATCAGGAAGCGCAATTGCTATCTGACTGATAATACATGTGCCTGCAAGGATGTGTGTTTTGAAAAGCTTTCCATTTGTTTCTTGCACTACAGGCCCAACACAGAAACCTCCCCTCGTTAAAAAATGAAAATGCTTTGCTCTCGCACTGAATGAGGACTCAGCAGCTAGTGTGTGGGTGTGTGAGAAGGGGAAAGGGATGTGTTAATCACCTTGAGTGCTGTCCTGGTAAATGGAAATTGACTGAAAACCAGTTCTGCAGTTATAACAACCTCCCCTGCCCCCCACCTATGCACTGAGACATCAGAAGACTCTGGCGAAGACTCTGCCTCTACTGTGGCTCTCCCACACACTTGTTATTCTTTTTTTTGTAATTATCAGCAGTTTTTCTGAGACTGGTTCAAAAGTTGTTGTTCTCAAAAGAACCAAACTGTTTTTTTTTTTTACAGTCATCCTTCAAAACAGGCTGTTTGTCCTTGGAGGTGTACCCAGTGCTATTCTAAATTATACCCCGAAATTTACTCAAGCTGCAAATGTACAGTACCACACCCTTCACCCTCCCCACCAGCCACCCCCTCACAGTTTCCTTTCGTTCCTAATTCTGTGTTAAGAAAGCTCGTTTTTCTGGATTTGTTTCTATTACAGGTGGACTCAAGCAAGGCTGTAAATTGGATTTGTTTCATATTGGACCTGAAAAAGTATTTAGCAGCTCTTGTGTTCAGCTGCCTCAGTTATCTTCGTTAATTTTGTGGTTGAAAAGCATGAAAATGATTGCTTTTTAAAACTAGTGGAGAGAATGCGAAGTAATGCTTTGAAACTAACTACAGTAGCAAGATGACTTGCAGAAGGTCAAGTTGGTGACAAACCGTTTAGAGTCACATGTCAAGAACTGTGAACAGGAAAAGTCGCTGACTAATGATGCTCAGACCTTGCAGACAGAAATTAGATTAGATTCTTTCCTTTAACTGTTTTATTCTCTGTCATGTCACTAGCTGACCGTAACCAGGATTCCCCAGGCTGTTTTGGCAGAGCCCAAATGGGAGGGTAGGGCAGGGATTAGTCATCCAGGTTTTCAGAGAACAGACAATCGTGTTACTTGCCAGGCTTGCAGTGATGTCAGTGAGAGACATGCTGCTCTCCTGTCAGGTGCAGTGGAGCTTGTAGTCTGTCAAAAGCTCAGTGGTTGAGTAGCTGTAGAATTAATTCAGGGTTGCGGGGGAGTCTGAGCCTATCTCGGCAAGAATAGAGGATAGACACTGGACAGGATGCCAAGCCATCGAGGGGCACACATAGACACAGAAACGCACACTTTCACACCAAGGGCATTTTACTCAGAAGTTAATTAATGTACCAGTGTATCTTTGGACTGTGGGAGGAAACCCACACAAACATGGGGAGAACAGGGTTGGAACATGTAAAAAATTTGTTTCCTGAAGATTTAGTTCTAAAAATATATTTTCCATTCATTATCTCTCCCTTCTTACCCCTTTTTTTTTTTAACTCACCAAAGTAGTAGTATAGTACATAGTAGTGCTGCTATGACCCTCTTACATACCATTATGGGGGAGGATGAGGGTTGTACCACCTGTCCACTGGCATGTGCATGTGTCCCAACCATCCAGAACTTGTCATGCTGTGCAACTTCAACACCCCCGCAGGAGAAGTGGGAGAGCCCTCACTGGCAACCATTGTACAGCAATCAAGGATTGTCCTTTGCTGCCTCAAGCCATGAAGTGATGCCACACTTGAACAGTTGTGTACCACTGCTTGGGGAATTCCAGCTGAAGTTGCCTAGTGTTACAGATCATTTTTTGAGAGATATACATATTACTGCCTTTTCTGTATCATCGCGATCAGTCAGTCTTGAAATCATGTAAAGATTGTCTGTAGCTGAAGTACAAACGCGAGATTAGAAGAATCATGAAAATCCATTAACATCACAGAAACGCATCAGCTTTCTATTTACTTTTTTGATGGATTCCACTGTGGAAGGAAGGTTTGGGAAAGTATGGAATATTTCAGCAAAGTGTGACTTGCTCTTCCTCAGATTCTCTGGGTTCTTACTGGATCATCGCCTGGGGAGATATCCTTGTGTGGGAACATGACTTTAGAGTCCCAGAAAGCAGGGCTATGGGGGACAATCATTTGATTGTCTTGTGGCTGTGTTATTGGGATCTTGGCTTGAGATCAACACCTGTGTTCTTCCTCTGTGTGTGTGTGTCTCGATTCCCCCAGGGAGCATCATCATGTATGGCGCGCTGCTGCTGTTTGAGTCAGAGTTCGTGCACATTGTGGCCATCTCCTTCACTTCGCTGATCCTCACTGAGTTGCTCATGGTGGCCCTCACCATCCAGACCTGGCACTGGCTGATGATCGTAGCCGAGCTGCTCAGCCTGGCCTGCTACATCGCCTCCCTCGTCTTCCTGCATGAGTTCATTGGTAAGTTTCCCAGCTCTCCAGCAGCCCTGAGAAGACTGCATTGCGTTTCGTCTTTATCTGGGGATCTCCTGTGCTTCTGGACGCATTTTCTAGTTGAGCTGCTACCAATGCAGATGTGTGTTTATGCCTTTGTTATACAGCTCTTGCATCACACATTCCCATTTAAAGCGAATGATCCACTGTTTTTTTATGCAGATAATCTGATTGCCTGCTTTACCTTATTGATGTGGCAGTATTGCTAAGGCATAGAAGTAAAGCTCATTGGTGTAACATTATATTTTATATAGGAAAGTGGAGTAGCTTTCTTCTGAACTAAATGAGATAGTTTAGGTTTAACATAGTTGTTAACACTAGTCAATCCTAGTGGGTAGTTAAAATGTTCTTTTAAATTAAAAAAAAGGATGTGGCATATCAGTACAAATATCTGGAGCCTAATATGAGTTTGTGGCATTTTTACAGTGAAACAGACCACTGTCTGCTGGGATAAGAATTTTTTTAAATTGAATTCAGAGAATTGCGCTTGTACAGTCTAACTGTAAAGACTTGTGTTGAAGAAATTGGTAGTCTTCCAGTGGAAGATTAACAACTGAAAAAATAAGAGAAAATGGCAAATGGGCATATAGGCACTATATTTCTCACTTGACTGTGTCAAGTTTTAAGATTTAGAGTTTGAAATAAAACTTCTGTGCATGGTAATTCCTGAACTCTTCTGAAAGAGTTTTTTTTTTTCCACAGATAGTTCACTCCATAATGAAACTCAATCATATGGACCAATATTTATTACACTCCAGCGTATTTATGTCTGGATCGAGAAATTGAGTTGGAGAGGAGAAATTGAGGCTTGCCTTTTAATATGACGAACATTAGCAAATATTAGCACTTATTTATTTGATTTATGATCCTGTTGTCCTGCATTTTTATCATGTAACTCATCAGAAGGGAAGTATTTAAGGTCCATTCTCTTAAATCTGTGAATGCTTTAAATGCCTGTAGTGTTCGTTTGTCCCCTGTGTTGTTGGATTGAACTGTAATTTGGAGGTCTGACGTTGAATAGAATATTAAAGGGGAAATTCCTCAGTGTGATCTTAATTTCCTGCCTTGTAGATCTAATATTGCCAAGGCCATTGTGTTTATCAGAGAAGCAAAAAGCACCTCTCGAGAATTATAATAAAAAAGGTCAACATACTAATTATAATTTTTTCTTTTTTTTTCTTGAGTTTCTTGAATTTGGTGATTTCTGTGACTCAAACTGTCACACTGCATTCTCTTTCATTAAAAAACTCTTTTTAAAAAGTGTTTTTTTATTTTTTTTTATATTTCTTAATAATACAATACTTACAGTATTTTTGATTTCTTTTCCCTTTATTTCCCTACAAATGTTATTAACTATATATAGGTGCCGGACCCTACTTTGGCCGGATCCAGTAAATACTTTTGTGTATTTTAATAATCCTTGTTTTCTTCCAGTGTGTTTTAGCTTTATGTTTCAACACTGAACAGATGATTTGCTTGAAAGATTTGCTTGTGATAAATCAAGGTCTGTTACACACCCCTGTGAGTCAGCCCCTCTTAATTCTGTTTCACTGCTGTTTTGCCCCAACGCTTAATCAAATTTTCTTTGGATTAAAATCAAAATCTTTCAGTGCACATGAGTCCAGCCCAGTCGATAAAGCTTGAAAACTTTAGTTTTCTTTTTACTACATAAAGAGGTTTAATTTCAAGGTGACAGTGGTGATGAGGATGATCCCAATCCGGAAACTCTTTAAGTGAAAAAGTCTGAAATGCCACCAGCATAAAGAAAATGGCCTTCAGATTGAATAGGCTTCCCATGAGTACAGTCTAGTCTCCAATATAAACCACATTCTATATTCGAGATGGAATGCAAGTATACATTTGCAAAACTGCTGTTAAGCACAATGGGGAATGTAGTATGTTTTTGTTTGTTTTTAGAATCTTTACAATCTGCTTTCTATTTTTTAATCGTATGCTACTGGAAGAGTCTTGATTGAGTGACTTTGTTGAATGCTGTTTTGTATTATGGTATTGTACTGTGGTTGTATTGTGTAATTGTTGAACAGGTTATGTTTATGAGCGCTTGATGTGCAAAGGGAATTCCCTTAGGGTAAATAAAGGTTAATTCATTCAATTCCACATTGAGTGACCAAGGCAGCATTCTATAACCTTTTGAGTGTGGAATGCCAAAGGTCAGCCTGTCTCTCAAATCCAGATCGACTGCAGATGTGTTCTTTTAGATTGCTCTACGAGTGAGTTTTTGCAGATCCCATCCGCAATGTCATACTTTAGATGGGGGACGAACCATTGATATTTAATTATTGATTAGGATTAAGTAATGTAGCCCTTATTGATGTGTTACTAATGCAGTTAATGAATTAGGGGACGCTCAGTTCCTTTTGATGGATTTAAAATCCTGTGATACACAATGGGGGCATGCCTTTAATATGAGGTTTCAGCGTTAAAGCAAGAGCAGTACTCAGCATCACCTTTGTAACCACATCTAGCACAAAGGGAGAAACACATGAATTCAGTTTAAAAATAAGAGTATCAAGAAGAAAATACTTTCCTGCTGATTGAAGTACAGTATTTCTCTGTGCAGGAGTGTACCAGCACAAAAGCTTTGGGAAAGAGTTTACAGTGGGGCTAGAAACTGGACCGTTTTGGTACCAACACATTATCATTGTAAATCTGCACAACCTGTCGTCCAAAATTTGAGAATAAACCCTGGCGACAAGCAAGTGCTCAAAAAGAAAGACTGTTTGGCAAACCACGCACTCCAGGCATCAGATGATTTTAGAATTAATTATCTTTAAAAACTGAGCTCCAAAATAATATAAACTAAATACACACGGGATGATCATACTATTAAGGAAATAAAGTTACTGTTACTTTAAGAAGCCCTGTAGTTAACCATGCTGTCCATGAAGGATGTAGTCTAATTTTTTTTCTATGAATAATACATTTTATACGCAATTTTCAATGAAAGCCCAGTGAATCCTAGACATCATTATTCATACTTGCATTAAGCAATAGCTAAGGGGGGTATTTATCATTTTTTCTTTTTAAAATTTTGACTTCATTGTTGCTCACCGGTCAAGCTTGTGGTTAAAAAATATTGTAAAATGTTGACCCTGTTTCAAAAAGATGGTAACCACCAGCTTTACAGAATTTCACGATAAACTCCGTAACTACTCAAGCATTCTACAGATTGCGATACAATTTGACATTTTCATTGTTTTTGTAAACCATCACTAGATTATTAGTCCATTTTCATTTAATTTGCTTTCCCTGGGTTTCTTTTCTATTTTTGAGTTCAGTTGTGGCCAATGTTCTTTCAAAAGCTGCCTTTTCTTATTGGCTTCTGTAGTGTGATTTGTCTGTGGCACGTTTTTCCTGCTATGAAAAAAAACAAACAAGACACATGTTGTCTGAACTTGATCTTTGTCAGGAGCGTGTGTCACACATTTGGTGAATCAGGTCTGACCTTTAAGCTCACAAATGTTCTGTGTGTCCTTTCATCAAAGGGGAGCTGTTTGAAATGTCGCTAACAGTTAAGCAAAGATCATTCATGCCTTATAATATCAACCTTTGAAAATTGATTTAGTCAAGATTTGATGTGCACCAAAATACAGGCCCATGGTGCTGATTTGATTTCTAATGGAATTTATCACAGATAATGGATCATTTAACCTCCTCTTTTCCTCTGCTAAAGTGAACACGAGTCATTTATCATTATTTAAGAAAAGCATAATAATAATAATAAACTTTATTTTATATAGCGCCTTTAAAGGTGGCTTCTCAAAGCGCTTAGATAGATGGTTCAGGAAGTTTTGTGACTGACTTACTTATGCACACCGATAACTAATCATTTGAAACAGATCTTCTTTATTTTTTAATTTCATTCGATATGAAACTAAGTCAAAACTAAAAACGCATCTGGCCACGTCTTGGAATTGAATTTGGAATCGGTGTCTTCTTGGGATATGGAATCCTGCCCAGGCAGCTTTTTCCCAGATGGAGGAGCAGGAGGAACTGAGAGGAGGTTGATCCAAGATTCCTCCTCTATAAAGATGAACGAGGGCCAGGCTTTTGTGAAGTCCTGTGTCTTTTGTCATTTGCAGCGATGTCCTCCTTTTCCTTTACCCTGTAATGTGGGGCACATTAAATTCACCCATTAAACTGGAACATCTATAATCTGCCTAGTAGTGCTGTTGTCTAGGATTCGTTTTGGTTGTACATATAACAAAATGAGCTTAATATCTGTTAGCAGAGATCTTAATTGTAAGAAGTAAGTCTGTGGCTGTATACTTTCTATTCAGCTTTTGACTTTTTTTTAATTTTTATTCTGAAGAGCCGTGATGAGCATTTGTGGTCTTTGTCTCTTGCCACAGATGTCTACTTCATTGCCACCTTATCGTTTGTGTGGAAGGTGACGGTCATCACGCTGGTGAGCTGCCTGCCTCTCTACATTCTCAAATACCTGAGGAGACGATTCTCCCCACCCAGCTACTCCAAGCTCACCTCTTAACGCTGTTCGAGTTCAGGTTCTGCCCGGTGCTGAAGACGCTTGCCTTGAGGAATCCTTGGAGAAAGTTCAACTGAGGCCATGCTTTGGTGTCTACCGATGCGCCTTGGTGGTTTTCTTTTGCAAATGTCGGCTCATTTGGGAACAGGGAACTTTGGAGGACAGGTGAAAAATGTAGAGGTGAACTTTAAACTTATATGGGATACATGTGTTTCAGATGTGATTTGTGCCATCTTGATAGCCTGGTACTGACACTTTGGGCTCCTGTGTTTGAAGACTCCACTCGAGTGAGGTGTAAGGTCTATGACTTCTTCACACGGTGATGACATGAGAAAGGTTCCTTTTCTCTCTGAAGCTATTCAAACCCTCACACTCAACATAGCCTTTTCAGTTATGTTTTACCAGGAATAAACTTTTTTAAAAGCAAGGCACAACCCCAAAAAAAGATTGTTATGTTTGTGGGCTGATAAAGCTCTCAACAAATAAACCTTTTCAACTTACTTTTTCCTTGGTTTATTATCTGTCCCGTATGAATTTGACAAATGTACGTTTTAATGATGAAAGGAATAAGGAGGCTTGATAAAAAGTTATTTTTTTCTTGTTGTGGTGTTGATTTTGCAAACTTTCAGTTGGAAACCTGAGTTGAAGGTACTCTGTCTTGAAAATCAGTTAGGCTTTTGAAGCTGTGGAACTTTTTCTTTTTAAAAACAGTTATTTAAAATAGGGAAAAAACAGTGAACAAAACATTTTAGTCAGTCTCTTAATTCCTTGAAGGAGATGCTAAGAAAGGTAGATTTGAGTGGTTTCTATAAATTTAATTCTCTGTCATTGCACAGGAAGAAGTCATATGCATTACATCATTTCCTTTGTGGTGATCATTTATACTTTTTCATTTTTGCACAGAATGTTGAATTCAAGATGGTGTACTGTATGTAAATTCCTGCCAATTATCCATGCATTAAAGGATTTGCATTGTATTTATCACATTGAAGATGATCCAGATAGATATTGAATAATATATTAATGTACTTAAAGTTTTGTGAGACAATATATCAAATATATCAAACTTTTTTTATTTTCCCAACAAAAACCTCTGCATTCACTTACAAGGACATAAGCTCTTGTCAATTAATTATTAAACACAGCAGATACCTGGAAACAAACATCTGAAAAACCTTTTAGCTTTTAAAATCAAATCTTACAATGGTGCAACAGTGAGAAACCATGAATAGCTTCAGAAAAGTGAATTAATTGCTTTTCTTTTCAGCAATCTTGCTGACGTGCATCCTGTGCTATCTTTCCTTGAGGGTGTATGCAAGCTTTTGTTTTTGCAACAAAAATAACCAGAAAGCTCACAGAAAGTGTTCTGCAAGCTTATGACGACAGTGTCCCAAAAAGGGAATGCAATGCAGGAGAAAGTGCAACACTGAAAGTGGACTTCATTGTGAAACTAATATAAGTAAACCTCAGACTTAAGTAGAATATAGTGAATTACTGGCAATAAATTTATGACCCTAGGCAACTGGCTTTGCAAGGCCTGATCCTGTCAGGGGGAACCCTTTTCCAGGATTGTAATGGGTTTTGGCTGCAAGCCTCGGTCATAAACAGCGCTGAACAAAAGCTTCGGGTTTTCTGCTGTGCTGTGGGTTGTAATTGCCTCGTCATTCCGCCTTACTTTGCAAATGGATAACATATGGAGTGCCACTGAAGATGAAGATGTGGAATATCTTGCGTTAGAGTGAGAGGGGTGTCTTTCAAATTCATTGTAAAGCGGCTGGCTAAACTGTGAGCCTGCCAGGGATTTCAAAGTGAATGACCATTTTTCTTTTAAGAGGGACAGTGGCCTGTGCCATTTAAGCCAGCTTGGATGGTCCTCAACAAGACCGTCTCCAGTCTATCCGAGATGTGCAGCCACCTCGTCCAAATATCTGCTCCAGCCCCTGCAATAGAATGGCCTGGTCTGTTTCTCTTCTTATTCTGTTTTATTTTATCCCTATTTTTTAAACTAACTTTATGATGATGTCAGGGCCATTCTCAAATCCGTGAATAGCATCAATTAAACGGACCTCTTTGGAGGACATGAGCAAACCATGGGAGAATGCAATGCTTTCTGTCTCAAAAGATTGTTTTCGATTTGAAATTGAAATGCTTTTTGACCATTATGGGCGTTCCTTGTCTTATTGGGTTGCCAAGTAATTTAAATATTAAATATTAAATTGTCATTTAACGGTGATCAAAACCCTAAGAAAGCATAGGTTTTGAAATATGCAAGTTTACAGTGTTGTGTCCAAAAAAGCACATTTGTTAAAAGGCTCAGTATCGGTAGTGTGTATCAATAAGGAAAGAGGAAGGTCTAACAGAACCAACAAAGATAATTTAAAAGGTGTTCTGCAGGCAGTTAAGATGACATATTGTAGCTCTGTTTAGTTTAAATGCAGTGGTTGATTTTGTTGATATGTATAGTTTATATATTAAATATAACTTCTTATTGTTTACGCTTCATTTTTAGATAAAACATTATTCCTTCTCACACCATTGGTTATTTATTTTTATGGTGTTATCTCCTAAAGGACTGAAAAAAAGCACTTTTAGAATTTCCAAATGAAACTTGAAACATTCTGACTAGACAGCGATTTTGCTAAAATCAAAAAAGCTCAGTACACTGCATGGGAGAATATCAAATATTCCACTGGGCATTTAGTGCAACATCAGGTGTTGGCGTACAAGACTTGCTCTTACAAAGGGTAACTTTAGTATACACAGCGTTCACTTTTCCCCACATTGTTTTTGCTCAGAGAAAACCCCTATTTTGAATACAGTTTTAATAAAACTGTACTTCATGCGACCTGTGGCTGCAATGGTCCGATTATGACTATTGCAGTTTTGGGGTGTTTTTTGCATGGTGATGCTAAGGGTGATCTTGAATTCCTTTCCTTCTAGAGGGCCTGGGGACAGATGGTATTGTTCATAGCAAAACTGTTGTCCTTGATCCAGATGTGCTTCATGCAGCTGTTTTGGAGCCTTTGTCCGTGCCTTGTGGCTCCTTGTGATGTGCATGTTAGCCATACTGCAGTAGTGCATGATTCAGTAGATGTGGCATGTGGGAGGTTGTAACTGCAATTATTCTGTTTATGGTTATGATAATGCCCCCACCCCCAGCTACTAGTACTTTTCAGCCAAAAGAAACAAGGAATGGTAACTTCATAATCACCTTTCATCTCTTAGGGGCGGTAGATTGAATCATCACTTTGTGTGCTGTTCTCTAGAAGTTTCTGCACCCAGAGACTCACATTTGCCAAAATGGTAATAGGTCTGACAGATTTATTTAGGTGGGAAAATGAATATTTGACGGTTATTTGCTCCTTTCCTTTGGAGGAAAGCAGATCTGTTCGTGAATGAATATTGTTCTCAGCGTATTGTATCTAAGCTTTTAAAAATGTACACCTAAAAGTTGCTCTTGTCCATACCGTGGGCACTTTCTGTGAACTTTACACTAAGGGATGATGTAAATAACCGAACAAAAAGGAAAAATGTGTATGCACTTTTTGTGAATAGTAGAATACTGTACGTTTCAAGACAAAATGTTTATTGCTCTCAAAGTTTGATGAGATCTCCTCTAAAGTTGAACTTAAGTGTCTCTGAGCCACCTTCTTATTTTTTTAGAACATTTTTTTTTCAAAACCAGAGAGTCTTCACTTGGCAAGTGGGGGGTTGTATTTTGTTTTTGAAAGGACGTCTTCTTGTCTCTCTGTTCCTGTTCTTAGTGTGGACACAGGCTTTCAAGATCTAGGTTGTGCCAATGTTTCAATGTAAACCTTGTGTCTGAATGAAATATGTTCTCTGTGTTGTTGTTTTTTTAATACTATTAAGGTGGAGTGAACTGCTCAGATGTAAATACTATTTGGCCTTTATTTATTATTGTTGTGTTGTTGTTAATTGCATAAAAAAGACAGATAAAAAAGTGATTGTATTAATGAGTAATGGTAATAAATTAATTTGACGTTTTTCTTGTATTTTACCCTGCATCATAGATTCATTTTAAATGTTTGAATATTTCTCCCCATGTCTTAAGAGTGTGGATGGCCAGTTAACCTACCAGTATGTCTTTGGACTGTGGGAAGAAACTGGACCCTTATGATTATGAAAACACTAAGACTTACACCAGCCCTTTTAGTCATTATACTACACTTTCACCCAGACTGATGTTAAAAGCGTCATTGCTCACCAAGTGAACTTTTGTTTCTTTTATCCCGTTTGACGCCAGCTAGTTTCCAAGAGGAAGTTACCTGTGAACGTATCAGTCTTATGTCTCACTGGACCTAATTCCTTCAATCTCTTTTTGCAAAGTGTAAAAAATGTCTGTTTGTACATAAGGTTGCTGTGTTCCTGTTGATTTCATAGGGCTCTTTCAGTCATCTCCTGATTTTCCTGGAGAACACAGGTGACTTGACTTCTATTGCAATTCCGTTGTCAGATTTCCTTTCATGTATGTTAACCAAATTGCTGTCACTCAAGGCTAAAGCAGGTGAGATGGATTGTTTGACCAGCAGGTGGAGCTAGGGCACTGATGTCCATTGAACTATGCACATCTTTCAGTTTGGGCTGCTAGAAAATATTTTTCTTTCACAGGTAAGTAAGTGTAAAATAAGAGTTATTTATTACATGTATCAAATATTTTTCTTATTTATCTTTTTCCCAAAATATTTAAAGATGTTTCAGTGAGCATAAAACCAAAATATTTTGGGTCACTTCACACAGGTTTGTTCCGTCAGATTTTGCCTTTGATAAATGCTTTATATCCTGTGCTCTCTTTTATAGATTAGAGTGTACGACTCGAATTATTGGTGTATTTATACTAACATATTTTTTTCTCATTTTCATTCATTCCATGTCTGTCATTAACTTACCAGACGACAAGTAACTGAAGAAACTGAACTGTCCCTTTCCACAGTGACAGAACCAAAATTAACGAACACAGCAGCCTCAATACGGGGCAGTTTCCACAGCCCAGAACTAACAGCTGAGTCAGAATGATTTCCTTAAAAAAGTGCATTAGCTTAACTTTCATAGAGGGAATAACTGTTTGCTGATGTTGGTTGTTTTAGTCCCTTTAAGGCAAAACAATGCTGAGAGCTGGAAGATGTTTTGTTTCTGGATACAAAAGAACTTCTGTTCTTGCAATAACAGCTGTATTAATGCAAAGTCTTGACAGTTTTTTGTTTGTGTGGCACAACACCATGTACACACAAACACAGCTGTATTTGGTGGTCTGGAGTTCTGCCTCCTTCCTAAAGCCATAATACAGAAGGCTGGTTTGTTTCTCCAGAAGTTTTTAATGTGCTACAATCTCTCCTAACAAAACACTAATCAAGTGCTCCCAATTCTGTCAGTTCACTCTGGACTATGTCTGGAGGGCTTTGCCCAGAATAGAAAGGTTCTCTTATTTGTAACCTTTCTATCCATTATGATCATTTGACCACTGGGCATTTAATGATAAAAATCCGATATCTTCAGCAATATGGTTCTGAAGTTTGTTCCAGACTCCCACAATCCAACAATGAGTCTACTGTTTCCTGTCCTGAATATCAGGATACTGAACCCCTGAGTCAGGTCCCCATGTAGTCATCTGTATTCTGGGCTAAAATGTCTCAGTGGAATTTCTGCTCACAAGTTATACTTGGGCATCCTAGAACCTTAGGTACTATGGGCTGTTTTGCTCTTAATTTTTTTTCTTGTAACCACTTTACTTTTTAGTAGTGCTTGCACTTTTTTAATTTGGTCCGGCTGAAAACCTGTCAGGATGCTGCGTGAGGCCCAGATACATATTTTTGCTTTGTTAAAATCTAAACTGCATTTGTTACGGTTTAGTTGGATTACTGTCTGATGGTGCAACAGCGTGACCGATTGGTTTCTTTCGTCTCCAGGACCTGTTTGCTCAGACCCCCTTTTTTTGTAGCAGCACCAATTCTTTTTTGCAAGGTCTGATATTCTGTTTTCCACTTTCAAGATTTGTTGAAAAATGTCCTGCTTGATGTGGTGAAAGGGAGCGACCAACAAAGAGCTTGGAACACAAAGAAGTGCTACCGCAAGGCAACGGCGCGTCTGTTTTTGAGTTGGGTTTAGCCATTAGCACAATAAACTTCTATCTCTTTTATCTTTATCTTTTTTTTTTGGGGTGGCTGTCTTTGTAGTGCTCGAAACATCCTTATGCACATCAACAGCACAAAACAGTTTTATATTGCATAAGAAGGAACCCCTGTTGCACAAGGTATGATTGATTCATTTGCAGTAAAAACATTTAACACTGCACAAACGTTAGAAAACATCCATCCATTTTCTAGCTGCTTCTTACAGTTCAGGATGGAAGGGAGCCAAAGCCTGTTCTGGCAAGCAGTGGGTACAAGGCAGGCTACACCCTGGACCGGACGCCAGTCCATTGCAGGGCACAAACAGAGCCACAGCCTTGCACACACTTGCACAAGGGCCAATTTTCCCAGAATCCAATTAACCTACCTGTATGTTGTGGGACTTTGGGAGGAAATTGAAGCTCTAGCAGAAAACGCACAAGGACACAGGGAAAACACATGAACTCCACAAAGACAGCACCTCAGAAATCCACAGAGTTGCAAGGCAGCAATGCTAACCCCCTGTACTACTGTGCTGCCCTGGAGTGAACAAACATCAGAAAATCATGACATGACTAACGCTGTACACAGCTGGGAGTCTCACCGATGCCTGCACATTTTAAAATCTTCTCAAGTTAAGTGCCTCAATTAGTCCAATATTAGCTACAGTATAACCCTTTTAAATATTATTCTGCATTACTGTTGCATAAGAAAACATCTCTTTAAGGGTTATCTGATCATGAATCCTCAGCTTTCTGTTGTGCTACAGATACCACTTGCCCTTTAATTCATCACCTTTATCAGCACAGAACAAAAAAGATCTTCTGTGATTAATTAACATTCGTATTTCTTAAATTAACAGAATGTGTATATTGACTGAAGACATTTTTCTTTTTGGTGCCGTGTATTAAGTTGGTATGTTATTTGTTTACTGTCCCTTTAACAAACTAAGCAGACAACACTGAGTTTTTTTTTCAGAGAATCCCCCCAATATTTACCTTGACAATGGAACACAACAGTAAAACTGCAGGTCCTGACTTTTCCTAAGCTGAGCGGTGTGCACCATTTTATTCTGTTTGGAATTAATACCTGGCCTCAATTCAAAAGCACTAACAAACACATCGTGGAGACAAATACTGTACGAGACCTAATGTAAAAACATATTCTTTCCAAGCTCTTGTTGTTATCGCTCCATGGCATGAATACATTGTTAGAAAAATAATCACTTTCCTGAAGCTTGTTGTAATGTAACATGTTGTTAATCTGTCCCATAAAAGCTATAATATCCAAATTAGAATGAGCCCCATAAATCAGTTAAATTCCACTCCTGGGGTTTCAAAGCAATCAGTCTTTTCAGTGGAACTGCATTAATTTGTGTAACAAGTGGAATTATGACCTTATAATGTAACATTTGTCAATAAAGAGAGATGATAATTTTCTTAATCCTCATATTTTGGAAAATTCACATCTGCATGGTAAATGAAAACCATTTATTTTTTCCAGATTTTAGGAAAAAAGAATGTAATTATGCAATATACTTTGTACACCAAAGTATGCCTGTGTCTTGTTGGCACATGCTGTTTGCTTAGAAAGGGCTGGGAAGATAGCAACTTTGCCGTCGGTTTTAGATGTAAAAGTTTAGTTTTAAAGAAGAAAATCACGTCATCTTCTTCCAAGGCTTAAATGTCTTAAAAGCTTTGAGCGAGCTGTGAACGTGCCCATTCATAGGATTAAGATCAATAAGGTGTTTTATTAGATGCAGTGAACACACTAACTTAAAGATCTTTAAGTCAGAGACAACCTGGCAATGAACAAATTGTCCCGTAGACTTTAAATATCACTACAATTGCTAACTTTAGCAATAACCGAGTAGCCCTAAGGTTATGCATTTTGCTGTTCTTTTTTCATATTCAGATGCATGATAAAAGAATTGATCAAGATACAAATGCATGTCTCTGTGACCTTACAGTGCAGGTTGGACTAAATTAGAGACTCCACTCTTGGGACTTCTGACTCCTATAGGTGTTTGAGAGAGCCTTTGTCTTTCTGAGATCTCCAATGATAGTATAGCTCTGTCACTGTTTTTCTTAATGCCATGTAGCCAATTTCAAGTCAGTCTGGCTTTTCAATCACAATCCTTGGATGGGCGTTTATCTGAAATGTTTTGTTACCATACAAACAAGTGTCTCATCAAGGCAGTTTAATATTTATGTATCCCAGCAACGGAATAAAACGCTCAGAAACGATTATATTTTTGTAAAACCAAAAACTTTTCATGTGCACCAAAGTGATAAATTATACTGTCATCGCACATAAAGATGTCTCTATTTGTGCACATGTGGGTGTCCTACACTTGACAGTCTACAGTTAAGAGCAAGTAAAGAATGCAGATTCACAGAGCGCATTCCTTAAAAGTAAAATGGAATTTTCCAACACCTGTATCTTTAGCTCTGGTTTAAAATTAGCTTGCAGTAGTTGGATTGATTACAGCCCATGCTGATTGGAGAACATTTGCAATGAGATGGTGACTTAGGTCAACTGTCGTGTAGTGGCATGTCTTTTTGATTATACAACAGATGGATGTGTTTGGCCTGTTGCAATAGACTTCAGTAACAATAGCAAGTATCTGGAGCAGTGTCAAAAAGGGTGTTATGTATGAAGTAATGTGAACCATAAGAAGGGAACTCTTGCTCGCTGACAAATGGCGCCTGTGCTGTCATCCCTGCTGACAATTCAAGACCCTGCAGGCCTACAATGTTTTTGTGACTGTTTCAGAAACTCTTTTGAACCTTAATGGAGGACAGATTAGTCACCAGAGCATACCATAGTAGTTGTCATAGCTGTTCTAGTAGCATTAACAGCAACAGCAGTAGAAATTGTGATGTATTTGCTTGGCATATAGATAAAGCTGTTCAATATATTATAATATATAACAAAGCATGATCATCTTTTAGATTGAACAATTATTGAACAATATTTAAAACTGGTACTTTGAAATTGCAAGATAAACCTCATCAAAGAAACAATTAAACTGTGGATCAGAGTGCTCTGCTGCTGATAAAAGTCTGTAGGTTACAAGGCAGAGAATACTGGATCTACAGTTGATGACTAAATGGGAGTTAAAAGCAATGGGATGCAGCCACACACGTTACAGTCCTGATCTTTGTTGGGCTCATCTGACCCATGATTGTATTGGGACATCATAATAGCACCTTGAATAACATGTTCATTTCCTTGCATGGCAATGACTGCTCTATGAACTGGCTTCATTACTCTGCTCTCCTCCCAGCTGATAGCTGATGTGTGGTGAGCGTTCTGGCGCATTATGGCTGCCGTCGCATCATCCAGGTGGATGCTGCACATTGGTGGTGGTGGAGAGGAGTCCCCATTACCTGTAAAGCGCTTTGAGTGTAGTGTACAGAAAATCGCTATATAAGTGTAAGCAATTATTATTATTATTATTATGATTATTATAAAAATGCATACTAGAAAGTGAAAGGAAACAAAGAGGCCAGAAACAGTCTTGCCACCCTCCGAATGTGAAAAATGTGTGTTGAGAACAGAGTTCTCCAAGTCTGTTTGTTTGCTATAAACATGTCAAAACACCACAAATGTGCACAATCATAGTCTGTTTGAGATGGGAAATCTGGAAGTTTGCCAACATAATTTCCTGCTGTGTGAACCCAAAGGCGCAATAGTGGGGTGAAACAGGCTGTAGTGATTATTCGATTTCTAGTGGTTTCATAAAGCTATACAGTATGTGTAGAGTTTCTGCAAGACCACTGGGTGTGGTATGTGAGGAGGAAAAAAAATCGCTGTATGAAACAATGTAAACAGATACTAAAAATAGACTTCCACCCAATGCATTTTTTTTAAAACCTCCATCGCTACTACAGTATGCAGTTACCTATGAAAGTACTGTAGATAAACAAAGGATTACCATGATGAAAAGCCACTCGCAGAAAACATTTGCTGAGTGCTCACTCACACCCTTTTTCCTGCTATTTATAACTTGGCAAGGTTGCAGCGATTTAATTAAAACGTAGGGCCTGTTTTTATTGCATGGGCAGGCAAGTCATTTTTCCTATTGTAATTGTAATAACATGTAGTCTTACCTTACTGACAAGTCCATGACAGCTCTCTGTAGTGTAGGTGCTGCATACTTTTTTTTTTTGCTGCACGTGAAGCTTGGCAAACACATCTTTTCCGCCTCTGAGACAAGTCTAGTCAGTGCAGGCACAGACAATAAGGCTGTATGGATTAACAGTCTTTTATTAGCTCTGAGTTTCTATCTAGATTTAGACTTTTAACTGTAGGAGCTGCTTTTTCAAGTTTCAACACCATCCCCTCCTCCAGAGTCCACTAGACTGCAAAAGTAGACCACAGAGAACCTCCTTTTTAATGCTGTACATGCAGTGTTGTCTTTTTAATGACAGTGGTGTTACACATTGTAGCCTGGTCTTGTCATCGTCTGTTCACTACTAGGATATGGGACTTCTGAGGAACCTCAGGTTGGTGCTGTATGTGGACCCAAATTTCCAAGATCATGTCCCACTATGGTGACCAGAGACGCTTTGCTGTAGGTGTTGCTGTCTTTCTAAATAGAGAAATTAAACCAAGATCCTGGCTACTTGGTCAAGAATGAAACTTTTAACCCCAGTGTCCTGGCTAAATTCCACTCTTGGCCTTAACAACATGGCTTTACTAAAGTTCTCAAGTGGTGCCATACTTTCTCACTTCTCCACCTAATCTGCTGTGTAGTGGTGCTGTTGGCACAAATTGTGTGCCACACAACACAAAGGTTGTGTGCTACATTTCAGTGGGGATGGAGTAGGTCACCTCCTGTATGCACAGTGCTTTGGGATGCTTTGGAAAGAAAAATGCTGTATGAAATGCAATTTAATATTGTCATCTTTGTAATGTAACCACAGCTTACAGAAAAAGAGAAACTGAGTAGAATTCACGTACAATGGAGAGAAATCACACATATGGCCTATGCTGTAGAACAATATCTATGACCAAGCATAGGGCATCCTACCGGAGCTTGGCTAAGCTCACCATTGCTTTTCACACAGTTGCACCTTACAGCAAGGCCAGCAGCCAGTAATCAGAATCAGCAGCAAGGAAACAAATTCACCATATCCGCATTTTCTAGATCTAGATTCTTTATAACTATAAAGGACATGATGAAGAACTGAGGTTTGTTCAGTGTTCATTGGTATATGAAGTAGACAAATCATATCTTGCTACAGAATATGAATCTTATCTTGCTATTCTTTAGCAAGATAATTAAATAATAATGTGAAGGTTTTTGTGTATAGGTGCCCGATAGACTAATAGGCGATAGACTGGCATCTCGTCCGTGGTTATCCTGCTTGGTGCTCATTGCTTGCCAAGAGAGTCTCAGGTTTCTCTGTGACCCCGTATTGGATAAAGAGGTCAGAAAATGGATGGATGGATAATTTATAGTTCACGAAAATACTTTGGGTTGATCTCTCTGTTTTCTTGGCTGTGGCCTCCCACTCACATTATAATTTAGAAGAAGACTTAATTAAGAAAGCTCAATTGACATTTTTGGGAAGGTGGTGAACAAAATGAAAGATGTTTGTTAATTACATGTGAAGAAACCCAAGTGTGAGAGACTTGAATCCAGTGAAGAAGGAAGTTAAAATATGTTACCTGGATGATTCTTCATCTTGGAGTGAACATGATATGCATAATACAGGCTCACTCATCATGTTTCCATTCTCAAAAGAAAGCTTTTTTTCTGCACTGCTTTATTAGGTTTTAGTAATTATTCTCTTTCTGATTCATCTTATGCTCATGCGTAAATCAGGGAGAGTGGCTGTGTGCTGTCACTGAAAGCCCCACTGGTGTTGGCACAAGGGACTAGTCCATCCATCCATATACCCTGTATGTTCACTTTATCCAATCTAGGGTCGCAGGGGATCTGGAGCCTATCCCAGCAAGTAACAAGCACAAGGCAGAATACACCCTGGACAGGACACCAGTACATTGCAGACAAGAGACTTGTGTTTCCACCATATTGCCTTGAACTGCTGTAGTTATAGAATTATGGATCCTGTTATGAAATGTGAGGGGTAGCGCTTGTTTTGTTTCACCTTTTAGGACAAACATGGTCAAATATGGAAAGGTTTACCAGTTCATGTACTGTAAGTGCATTCGATGTTTCCCACACCTCTCTTCAGCCTTTGTTTTCCATGAACGAGCTCCATGACAATAAACCATAAACTCTTAATCTCTCTGTGCCTTGGGGCTGTTGTAGAGTGGGGGAAGAGAAATGCCTCTTCTGTTAGACAGCTCAGAGCTGCAAATTTGCAATTGACCACAGAACGTGGCACCCAGGAGAAAGAGTCCAACTCAAGAGGTTGTGATTTTTCTGTTTTTAACTAATGTGTTCTAAATTTACAAGTTCAACACTTATGAAGTCAGATAACACCAATGTCAATTTAAGTCACATTTGTGTCAAGGTAGCAGCCTTGTCTAGAGAATTCTGGGTAAATTAAGAATTCTCACAGGCTAGGAAAGGGTCAGCTGAAATTTAGCATGTTATAGCATACTACAGTGTTCCACTACAGGGCAGAAGAGGTTCAAGACAAGGTCACATGCTTGACCTTCTTGTATTTTATGGTTTCAGGTATTGCTCCAAATTCTGTCACAAAAGTATTTCTTCTAGGCCTGCTTCTTTTTGAAGTGAAAAGTATCACACTGGTTGGGAAACCAAGCAGAAACTACCCACTAGACCCACACACTAAGCAGGAAATATATTTATATATACTGTCAATATATACTGTATGGAATAATTACATCTATACACAGTTAGCCTTGCCTGGTGAACTTTAATGCTGATTGACTGGTGATGTGCATGGTATGTCATTCAAGCAGTTCATCATCAAAGATGACTATCTGATACCTGGTGATACTAATCAGTACTTCAAGCCCACTGAATTCACTTGAGGTTTTTTTTCTTAGTGAGAAAAGTTATAACATTACATTTAATTCATTACTAGATATGCCTGTCTCCTACACATTTATATTGAATGTGATTTCAAGGATCATCTTTAACACATATGCCCTGGAAGACTTTCAGCTGCAAATGTATTGTGAACTGGACAGCAAGCATGGCAGATCTGTATGATGGTGGGTTAGTTTTGTAGGTG
This sequence comes from Lepisosteus oculatus, assembly GCF_040954835.1. NCBI lineage: Eukaryota > Metazoa > Chordata > Actinopteri > Semionotiformes > Lepisosteidae > Lepisosteus > Lepisosteus oculatus. The sequence continues at coordinate 11,829,424 of NC_090711.1, forward strand.
TGGTCTCATATTTCTTCTGAGGACACTCAAACGGGCATTCATTTCATGAAGTCAGCGCTGGGCTCTCTCCTGATTATAAATCCGAAGGGTGTGGAATGGAAGACGTAGGTAGAGTAGACTTATGTCTTCAGTTCTCACTTTAGCGTTAACAAATAGATAAGTGGGTGAGAAGGGTTTGTCTCTAATCCCATCCCTTTCCCTCTGATTTTCTTAAAACAAAAACAACAAAAACAGAATCTTGATCAACTAATCCTTGCTTTCTGGCACAAGTGATGGGATGAAGTCAACCTGAAACCAAGCAATAAAAAAATTAAAAAGTATTGCCAATGACATCATAACTTTTGAAATATATTGCCCTTGAGCAAGATTTCCACCCATTTTTAACAAAGGTTTGGTAAAATCCCGTATTTAGAAATGAAAAAATGGAACAGTCATGTATACCATATTTTGATGCTTCATGATGTTGTTTTCCTCTGTAATTCATGAAATTGCGTTAAGTGATGACAGATCATCCTATTGGAACTAAGAATTAGAAATAATGGTAGTAGAAAAGGCAAGAAAAAATGACTATTTCTGAACAGCAGCAGTCAATATGAAAGTTTATCTTTTAAAAATAATTTTATTAGGCAGGATATACAGTAATACAGGGAAACAGAACTGGGATGTGTACTTAAATCACATTTCCAAAGAATAACACAACACATCATTTTCTATAATGTCTATAATGGTAATCGAATGAAATCAGTCCACTTATGTGTTACAGTTTCTTTAAATGGTGAGCATGATCTCACCTTGGAGTGAACTCAAGATCAGTTTCTCAATCTGTCCCATCACAGTAGCACACAGTATACATATCTTAGAAGAGTTAAAATTATACAAAAACAGGAAAAGCTGCTGTGCTGCCTTAAATATTTATCTGTGCTGTGCTGCCTTAAATATTTATCCTGCTTGAAACTGAAGTAAAATAATTATTTTACTAGTTTCCAGTAAAATGTAGTCCTTTAAGGTAAAGTGCATTAATTCCAGCAGAAACTATGAATTTGATGGTCTAGAGAAGTAATAAACATGATGATTATTATTAATACGCTAAACGTTTGATAGAAGAGAGAACTGATCAACGATCAAAACCCATGAATCAAGGAGGGATACATTTCACAGCAGGTAACTAATCAATTGTCCAGCTGTGTGGGGGGAATTCATTCTAGGGTTCACAAAACTTTTGCCAACACCTACATGATACACATTTTACAGTTTGGCCCCAGGTCTAGAGCTAGAGGAAGGCTCAAGAGCAATTAAGAAAACTTTCGGTCACTGATTTTAAATTTTAAATTAAAAAAAAAATTGAAATACAGTTACTGGACTCTGTTTTAGCTCATCCAGAAACCACCTGTCCATCCAGAGTGGAATGTATTTATCCATCCAGGTTGGATGACTTTAGACAGGTGGTGCAAAGGTTTCCAACCTCCATCTGTATCTGACATCAGCTACCCCAGTGATTTCCAAGATTTTCCTCTGCCTTTTCAGAACCCTGTCCACAAGCTTAGTCCAACTGGCACCTGATTGTTTGACTTGCTTGTTTTGCAATGACGTATAGAGAGGGTAAAACTGATGGTGATGCCTTATTTTAATTTCCAAATAAATTAGGACAGTTAAGTATCACGGAAAAGAACCGGTTCTCGTTATTCCTGAACAAAACAGCGAGGGGGCTTGACACAGGTATTCAAATACCTGAAATGTATTGGCAGTCATTCCAGTGGACTTGGTGAAACAGAAGTGTGTGTGGGCAATTAAAAGGGTTCACATTCAGGACAGAGAATTGGAAGTGCTTCTTTACACAAGGGCCTGTGATTTTCTGAAACAAACAGCTCAGTCATGTTGCTGAAACTGATGGCCTTGAATCAATAAGCAGCCGCCAAACACATGAACTGGATCTGTCAGAGGATCACCTGCTGTTTAAACCTTATTTCCGATGTTCTTATAACTTAAAAATTCAATGCGGTTGTTAAGAATGTGCCTGATCAGTCAAGTACAACTTAGATCAAAAATCTGGGCAAGCAGAGGTGGAAAGCTGGAAGGATTTGGGAAACACTGAGCAAGAGATCCTCACAATGATAGTGTCTAGTCCACTCCTGCCACTGCCTGGCCTTTTTGGAACTAGCCTTGTCTGGGGTACAGTATTTGAAACTGTACTGTTGCCATTCTGCATTTCCAGTGTGGCGAGAATTCTCTGGCTTCAAAAGGCTCCCTCTTGTCCGATTTGGAATTCCAAATCAAAGAACTGTGAATGTAGCCTAAGGTCCGGGTTTGTACCTTCCTAGGGAATCTGAAAATGTTTCCCAGTGAGACGATATAATATGGCAGCAGTTCTGTGTCAAAGGTCTACCACCAAGCTGTAAGCATAAATGCACATGTGCCTTTGGAAAATCCTGTCTGCTTCTTTCAAAGAAGGGGGTGGGGAGTGCAATAGCCTAGACATTTGCTTAAATTAGCTGTTTTACAGTGGTGGAAAATACTGCATGGAGTCGGAAAGCTCTCCTGGTACAAAACGGAAGTGCAGGCTCTCTCGTCTCGACGTGCTCAATTTTCCCTCTCTGAAACTTGCGCTGTGTTCATTTACTCATTCATAATTTCAATTGCATAAGGATTGGGTAATGGCGAAGGAATGTACATCTGGTAGACAAGGCTTTCGACAAGTAGCCTTTAATGTACGTTCTGAATCCTGTGGTTTGCTGTCATTACAGACTGCGAACTAACCTGATACTCTTCAGTCCTCTCTTCTCGCCCAGACAGAGAAATTGGAAGCAGAGACCTAGTTCGACAAAAGGAGAGCTGGGTTTTTTTTTAGCATTTTCTGTAAATACGGTAAATGACCCACCGTTCATTCCCTGAATTGCAAGTAGATTTTAATGGTGGACTGTACGTTTAAATACAAAGAATTAAGAGAGAGGAAACTTACAATTTTAAAACGATTTTGTAGATATAGTTATTATCAGAATGTTCCCGAGAACATGTATTTCAAGCCTTTTTGTGCCGGATAAAGAGGAAAATCTGTTATAAGAAACTCAGTCTTTACTGCTTTTTTGTGTTTTACTTTATTATTGCACTTAATAGGTAAACAAGCCAGTAAATCTGAAATCTCATACAGTTGAGGAAGACAAAATGAAAGGTGTAAACATTTTCCTTGACAATTTTCTATTCTGCAGCACTCAGTGGCATTTTGACTGAAAGTAAGTCAGTATCCTGGTTTAACATTGTTGTCCTGCTTCTGATTATACAGTAAGAAGGGGCTGCAAAAACATCATACAGTTCTTTTACTTGTATAAAAGATGCTAAAACCCTTGAATGTTTCTTTTTAGTGCCCTGTGAATTGGCAGCTCTCTTTTAATAGTTAGAGCTGAGATGGATGAGAAATACTATTATTAGATTATAATGACCAAGAAAGAAATCTATTCACTCTTTTTGAATGTGTGTCCCATTTTAGGTTGTAGTTTACATTCTTTTAAGAAATGATCAGGACAGAAAGTCATCAGCTTCTCTTTTTGAAACCATAAAGAGCTCCCTTTCAACCATTTTAAAATGTAAAACTGTGTTTTTATAGATAAAAATACTTGAGATATTACTTAAGTCCAGTTGAGTTTATTTTGACTGTTGTCAATGTCTCAGAACAATTCATAACTCTGCATTGAAATGAAAAATATTCAAATGCAAAGTAAAACTGCTGATCTGCAAAATATTTTCAGTTACAGTATGGCTACGCCAGACTTCATGCAAAAATCCGCTCTTAAATTTTCCAGGATTGAGTTTCAGTGTGTAATAGTATGACTGTCAGGAAATAACCCTTAAGTGTACTTGATGTAAAAGCAAAATGCTGAATTTGTATAGTCTCAAGACTTTATGGTGTCTTAGGATACCCAAAGTCCAGTGTGTAAATGGTACATGTTATTCTTACAGAAGCTTACAGAACCTGTATTGTGACAGTGTTACAGTCTTAATTCAATCAAGAGCTAAGAATAAGGTCCTGGAAATCTAAAAAAACTAAACTGGCTAGATGAGTCCAATAGTATTCTCTTGTGTGTAGCCTGTCTGACGTCTTTAACTGCTCTGCCTATCTGGATATATTTTAGAATTGGTAAACCACTGCTTTTAGTCACTGGTACTGTATACAGCCTTAAATGTCAGATCTTTAATGTGTGCAGTTGTCATCCAGATACTTGCTAAGGCCTTGGCAGTGATGTCCAGTGAGCAGTGAACACGGCCTGTATTTACCTCCATCTCAGCTTAAAGCATATTGCTGCTATTCCAAACAGCTTGGCTCCTGGCTTTTCAGATCTCTGCTCTAACCGAATCGGAGGAAATAGTGCCAGTCAGCTCTAGGTCTCATCACTTAGAGCCTGTTCTTCTGTTAACAGCTTGTTAACAGCATTTGAAATACAGCACCATAACGAATATTCCAGATTTTTTACAAGATGTTTTCATTTTGTTTATTTAGCATTTTATTATTCGGCTTATATGTCTCATAGTCATTTGTTATTGTTTTTTTATGGGTCACATTTAAAGATAAGCACGTATTTTTCAAGACCTACATGCTTTTTTTATTTTTTCTAAAACCTAGGGATTATGCGCTGTATATATGGGCTTGGATCGTAACCTACTTTCAATTAGGTCTTGTCAAACTCTGGATCTCTTTCAATCCCACTTGAGAAGAGAGAATGGATGGACAAATTAGTTTCACACGTGTTTACATCTCTGTTGTTATTTTTTAATTTCCATGGTATTTCCGGCCTTACATCATGTGCTCTTCCTGTAGTCACATTCCTACAGGGGAAAGCAAGGAAAACCTTGCCAGGATGCTGTATTCAATCAAATACAAATAATTCCTTGCATAACTGATGTTACTTGAAAGGTATATAAAAATGGCATTTTATAAAAAAACACGAACATAAATGACATTAATGAGCATTCAGGTCATCGCCTTCTCCTACCAAGGTAACAGATTTCAGGACAATTTTGAGCTTTTAACTCTAATACCACCATTTATACCAATTCCCAGATAGTTCCAATTCCTGTTATGATTTATATTTATGAAATTACCAATTGCTCCGGGCTCTTAAATAATGCAGAATTGAGAGAACATGTGCCTTTTGAACTACACCTACTGGAGGGACTTTCAATTTTATAACATTTATACTGTGCATTTAGTGCTGGCTGCTTGTAATTTAAGTGTATTAGAAAATATCCAGAAAAAATTTTTCAGTGAATTCGAGTGATTTATCAACAATTACCAGCACAACGTTTATAGGAATTTCACGGTCTTTCCATTCAAGCAACCTTGGTGATATTGAAATCATATAATAAATTTCCTGTCTGAACAAGCTTATGTTTCTCTGTGTTTCACGTTGTTTCTTTTACGTCGACATACACTTTACGCACCTTTCTTACGCAGCATATCAGCGGGGAATAGATGCTGCATAAACTTAATATCTGACGGTTCACGGTTTAAAACAGAAAATGGTTCTTGTTAGGTGAGAATTATGAAACACTCAAGAATATTTCCATGGGAGAAAACAAAAAAAAAGGGTTGAGCATAATGTTACCAGTCGATACGTGTACAGTTTTCAATTCTCTTCGCCCTGGACTGCCGCTACTCTTGAAATAACGGAAGGCATCGTTACATTTTTAGTTTTTAACAAGACGAGGTTGTTTGGTGCCCGCAAACATTAAAACGCAGAAGTAGGTTTATGTATAAACTTAACATCAGTTAGCCCTTTTTTCCCTTTCAGTAACTTTTCATTGCTACAATGAAGTTCTTGTATGCTCAGTGTCTGAGAGAAGCCGCAGAAATGCCTTGGCGCAGCGCTTGGAGACGTCATGGATTCCTGACTTGTGGGCTTCGCAGGAAAGCCCTGAGTCTCCGAGATGGAGCCGGTCCAAGTTACCATGGCGAGGCGAATAAACAGGAGGAAACACTGAGGGAATCCCGTTATTTTACAGCATTCAACCATTATAAACACGCAGATCAGGGAAGGAATCCGTCCTTCTTCTCTAGTAATCCGCCGCACAAGAGCTCATACCATTACCTTAGCTAGCTAGAAGTTCTATTACAGCACATGCTTCTTTAACGTAAAGGCGTGTTTTATTTCATTTTTTTTTTACTATACGTCTATACTTTTTTATTTTTTATATGCAAAATCCAACTATGAATTTTATAAGAAGCCTCGTTTCTTGTTGCTGAATTTTTATTTGCATTTTTTTTTCGTTTTAATTTTCTTCTTCTCCCAAATGTTCAGAGAATCCTGGAGACTGGCACATTATCACATCATGAGATCCATGGATCAAGGTATGGACGCAGCACGCTGAAGTACAGAAGACAGGTCATTTTTTAAAAGATTCCATTTCTTGTTGTTAAAGTTGACGATTATTCAAATACGTATTTTCAGTAGATTTTGTTTATTACCGCGTTAACAGGATCACTGTAACATATCGTGTGAATGGTCTTTTTAGAACTAGTTAAAGGTGATAATGTGATAATTTGTTTGGTCATTCAGTGTGCAATATTGCTTCAGTAGTTATAAAGATGATGTCTTGGTCAAAAGTTGGGTGCTCAGATTATACTGTAGATTCACCGCATGCTTGCGTTGAACGCACTGCTTAAAGCATAGGCGAGATTTTGATAGACTCATTTCCTTAAGAAATACTTTTTTAAAACTCCTCCAGGTGCTAAGGAGTTAATTAATACTAGAATCCTTTGTACGGTCCTACTTTACGTCATTGAAATCACTATAAATACAAGGTTTGGCGCAACTGGGGACCACGGTGTGTTAAAGACAGCGCTATAACAAACGGCGGAATCGGAAAAGCATAGTGAAGCTGGTACGCACGTTTTTAAAACAGCTGTACTGCACGGAAGTCTGTGTACAGCATGCCTTTTTTAACCGATAACGGTCCACCTCTTTTAAATAACGTATTGACTGAAAATCCTATATACGTGAGAACACGTGTACAGGACTCAATCAAAGACACTACAAGGAATGAGGTGTTGGCGCTCCTACCACTGCTGAAGCTGTCAGTACTAATGCACCAAGAGACTACCGCGCTTGAATCTTTGTACTCGCCAGTTGAGCGTCATTCAGAGACGAAAATAGCGCAAGATACTGTACTGAAGCACTGCATGCGTGCACGAATCTGAGCGGTTTGAACAGCTTTCTTTAACCTACTGTATTACTATGGCACCATGGGTCACTCCCACAATGAACATATTTCAAGATGGGTTAGCATGTTCTTGACAAGTAATATGGGTTTTTGCATGCTGAAGCCAATGTTGTTTTTTTCCCCAATATGCACGAATACGTATTGCTCCTAATTTTGAATTGCTTTTTATATTCACCTCTTAAACATCAACGGAGCGCAAGGAACAGTAACTTGACAGTACAGTACTTGCTTTCCTTCTGTGATACTAATTTAAGAAGCTATGCACGGCACGCTGATCTGATTTAAACTGTCAGTGTCCCGGTTTTCCATGCAAAAGGAGAAAACTACTGTGCAGACGTGTATTATATATCCAGCCCTCAAATGTGTTTTTGGCTTTAGGGCTCAGCGGGTAGCACGGATAAAAACGCGGAGGTGAGGGTCTCCCCAGCCAGTCTCCAGAATCCAATCAGGTCGTTCTCAATGGCAGTTCAGAAACCCCTCTAGTCTGTAGACCGTAAGCCTGTTTTCCCTAATGCTTCATGAGATGTGATTGACTGATTCAGTGCAGTTTAGAAGCAAGTTCAGAAGGGTTTTTAACCCTGAAATCCTCCATTGCAATAAATCTTCGATCTTCCTGACATTTTTCAATGGATCAGAGCTGAAAAAAACGGAGCTGTTTGTCCCGTTCGAATTTCCTCTTACGTTCTTGCACGATCTTGGCTGTGTGTTTCTGTCATGCTAACTAAGTGCCGAGGTTTATATCTGAACGTGCTCAACTACTTTCTTGTGACTGTGACGTGAAACCCTTAGTGTCTCAGTGTTCGGACCAATGCATGAGAAACAGTTTTGAAATTCGTGGGCACCTCTTTAGTTTTCAGAAAAGCTTGAAGCGATTAAGGAAATTGCCATGAGTCAGGAAATTCGTACAGTGAAAGAATGGGTCACATTATGTTAACTGCACTTAGAAAATATGAAATTATTGGTACTCTATTCTTTTCTTACTATTTAAATAGTAAGCGTTTTAGTTTGGAAGATTTGGTTATATGTTATCTAAAAATCTGAGAGGACTTAAAAAGATAAATGGAGCCGAATCCCTGTATCACATTATGTGATGATTAAATACTTATTATAGGTGCTAAATGCCTACAGTTATTGACATGTAGGTTTGGATTATTGGTCTAAATGTAGTACTATAGAGCAACACCTAGGGGGAACTGTGATTGATCGCATTGTTGCTCATATTGTATTGCTTATACTGTAGCTACCAACCCGAAACAAGTTCTTTGAGGTTGGCTCTCTGCATTGTTAGTGCCTGTTAGTGCTCTACAGGAAGGAAAAAGCCTTACGGATGACCACTAAAAAATAGTTATAAATAAGCCAGTCATTGTTAAATCTTTATTGCTTCTGCAGAAATATGACCTCATGCAGAATATTTGACCAAATAAAAAACTGTGCTCCGACTTTGATTCGAGAGCCGCCGTTCACATGTAAAAAAGCAAAGCTTGTGAGTCAAAGAAGTGAGCTAAAGGCGGCGAGCCAAATAAGGCCTCTGGAACAGCTCTCTAAAAGAATGACTGTTCCTTGTTTGAAAAGGCTGAAACTGACTTATGTTGGCAGGATCCCTGTGTCAGTATGAAATAAAAGTGCCTTACATTACTTAAATGTAGGTTTCCATCACCAGCCGTCATCCGCCTTGCTATTGGTCCCTGTGGAAGTATTCGCATCCTATGGTAGTTAAGAGGGAAGATGTTCGGCGCTTAATTGAGTCTTGGTGTGCCTGCAGCACAAACATGTAAACGACTGGTTTTCTTTTACAGCGTTGTAAAGGAGAGCAGTTACTTCAGCTGTTTCTTTAAGACTCTTATTTCCATCTTCGCAGGCGATGAGCTGGCTGAACTAGTGTTGACAGTAGTGCCACTGATTCCCTGTACTGCACTGTGGTAAGGTTACCTCAGGAAATCAGTTCCAAACGTTTTATTGCTTATTTCTTCATTTTGTTTTCCGCTTAATGTGAGATGTCATGATGATGCCTGTTTTCTGCAACGAAAGCTTATGTACCAGGAAGATACAGTTAAATATTGTAAATCAAAGGCAACTGTGGAACACAGGATGAAAGAATGGACTGCAGGAAAGGACACAGCCTTCCTTGGCGCACTGTATGCATTCGATAATGATTGGAAGATGTTTTGGAAAGGAAATATCTGTTTAGTGTTGTAGAATGGAGACACGGTCTATTCTACTGTAGAGGTGTCAGGTTTCTGGCAGACCGTTAGACAGCGGTACTTTCAGTCTAGTTTGGCAAACTGTGAGTTCTAGTGATAAAATACACACACAAACAATACGCCCTAAAATACACACAATAACCTAAAATTCCTATACAGCAAACTGTGCTGTGTTTCTGTGATAAAAGTTGCTATATCAACTAAACTTTTAATTCTTTTAAAATCCATCACCCAGACTCTAGGAACAGCACCTAATTTTACCATATTCATCCCTTTTGTTGTTAAACTCTCCATGTAGAAATGAATGCCCTAGTGTAATGGACATTTTCCATTAAATGATATCCATACACTAATGGTATACAATTACTCGAGTTTGTCAATGTTTTTAGTGGTTTTTAAGTTGTTCTCTTATTGGATAAAATACCCCTACATTACAGTAGACTATTTCACTCCAAAATGTATTTACCATCTATTGAACAACACTCATCTACAGTGTGCACAAATGACAAATGTTTTTCCATTATTTTGACCAATTGTTTCTACAATTGGGTCCTGATTCCATGGTTACCTGTCAGGTAAAGTAAATCATTAGGTTTAGCAAAGCTTTATTTCCTTGTTTATATCCTCTGCAAAAATTGGTACTCATTTAACAAAAGTTAGAAATATTGTATGATCTCCATCAAAGGAAACCATACACAAATGAAGTGTCATCCTTGCTCTTATCATACATTTACATACCTTCTGTGCCATGGGCCACCCAAGAGCTTCTGGGGGTTACAATTTTAATGTTTGTCATTAAACTGACCAAAAGGTATGTTTTTAGATAGTTTTAATCCGATCTTGGGAAATGGAAATCTACATGTTGATGAGCATGCAGTCATATTCAGCTGGGATTTGGGTTGTTGAAGAGCCTGACAATCAGTGCTGTTCCAGAAAAGCTTGGAGGGATTTTAAACTTGATTGATCAGTGAAATTGCAGAGGACTGTATTGAAGCTGATTCCAGCAGGCATGTTGGTTAACCATGCTTAAATCAAGGTTAGATGTGCCTGACAGAAAGGCATGCTAGTTGAACAAGATGACAAATATGGATTTTTCTTCCACATAGACACCTCACAACAAAATTGTCTTTTATCCTACAGTATCATGGGTAGTATCTGTCATTTGCTGAGCACTCTTAGTAGACATTGCAGTGACCCGCAATCATTATGAAACAGCTCTGGTCCAGTGTCATAACCTTCAGCCATCCACTTTGTGGCAAGTCGCGTAAGAACACGTTCACTCTTTGCGTATCTCTTATCGTGGAGGATGATTGTCTTTCATGATCCCCAAGGTGACGATAAGGTCAGAACAGGTTCAACACAGTTTGAGACACAAAAATGTCAGAATGAGGAAATGAAGAGAGCTCACCATGACTGTGCTGTACATGACCATATCTCCTGAGACAACACTGGCTCAACCTCCTGAAGAAGAACATAGAATCATAAGAAAGGTTACAGATGAGACAAGGTCACTGTGCCCACCTACGTAGTGTTGTTGCTAATAGGTAGGTTATACAAGGATCTCATATACTGTAGATACCTATTGAAGTATCAGCTCCAGCAACATGGCTAGACGATTGCTTCGGACTTCCACAAGCTTTTGTTTAAAAAGAGCCTTCTGTTCTCTTTACATCCTTGTGAGTGTCTTGTGGAATTGTAAACTATCCCTTTATACACATTGCAAAGTCTTTCAGCACCGAAAATAGAAGCAATTTGTAGGAGTCCTAAAATGTGATTATTTTTATTATCTGGGCTATGCAGGTATTATGCTGATACCCTTACCCTGTCTTCACATATTGGATGTCTCTAATCAAAGAGCAAACATTAGCTTCAAGATTCGGATAAACCACAGCTGATTGAATAGAGCACCATGGCATTTACTTCACATGTAGTTGTGGGAGCTCTGGAAATATCGACTGGCTTTCTAACCCGTCCATCACATTATGCACAATATTTGTTTTAGCAAGTGGTGTTAAAAATGTGTTTGTTGTCATCGGATCTCATCAGTTTCAATAACCACTCATCCAATTTAGGGTCACTGTGGCCCAGAGCCTGTCCCAGTAATCACTGGGCTTAAGGTGGGATACACGCTGAATGGGACACCAGTACATCAAAGGGCCCACACAGACACACCCACACTTACACCAGGGACAATTCTTTTTACAGAAGCCAATGAATTTCTCAGAATGTCTTTGGACTAGAGGAGAAAACTGGAGCACCCAGAGGAAACCTGCACGAACATGGGGAGAATAAGCAAACTCCACACAGATAGCAGCCCAGTAACTGAGCCCAGGGCCCCAGCACTGAGAAGCAGCAATCCTAAAAACTGTGCCACTGTGCAACCCAATATGGTTGTCCTGCTGTGCAGTTTGTTTTACTGATGACCACATTTTAGAGCCGGAAGACTTGTAATGATCACGTCCTTTCTTATAAAGTGTTGTTTGTATTTTCCTGTTGCATTATAGTCCACTAAGGAGTTATGAGTTTTTGGTGTTGGGAGTTTGTCTCTAGTGCAACACGTGTTTGCATTGGCAGGGATGTTTGGCTCAGGAAATCGACTGTGGTGGAAATCCTTCCAGTACCAAAAGCAAGTCATCGCTCCCTTGATCCAGTTATCCAATTTGGTGCCAAGCGAAATGATTCACCAAGTCACACCCTGTCAGACGCGATATTAACAAGCACATCTGGCTTTGTTTTGGTTGGATGGCAGAGCTGCAAACAAACATAAGCAGATAGGAATCATATTTTCTGAGATTGTACAGCACTGCTTAAGTATGTGGGTGAAAGTCCCCCTGACCCTTTCTGTCTAGCTGCAAGTGACGTGAGATTCAGAGTTTAATTAATTTAGCACATTCAGTCAATAAGTGTTAGAGGATACAGTTTTAATTTGACTTGTAAAGTCCTTAGTGAAACACTTGGATTTAACATGATAGCATTAATTTGAATTAAAGCTGTCTTCTGTATTCTAACAGACCACAATTGCAAATGTGAAAAAGGAAGCTTTTATGATATGAATTGAAACCATTCTCAATTTACCTTGTATTCTTGTATTAGAGTGACAATATAAACAGATGATCAGATCTGTTTGAATCAGTGAAGATAGAACCTTGCTGAGAATTGATTCTATATGCTGTACTTTTGTGATTTAAAATGTCCTCTGTGTGTAAGGCATTTGCTCTTTTTTGTTTGTTTTATGTCAAAATGAAAAATGAATCTCATTTAATATTAAGGAAAGGTATGGGAAATTAATTCGGAAAGTGGCAGTGGAACATGTTAGAGAGTAGTGGAGGACAGCATTAATTTATCATCAGTGCTGAACAATAAACATTTGTCTTTTCCAGGGTCTTCTTTTAGAATTCAATCCATCACATTTTCAGTAATAATAATAGCCACACTATTATCATAAAATCTAGATCTTATAAGCAAAGCAAGATTGAGCCTATTCAGTACTAAGACAGGAAACTTTTGAGGAAAACCAGGTAGCTGCTGTAAAGTAACTGATGTTGATTGACCAGTAAGTAACACTTTACGTATGCATCAAAATTTCAAAACTATTGCACAGTTGTGCTGACAGAAGGTGATACTGTACTAAAGGAGGTGCTTTCGTTCAGATGAGATGTTTTACTGAAGTCTTGATTACTTGGTGATTAAAGATCCCTAAGCACTGTTCGTTAGTATGTTAGTGATAGTACACAATCTGTCCTCTTTACGTACCCCCTTAATTCAAATGATAAAACAATTTCTTAGTTTCCTCATGTGGTCTACTGTGGTGTGGAGCTACTGCCACATGACAACAGCTACACATTACCCAGTGGGTGCTACATTTTCAGTGATGGTTGACATGGGTGCCCTCCTGGGTATGAAATGCTTTGAGTTTCATTGAATCAAAAGTGCCATTTAAGTGAAGACAATTATAAATAAGATATCATGTCAGAGTCTCTCAATACAGTAGACAATATGACAATAATGTATTGAATTTCTTTCCAGACCTTACAAACAAATCACCTTCATAACTTCAAAAGTGTTCCTGTCTCTGTGGTTATGGATCAATGAAAACATGTACAGCTCATACTGTTCTGTGACTCATACTGGTTTTTAAAGATTAATAACCTTATTCTTCAGATTTTGCTTCATCATGATATGGGATTAGACATCAGTGTTTGGCCAGTTAGTCAGTGACTGTCTCATTAGCGTTCTGTGGTACAGCCAACCTGTCTTTCCACATGTACTTTTCCTCTTTCACTGTGTGTGATCCTTTTTGGCCGCTTGTTGTAGTTCTGTTTTGTACTACATAAAAAAGCTTGTCCTACACATTCCCCCTTTGTGTATCTACCACATACTATTGCTCTCCAACCTTAATATCCCACCAGATCCTGAACTGTTTCAAAAAGGGGTGATAAGCAGGGCTGACATTACAAAGGGGGCAGTATAAGGAGAGACAGTTGTACAGTTGTGACACTGGCACTGTAAAGAATGCCAGCTGTGTACAGTGACAGTGGGAACTACACTGGCAGGTGTGCTGATAATTGTGTAGTCCAGGGACTCGCTACATGCCCCCTGGTGGACACTGGTGACACCCCTGCAATCCAGAATGTACTGTCATTGTCTACAGGAGCATTTCCGTCATGGCCTATTGTATGTGAATCACTGCTTCAAGGCACAGGTTTTACAACCCACTAGTGGGAGCACGTATGCAAAAACGTATACATTTGCTGGCTAATATGTTAGGAAGCGCCAGTTGAAAGAGTGGGCTCTTTCTGACTCTAGCTCTTCAAGCTAACCATGCATTGCCTGCCCCAGTGAGTCTACCTTTCCCATCCAGATAGCTGCTGTAACGTGCAGTTCAGTACCATCACCCTGCCCTCCGGTGAAGGCAACCCTGCTCCAAGGAAAGCATGGATTGGACTGGAAATAATTTAAAATCCTTGTGGAAGACATTGTCACATGGTGCTCCAAACTCTCCGTGCTACTCACATTGATTCAAAGCAGTACTTGGTGAGGTTGCCCAATATTTTTGCTAGTTAGGGAGCATATCTATCTTCTATATTCTTTCTGCATGATTTTTTCTTTTCAGTTCTCAGGCTGCCTTCGGTTTGCTAACTTGGAACCTTAGTAAAGAGTTATGACACCTACGTCTGAGTGTACAGGCAAAGGCCGTTAACAGTGTTAACTGTAAAATGGACAGAATTATACAGAACAGGCTGACATTTGAAACCAGTGGTATCTTCAAGGCATATGTCTCTTATTCTGTTTACATTGTTTACAGAAACCTCTATAGAATGACCTCAAAGGGCCATTTCTCCCATAAATGTCTAAGGTACTCGAGTATCCCAATGACAGAGTCAAAACATTGCTTGCATCTGCTAATTTTGAGGTAGGTGCAGAGAACGTTAATTACATACAGTAAGCTTCACCAATGAGCTTTTGTAAGGAAACTAACAAAGCAATATTGCTGCCTCTCTTAGTATTTCCCACTTACAGTAGGTATGTGCAACCCTGTTATACTCTGCTTTGTAATTTTCTGTAATGAATGTTTAGCATTGTTCATGCATGTCCATGTTCATGTCCAAACTGAAGCATGTCTTCACTCCCAATGTTAGACATCCCTAAAGAAGCTGTGTCTGAAGGAACAGTAATTTGACATTGCATTAAAACAAAACCAATCAGGAGTAACAGAAATCTCAGGGGCACCGAAGCTATAGCATTGTGACGCAGTGGTTAGTGTTGCTGCCTCACAGCTCTGGAGCTCAGGGTTCAAATGCTTGGGTGCTTGTATGTTCTCCCTATGTTTGTGTGGGTTTCCTCCCACTGCCCAAAGAAATACTGGTAGATTTCATTGGCTTCTGGAAGATTGACCCTGGTGTGTGTGTATGTTTGTATCGGTGTGTGCCCCTCAATGGACTGGTGTAGTTTTTGGTAGAATACAGTAGTATTTTCTAATACTGTATTTTCTTTAAAAACTTTTTTTAAAAAACAATTAGCCCTTTTCATTCTCCCCAGACTGGGGGAGATGTCTTGCTCATTAAAAAAAAGATATCAAAGTGCATTTTTTAAAGTTTGCCTGAACATAAGACATACAGTAAATACGCTTTCAATTCAGGAGTTTGTTAAAATAAACAAGATTCATACCTTATGGTCAGATAGTGCTGCATTCCATTAGAACTGTTTTGTGGTCAGATTTCAGAGTGAAAAGGCATCAAAAACTCTTTCTGTGAACTTTTACACACCTTTTCGTTCACGCATCCTCTCTCTTTTCAGTGTTAAATGGTCTCAAACCGACAGCTTGACACACAATTCCTCCTAACCTTAAACAACAACAACAACAACAACAACAACAAATAAATAAATAAATAAATAAATAATGCTTAAAAAATGGGTTATCTTAACCTTATCTTTTCTTCATGAAAAAACTAGGGGGATACCTGTGAATGAATTTAGGCTCGGTTGTTCTATGTTATGATCATTAGGAGGCGTGTTCACGCTGCGTTTGTCTGTCGCTGTATATATTTACTTTATGAAAAGGGTACGCCTTATCAGCATGTGGTTGATTTGAAACAGGAAACTGCCACTGTAAGCCTTGTCAAATTCACACTTTTAATGAAGGGAGTAGTTCAAGCCAGTTAGCTGTACAAGACATTGCATTTGTCGGGAGACCAAAGCTAAAAAGCTTCTGTTATTAGTTGCGTTGACGATCTTTAAAGAAAGAACAAAAAACAGATTCGGATTGCTCTCTTTTTTTTTTGTAAAAAAAAGGGATTTCTTTCTTAAAAAAGCTTCCTCGTTTTAAGCTTGGGAAATAAGAGCAGATGACCTCCCTATACGAAGACAAGGAACCTAACCCTAATACTTTAGGCATAACCGAAGACCTCAATCCTGTGAACTGTCAAGATGAGTTAGACTTCTCTATTCTATTTGAATACGATCCACCTTGCAGTGAGTACCTTGAACAAGGTATGTATTCTCCATGATGTCCAGTGCTGTCTGGTGAAGACGGTTCTGCTGTTTAATTTGATTGATCATATAAATAATGTTCCTGCAAGATATGTGCTTTGTTATAGGGGTAAACACTACTACTGTACGTGTTTAAAGAATACATCTTATTCAAATTACTTTGTAACAAGAAAAATGGTAATGTTTAAAGTTCCACAGTTACGAGGCGTTAACAGACATGTGCCGGTGCACCTGCGAATAAAAAAAAACACTTTTAATTGCTTAATCTGCAGCCTGTGTTTACATTTATTCATGTTGTATTCCAGACACTTAAAACAATTAATTGAAAATCCCATTTTCAAACCGCCGAGTTAATTTTAATATCAATTTCAGTTTGTCATCGACAGATTTAATTAATTCATAAGGACTGATTCAAAGGATTTGAATTTTTTTAGCAGAACAATATTTGATCTATCACGGCAATTTGTTAAATGCATTTGTTAAAAAAAATCGTAAAAGTACGTTTATTCTAACAGATGTGTCGCTAGTAACTAGAGTTTAAACGTCACGCCGCTTGTTACTTATTACACCCGCTGAACTCATTAACTCTTGTTAATCCCAAGAGAGATGGAGACTTTCAATTTATGAGACTGTACAGTATGTCTAACATGATCTATTAAGTGTAGTAGATAGCGTTTGTAAAAGTATAGATCACTATACTTTCTCTTATACGTTTATACAGTATCTCTTCCAGGTTTATTGCACTCATTAGTTCTCCTATACAGTTTTAGAACATTTCTAGCGGTTTAAGCGAAAGTGTGTTAAGAATTGATTCTATAGAAGTACAGTTTGTTGTGATGCCTTTGGCGACAACAAAAAGTGATATGAGAGGAGCTTTTTTTCTTTGTGAAGTCTGCTTACTTGTGTGTTTATTGGGAAGTCTGGCTCATATTGAATTTAAAAGCCATATACTTACATAGTCAGGTTTGTTGACTGTCTATGGGCAGGACAGATTAAGTTTTTAATACAGTACTAATTTGAACTAAACTGGATTTGTGTTCAGACAGTTACTCATAAAAGGATCAATATTTATTCTGAGGCCTGTTTGATTGTATTTACTTTTTTATTGAGTTTATAAAACAGGACCTTGCTCTTTGCCTTGAAAAGTCTGGAAGTAAAACTGCACCAAAGTGCCTCTACATGTAATCGTAAGGATCCTCAACTGCTGCCTGTTTTGTAGTTCAGAAATAAAAACACTGAGAGACTCCATGCTTTCCTTGCTAGATATTTGTATCACTTTGCATAAAAAAAATAAAAAAACGCCTGCGATTTTGTAACAAAATACATAGAATTTGCCAGATTACCTGATTCCTTTTAACTTCGACTTCAGATCAGTGTTGTCTTGGTTATCAGATTAAACATGATTTTGGTGTTTACATGAAGAACATTTCAGCAAGTTTAAAGGGGTAAGATGGGTTGTCTAGGGATTCCTAGGGAAGAGAAAGCTGGATCTAAATCAGTGATGTGCCAAAAATGGTACAGCACACGGCGAAATTAGTTTTCTTGTCCTGTTAATGGCAGTGTCCCCAAAGACTTTTTATCTGTTTATTGGATTGATGGTGACAGTGGGCTGTGAAGGTCACTGAAATTTAAAGCAGGAAGGACAATAAAGAGTCACACGTGCGCCATGGAAAATAAACAAAAATATTTCTTTGTGTGCTCCTCCAAAGACAATGCAATCTTATCTCCACCATGTCATTTTCAATGTATCCATCAAAGTTTGAAATATTTCAGCTGGGGGCAGAAGCCAATGTGATATTCACACTGTTGTGGGAGACTTGCTTTTCATGAATTAGTCTCCACCTCTTTTTTGTTCACTGCAGTTTCCTACTCTGATGACACAAGTCCATATATCATAGATGAGGAGTGCCCTACTATGGTGGTTTTCTGCAGGAAAACTGCAGAAGTAGCAGCCTTTCATTTTTAGCTTTTCCAGGCATACCCTCTAATAGCTATTGATCATGTCTGTGAGAGCTGAGATATTGAGCTAGAATGTGAGTCCACATGGAGGACATATTAATCAGGCCAGCGCAGGAAAGCCTGGTGAGGGTTAGTTTGAGAAAAAAAAGTTGATGGCACACTAATGCAACAAGGAATCTTTCCTGTGTCCTTCCTGTATTTTATATAATCTTTCTAGTGTTTCAAAAATGCAAGCACCTAGCTGGCAACAAAAATGAAGTGGATCCTGTTTTGGGTCATCTTTTATCAGAGTGTGTTGGTTATTCTGTGTCAAAGGTGGCCTGAGATCCACAATCCTGTACATGTCATAGGTTACACCACTAACTCCATCGCTAAAGACTTGGTACTTTTTTATGTCAGCTAGGTACTTGCATTTTTTTAGTTAATTAGTCATCATAAGCACTAAAATGAACCAACTGTATTAAATCACAATCTTCATTCAGTTCTTAGAAATTGATGATTTAGGATGGGGCTACTCAACTTGAAGCTCACTACAATCCAGAATACTGATACAACCACCTCCTTTATCCCTGTATTGAGCTTGCTGATTATCAGTTAAATAATTAAGCAGCTGGTTGAAGCTGAAATCTAAAATGGAGCAGATTGGAAGGGGCTCAAGTCGATTAGACCTGATTTAGGGTAAGCTAGAAACCCTGCTGGACTGTGTTGTCATGGATGTGCTGGCCATCTCTAAGCTGTAGCGCTTTCTCCATGTTTTTCTTGCAAACTCTATCCAGCCTTCAACAAGGGCATGCAGACCAAGTGTTCCGTATAATGATGATCATTTTCCCCTGAAAGTTTCTTATTTCCTTTCTTCAGATGAGCCAGATATTTCCTCTCAAAAAGCCATCAGCCATCCCTCTGGGGTGCCCTACCCCCACGAGGAGGCCTCTCACTACGCCATCAAGCCCTGCAGCCCATCCCATTATACTGAGCTTCCTCCAGAACACCTCGGTGGGTATGGACATTTGGAGAACAAAAACTACTTGGACCAAGGCAGGCCTGGGGGCCCCTCTGCCCTGAGCCCAAGAATCGAGATCACCCCATCCCATGAGTTCTATCACCAGGGCCGGGAGTCCTTACAGGGGCACCCATTCAACGCCAGTCCAAGGTCGACGTTACAAGTTGATAACGTAGTGTACCGGGAACCCCAGTGCCTGAGCCCAGCAAGCAGCAACTCCTCCACCAGCTGGCAATCGGAAAGCAACTACTCCCCCTGGGCCTCCCCCTGCGTTTCCCCCAACAACGGGCAAGCAGAAGACCTCTGCCCTCGCTTCCAGAACATCCACACCAGCGGCTCTCCCCGGACCTCCCCCGGCACTTCGCCGCGGACCAGCATCACCGAGGAGAACTGCATGAGGCCGCGCTCCCCGTCTCCCCGTCCCGGCTCCCGCTCCACCTCCCCGCAGGGGAAACGGACCTACGACGAGTACAAGAACCCAAGCCTGACGGCCACCAAGCATCGCTCCAGAAGCCCGTCTCCCCAGAACTTCACCGAGCTTACCCAGCCTCCCCCGACCGCATCTTCGGCCTGGTCGGTCAGCCTCACCGACGCCATGAATGGCCTCAACATTCCCCACAAGATCGGCAAAACCAGCCAAGCTTACCAAGTTTACTCTCTGGACAACCCGCAGGAGGGATACCAGAATGTCTGCGAACAGGATGTGAAGAGAAAGCCTTGCTCAGACGTAAGCTATCTTGTTCCACCTACAAGCTGGACCAAACAGTTGGTGTCAGGAATCCCTTTTTACAGGTAAATACCCTGCCAAAACTCCCATGACATAACTTGCAATCCGGGCACATCATGCCATGGTCATTAGGATTTCGTAGTAGATGATCATAATAAGGCCATAGGTTTAGTGAACCCTTTGAGTAACAATTTAATTGTCTATGCCAGGGGTAGCCTGTTTCTGGATGCTTTATAGGTCGTACACCAAATGAGGGCACTAGGTCAATTAAATAGTTTAGATATCATTAAGAATGATTTAAATATTGAAAGCCGCAAGGCACTGGGGTGTTCATCTCATGTCCTTGTGGGTTTCCACCAGATGCTCAAGTCTCTTCCTACTTTACATAGAGAGGTTGACTAAGTTAACTGGTGTCTCTAAATTGTTGCTGTTTGCACGCCCTGAGCTGGACTAGAACTTCACGGCTAATGAAGCACTAAATGGATCCAAATAAACTGAATGAATAAGATTTTTCCCTTTTACTTTTGCCTTTTGCACTCAAACGCCTGATATCGAAAGGTGCAAAGCGGGTTGCTTATTAACAAAGACAGTTAAGGAAAATTATAAGACAGACAAAGCAGAATCTGAAAATTTTGCTAATACTGGATGAAAATATTTTTAAATTGATGGTAAAATACTTGTTTATAAATTGCAAAATTGACATTTGAAATTGCAAATTGAAAGAGATCATTCCTGCAGAAAATGAACGAGAGGATCGTGGAGTTCAAGACTTCTGGCAAGCTGGACTAATTGTTGCAATCGTGTAACACAAAGGAGTAAGAATGTTAGAGCTGGCTTTAGTTTTACTAGGAGATCTTCACAACTGTGATCTGGCTTTGCAGCATTCCTGTGGCTTCCCTGCCTCCTCTGGAGTGGCCTGTCCCCAGCCGATCAGACCAGTTTGAGCTACACATTGATGTCCAGCCCAAACCTCACCACCGTGCCCATTATGAAACTGAGGGCAGCAGGGGGGCAGTGAAGGCACCGACCGGAGGGCACCCTGTTGTACAGGTACATCTAATCCCAGATCTGCTGTCTGTGTGCCATCATACTTCCTAACATCTGCACAGTGTGTGGGAACACTTTCACCCACAAGGTTGTACATACCATAAGGCTGTCTGCCATCTGCAGTCTCCCCCTTTGTTTCCTTTCCACATTTCAAATGTGTTCAGATCTCTCGTCAAGTTAACAAAGAATCTGTAGTCGAGGGCCTATTTTACTTTAAGGAGCAAGTACGCAGTGAGCAAGATATTGTACATTTCCAGGTGATGTTTCACTGTAAAAGAGTAAGGCTCCAGGAGGCTGTGTAAACCTTCTGTTTCAGTGCTGGATGGAGGGTTAATGTTAAGGGTTAATGTAATATTTATGGTTAGGCATGAAATTGGGATGTTTGGATACTCCAGAAACCATGCATGCACCTGGAAAAACTTTAAGTGGTCAAGTTGAGCATAAGGGCAAAGGGTTTTTTCCATTGTAGGAAGATATTGCATATGCTCATACACAGTTCCTGCTGTTGGTTAAGAGTTTTTACCAAAGCCTTAGTTAAGAAAGGCGTTGGTTAAGTGAATTATTGTTCATTAAACTTCGTTAAGTAACAATATTATCTATATCAGGGGTAGCCACCACTGTTTTTACATAAGAAAAACAAATTGTAAAGTGTATTTTCCTTTCTTGATAAATCACTATAGTTTGATGACAGGGCTCCTCAGAGATGATCGTTGGGATCAGCTGCAGGTCCTGATAAAGTAACCATGGGAACAGCTACAATCTGTTGTCATGATGTTGGGGCTGTGTTTTATTTGACTTCTAATATTACAGCTACTGTAGCAATACACCGTGTTTACCAAAGCGGTTAGATTTAATCTATTAAAGAAAGCTAACCCTTTAATGAACTGCTATTGACCAAATCTGTGTGCCATTAGAACTTCATATTTGCTAGCATTAAAATAATTTGGCTTAGGAAATGAATTATGCTGTGGCAATTTAATTTATGTAGATGTAGGATGCTTTGATTGAATAACGTTTGTTTCAATATGTTTCCTTCTGTGACAGGTATCCATAGTTTTGTTACAGTTTCATTCAGTATTCAATAATGCAGAAGCTTTACAACGTTAATTATTCATGACAAAATACCAGATCTTTATTGTCGTACAGTACTGTTCACGTTACAGTTCTGAAGATGTCCTACGAAATGGGCTGCCGACAGATTTTTTATTTTAATAAGGCTTCTGTAACTCAAAAAAAGTTGTCTGTCTGTCTCATCTCAAAATTGATCCAGCTGTAAGGGAACAAGATGCAGTTTCAGTATTTAAGGTCTGTGGCTAAAAAGTGATTAACCAATAAGTGAAGGAGGTACAGTATCGTGTACTTCATGTGTGTACAAGCACTAATATGTGCTTTATGTAGATTTGAAAAATGTTTTGCTTGAAGGAGTTTGGAGTGTTTTCAATGTGACGTTTTTAAAGTCAAAGCTCTCACTGTCTATTATCCACTTATCTAATACTGTATGTGGTGGGCTATGACTCAAAACTACACGCTCACTGTGTGATGCTCAACATGTATGTCTACTTAATACAATCCCGTAGGTCCATCTACCAATGGAACAATTCCTGATAGAAAACTTCACAAAATCTTCTAACAATGACACTGTATTTCCTTTTCTTTAATATTCCTATTGAAATTAGCATTGCAATAATTTATTTATCCCTTTCACTTGCTCCCTTTCACTTGCTCCCTTTCACTTCACATAACCTCAGGCTCAGATTTACAGCTGTAGAACAACCTTTTACAAAACAAAATCTTTGTTGCTGCTGTACTGTATGTAAAGGTTTTTAATACAACAAAGAAAGAATGGCCTTGAATATTCCTGCTTTCTGTTTGTAAATCTTTTATGTTTTAAAAGAATTATATTTTATAGGTTTTTTGCTCAGGGCTATTTGTGCTTTTTGGGAACGTATACAGTATTCAGTTGAAACAAACACTTTGTAAACCTAGCTCTATACTCTGTGCATTGATAAAAAAAAATAGTTGTGCTCGCTTATCTGTTTTTGTAAATATAATTTTTGAAACAGTCTAAATTTAGAAGACTTTCTTTCATTTTTGGCTGTTTTTTAGAAAATAATACACTCAGATAAGTCCTAATTATTAAAATATACAATCTTTTTAGTAAACAGCTTTGAAAAACAGCATTTGTAAGAGTAAGAGTAACATAACAACCCCACAATTACAACTGGTCATGTAATTACTTGAAAAGATTTGAAAAATACTTAACATGACATACAGTATACTGTAGGTACTGTAAGTGTATGAGGAGTATTTCTTTGTTAATTAACATAGAGTATATCACTTTTAAACAGTTTCACATCATTCAGTTTTTTAAAGTTTACACCTTTTAAAATAAATTTCCAGAATACTTCCTGTCAAAATAAACACACCAAATTGGATTTTTTTATGTTGATGTCTCAAAATGTTTCAAAATACATGGGGCATGGACTTCACCTTACAGTATGTCTATTACCTGCATAGCCAAATGTATGCTTGGGTCTGTCATTAAAGAAAGGTAAGATTCCAGATATTGTTCACTAGGTGGGGAGATCTCCATTTAATTCCACCAATAAACAGACCATATTATACAAATGCTGCATTATTTCTAAGATAAAGAAGCAAATGTGCATTATCCATGTGATTTGTCTTTTCTGATCCCAAAAAGAACTGTTGACTCATGACAGTTACACAGTACATGACAGTATATTTCTAAAATGGATTTTAGCTACAGTTTCACAACACTTTGTCTTTATAGTCTTTACAATGTTTGTCCTGCTGTTTTTTGCCGAATCACTCCACTGCGGTGTGAACCTTTTTTGGCAAAAGGGCTTATTTCTAAAGTCCATTTCCCCTTTTCTCTTTGCAGACAATAGGAAACAGGTGGTGTGTTTTGTAAGCCTATGACAAGGTAGCAACTTTGCTTTCATATGCAAATTGGCCAGAGAGGAGAAGTAAGAGCAATCTCTACCTCATCTCAGAATGGACTGCGAGCATAGGTTCAGAAATGCTGTAAGCAGATACTCCTAATTCCAGTCGTTGGCTTTGTAGATTGTTTAGGAAACTGCCATTTCTTTAATATGCCAAATGAGACAAATATGTCCAGAATCAAGTAGTTATTTTAAAAAACGAAACATACTGTAGCCTGCCTTACACTTTATTAATTAGCATGGCTGTGGAAAACATCAGAGATGCTGTTCAAAGGTCACTTCCCCTCTGCTTGACTGTCTCCCAGGATATTGCACAGTGTCTGTCAGCAGTCAGAAAAGATTATTGCAGTGTTTCATTTTAATGTGTTTAAGAGTGTAATTCCAATGGGTAATAAGAGTCTCTCCCTCTGGCTATGCAAAGTGCTTTATCTCTGATTCCCATCAAGAGTGACCTTTGAGTGATTAGAAAAGGGCATTAGAAATTGGAAAGCTGCTAATTATGCTAGTATCACATGTCAGAAAAGCTGTGATATGGGTCAGATGGTCTCTTGTTTGTAGTCTTTCTAAAGAAGACATTTCTGATCCAGAGGTTGTCGTTTATGAACCACAAAGGTGGGCTCAGGTTGGTAGTGAACAGTGAGCTTTGTGACCAGATTCATTAGAAGCTCAGCGAGCTGAGTAAAGGAAGGGCAGATTTTTATTAACTATGATTAAATTCCTGCCCCTCCTGTCAGCTGGAAATGAATGCCTAGTTTTTAACGCGAGACACGCGCTCTCCTGTCTTCCTCTTCTGCTCTGTCAGTGACAGCGACAGGCTTCACGGAGGCAGCGGGGGCTCAAGTCAGTCATTTACTTTTCCCTTGTGTGCGCAACCAGCAGTGACACATCTTGCGGCCCAGCCTTTCCAAATCCTCCTCCCTGACTTGAAAGTTAGGCTTTTAAAAATAGCTGCACACGCTAGCTGTCTGTGCCCTCAGGATAGGCCTAAACTTGGTTGCTGAATGGTTCTGTTGTAAACAATTGAAAGCCAGATGGATGTTAAGGTCTGCCTGTGACCTTTTTTTTTTCCACAAAAACGGACCCTGAAAAGACACCTGCTTATTGTGGTAACAGAGCTGGCAAAACATCGGCACTGTCATTTTGTTTGTGTTGCTCTTGAGATTTGCAGCTGAGGTCTGATGAAATGACTGGAAGTGTTTGGGTTCCCTCACCAGCTGTGGTTTTGCTCATTGAAAGGCCACGCTGAGACTGGTAGTGACTGAAGCCACAAGAGGACTCCAACATGAGAGAGTTTCACACATCTTCATGCAAAACCTGAGCTGTGTTAGCCATGTCCAGTACTGACTGTGACACAAAACCAAGCAGAAACAAGCATCTGGTAATTAAACCTTGTTATGTAGCGTAGGGCCCAATACAGGTGCCCTTGCTCAATGCTGCTAATTACATCACAAATTGTGGAGGTGGTGTTGTAAAGTTAATTATTTCCTGCAATACAGGGACACCCATTTGAATATGTCAGAGACTTTGAATTGAGCTACAAGCAAAGAAAATAATGAAATAATGACAACCAGCTTTTACAATTCGGTGTTTTCCCAAGATTTGACCACTTCCATACCATTATTACTCTGTTCTATTGTACCGTTTTGAGTGTATGTATGCACAATGGCTGTTTCTCTATCTGTTTACTCAAAGTGTCTGAATAGTTTGGAGTGAATTGGTTAAAGAAAATCCACATCTTAAGGATGAGTTTTGAAAACTACCATATGTTCCAAATTAAACTTACACACTGGTCCAACAATCATGTGAAATAATGTTGCACACATCGCCAGATAATTATTTGAATATAAATAGGCATTATAAACCATTATGTTTAGATATTTGAAATTGATCTCATTCTGGTATAGCATGTTTCCTTGAATGCTGTAACACCATTGATGCACTGTTATTTTGTAATTTTAACTATGTTTTGGCCTCTTACTGATGAGAAAGTTACTATAATTACTGAAAACTTTCCAAGATTCAACTTTTCACTTCTCAATGTATGTGCGTGTGTTGTGTGAAAGCAGCCTAACTACTTTTCTCAGTGATCTTTTTTGTTTTCCAAATCTGTCATGGCTCGTCACCAAGGTAACGGAGTTTACAGATGTTATCTGGAAGCTCTATTGCTACCTGTTTGTTGTGTACTTCCTGCCTAAGTACATGTCAGCTTACTCCCACAGACAGCTTCTTACCTGCTTCACATGTGCTTAAAAAATATCAATCCCGCCCTCACAGAGGAGGATTAATTGAGAATAGGTTGGGAGAGGTTGTGAAGCTTGGATTTTCCTTCAGCAAAATCTTGTCTAAATCTTTTCTTTTTGCCCCTTTTCACATCTGTCCAGGGATAGACAGACCTGAGAAAGTGTCAACTCACTTACTGAGTTGAGTGAATTTTCACATTTCACTCAACTTTTCTGATGAGTGTGACTTTTCTTCTTGTTCTCAGATGGCCTCTATAATATAATTATATATTATATAATTACATCTCAGTTCAGGTGTGAACTGAGATGTGTTTCTTTCTAAGTTAATGGTACTGTAGCTCTTCCCAGTCTCTGGGTTTGGTGACCTGCTTTAAGCTTTCCCTATACTTGATTCTACTGGAATTCTTTGTATTGTACATGTAACTAGCCTAACTCTGACCTTAAACAGTGTTTGCTAGATATATTGTGGAGAAATTAGACAGCACTGGTAATTGAGCATGACTTACAACAACAATTAATTGTAACATTTTCAGATAGCGATGAAATAAATCAAAACACAATTTTTAGAAAAATAGAGTGGTTGCTAACAAATCTTAGAGCTGAGATAAAGTAACTCATTAAATTATAATGATGAATAGTTTTAATCTACACTGTATGTGTTTGCCAGTGATGCTCATCCTAATTGATTTGAACTATCAGTTGTCCCAGCTAGGTAAAAGCATTGTAGTGAGTCGGCTGATTTCATTTGCAGTGCGTCTGCAGCTTATCTTTGGTCAGAGAGACAAATTTCCCAATTAACGCTGTTGAGCGTTATGTGCTGTCTATACTACACTGTGACAACCCTCAAAACAATTGTCAGAATGTTGCATACTAGGTTAATATTGATTTGTGGGATTTGTTTTTTCTGTTTTCTCTGACATTCTGAGGTTAGAAATCCTTTGTGCGGAGAATAGCAGAAGTTTACCTACAAAGCATGCAGTTTTTGCTATTTTTTGACTATTTCCTTCCGCTTTGAGTGCTTTGCCTTACTGCACCAGAAATAATTAGAAGCTGTGTACTGACTGTCTGTCTATGGTTCACTTCTTTTTTCACATATAACCTGTGCGCTCTGGGCAGGGGATTTTGTCATGTAACTGCACAGCTCACAGACACCTGTAGCAAAGATAAAAGGACAGAAATTGAAACACTGCTAATGTTACACTTCCAGTCAGGTTATTGACAACCTTGTTTTTTCTGTTTCTAGTTTGAGACTTTTGAGAAAGCCCTCATCCTTAAAAGGACAGTTAATGTACAGGGCAAAAGGCTGTCGAGGAAAAGATTATGTCAATGTTGTCTGTAGTGTCTTCAGACCTTTGATGTCTTAAGACCAGTATTTTGAAGCAGCACAGGTTGGTTCTTAAGATAATATTACTCATGTCGGGTGGTGTTCCGTGCTTTGGGTAGGTTTTAAGTGATGCTGAGATAACAGTCTGAAACCAGTAATTTCCTTTTTTCAATCTCTCTTAATATACATAGTTATTTGTATAAGGTAATCAAATTAAAGCAAACTCAAAACTGTTTTCTTTAGTCAAGCAATTTGTCATGAGAATATCATACATATATTCATATATATTCAAGTTCAATATACATAGAATTTTAGAATATTTCCATTCATATTGTACTTGCTCATTTTGAACTGCTTGTTGCAGTGTAAGGCAATATATGGCGGTATATCAGTTTAAGACAATTGAGGCAATTTGCTGGAGTAAATTTGAGTTTTTCCTTATTCTGGGGGTGCTCTGATTTTATTTTTTTCCTTTAGCATGTTTTGGATTTTTACAGGTTGAGATTGGTGTGCCGAATCTAAGATTTCCCTTCCTTTTTGTTTCTTCTGATGAACTCCTTGAATGCATTGGTATGTTTAGAGTGGCTATCAGGCTGCGTGAAGCGCTGCCCAATAAGTACAGAAGCATTTTCTCTACAAAAGCAGGCAAAACGTTTCCGTAAGCTTCTGAATTCATTCTGCTGCTGCCATCCTTTCTTACATCATCATTAATGATGATTGAACCACTTCCAGAGGTGGCCGTGCATGCCCAAGGAGAACAAGAATTGGGACGCCACAATTCCCTTAACAAGCCCTGCTGAGAACTTTCTTTATTATAGAGAAGAATTGCAAATCAGAAATAGTTCTGAAAACTGGGGATGATTCATGGTTTCTAATGTGCGTTTCTAGTCTTTCTGCCTCATGGGTACTAACCATTGCTCTTCCACTGTCATGACAGCTTCCTCTTGGACAGCTGCGTTCGGTTTTCTTTGGTTGATCGACATTACATTTTGGGGGTTACTTGGGTTTCTTGATTGCCATCACTTTAGGAATATCACCTGTATTTATAATTGTAGTGAACTCATACAGTAACTGATCCAAACTGCTCCCCTCTCACCCAAGCCTTTGTTTCATCTCCTCCTCCTGTTAGAGTAATTGAACAAATAGTTATTGCAGTTGCAGGTGAAGATCTAATACAGTTAACAATAGTTGTGGAAAATTAGGTTCTTCCCAAATGGCGTGCTGTTTTATACATTCGCAAGGATTTTCTTGGTCCTTAACCCAGCTGTTAGCTTTTTATATTACATTTCATAAGTATTTCTTTAGCAGTCAATGCTGCATATAGCATTTTGAGTGACTTGCCACATGCACACACAACTACACAGACTGACACACACACCGCTGCTGTTTAATACCTTGTGGGTTCTGCATGCTTCCTTCAGGCATTTATGGCCAGAGATGTCAAGCAATTTTGCAAGCAGACTGTGCTGTGAAAATGAAAGAAAAATAGCTTGTTTGTTAGAGGGCGGGCATGCCTTATATTTTACAATTAAATAACATCTTGCTCTTTTTCAGACTGAACTGTATGTAGCTCTGCCAGATACTCTTCATAAAAATGGCTTTCACCAGTAGGAACCTAGAACTGCTCCCAAATCAATAATTTTCTTTTAAAATAAAAATAAAAAATTTAAAAACCTTTTGTCACATGCTCCTGCAATTTTATTGCCTGGATTTCTGCAGAATATACAACCAAAAAGATGTACAGTGAATATAATGGCACGATTATTAAAAGGTCAACAAATAAAAAACATTCCAAGAGGTTATACTGTACATTTATTTAAATATGAAACATCCTTCCGTATCCTTTAATTCTGAAAGCAGTGGGCTTGACCTTGATTTGAATTCTGCTCTAAATGCAAGTCAGAGCACAAGAGATGAAAACTCAACGCTGATTGTTGATCAGTTTGGTCTGTCATGGTTTTGGACATGAACTGATGACAAATGTAGTCTAGTTTTGGAATAATGATAGACAGTGAGAGCATGGATAGCTGTGATTTGTCTAGCTGTTGTGTTAAAGTAGCAATACTAATCAAATCAAGTAAAAGTTTATTTATCAAATGCACAACAATACAGCGTGCAGCAGTAGTTGCTGGCAATGAAATGTCTTTTCTGCGAGCTCACAAAAATCACAGAAATCTCAAAACTAAGGTTATGAAAATAAGGTTACATAATAATAGATAATAGATGTAATAGAAATTGAATAAAACTCAATATGAATAGAGCTGCTACGTGTCCCCGGTGTATGCAATATGTTATGTCCAAGTAGTGCAGTATGCTCAATACAATGAAACCTGTGTGTCTATGTAGCCATAACGGGTGATTTGCTAAAGGAGCTGCAGGTTGGCTGTTTAGCAGTCTTATTGCCTGGAGGTAGAAGCTGTTCTGTAATCTGTTGGACTTTGACCGAATGCTTCGGTACCTTTTACCAGATGGCAGGAGAGAAAACAGGTTGTGACTGGGTTGACTGGGGTCCTTGAGAATAGACCTGGCCTTCTAAAGACATCTAGCTGAGTAGATATCCTGGATGTTTGGTAGCTCACAGCCAGTAATGAGCTGCACTGACTGCACCACCCTCTGCGGTACTTTGCGATCCCGGGTGGAGCAGTTCCTATGCCAGGCAGTGATGCCACCAGTCAGGATGCTCTCAATAGTGCACCTGTAGAAGCTGGCCTGGATATGTGATGACATGCCAAGCGTCTTTATCCTATGGAGAAAGAATAGGTGCTGCCGTTCTGGTTTGACCACGGTGTTGGTGTGGTGGGTCCAGGTTAAGTCCTCTGAGATGTTAACTCCCAGGAACTTAAAACTGCTGACCCTCTCCACTGCAGTTCCATTGATATACAGTAGATAGGTGTTTGATCTTCTCCCTGGTGTTTCCTGTAGTCCACAATCATCTCCTTAGTCTTACTGACGTTCAGAGAGAGGTTGTTCTCCTGGCACCATGCTGCCAGGGTTTCAACCTCCTCCCTGTACGCAGACACTTCACCATCTGGGATCAGGCTGATGACTGTTGTATCGTCCGCAAACTTTTGCTTTTGCTTTTACTTTGCTTTTACTATTGCTTCGTTTACAAAACGGCTAGATGAGATCCTTACTGTATATCATTTAATAATAATGAACTAGATAGATTAAATGGCCTCACCTCAATTTTAACATTGTTTTTAGAGTATTCTAAAGCTAACAGCAATACTACAAGGTAAACCCATGGTATAAGCATAAAGTCATGGCAAAACTATAAAGCTCTGTGTCCATTTAAAGAGGTGGACTTCTATTAAGGTAGGAATTTATTATACCTATTTAATAAGGCATTTATTTTCACCAATATCTCAGCACATTTATCAAGGGTCTTGATCGCTGTCTTCACCTTCATTAACTGTAGGTTCCCTGGTCAATGTTTTCCTCACACGTCTATATGCCTGCTCATGGTTTATATGCAGCTGGGGCTTCACATGTGTTTCACTCTGCCAGCTGCTCTGAGTGCACCACCTATACATGGAGCGTTAATCTTTCTTTCAGGCTTTTAAAAATAAACCTGGCACTTTTCCATCTCCTTTGCATTTCTCTCTCACCCTCCACTCCTACTCATCGGGTTGGAGCTGTGAGGCGCCAATTGTTTCGTTTCGGAAGATCCACCACTGTAAAAGAATGATTTGTTTATGGAAATGTTTGCGCCTTTAGAGCTAATGAGAGGTGTAAAAAGACACGAGAATATGAGACAACATGCTGCGTTGTTTTCTGGAGACCTTGAAGTTTTGAATCCGACTCCAAGCGGCGTAATACAAGAGTGCCAAGAAATTGAGTCAGAAAATGTATGAAGCTGAAGTTTAAGATGTACTTTTCACTAAACTCTGGGGATTAAATTACTGGGTTACCTTTTATTTATTTATTTTTGTGGAAAACAACACAGGCTTTTGTCTTTTTGATAGCGTAAAATAAAAAGTAATCCCATCTTTCGATCCAAATGGAGTTGGCCAATAGTTACAAGTGACACACATTAGGTTTTAGGACTGAATGACGGTGCACTTGCTGGAATTGGAAGTGCATTTAAAACGGAGGACAGGAGACAGCTCTCTACTCATAGGGCCGTTGAACTGTGTAACAGGTGACAAAGCCATGTTGTTGAAGCCAGTTCCCTGGCTTCTTTCAGGAAACAATTGGATGAGATATTTGGATCAATTAGCCACTAACTACCAAATAGCCTAGGTGGTCAAATGGCTTACTCTTGTTTGTAACCGTCCTTATAGTCCCGTGTCTGCGCAAGTATTTTATGGATATTTTAATAAAATTGCTTTTGTATTCACAGTATGTTCTTTCTTTCTGAAAGGTGAGAGCTCGCAATTGTATGCAGTGAATAATAGAATAGCAAAAAAATCCTCTAGTTTACACCAAAACTGTATTGAAATAATCTCAGCCAGCAGTGAAAAGTCTGGCATCTGCCAATTAAATGTGAATGAAGAGCTGAATTGTTCATCCTTATCCTGACGTGTGAATGTTTCTGTGTGATTATTTTAGATTTCAGTTTCAGAAGCAGAATCTTTGCTTTCTGAGTTACAAAAGATGCTAATGTCTTAGGTAGTGTCTATAGGACCAGGACTGGAAAGACTGTCTAGACACCAAACTCAGATCTAGGCCAAAGATTGACAAGTATAATGTAAAACACCCACATAAACATTACTTTCAAGGATTCACGTGTAACTTTACTTAAAGGGTTCTTGAGTTTGTAAGATGTTTTTACCAGGAGCCTCATTTGTGAGCCCTAACACACGTGAAATCTGTTGCACTTTCAGTTCTTTCACAAATCGTACATTAGCCATTTACCACAGGAATTGTCTCTTGAGCTGATGTGTTCTTATTGACCATTGATAACACATTTAGCAAAAATTATAGATTTTTTTGGAGTAAAAGGAAATCAGTAATGAAATCATACGTGTTGAAATGCAATTGAGATTTCTTGCAAAGTTAACAAAAAGTGTGTTAAATATATTCCGAAAATACTTCTTCGCATTTGGTGATGGTGGATTAGTGCTTACAAGGCTATCTGTTCCTGTAAACAATCAGTTGGGTACCACAATTACAGCACTTTTATTCAGAAATCTGAATGCTGAGCTCAACTCCAGACCAGACGCCAATACGAATCAGGCAGTAGAAAAGCAGAATGTTTGTTCTCATACATAAAAGACAGAAGTTAAAAAATGCACAAGCTATAGATGCGAACAAGATGTATTTTAAGAGGGCAACAGGTTCAGACAAGATAACAGCCCTTGAGTGAACCTGCTGCCTGTTTCCGGTATAGAGTTTACACATTTTCTGGCTTATTTGCACATGCACTTTCACACATATTGCATATATATACACAGTATATTATTCATCTGTATCAAATGAAATTGTGCAGAGTCGTTGCCTACCTTATTAGAAAATGTATTGTTTCCAATTACATTCTGGTGGTGTAGTGGCACAGTGGTTAGCATTACTGCCTTGCGGCAATGGGGCTTAGAGTTCAATTCCACACCTGGGGTGCTGTCAGCGTGGAGTTTGTATATTCTCCTTGTGTTCATCTGGGTTTCCTCCAGGTGCTCCAATTTCTTCCCAGATTAATGGGCTTCTGGGAAAATTTGCCCTGTTGTGAGCGTTTATGTGACTGTGTCTTTGTGTGCCCTGTGATGGACTGGGTGTACTCTGCCTAATGTCCATTGCTTGCTGGGACAGGCTCTGGCTCCCCTGCAACCTGAATCAATCGAGATGGATGAAATTCTCCTTATTATTAAATAAAATAATGGATGTGATCCCTGGACATAAGTTTAGAAGTTCTGTGGAAAATCCAGAAGTTGTGAATAAAGATGGTAGTGTTAAATCTTTTCCACCAGCAGTGCATCACACTGTACACAGAGCACAGTGCCCTGTTTATTTAAAGCCAGCGCTGTCCATAGACTACTGCTGTTTGCCTGTTGCTTCAGAGGCCTCTTGTGTGTCTCCAGCTTCATGGCTACAGGGGCAAGGAACCGCTGGGGCTTCAGATTTTCATCGGGACGGCAGACGAGCGGATCTTGAAACCACACGCCTTCTACCAGGTCCACCGCATCACCGGCAAGACCGTCACCACCACCAGCTACGAGAAGGTGATCGGCAGCACCAAGGTGCTGGAGATCCCGCTGGAGCCCAAGAACAACATGAAAGCAGTGTAAGGAAAGCGGCTCCAAAAGACCTGATCCTCGGTCTGCAGGGGCACTCGGTTGCACGGGCTCAGATAGTAAGCCAACCTGGGCTCACATTGCAGCTCAGAGGAGAAGGAGCCTGAAATTTGCTTCGTGTGAATACTTTCCAGTATTTTAAAACCTCATGCCCACCACCACTTGTGCAGCATCTGTGGAGGGGCTTTAATCTGATCAAAGGGGGTAGTTTAAGGCTTATGTGATGTTTTGTGTGTCGGCATAGAACATTTCTTGTCCACTAAAATGGGGAAAGGTGCTGGAGTCAAGAATTAAATTAAAAGAGGTAATTGCTTTGCATACAAATGTCTGACTAATTTGGCCCGGCAAACTGAATGAAGTGAAAGGGTGGATTGTGTGTTGCAAGGAAAAGAATCGGTGTTCGCAAATAAGCCAAACTAAGCCTCCTGAAAGCCTTCTTTCAGGGTTATGAAGAAAAAGCCCTACTTGCATTAATTTAGCAGATGTTTCAGGGTTTCACTGGGTAGATATGTTGTGGTGTTTGGGATAAGTAGTATATAAAAAAATCAGCTTGATGACGTCATATACAGTAGCTTTGCAGTTGAGGTGGACAGCACTACATCTAGGATCCGCCAAGTCTGAGTTCAAAGTATTACCTTGGCCAACTCCTTTCCAGGCCCTTGACAGCATCCTCCTTCTTCATGCCATGTTTCTCTGCAGAATTGACTGTGCCGGCATCCTCAAACTGCGAAATGCGGACATTGAGCTGAGAAAAGGGGAAACGGACATCGGCAGGAAGAACACAAGAGTGCGTCTGGTCTTCCGCGTCCATATACCCCAGCCGGGGGGCGCTGTGGTGTCTCTCCAAGTGGCCTCCAACCCCATTGAGTGCTGTAAGTCTTTCTAAAGCCTACCTTGTCTCTCTTACATTGTAGGGCTTTGATGTACAGCCTTAAATTGTCCTCTTGTATTGTAAGCTGAATTGGATTGATTTCAAGGCTTTTCCAGGGTATATAATTTCCATTGCAAAGCAGTTTTATCAATTTTTGTCTTTTTTTTTCAGCCGCACACTGTCCCGCACGTTGTTGCTGACAAAGCAACAAAACAATGTGATTATGTAGCATTATTTGAGCTGCACACACCGGTCTCCATATTAGTCAGTACTCTAAAAATAAATGGGCTTAAAATAACATCTGAGTAACAGGATCTTTGTGTGTTTCCTAATTCTGTCTTTCTCATTATAAAAACAGTAAGGATAGCATGATAAATAAAGGCAGGAGTAAATATATTTTTGTTACTTACTTTGATATACAGTATCTATGGGAAAACACAGTTTATAAATAGATATTGTACAGTCTGTAGTATTGGCTTGCTCACAGTATAGTCAAGATTTGACCGACTCAGACAAAGGTTTCTTCAGACTGCATTCAGCTGTGTGATAGTGGGTTTGTGATTCTTTAATTCTGTCAACTGAACAACCCTGAGAATTAAGAATATGAAACAAGTGAATCTTGAATTAACGCCACATTTGTTATATGGATAAACGTATTTGATGGCATGGCATTATGGCACAGAGGTTAGCACTGCTGCCTTACAGTGTTGGGGACCTGGGTTCAATGGAGTTTGTATGTTCTCCCCATGTTTGCATGGGTTTCCTTCTACAGTCCAAAGACAGGCTGGTAGGTGAACTGTGTTCTGGGAAAATTGTACCTAGTGTGAATGTGTGCTTGTTTGTGTCTGTCTGTGCCGTGCAATGGATTGTTGTCCTGTCCACGGTGTATCCTGCCTTGCGCCCATAGCCTCTAGCCCCTCCACGACCCTGACTTTGAAAATGCAGTGAGAAAATATGATGGAAGGATTATTTTCAGGCCTTGCATGGCTTTTTGTCATAAATAATTTGCTGTCATTAATGAGATCTTCCGTGTCGTTTTTGAAACAAGACCAATCCCTAAGTGTCCATCATACGGCATGCATAGACACGCCCACACTCACACTTGGGCCACCTTTTCCTGAAGCCAATTAACCTACCAGCATGTCTTTGGACCGCGGGAGGAAACCAGAGAAGCTGGAGGAGGCATACAAACTTCATTCAGATAGCACCCCAAGAATTGAACACAAATGAACCCCAAGTTAAATAAAGTCATCAGCATGAAGCTTCATTAAATAAGTCCTGAATGCACTGTCCTGTGAGCTCTGTTAGGAAGACACTTGTCGGTTGTTTGTTCAAGTGGTAGTTTTTATAATGCGTCACTTAACACCTAAGAAAAGCTTTAAAATGTCTGACGGATTGTCTACAGTGTAGAGCTGTTTTATTACATTAGTGGCATTATTATGTCACTGAGCCTAACCTTAATATGTCTTATTCTGCCAGCATAATCCTGGAAAATTCTTTCAAGGTCAGCCTTAGTTCCTCTTTCTTCGTTCGGTAAATGAACATTTCGTCACACACACACACCATTTAGAAATTCATGGTGGTAACCCACTGCTTTGTCTGTTCCTAATCCCATTC
The DNA here is from genome assembly GCF_040954835.1 of Lepisosteus oculatus. Taxonomy (NCBI): domain Eukaryota; kingdom Metazoa; phylum Chordata; class Actinopteri; order Semionotiformes; family Lepisosteidae; genus Lepisosteus; species Lepisosteus oculatus. The sequence continues at coordinate 11,865,799 of NC_090711.1, forward strand.
TGGAAATACAAGGACAGGACCTGACATAGCAGTGTGACTTCTGAGTGACATGGATGAAAGATGGCAGATTTGGGACTGATGGCAGAAGATACTGTATACCTGTGACACTTTTAAAATCGATGTATTCAATTAATAAGGAAAGAAAAAGTCTGTGAGCAGAAAAGCTCACAAGGTCTTAGGTCCTGCATTGAATGGATTTGTTAGAAAAATGCCATATTCTTCTGAGTGTTTTGAATCCTTTAAGTTAAATCCAGCCTTTCATATTCTTAACTCGAGTCTTAGGCTGAAGTGACCACAAACATTTCAGTGATGTTTGACGGTTACTGATATTCAAAAACTGGCAAAGAATTACGTCAATCTCTTCTGCGCTTTTGGCATCCATGACCAAGTGCAGAAACTGCCATGTGTAGTTTAAGAATCAGGTTGTTTAATGGAAAGGCTGTTGAAAACCAAAAGCGCTGTCCTATATGGAAAGTGCTCAAGTTCTTAGAAAAGGTTGTCTGTGACGATGATGCACCTCTTAAATGAGTCACAAGGTAAAGAAGGTGCTAGTTAAAGCCGAGACATCAGCAGCATTTGTCTGCTAATCAAATTCCATAACACCACTGATGTCACAAGCAGAACTGCAAATGTGTATATGTGTGTATATAAACATGCCGTGCTTAAGCTGAATGCTTTGGTCTGTATTGGAAAAAACACTCCTGTTAAGTTAAAACCTATTTATTCCTTTTCAGAAAATAGCCTGATACATACTCTACTAATTTCATAGCTTTTTTTAACTTTTATTTTGTCCCATTGGGAGTTTGCTTTTTTTATTTCTAAACATCTGGTGGTAAACTGAATACAGTGTCAAAGTTGTCCTGTGAAAGGAAATTATGGTGAGTTAAATTCTTTACAGCGTAGTGTAAAGATAGTGTACAGTTCAACCAGAATTCTCCATTGGCTGCTCAGTTTATTTTCAGACCTATCAGCTTTATGTTGCAAAATTCAGTTCTATAGCAAAATCAGTTAACAGAAATTGAAAACTTTAGAAGTAATGAAATCACTTGTATTTCTGAGTAAAGCTATGTGAGTTGATTAACTCCATCAAAGTTTAGAGGAAGGAAAAAAGTAGAAAGATACCATGATGAACAACTGCTAAAGTGCAAAGGCAGTTTGGCAAAGTTTTTGGTTTTCAAAGCCTCGTCTTGTATCTTTGCAAACAATTTTGTTACTAAGGCTGTGTTGTGTTGAAGAGCCTTCATAGTTTCTCGTCCCCTAGAGCAGAAGGCAATAAACATGGTTTAAATCCATTAACCTGTCATCGGCCATTAGGTTCTACTGCTCTATACTTTCCAGGGGTGGAAACACAGTCATGGATTGTTGCAGGACTGAGGAGCACAGTATCCTCACAGGATAATGGACAGTGCAGCTCTGGGCAGAGCACTCCGAGGTTAACTCCATGTTGTATCCACCTCATAAACTGCCTTGAAGGATTTATGGTTGTTACCCTTGGTTGGGAGAGTCAACATTCGGTGAAAGATCTTAGTCAACGCAGAAAGAAAATCGTAACATCCCTGTTAAACATAGATTCTGTTGGTGTTAATTTACACCCTCGGTTTTGTTTATTTGTACATATTCTTGGCAGGTAATTGGAAATGATTGTGATCTAACAAGACAAGACGACAACGTCACCTGCAACCAAAAACAGATTAAGTACAGATATTAGTAGAAGTTTTGGCACTCAGTCTATTCACAAATAATTACAGTGTATGTATTTTGCAGATAACCCTTGTGTCTCAGTCCAAAGGAGTCCTAATAAATTCTGCTTCAGAAAAGTCCAGAATATTAAAAGAGGTTTTGAGTTTCACTATGGGCATTCTTAATATATAAAGTACCATTTTTTATTGCCAGGTCAAAGACTCCTGATTGGATGACAGAGCATAAAATACGGAGTTCTTAAAAAATAATTAACTTCTTACTATACGTTCTGTGACATTGAATTAAATATGATAGACTTTTTAGGATCCTAAAGTTGCAAGACTGGGGCGTGAGCCGTCTTAAGGCATGAACATAGTAACAGCCACTTGGTCCGAGGCTTTCTCTGGAGAAGAGTCTCAGGGAGCTCTTGCTATGGACTTTGCTTGGTCTCTTACCCCTCTCCGGTCTGCGTTCACAGCTCAGAGATCCGCCCACGAGCTCCCTATGGTGGAGAAGCAGGATACAGAGAGCTGCTCCGTCCTTGGGGGCCAACAGATGATCCTGACGGGGCAGAATTTTACCTCGGATTCCAAGGTAGTCTTCACAGAGAAGACACATGGTGAGTCCTGTTTTTCTTTTTGTCTCAGGAGGCCCCTGCATCGAAGGAGACATTCTAGAAAAAAAAATGCTTTCGAAACAAGACGCAAAAACAGTGGTCAGGGATTGGCTGGGTGCTTTATGCTGAGTTAGAAAAGGTTACGCTGGAAATCATGCAAAGTGCACTACCACAGTGAAATCAATGTTCATATGGAGGTGTGTGTTATTCTGTTGACAAAAGCAGTGGGAATCCATGGGTTAAGTGCTGTAAAAACATAATTTAAACACGAGCATAGGAATGTGGTAGTGGTAAAATACAGCACAGGTCTTCTAATTCTAATAAAACTAAAATATTTTATTTTAGTTTGTTATGAGTTTTAAATGCTGGTATTGCCACTCATAATCTCACTGAATTTTTGTCAAAATAAAAACAGTGTATATCATTTTTTCATCTTAAATTCTATCCCAGGGGAAATGATGGCATGGCGATTAGCCCTCCTGCCTCAAATCTCATGGTTTCAGTTTGGGCCCAGGGATCCTTCTGTGTGGAGTTTGCACATTTTCTGTTGATAAAGCTGTGTGCTGCGTCATTCAGTTTCCTCCCACAGTCTAAACACACACTGCCTAGGCTCTCTGGCATCTCTAAAATTGTCCCTATACTGTTTGTGTGAGTTCATGTAGGGGTGTATGCACTCTTACTTGTGCCCATTGTCTGCCAGGTGGGGATCCAACTCTCCTACATACTGTATTGAACTACACAGTTACTGAAAAGAGACGGGTTTAATTTGATCCTTCCCACAGTTATTGACAGCAGACATGTGCAATCATTTCATGGCAATGCAATGTTATTGCTTCTCAGGTTGTTGAAGCAGGGAATAGTAATTTGTCGCAATACTAACTGTCTCGTCATGTGCAACATCTGCAGATAACACAATTTAGATGTGAAAAACACTGTAAAAAGTCAAGGTTCCAATGTTCCTTTACTTTACTGTGATACATATTCTCCATTTGAGCTCTGAATGTACTGCATTGCACTTGTCTTTGATCTGGCAAAGTGAACAAAGCAGGGAAAGAGGAAGCAGTGTTTAATGCAAATCTTATCAAAATCTACTTTTTCTGCAGCGTCTTCCTTTCACAAAAGATCTGTTTTGAGTTCAAATGATAGATTTGAGCTCTTTTCGATTTTTGATCCTGCTATGCTCTGCTGTGTCGCTTGGCAGTTTCCACAACCAACTAGCTGATTTCTCTTGATCTCATTAGATGACTAATCCAGTGGTTTACCTCTAAGCTGACTTTTCTTACACAAAAGGGTGGAGTGGTGATTTGCGTTCTCTATATCAAAGGCCATCCCTGGTAGAGTACTTCAGTGAACAGAGGTTGACAAGGTGCTTTGTGTGCCTGAGATTCGTTGGCATGGGACCTGAGCTTAGCCAGATGTAGAAATCCACAGCACATGGTGCCACAAGCTGTGGTATTGGACAAGAGAAAAGAAAAAGCAGCAAACTGCAGACGATTCAAAGACACCATTTCAAAAGGCAGAACGATTGTGAGTATAGGCCAGCATAAGTGAAACAAGCAGTTTCAGCGGGTTTGTTTTCACACATGCTGTATATTGATGGCTTGCACCAAAATCAACAGGTGATAAGCTATTTTTTTTGGTGTGGCTAGAATTAAATGAAAAAAAAAATGACTGTGCTGGGGGTGAATATCGCAAGCAAAATAAAGATCTGGCATGTCTGACATCACCTGCTGTATAAATTGCCTTGAGGCGGGATGTGTGACCAGCAAGTTTTCTCTCTTTCCTGCTCCTGTGCCTACACATCTGTAACTGCTCAAAGAGGAATATTCAGCATTTCCAGTTAAGCAAAGGGTTAGAAAAGGCCAGGACACACAGTTTACGGCAGGATTTGCATACATCTGATATGAGTGAAGTTTCACTTTCCTTTGCCCTTTCAGTCCAGTCTGGATCCAGGCATTATCATTGTCTCTTTAATTTTTTATCTTGAAATGAGTTGATAGTTGATAGCATGTCGTCTGCTCTTTATTGGATTGACACAATGTAAAACCAAGATATACATAAGGGGGTGACAGATTCATCTATGTTGTGTCATTTCTCATTCATTCAGAAGCCATTGCTTTAGAGTGCCACATAGCTCTTGAGGGATGTACAGTAATCCGTGTACCAACTCCTTATGGGGATTTCTCTCAGAGAATACAGTTCACTAGCAAAGCTTATATCCAGTAAACGAGGTTGACACTGAATCTGGGGGTGCAAACTTGCACAGAGGTTTAGTTATTGTCTTGTTTTATAAGCCACAATCTAGTAGATAGTCTAACAGCAGATGCTGGATATTGTTATACTACATACGTTTGCAGAAAAAGGCAGGTGATATACAGTAGAGGGTACATATTAAATTATTGAGCTGTACTTCTTAATTCATGTGATTTGAATTTGCCTACAGTTTTCAAAACTGCCACGTAAAAGGGAATCTCATTCCCTTGGGTTGCTGAACAATAAATTAAACTAAGATGTCTGGCACCGCGCTTTAAAATTTGATCTGAGGCGTTCAGACATTTTTGGTTATCTCTGCGGTGGTGTGGTGCTGCACACTTGCTTGGATGTGTATTTTATACATATCTGTTGAGTTCGATCTGCTCAGAGATAATGACGGAAAAAAAAAATGCTGAAAGCAATGTGAACACCATGAAGGGATGTTCAGTTTTACGAGAATCACAGATCTAATGCTTAGGCACGGTCAGGCCAGAGGGTCAGGCTAGAGGATAATTGTGAAATGGGGATGAGATAACCATCTAAGGCTTTTGCATGTCCTTAATGTTGCTACATGGTGCACTTCAATGTCCTGGCCACGTGACAGCATGAGTCATATCTGGAAGTGTCAGACCAGTTAACTTGATAGGAAGAAAGGAAGGAAAGCAGACACAAGGTTGCGCAGCACAAGCACTTATCACTAGCTGTTTCACTTTCTGCAGTGGGCAGCCACTCAGCGGAGTAATCGCGAGCCGCCCGTCTCCCAGAGTGGCACAAGTGGCACCCACACGTTTGCACTTTCCACATCCACACTCGAATGACTTCCAGTCCCACGGATCTACTGTCGCCCTTGAGCACCGCGCCATCAAGTAGCGATCAGCCAAGTTGGATCTCTGTAGTCCCTTCATCAAGGAGATCAAAGGGACGTTTGATAGCGGATAGAAAAAGGAATGCCACATTTCCTTTATGAGGAAGAAATCGACCTGCACTTTTTTTTTCTTCTAAAAAATCATCCTGATCAGTTAAGCCACACTATGGATAGCATGCCCAGTCCTAGTTCAAGAGAGCTGCCTGTTTGGTCTGTGATCTTTTGACACGCTAGTGGAAAAGGCAAGGCGTCTTCTAATCTAAATTCCATACATTTGATGTGCATGAGTTGCAGAAACTTGAATATGAGGGAGGCACTGCATTACAGTTCTTCTTCGTGAGGGAGTGCTTTCCACAGACAGGACCTTCAGAGGAGGAATTCCTGATCAAAAAGCATAAAATGTGACATTTTCAAAACAGCATAGAACAGATGTCAGTCTTTCAGCAGTTGAAATAAAGTTTGTCAGCATGTTAACTATGGAAAAAATGATTTCATAGTTTCTCGCTTCACTCCCTATAGCAACCTAAGGAAGTGTATCACAATTTTTTGACACTTTCCTGCTTAATGTTTTTTATAGCCAAAGCTTTCTCTAAAACCAGATCTGTATCTATAGCCAGATATCTAAACCCTTTAGAACCTTGTGTGGCACGTTGTTGTGATGCTAACTCTTTCACGATTAAGACATCGGTATAATCAGCCTTTTTCTTAGGAACTCCATGCAGCTGCTCCAGAGCTTGTAGAATAGGACACGCATGACTTGCTGCCTATTCAGACATGGCCAGATGTGGTGTGTTGCCTTTCTCTGCAACATTGCAGTTCACACCAGCTGCAATACGTACATGATATGAGAAAGTAAAAAGAATCTTTGCTGCTTTGTCACTACAATACCATAATAGAAAAAAAAACTATAACTGACAATTGACAAATTTGTGTAAGCAAATATTAACCTCTTTTATTAATATTGTAAAACAAACGTACATCAGTATACATCAGATTTCCATTTTCCCCCAGAATTACCCCATATTCTCTGATACATGTCTTTCTGGTCCTATGCTTTCCAGCAAAGTGGGGGTTAAATTGATTCCATTCATCTTTTCATTTGGATTTCAATGTATTTCCTAGCACTACATTTTAACACAAAGATTTACTGTATGCAGGTCTGGAACAAAATACCCAGCTTTGCTGCTAAAATTGACACCTTGTGATCTTTTACGACATGGCTGGATGATTCCAGAATATTTCGATCCAGAAAAGTAGGATGAAAAGAATTGCTTTCTCTCCTTTTGTGACAATCCTTGTGTTCTTGTGTGAAGTAAGAAAGAGTGGCCAGAGATCTCAACCTTCAATTAACAAGTCTTGGTTAACAAGCCAACTACCTCTTTGCTTTGTAAAACTTGTGAAACTGCTTTCATCCGTTTGCTTCTGAGCTACCATGGCTTACAAGCTGGAGCTGGTCATGAGAAGCCAAAGCTGTTGCACAATCTCGATTTTTTGCTGTTTGTTTCTAATCCTCCATGGTTTCTTTACTGGTATCCCCAGCGGACCTGCGGGTTCCAGTTCTCGGCACGGTTTCTGTTGTTTCTGTTGCTCCGTGAGTGCCTTGAGTGACTCATAGGCCCGTTTGCGCGGCGTTGCTTGTGAATGACCCTGTCGGCTTAAGAAACTGGCTCCTGCAGGGAACAGCTTGGTGCACCGGGTCTGCATACAGTGAGTCAGACGTGCTGGTCTGTCTCGGGGATCTTGTCCTGTTCTATTATGACATTCAGTAGTTAAGCTGGACAAGCTCTATTAAAGAAATAAGAAAAGGATTGCCATTGTTTTGGAAGGTTTCCCTGTGTGACACAGAGTTTTGGAACTGGAATACTGTGAAATCCTCTGGAAGGGAGACAGCTGCCTTTGGCTGGGATCCACCAGCTCTTCTCTAATTACTGTACGAGACGGAGAACGAGCGCCAAGCTGGGCTTCATCGTTCCTTTCTTTGATGGCTAATTGCGAGGAGAGGGACTCCTCTGGACGATTCTGAAACAAAGCAAAACAATAATAAAAGCCAAAATAGAAGTCGACCACCTGTTGTTGCTGAAACGGAGCAAATTGATCATAAATTCTGAAGTAGAAAAAAGAATCCTGGCACACGGTACGGAATTCCCCTCTCCTGCTTACTCATATCATCCATATGCAATTCATTTCAATTTGACAAGGGGTTTCCCACATAATGTATAGCGGTTTTTAAAAAAAATTAAATGGCTTTCTGCCTCTTTTCTCCTAATCTCATGAGTAATGTCGCCGAGTTCTTTTTCGCAGTGCTCATGGTTACAAAGTATTGTGATTGAACACAGCCTCTAGATTTTGAATCTATGCTTCTGAAAGAAACAAACAAAAGAAGCAAGGAAGCAAGGGTCTGCTCTTGTTTCACACCAACATAAGAGTTAAACTGCTTCGCTCTCCCGCTGTGGTTTTGTGAAGCACACTTGTTCAGCCTGGTGAAGTGCAGATTCACCTAAAATGGGGTCAGTTGCAGAGAATGGAGAAGCTTCTGCACCTCTCTGGCAGTGTATTATGATAAATGCCCCCAAGCCCCCAAGGACTTGAGGTAAACAATGTCTTTCACGAGTCCAGCCCCTTCAGCTGTTCTGGTAGCTGTTCATGTACCTGGGTCGACTGAGTAAACACAGCAACAGCTCTATGTGCTTTGGGAACTGGAAACCCAAAACCATCTGGTAATGTGCCCCATAATAATTACTCAGTAATGCCCACAGCCCACCGACATGGACTGGGTGGCAGAGAAATGAGGCGTGTATTGAGTAGGCATTTCTTTATACCGAGAGTCATGGGGATCATCATCAACCTCCCCAGCTGTGCTGTTAAATGACTCATAAAGTGAAAGGGCCTTATCTAGTTTGTAACATTACTTAGCTCTTTGCATCCAAAAAGTTACCCAAAACCAGTTCAAATGAAATGTGTTCTTTTTCTGTCAACAACTTTAAATGTTCGCCTGTTGGAATGTGAAAAGGTTCTGTGTGGGTAATGTTGCTTGCTTTTTCTTAGCGCAGAGTGTGTATCTGAGTACGTCAACATCCGATGTCTGTTTAATCTGTGATCTTAATTTGTCAGGTTAGCCCTGGCTAGTTTTCTTATTTTTACTCGCTGTTTTAATCTCATTTTTGAGTGATGTTGTGAGCTGCTAACTACAGCTCCTGTCCATACTTGGACCCTGAGGTCAACACCCTGGTTTTTAATGACCATACACTCAGGATCTCAATTTAACATCTCGATGCAGGATCGCACACACTACAGTACAGTGTCCCTGGTCATTGTTTTGGAAATTCTGGTCCAAACAGGACAGAGCACCACCTATTAGTCCACCAGTACCTAGTCTTCTCAGACTAGATCAGTCCAGTAACCAAGGCAATGGGGTCTTTTTCTTTTTAAGCAAAAGGCCTAAATGAGGAATGTGTAACTGAGCTGTCTAGCTGAGCCACGGTTACGGAAATAGCTGTTGAGCAGAGTGTGAGTGGTTATCATAACGGTAGTGAAATAAAAAGTGGGGGAGGTGTGTAACCCCCCCCCCCCCCCCTCGAAACCTCCCATAACAGCAGCGTTCACTCCCTTAGCTTAGGTTTGTGAAATATTGACAACTGCGTTTCCTGTCTCAGGAAACCAATTGCATCGCTGTCTGCGCACTTTCAGGGAGATGGCTTCAAGTTGCTGCTTCATGCTGCTTGCATGACATTGAAGGAGAGCGCACATTTAGGACTCTCAGAAACGTCTGCTACACCTCTCTCACCTAGACAGCATGGCTATATCTGGACCCCCCTACATACAATACATGCAAAGTTATGGCTTAGTTTAAATTTGCTTTGTTATGTCTGACACCACGCACGAGTTTGAAGGAACAGGAAAGAAGTCTGTATTTTCTGAGGCTTGTAGATTTTACATTTTTTACATGTGTATTTTTGTATTCTGCTTATGACATCGAATTGTGTTATTTGCTGCTTCTTTTTGAAGTAACATGCTCCCTCTCAATTTGTGATTGACTTTAAGCAAACTGGTCCACGCATTTTTGCAAAAGAGAGAGAGGCAACAAACCACCCAGTTAAAATAAGTCATCTAGGCTGCAGAGGAATATTTTGAGCAGTAGTGTAGTGTAATTTGCTGAATACACCCACACCCTTACAAAAAGAGTGTATTTTGAAGCACATATTTCTCTATGGGGGCAAAGAAAGTTAATTTTAGTCACATCTTTTGCTGAAATGCTAACATTACCAGCATCTGTGGTGAAGTTAACCACAAAAAGTTCATGGTTCAGAAGAAGTAGACAAACTGTAGAATTTCCATCTTTTAATATTTAGTTTTCTAACCCTACTCATGAGACGTTACAGTGTTGCTAGTCTTCCCACGCAGACTGCTTCAAGTGTGTTCTACAAGTTATAATTACAGTTTTTAGGAGAAATATTGCTAAGTGCAGAAAATAATTAAAATGTGTATGATGTCTCGAAAGTGAATTAAAAGTTCAGACTCCGAACACTAAAAACACAAAGTCATGCATCATCCAGTTCAAATTAATTGGGGCACATTAACATGCTGTGCAAAAGTGTGAAAAACACATATTGACTCTTTATTCATTACGTTACAGCCAATACTGTAGCTGCTGTTTTCCCAAAAGCAAGCTTTCACAAAGTGTCCTTGGCCTTTCAATAAGCATGAGTGCCTAGGAACATGAAAACAAAATATTTTATGAATGTATTTCAATATTATCTGTTTTTGCAGAAGGTTTTATGTCTAAAATATTTTTCGTAGATAAAATTATATTTTTTTTATGTATAAAAAAGTAAATATATATATTTTCTAACTGTTTATTGTGTAATTTGTCCTCAGATGGGACATAAAAATATTTTTAAAATAAAAAAACAGATGCTCGAATTTAAAAGAAACTGATAATAGGATATCTCCTCTGTACGATGTGCAGGTGCAGTACCAAGGTATGGCTAGCTCAAGAGAAGAGATTGGTTGTATGACTGTTTAGGAGAAAAGACGTGTTAAAAAACAAAGAAATAAAAATAAAAAACATCATCCCAAATAGAAGCATCTTGTAAAGAAAAATAAACAAATTACTGTGAAATGTTCCTTTATCCATCATGGACTCACATATATTATTTTGGAGTGTCAATGAATAGCCACATTTTCAGTCCATTTAGCTTTTCTGACATGACTCAGTCTGTATTTCTGGAGTTCACAGAAAACAAGAGGTCCATTTAAAACACAGAAAACAGAGATGGCCTGTAGACTGGCTGCTCTTGACCACCTTGAGCCTATGGAAAAAGGGAATTCCTCCACAAGGCTTTCAGTGCTTCTCCCACCTTCCCTTGTTATCACTGGCCTTGACCCAAAGGCTGCTTTTAAATAAATCATGGGACGGGCTCTTTTCTGTACACTGGAATTGCAGTGGCATGGACTGAGCAGAAAATGTGTAGCCGTACTGTATTAGAATGTCCAGCTTTGATACAAAGATGGCGTGTGACACAATACCTAGCACAAAAGGGAACAGGCACAAACACAGCAACCTCCTCCCCTAGCCTTATGCATCAGGCAAGAACTGACCCAAACCCTGACACAGTATCCCTCTTCCAGAAACCCTTTTCACATATACTGAAGCAGATAATGTTTTCTTGTATAAGGAAATTTGCTATACTTTTTTCTGGATGCTTGGACTATAAAGGTAGTTTTTTTTTCTCGGTTGCCTCCGGTGTAGAATGTTATCTCTCCAACAAATACCTCAGCGTACAGTGTAGATTAACATTAACAAGTTGCCAGTCTTGGAAGCAGATGTTTGCTAAGTGATAAACTGACCCTGATGCTCCCAAACGCTGATGCTTGTTAGGCTTATAATCCTCATAACTCCACTAGCACAGAGTGAAGCTTCTATTTGAAATCTGAGATTAAAGGTTACTCTGTGTGCTGTGAATTCAGGTCCCTATGACCGAGATAGATATATATATGTAAAGGGGATGTAGCAAAAAGTGAGATGGGATCATAGGTGGTGATTTCAATCTCCCTGCTCAGGAATGGGGCAGCAAAGCGTATTATGAAATAAAGTACACAATACAGAGACATAATTATGATTCCCAGTACATAGAAGTTTGGTTCTATTTCACCACTTATGGGCCTTTGTACGCACTTTAATAAGAAAGTTAGAAAATTAAATACAGTACACATGTACACATTTCAGTATCATTTTCAACTGCACATGCTTATGTATAGTTCATTTACCCATAAGTAAGACGAGTTTCAAACCGGGTGTGAGCTGATATTGTAATCCATAGTGAGTTCAATACAGAAATTCAGAGTCTAGTAGCCCTCACATGACATTGTGGTCCTGAGGGTCTGCTACTGAGGTGCTATGCAGGGATGCATAGTTCTGGATAATTGACAGTGGGAAATAGAGCAGAGTCCCGACCAATCAGCTGAGAATTGTGTTTGACTGATGAGTTTTGTCACATAATTACAGGAAATTGATTGAGCCTAGTAGTGTCAAGTCATATTTCCTATAGTCCTGCATTTCTGCCTTTGAAGTGTCAAAACTGTGTGGGGATTCGGTAATGGTTGAGAAAGGTTCCACAAGGATGCTGTTAATGTTTAAACTGAAAGACTGGCTCAATATATTCAGTAACAGAGATCACATACAGTATATCTTTGAGACTAGTTTTCCATGGGTTATCAAAGTTTATCGACTGGAGGTAAATACTTTCTAAAGATCGTGTGACTGAATTCCCCTGAATGATCATAATAAATGTTAATAGCTGCACAGGTTTTGAATATTTGTTTTGAATACGATTTGCATAAGCCCTGCAATATTTAGAAAAAAAAAACACCTGAACAATAGTATCATACTTTTTCATAACATTTCAAACAATAGCTTTGTGTAATAAGCTTATTTTACTAACACTAAAGAATGTCCAGCCTGGATTAGTTTAACTCAGTTTGATTAATTAATACTTTGAAACATTTCAAATTTGGCTTGAGTTAATGTAATTTAATAGGAGATAAACTTGCACAATTATGGAGCCTTAATTGTTGCCCGTTGTGTCATGGATTTTGTCTGTTACTTAACCTTTAGACAAAGTGTCATTTCTGATCACAACACAGATTACACAGCAAACGGCATCTTTTTGTAGCTCTGTCACTTTTGTTAATCTGAAGGGTTCACAGCGTCAAGATAGCAAGCTTTCATTTTTCACAACTGTGAGGATCTGACTCTCTTCAGAAGAAGTCACCTACACGGGGGTACTTGAAGAAAATGGAAATCTATTCCCACACACTTTCATAAGCTTGAAAACTGAAACCATTGCATGTTGCCAATACCAGTAACCAAAAATGGGCCAAATGTATTTTTAATGATCAACGTAATATCAAACAAAGTGCATGTTTGTCGTAGGTAGTTGGCACCCACGCACTTCCACCAGCATGCAAAGTTTTTTTGTGAATAAGAAGGCTGAAAGGTTAAATTAAGTTATTTAACAATCAATGCTAAGAAATACAAAATTTTTGCATTGTTTTGTTTGCTTGTTGTAGTGTTTTTAGACATTTTAGTAGGCCTTGAGACCTCTGCAGTCAAAAACACAGATTGATTCTATGAGACCTTACAGAAACAATCAACTGCATTATCCTTCAGTCAGGATTGGCATGAGTCTATTAAAGGTGCTACAGAGCTGAGGACTGAAATGTTTAATCTTAAAGATAGCTACAGTATCTAAGATTGTTATGGTTTTTCATACCTGCAATTAGGGACTTTATTACCTGTTTCTACTGGTGGGTGTTTCATTCAGACACAGAAATATGCATTCATCCTAGCTCTACACCTTTATATTATTTGTTCTGTGAGTATCTCTGAGCTTTCAACAAATGCAAAAGGCATCCTCTTATTTCTCTCAGTTTGGGCTGAAAAGGTTTGGTCAGTTGTTTGCATCCATTAAGGCACTTTAGGGTGATTATCACAATACCACGCTTGTTTGTTTTTGTGCCCCTGCATTAGGAAGACTCTGTTCCTATCAAACATGAGATCTGTGCTGGAACAGAAACTGCTCTGCCGTGATGAATTATTAACCTGTACTGAAAGCTGACTTACCTACGTGTTTGTGCATTTGCAGACGGCCAGCAGATTTGGGAAGTGGAAGCCACCGTTGACAAAGATAAAAGCCAGCCTGTAAGTGTCCAGTTATCTACCATTCTTCACCTTCTCATCTCCTATATATTCTACTGTACCACTCTTTTATGCAGAATGTCTCTACCTTTTTCAGGATTTGCAGCCTGCACTTGTGGTTTGCATTCTGAAGCTTTTTTACTAGAGACTAGTCTAGAACGATGATTTTCTAGACACACTTGACTTTCTTGATACATTTACAGTATAATCGTTTCATCATTGAACTTTATGGAGGTTTGTGTTGTTTTCCTAACACAATGTCTGTTTGTGACCAGGTTTGAGCTTCAATAGAAAGTACCCATTTTTGGCTAAAATACTCTGGTAGATGTTAGACTCTTTGTTCTGGTTTTAGGACCAGAGCTTGCAAAACAACCTAAAGCAAAGAACAGTTCTCCACAGTAGAGGTGGCATTCATTTTCAACATGTGTTTCACTCCTCGGTACATAATCCTTGTGAGACACCAGTTTGTGTTTCTCATTCAGTCACATCTAGTTGTCCCATTTGACTTAGGAGTCAGTTAGCTGCTGTTTGGAAACGTCTTGTCTTTGGGTTTTATGTTCTAATGGAGCTCTGCCACACACACCAGATTCATGAGGTCAACTTCGAATGGTAGTCTTTGGGACATGCCAGAATTTTTTTAAGAATCACAATTGTTGACCTTGGTTGTGAGTTAGCTTCCCTAACCACTTTTCTGTTCACATATTTGGGTAAATATTTCATGAAAATGGGCACCAGGGTCATAGGTTTCTTATAGTTTTTACTAGAATTGTCATCAGACAATTCTCTGAATTTTCTCATTGCCGCTAATACCCAGTAACATTCAAGGGGACTTCCAAAAGTTTCAATAACATTTCTGAGGCTTTGTGAAACTACCAGATGATTGATTAACATTCAGCGTTAAAATTTACGGCTTGCAATTTCAACATCTATAGGGTATGGATAACAGTATATGAAATACATGTACAGTATATTTAATTATATATACAGTATATACCTGTAATTATTTTTACATATATATTGCTCCTTTTCAAACATTTGTATCACATTTGAATAAATGTTGGTACTGTATATGTTTGGGTTGTATATATTTGCATTGTTTCATAAATTAACATATAGCTAATATAGTTTACCAAGAGTAGGAATACATTTGGATGTTACTGTACACCATAGGTATTTTGTACACTGCCTCTTGCAATGGCTGTCATACTTTTAGTTAATTTGGACTGAAATGAAGGTAATACTTATGCATGATTATACTTTTATTTCTACATAGCTGTTGGTATTGATATTAATAAAAATAAAAGCAAAATTCCCAAACAAAAACAAATAATCATTTGAGTTACAGAGGTTAAACAGTGTGTTGATGTTTCACTAATAGTCTTGAATGATTTATGAAATGTTATGAAATATGACATGATGAAATATTGTGGGTTCGAATTTTTTTTAAAGCAAGCAGACACATACCAAAATATAACACCAGCTATAGCATGTAACAAAAACATGTATCTGAGACTGTAACCCTTTTTAATATATTTATTTTCTTCATACCTTTGCTCATTTACTTCTGCATCTCCATGAGTACATTTAACAATGACAAATTTGCCATTTCCAGAACATGCTGTTTGTTGAAGTTCCTCCATACAGAGATCCATCCATCTGTCGTACTGCCAAGGTGAACTTCTACGTCATTAACGGGAAGAGAAAACGCAGTCAGCCACAGCACTTTGCTTACACCCCTCTGGCAGGTAGGCATTTCCAACAGTGAGCTGGGAATACAACCTGTGTGTTTCCTGGTTTTTAGGCTTTTTTGTTCCTCCATGCAACCTTGTTTCAAACCAAAATACAAGATCGTAAACATCATTCGGGGCGTTCAAGTCAATTCGTACTGACAGACATTATTTGTTGAAACATTTGTTTGACGCGTAATAGGTTTTTTGAATCGGGAATCCTCATCTCCGGTCTCTGGGATGTAAGAAAATGGCTTTAATGGGTCTGGTACTGTAAGTGACAAGGTCACAAGATGAAGAGCGGCAGGAGAGATGAAAACCAGGACACGGACAACGGGCTTTAAGTCATTGATGAGTTGTATGAAATCCCTCAGTGGTCTTTCTTTATCAGTTCCAGCCATTAAAACGGAGCCCATCGACGACTATGAATCCCAGCAGATTAGGTTCACGGTGTCGCAGGCCCTGGGAGCAACGCAACAGCCTTACTACCACCACCGGGGCCTGATCAACCCCGATGGCTGTCTGGTGGCGAGCATGACGTCCTGCCAGCAGGTGCTCTCCGGCCTGTCCGCCCCCGACTCCCATTTCCAGCAGCAGAGCCCGGCCATTGTCTACCCCCGGAACAAGAGCCTGAGCAGCAGCCCTGTTCTGTACCAGCAAGTGGCCCACATGGGCTCTCCGGGCGGCGTCATGCCCGAGCCTCACCGTTCGGTGCTGGTCCACACCGGCTCGCCGGCGCAGTCGTCCGCCCTCGCCCACCACCAGTCGGCCTCTCCCAACCAGCACCCTTCCTCCATCATCCAGTTCTCGCCCACCAACCACCAGCTCCGCGGCGGGGGTGGCCTCCAGGACCACCAGCACATCATGTACTGCGAGAACTACCCCTCGACCGCCACTGCCCGCTCCCCTGCTCCGCCCGTCACCCACGCCCAGCAGGTGAGCCCGAGCCAGTACTCCACGGTGATCCAGCAGCAGCCCTACGTGCCCAAAATGCCCAAGAGCCGGTCCCCTCCCGGCCAGATTGACCCTCAGCGATGCCCAGCAGAGGATCAGAGAGAGACCCTGCCTGGACGGGTCACGGTGAAGCAGGAGAACCTGGATCAAGCTTATCTGGATGATGGTGAGCACATCTGAACTTTTACACAACGTATACTGTTGCAGCTGTACAGAATTCCTGATTAGGGGAGATGTATAGATCTTCAATGCCTTTTCGATAAATAGATTCCCCAATATGCAGCCTGACAAAGTCTACTGATTAGGGTCACAGGGTTTGAAATACCTCTGGCTGATCACATGTCAGTTTCTGTACTGTGCAGACACTCTATAACTCTTAAACTGTGGATTTACAGAGGAACTGAACAACAAGATTTAGGCCATCAGAGTACTTCTTTTCTTACTGTACTGTATATGTCATTGGGGCTTGGCTTCAGATCTTTCCTACATGGGCAAGTTAAGGGCACACAGCATACTTCACCTCGGCATCAGAAGGGTTCAGGGACAAACGGTATGTGTGCCACAATTAAGCAGCGCCTACCTAAAATAGTTTTTGAGTGTCCCTGTAATCAAATAATATTCAGATGTTGGAATTATATTGTTTTTATATTTATATTTGGATGTATATATATGTCCAGGTGGTTCAAGAAGCTGTAAAAGATTTTGGATGAATTGGAACGTTAGATGGTTGAAGTTGCTAATAATGAATGGTTCATATTGCGTCATTTTGGTGACATCCTGTTTTGATCAGACTGGTGGCTTCTTTCTCTCGTGGTTGTGGGTAACCAGTAGTTGACCAATCAGACACCCAGTGACTTTTTCCTGGGAAGTTCTGATCTGACTATTATGAAGATTATAAAGAACAGCTTCATGGTTTTGTGTCCAGTAGGTTACTCTGTATTGTATGCAGCTTTATCCATCTGCAAATTATGTAGTCAAAATAACCCCTGTTTTCTGCTTGTTTAAAAAAGCCTAAAATATCTACTTTCTTTAACTGACACTTCATTGTGTTGAATCCTGAGTGAAATTGAATATTTTGACCTTTGGGGCAGTTTTTTTTTTCCAGAGTCCTAAGACCACTTTTATTTAACGATTGAATATTTTTGTTTAATAAAACTCAAATATCTGCACATTTCACGATTGAACATCCTGAAAGTTGTATATGTTGATTGTTGTACAATTGAAGGTGCCTCTTTTGTAACTGAGCTCCAGGGACAAAGCAGTGAACTCTTCCCTATTCACGAATACATTTACAGTATTTGCGTAAATTGAGGAGGTGTTACAGTTGAACTAACCTTTTCTGAATATTTTTTGAATGAATTAAGGTTCCAGAGCTGCTGAAGAGAACAGAGAAACTCCTGACAATAACCTTTTAGATTTTAATAGTCTTTAATTATATTGCTATAGTATTATCGTACTGTTGATTTGCTTCTTAGATTTTCTGTTGTTAATAAAACAGACAACTTGTCATATAATAAAAATGTGTATGTGTATGTATTATGTGATGTATTGTAAAACATTAAAGTTGTGAAGTAGCTGTGACTCCTATATCCTAGATGTGAAGTGGCATACTGTTTATAACGAACATTGAATTTTTCTATGACAGAATGTCCATCTTAATTTATGTAGAAAAACAGGGGAATTTTACTTTGGTACCAAGCATTTAAAATCAGCCCTTTTCCATGTTTTGCTTTGTCACATATTTGTTGCCAGACCAAAAGTTATTTCAAGTTTGTGTGGTAATATTTCGAAAAACAATTGAAAGTCATTTTTTAATGAGGAAATATCGTTCTGCATTTGAGACCATGGCTCTGAGTAAATGTACTGTTGCTCAGCAGCATATATAGACTAATTTGAGATATTTTACATCTAAAATAATACAATTTAAACTTGATGTGATCTAAAATGGCATTATTATACCTATATATCCTAGCAGTTTGCTCACCTTTTTGATTGTTCTCCCAAATTCTCAAAAATATGTACATTATATGTCAAAATCAACCAAATCTGTCTTGAAAATAACAAAGCCAACTGAGAAAAAAAGAACAAAATGAAACAAAACACAATCACTAAGACAGTGAAATGACTGGAAAAGTTTCAAAGCATGTCATAGAAGCTATTACTAAACAAAATAATCATAAGAAATGCAACTTCTATTCTGGATCTTCTGTGCCACAGTGCCCTTGTGTTTGTAATGAAATTAGTCCTGCCATACAGACTCCAGAATGCAGTAATATAGTAGACAGGTCTTCAGGAGCAGTGAGCATGGAAATGAAAGTCATTAACAATAATACAATTTAAACTTGGAAAGCATAGTGCAGGAGCATAGTGGTTCTTGAATGGCACACCTGGCAGTCTGGACAAATTCATTACACAAGAGAGACTTTTATCCCTGGCATAACACAACAGTGTCTCCAATGGAATGAATGTAAAGCAGCCCATCATGTTTGTGCGGATGCTGGTAGCTTTTCCAGTCATTTTTTGAAAGATGGCAGGACATCACCATTAATGATGTTGCTCTGGTGGGTTTCTCTGGATGCCCTTGAGCTTTCTCTGTGAAGAAGAACCCCCCCGTTTCTTGTCCTCAATGCGCTACCTCTCGATTTCCACTAATGTTGTCTGGCCTGTGTACTTGCATGCTTTTTAGGGTTTATTCTAAACATTTCAAATCTGTTTGAAATACAATATGCAAAACTTTTAGAATAGGAACCTGCCACTTTAGATTTATGTATTAATATTAGTGTACTCGTCAGGGTTTGTATATATTAGTTTATTTGGTTTTAATCCTGTATTAGTTAGGTACAGGGGACTCTTGAGGTTTTTTTCATAATTTATAATTGAGATTGTCTTCGTAATTCAAATTTACATATTTCAGTTTTGGAGAATTTAAAGCAAATGTAAGAGTCTCTTATTCTTACTGTATTTTATCATTATCACCTCTTTTAATAGAGGAAAATTGTGTTCCGATTCTAACCCGTTTAGGAGAAGCTGTAGGCGTTTTGACAAGTTCATTTTCAAGTCGGTCATTTTCTCGTGCATCAGAGCCATATTTACAGCCATCTGCGCTGTCAGGTTGGGCTCTTGTGTGGAAAAGCTACCGTTATTTCTGTTTTTCCCTGGGATTTGTGTTAAGGCTTAGAGCTTATCAATTTGGATAGCTGCTGGGACGTAATACTCATTTGTCTCAAGTCTGTCTCATTAATATAGCAGCATCAACATTAGAAAATAAACCACGCAGAAGCCGGATGAAGTCTGGGTAGAGGATGTACATCAGGTTTTTTTTTCTATAGCATCTAGTTTCGAGATGGCAGCAATGATAAAGCTTTATTTCAGATATGGGGGCGTGCGAAATGAGATTAAGACTTTTTTTGCACTACAGTGTCTGTAGGAGCTGGTTGAAGGAACAGAGGAAACTCACCTCTATCATAGGCAAGACATCAGACGTGAGTCTTCCATAATGAATGTTCCCAGTGTTTGATCTACAGCAGCTGCATTAGTCCAGTCCTTTAACTCAGCCAGGCGACAGGATGGCAGGCCCAGTTTTATGGATCATGCTTGGGAATGCATAAGCAGCCTGCAGACTGTTGTCCAAATTTCATTGATGAACTCGAATAGCTGATAATTCACAATTGTTTACTTAACCTGAGGAAATCAGCTTGACAATTCTCATTTCCAGGTTAATTTCAATAGTGATTATCATAATGTGGAGATCCGTAAAATGAATGAATTTTCATTCAACCCACACGAATACAGGGAGAACATAGAGACTCCACACAAATAACATCCCAGGTCCAGATTTTCAACCCCTACCCCAGTGCTGTCAGGCAGCAATACTAACGACTGCACCACCATGCCACCCTATATAAGGGGGGGAGCGGTGACTCTGTGGCTAAGGATCTGCGCCTGTGGCTGGAAGGTTGCTGGTTCAAATCCCACTTCTCTCCCTGTCTGTGTCTCCATGGAGAAAAGCTGGGGTATGCAAAAAGACAAATTCCTAATGCAAGAAATTGTATAGGGCTAATAAAGAAACATTATTATAAGAATATGCAATTTGTATATCCTAAAATGCAGCAATCTGCTAAGTAAAACAATTCCTGTTTTGGTCCTAATTACAGTACCTAGTCTTTTCCTTGCCAATTCAAGAGTAAGTAGTAGCCTACTGTACACACAGTAGCAAACACTTTGAGTAAGAATGCAGGCTGTGTTCTGATATAAAGCAAGAGAATGAGATATTCCTGGGTGTTCTACAGTGCAGACAGTAAAAATGTCTACTGCCATGACTTGGGTCAGCCCTAAATTGCAGTCTGGTTCATGACACAAGAGGAAATGACTTTATTCATTCAGTGTCATAACACTGGGAAACGTCTCTTGAAGTGGGATATTGAAAACAGGATAGTTCACAGACGGCACAAATGTGCGGTCCTTCCTGACCTAAAACCATGGAGAAAGTTCATGTGAAACGTTTTGTTTTTTTTCCAGTTTCTTACACCAAAAATTAAAAAAAAAGAATGAAATGAGCGAGGGAAATAAGGGGTGTAGCTTTCAAATTTCTCTGAGGACAAGCATGTTCAGGGAGTCGTTTTCATAAACTGCCCATTGAATCCTACTTTAAAATCATCTGATTGTCCTTCCTTATCCTGTATCCACCAGCGCTGTATTTTTTCAAGATGATATCTTCCGATAGCATTGTCTTCTAGTGCCCCAGGGCTGTCGTTATGGGGACCTCAGATTGTCCAGCCAGGCTTACAGTGCAGAGCAGAGCAAGGCTTGGCCCATGCTCGGAGTTCCCCAATTTGTGGCACTCAGACAGAAGGGCCTTGGCAGGCTGATAGAGCAGGAAATGAAATTTTCTTGTCTGCAGAAAGCAGCCGTTCTCCTTATTGCCTGGATATGTCGACACTGTTTACGATCTGGAAAACAAGTTCTATGGCAACCATTGTCAAACAGTGGACCCGGGTGCCTGGGAGAGTCGGGGATAGCCTCTGTGTTTGTTATGCTTGGCCCGGAATTCCCTTGGATTTGAGCCCCCTCAATTCTGGGGGAGTGGAGGCGGAGGAGCAGGCGGGGGGGCCCGCAGGAGAATTTGTTTTTCCATACCAGAAAGTCTGCCAATCTGGCACAAGGAGCTCCTTCTATTCACAGCTGTTCTCCTCCAAACAGTCAGATCTCCTAAAGATAGCGGCAGGGGTGGAGGCAAGTAGGATGGGTGGAGGCAGTCGGCGGTGGCGGAGGGGGCCGGGGGGGGGGGGGTTGTTAGGTGGGAAAATATGAAACTGGAATATGGGCTTTCATTGGAATTCTCTTGGAACACCTCATAGGGTTTCCCTCGGTAAACAGCAACAGTGTATTCGGCTGCCACGCTGTTCACAAATCAGCCTCCAGCCACTGGGAATCCCTGGGTCTTCTCGTTTATTCTATTCATAAACAGTTTCTGGTGGGAACCCTGTGAGTTTCACAGGGTTTCCACCAGACCTTTTGCCACTTTTTTATTACCTCTGCTGCTTTTTATGTGTGTGATTGTTTCAGTTCTGCTTCTCGAGTTTTATGTGTTTATGGAAATCTGTTTAAAACTTTTGTTTCTTAATGCCGTGGAATGTTAATTCAAGGAAACCGGGGAGTTGCACTCCTTTCTTTTTTTTTTCCAGTGAGTGAAAGCAAGGGGCTGTAATATTATTTCTTAAAAGGAATTGCTGCTCTGTGGTTTTTAATTACAAAGAACAACTCACAAATACTGGACCCCCAAATGTTTTGACACATTTAAGCTGTTATAAGATTTCTGTTCTCACCAGCTCATTATAAAAGGCAAAAAGAATGTGAAGATACATAGTGCCCTCCAGATTTATTCATATCACAGGAACAATCATGTAACAGGGTTACAGAATGATAATGTGCTTTGCTTGTAAACCGTCTAAAAATGGGAATTGCATAGAGCAAAGTTATATTTGTCATACACAACTGAAGAAAATATGAGGGTCACATTTATTCATGCACAAGTATTCCTTAAAATGTGTTAAAACAAATCCGCAGTAACACACTGTTCTTTGGAAGTCCGGTGAAATCCTACAGAACTATATAATGACCTTTTCCTGGGGTTTTAAAAGAGCTTACACATGCCTCAGAAGCATGCCTCAGAGTCAGATGAAATGGACATTCAGATTGTTGGACAAGCTCATCAACATTGTGTTTAACATAAAAAGTTTTCGTGCCCACTGCGAAAAATTGGTCTGTTATGTTATGGAATTGTTCTAACGGAGAACCTTGTGAAGGAGCCCTTGTAAAGATAGGGAGAATAATGAACTCCAACGTGTTCCAGGACATTTTGGCCAAAACACCTAGTTCCCCTCTGCCATAAAACTCAAACTTAGCCAAAAATGGACATTTCACCCACACGATGATACAAAGCATGTAAGTACAGTAAATCAGCAAAGACATGGTGATCTGCACACAAAATAAATATTTAGCTGGCCACCTTATTCTTTAGATCTTGGTCCAACCAGACATTTGTGGTTTGAACTCAAGAATGCAATTCATAAATGGAAATCAAAGGATCTGAAAAATCTGCCAGGAGAATTGTAAACAGTCCCCCTTACAAGAGGCATTTTGTCCATGCCACAGGAGGATGTACAATATGCCAACTCCAGGGGTATGATTTTCATGTTTTTTTAACTTGTTAAATTATTTTTGACAAGTATCACTACACTCTGAGTAATGCTATTGAGATTACAGTGTTACATTTTTTCCTGTCCTGTCCTTAAATCTTTCTGTAACATGAAGTTACTTGTTCTTGGTTCATTGGGGTTATGAATAAATCTGGCAGGCAATATAGTTCATAAAGTAGAATTTAAATTTAGGGATGTTATGTAAAAATAGGATAATGGATACAATGCATAAAAGATACTGCTGCCTTGGCATCTGTCCAGAGATTAGAAAGCATTTTCAGGCTTCAAGAAATGTCCCAAACTGACTGGCCAAAGAGAACTGAGTTTGAAACACAACTTAAAGGATGGAAGTAGAAATCAAGGGGAAGTTTATTTAAAACTGAGATCTGGAGGCTCTTTCTGTGTAGAGGGTTGTCTTCTTTCAGTAAATATCTGGATGAGATCCTCAGATCATTTAGCCACTTGTGACAAAATCACATTAGATGGGTCATTTGGCCTCCTCTCATTTTATAATTGTTCTTATATGTGTTAGTTTCCTTTTATATGGACAGAACCAAACCCAGGCTTCCTGGTAAATGTAGTGTTTAGTAATATTCTATACTTCAGGTAGGATTTAGATCTGTGGTCTGTATTCTTGATTATTTTTAATTGGAGGGTATACGCTTAACATTTTCACAGCAGTCAGGGTAATAAAAAAATAACATGCTGTGTGAATAGGTTAGTTGTGACAGGTTTAAAACAAAAGAGGTATACAACTTGCCATTAAATATTACTGTTAATTGACATAAATCAGTTTTGTTGATTTTATTTGAATCTCTTCCATATTTTGTGCCGTTGTATTCAGAAGAAGTGTTCGCTGTATTATGGGTTTGAATTGAATATGTGCATATACAGTATGTCTGCGTACAAATATTCCTTTGCTGAGTTTGTCGGTTTGGGGCACTGCCATAGTGTAATTACTGCAATAAGCATGTTCCCAGACGCTGCAGAATCGTCCTACTGCTTGTCTACTTCCATGCTGAATTCATCCACATTAAACCTTGAAGGATGAACTAAGACAAGGTCCCAGATACTACTATGTTTAGTGGCTGCTCTGCTTTCAGCTTGGGCTTGTGTCACATAAAACCTTGTCTTATATTTTGTTAAGACAGGTGTTTTTTTATCTGCAAAACTGGGCAATGCCAATGGGCTGCCATTTGACAGCCAATGACAAAAGAGCACATTGCAATGGCATCACAAGGTACTTTCCCTCTCTTAGGGGGGAATACAATGTTTTACCACCACTTGCATTGATTATGCTCCTTAGCAGCATTTCAGTGAACAGATAGGGACCACCCCACGCTGTGTAGAAGTACAGGAAGAAGAAGGTGTTTCACAAACAGAATTAAATAACAAAAAAACTGTCCTATCTCCTCTACTGCTAGGCATGTAGGCAGATCTTACAGTTACACCCACAACCCCTGTCTGTGGTTACTGTGAAGCACTAAAGTGCAGTTTCACAGAAATTGCATTATTCAATGAGTAATCTTTGTTCGTTTCTTATTCATTATGAAAGCTGTGTGATTTTGGAGTAACAGGATTTTATGGCTGTTACTTTCATATTGCTCTGCCCTGGCCTGGTTAAAAAAATTAAAAAGCTTGCCATGCTCCTGGGAACTCTGGGGAGCTGAGCTCCCTGTGTGGGGACCACTGACTGTGGGCCGTGGGTGAATACTGACACTTGTTGCTGTTTCCCTTTGGTTGGTATGGCTGCAGCTGCAATTGGGAAGGACGCCTGATGCTGAGTGGAAATTGGAAGAATGGACAAAGACGTTTGAGGTTAAATTGAACAGCTTAGACACTGATAGAAACGACATGACAGAGCTGCATACTTCAGAAGCATGGCTATGTGGTTCACACACAGGGCCCTGTGCCCAAGATAATTCATACCAGAGATGAAGAAGCACTAAAGAATCTGCTGTTTTGTTTACTTGATCGCGGCGGAAAGGGCTATCTCGCAGTATTTTAAAGAATTATTCACAAATTTCTGTCTGTTGAGGCAATACATTGGATGCCAGCACAATGCAGATCCCAGACATATTCTGGGTTTTAAAATACAACAGCTAGTGTGCCTTAAGTTGAATGGCGCTAAATGTAACAAAGGCTGCGGTTTAATCGAGGGTGGATTATTCCAGATAGTAGGAGAGCAATGAGATAAAGCACGCACAGCTGCCAGGACACAGCACAGGGTATTTCATTAGTCTCTGGTGAACCAGGTATTCTGCAAACCAGTTGAGTTGATAAGAGAAAAATAACAGACCAACATACACCTCCAGCTTTCTTTGTTTATGTGTGGCAAAGACACCTCATATGCAATGCAAATCTTGCCACACAAATGGATTATCTGCTGTATAGTTCAAAGATATTTCAGTTGTACACTTGCCAAAGTAATGCTCTGAGGTTGCTTAAGAAAAGTGTGCAGGTGAACTTTTTTTTAGCATAACACAGCAATTCATGTTTTGATACCCTTTGTGAAACATGCATCAGTATCATGAAAAGGTATTGACCATGTTACAACAGAATTCAGAGAGCTGCATTGTCGTCCCGCCATACCAACAATAGACATATTTCAGAATTAAATTACAATATTAGAATTTTGTATTGTACTCACTCACATTGCAATGCTAGTAGGTCTAGTGTATACAGTTCAGTCTCACGACCCATTATTCGGAGCATAGCAAATGTTTCAAAACCTGTTTCAGTCCTGTTCAATCCATTCCTGCTACTTGTAGCACCTCATTTATGAAGACATTTCATTACCATGGCCAGAGAGTGTTTCAGAGATGTGTGAGAAGTGAGTGTGGGGAAAAGTGGATGTCTTAAACACCTGCTCTGTAGTCGTCTTCTGTTTAAAGAAAAGGGTGGAAGTTGCTTGCATTATCAGGCCAGCCTCTCCAGTAATCTTCGCTTTCTCTCTCAGTGGTGAGTGCTTTCTTGTTCAGCACAGAAGGGAAGTGGGGCCTGTGGTTTCAGCTCTTCCTGTCTGACATTGGCAGTCGGGAGAGTTTTTTTTTTAGAAGTGATAGGGGACGATCGCAGGCACTGGAGTGGTCAGCATCACCATGAAGCTCTTGTGAGTGAATACCCCCTCCTCTTCCCCACTCTCACCCAACCGCTTGACATACTGTACACACCCCCCCCACCACACCGCTGCCCTGTAAACAAACACAGGCACACGAGACCATCTTGAGTTTAGAAAACAGTGCAGCACAACACGTCCGTTGCACAGTTAGCCAGAGTGTTTCCCCGGCCTCTGTACAAACAGGTCAGCCTCCAGATATGTCCAGATAAGCTTTCGTTGATGTGTTGTGTGTTTCGTTTGTGTAGTCTGTGAGAGTCAACTTATTCCACAAACACCGGAGGTAACCTGATTGTGCTTGAATCCTGGACTTTTTTTCTTTTTTTTTTTAATAAATGAAGAGGTAGACAGGATTGATGTTTTTTTAGAGTGGAAGTGCTGTCACACCAGAACTCCAAAGCACTCAGCTCCTTTGTTGGACTTTTCTTTGGGCACAGTGTGTGCAGTGCAGGGTTGCAATATCAGGCTGATGTCAATTTAGTTTCAGTTTATCTCTTACACCTCTTACACCTGGTAAGGATCAGGTGCCCTTGCAGGATGAAACGTAAGCTAGCTGCGGTGAGCTTACATTATAGGCACTCATATTATATAAGAAACACCATTATCTCTGTATTTCACACACTGGATTTTTCCAGTTATCATCTGATATAAGCTCTGGGGTAGAAAGTCCTCTGTAACGCATGTGTCCTTGTGTCAAAATAAATATTCGCTTGGTTTTAGAAGTAATTGAAACAGTGATAGACGAGACCGACAAGTGTTGAGCTCACCCTAAAACTCAACAAGTGGTCAGGGTCCTCAGGGCTCAGGTGATTCATTATACTGTATCTTTGCCAGCTGCTTAAAACTATCTTAAAACTAATAGCTGTTAGAAATCGTTAAGAAATGTTGAAGTCCAAATGAATACTATCCATTTGAGTTCCAAAAAGCATTGAAGATGTTTCTGATACTGTTTAAGGGGAGACTGTTAGGTTGTGGGAAAAGAAAAATATTTTTTAATTCAATACGATAATTGTTTCTTCTCTGTTTACTGATCTCTTTCTTCTGAAACATTGATTAACATCACCTACATATGGTTGTCAAAACTATGTAGCAGTTGTTTGTCATTTATTTTATTAATAAATGTTAAATTTACATTGAAATAAAGAAATCTCACATCTCGTACTGAGTGATTCACAAAGATGTTTTTTAATTTTTTTCTTTAATTTAATGGAAACAAACTCTGGAAATCACATACTAGTTATTGTTTCTACATTAGTAGAATCTAAACAGTATGATTTTGTTTGCCCTGTCATGTTCTAAATGTTTTGCAAGCAGAAAGGTAGTAAGAAAGGTTATTTTCCCTATTTCTATGAAATTGTGCTCTTGCTCATATCTGTCACATTTAATTATCCACTGTTTCTACTAAAGGTCTGGGTTTGTTCTTCGGATTTCCCCAAGAATTTCACCTATTTTTATGCTTCATTATACTGACACTTTCCTAGAGCAGAATTGGTACCTAGGATTGGCACAGTGGCATGACGTCATCGCTGCCTCTCAGCTGCTGGAAATGATTCTAGCTTTGAGTGCCCATCTGCGTGGAGATTGCATGTTCTCTTCTGTATCACATGGGTTTTTTTACCAGATGCTCTGCTTTTCCCCAGTCTCTTAGAGATGCAGGTTAGGTTTGAGAATCCACTAGAATTGTGTCTTTCCGAAGGGCGCTGGTCCCAGAATGACCAGTACTGGTTATGTGACTAAACCAGAACCCAATGAGAAAGATGGCCATTCTTTCATTTGTAACTGTTTTTAATTAGATGTCTTTGTACCAGTGGTATTAGTGGCACCCAATCGTCTATACACTAAATCATTCTGGGACAGTTTGTTCAAGGGAATTAAGGCCATGTAGAATATTTGATGTACATGCGTCTTTTAGTCATTCTAGGTGTATCTTTTTTTTTTCAACTGTCTGTCTGATGTTCATCTGACGCACTTTCACTTGGATAGTGATGACAGTGCATTTTTAAAATATCAAGGGATTTTGTATTCTTGTTTCTACAGCTGTTTGAAATTTGGTGGGATTCTAAAATTGTTTATATAAAACCTAATTTAAGCCCATTATTGTAACCTGCTTTTTGACCTCGCACACAGAGAAGATTTGGTCTGTTCTTGAATGGCAGGCTTCATGAGAAAGAAGTTTTGAGAAAATTGTAGCACCTGCACGCATTAGATTAGGTGTTCGATTTGATCAAACAGACAGTAAAATCATCATTAACCAGCTGAGATCAATGATATTCCTCTTGGTCATTGTCCTCCATGTATCAGCAGCATTTTTCCTGTTTCCTGTTATTACAGTATGTAAGAAAACCTGTGTTACTCTGAGGGACATTACAAAAATACCTCTGAAATCAGTAAATCATCTTTTTGGCTTTTACACTTCTGAAGTGTGGTCTGCTGGTGCTCTTATTTCCTTTCTGCGCACAGAGCTAAAAGGCAAAGTGATAAGATTAATTCAGGCTCTGCAGAGGAACTGAAAGATCTACACAGACCTCTTAAAAATGCTTCCCCACATGCTGCTTCATCTGCATAAATAACAGAATGTTTCTGTTCCTTTTTGACATGCTTCCAATAAAGGGTGTTTTAAGTTCAAAACTTGAACCATATCCAAGGTGCAGTAGGTTTTGATATGGGGGAGGGTACCATCCAGGTTCTCTTACCGTTTTATCCAGCCCAAAAGAATGAATAAAAAAAGCCACAAGTGGTTTGGTTTATAAGGCACCACCACAGCACAGTGCTTAGAATTGCTGCTGCTGCACAGTGCTGGGGCCCTGGGTTCACTTCCTTGGGCACTGTCTGCGTGGAGTTTGTATGTTCTCCCCGGTTTTGCGTAGCTTCCATCCCACAGTTCAAAGACATACAGTTCTGATAGGTTAACTGGCATCTGTAATACACATATTTTCTGTGTTATTTTTAAATAAGGACAGTGGTGGTCCAGGCTCTGTCCTGCCATGGGCCTATTGTTTGCCAGGATAAGCTTCAGCTCATCATTGTGTAGAGGACGAGAATGCCAAAATGATACCAGGGTAAACCATCCCAGTTATTTGTTGCTAAAAAAAATGGAACAGTTTTTATATCCATTTGCTGAATGAAAGTGTTACAGTAGGTCCAGCCCTTGTGCTAAAGTAGCTGTGCAGGCGCTGTTGTACCCTGCCAATATTCTGTATGAGTTAAGTGCCATTTGTGCCTAACCTGCTTTATAATGATTACAACCTTTCTATTCTCACACTATGTAGGTCAGGGCTTTAAATAGGCTTTTGAAAGCCAAATGAATATTGAGCTGCTTGCTGCACTGCTCTGCTACATGTGAATTGAGAGAAGGTCAAAAAGGAGAGGAACAGAGTATCTGATGTTTGTTTTTTATGGGGGTTCTGAAACAAGGGAGCAACTTGATGGCTTTTTCATTCTTTCATACTTCCTTGGGTTTCAGACCAGTGCTCATAAAAGAGAGAGCATT
This sequence comes from Lepisosteus oculatus, assembly GCF_040954835.1. Lineage (NCBI taxonomy): Eukaryota > Metazoa > Chordata > Actinopteri > Semionotiformes > Lepisosteidae > Lepisosteus > Lepisosteus oculatus. The sequence continues at coordinate 11,895,397 of NC_090711.1, forward strand.
TTCCAAATGAGATTGCTACCTAGCTTATTCTTGAAACATACCATGATACTGCATTCACTAAAATGTTAAACATTATCAAGAAATCACACTCTTTACTTTCTTAAACGTATGAGGTTCATACAATTCAAATTTACCCTAGAACCAGTAGACATATGTTCATGTACCTCATTCTTATGAAATTTGTATTGATTATTTGAAAATATTAGTATAAAAAGTTACTCCCACATACTAGTGAAACAACACGTTCACAAAGATTATTTGTTATGCATAGCTTAATCAGTTTTGGGGTTTTGTATTGTCTACGGCATATGTCTTTCTTGACTTTGAAATGTTATATTTTAGGCATCAATTTCATAACCAGGGTGCAGGAGCCTTATCAAAAAATAATGATTTTGAGTTGCATACAGTACAAATGAAGTGTAGTGAATTTAACTATTTGTAGATCAGTCTTTGCAGAGTGGGAAGTGAAATTTGCTGTCCAGTCACGAGCCACTAACACACCCATTAAGATATTGTCTGCTTTGACTGGGTGTTCCACAAAAATAGGACAAACTCCAGCACCACAATATTTCCTGAAGCCTGCAGCTAGTATTTAAAGAGAAGAAACCATGCTGTGACCGAAAAGTCAAATGACAGTGAAAGGAACTCTTCAGTTCATATAAGCCCACAGGAGATGAGGGCAAGGAAAAGATATATGACATATATACTGTACATATCTGAACACCATTCCAAGTTAAGGTTTAGTCAGAGATTGCTTTGAGTCATGGGATACATAAATATTAATTAGCTATGACCTTTTCATAACTTGAAACTAATTAATATTCCTATGTCAGATACATTTATTTATAGGCCACAAACATCACCCAGCACCTTTTTTATGTCTGGTGTAGTTTTATTGGCTGATTGCATTGTCTGTATTTGGCCTTATTCATAAACACCACACGGTATATTCGCTTGTAAAAACATTATGTATACACAGCATCTGAAACCGAAAAAATGTTTTATTTAATTGTATCATACAATTAAAATATAACTATAATGCATGTTTCCCTGCCATTAGCTGTATCTTAATGCTGACTGTATTTGCATTTTAACAAAACTTTCATTGCATAAAAATAGAATTAGATTACAGTCTTGGTGGCACAGAAAGCTCACTGTTGAAGGCTATGTACTAGTTTATACAATACTGTTTTACATTGAAAAAACAGCATTACATTAAAAGAGTAAATTGAAAGAGTGCATGTCTTTATAATTAGTTTAGATCTGCAGAATGATAAGACGACTTTCAAAATGCAGACTGAAGTTGAAACGTTTGCCTAGTCAAACAAAAGCACTTGCAGCTCATGAATGTTTCACTGATGACATACTGCAGGCTTTCCAGCTTCCCAGCTTAATCTCACAGTGATGGCAACAGTGTCCTGCTAGGAAGCAGTGATAATATAAGTCACCTCTCATGCAACAGAAATTGCAGGAAAAACATTATCCTGTGCATAACTTGCAGTGTGCATGAGCTGGCACATAATGTCCACATTGACATTACCTCTGCATTCTTTAATTAAGAGGTGACTTGCACTTTCAGTGTCTGAGTTTCTAAAAAAAAAGCAGCTCACATTCGATTGTAATCAGCTATCTCCAACTTCTATCTTTTCGAAACTTGTCCTTTATCTGCATATGAACTAAAACCTTGGTTTTATTAAATGAATTAATACATTTTCTATTTAATAATATCCATTCTGCCCCCCAAAAGGTATTGGGACAGCAAGGTCAAAACGTTTGTTATTTTTTGTTTTACATTCACGAAGTCTGTATTTGTGATCATGAGATAAATGGGAATGATAAGTACTGTACACTATAATGTACATTTTGTTTTTTTAGTAATTCCATGCATTTAATCACATTAGAATAAAAACTCTCCTTTGTGTTCAATCGAGTGACTTCAGGTGACCATGGGTACTTTGACACATTCACTTAAAGCCCATTTCGCAGTGTAAAGTTCAGTTTTTAGCTGCATACTGAATCACTTTGAGGGAATAACTGCAAGATGACTTGACACATTGAGCTCACCAAACTCTTTGTATTGTGACTTTGCTGCCCCAGTACTTTTATAGAGTATGGTCCTTTAATTATAGATAGATAGACTGTGTGCCTGTACTGTAGGTACTGTAATTATACATATGCAAAAATTGAAGGTAACACATGAAGGAACGCTCAACAGCCAAAACATTGCAGCCAATGCACACTTGCGCAGCTCCCAACTCGAACGAGTATATAAATATATTGCATTTAAACACATATGTACCCAAACATAATGTACCCTTAACATTTTGGGTTTTCACATGAGCCATTACTGCACTTTCCTCTTGTTTTTCCTTTAGTTTTGTCACGTCTCTTGATGGACACCTCCCATTCGCTGAGAAAACGTTGCGCAAATGCAAGATGCTTACGCACTTGTCATCATTATCATGTCATGTCCTTGAAGCACGTGCTGACTTGTGCCAGGGCTGAGACCCTGCGACCAAGTATAGTTCCAAAATTGCTCTGCAGTGCCAATAGTACCTTGCCTTTACAATAAGCTTGATAATCAAGTGCTAATACTCTATGTTTGCCCCAGAAGCAGTGTTCAGCTGCTAGAAGCCTGGTGATCAACGTCTTTCTCTTGCTGTTCGTACCTGTCACTTTAATTGACCCGGTTTCTACCGTAGCAATTATATTGATAACTCAGCATTCGTAGAAGTTTCTACATATAATATTTGGTTTTTCATGCTTCTGCCATCTCAACACAAGCACTTTGGAGCACCTCTCACCTTTCTGCAAAACCAAACGCCTTTCCAAAGCGGAACCTGTTTTTCCGGAAACACAAAGGTTTTAGGGTTGAAAATCGATTCTAACAACATTCCTGTATAAGGAGTATGCTACTGCCTGAGGAGTATGCTACTGCCTTTCTAGGTGTACTGACTTATAAACAGGGACAGAAGTTCTTGAAAAGGTAAAGCAGAGTAATCTGCATAGGCCGCATTATGTTTCTATATACAGTACAGTAAGTTTCTGACTGTGCTACAATTGTTTCTGGGGATGATGAGGCAGCTTTAAACAAAAAATGCTTGGAAGAAGCACTGCACTTCAGCCTGGGCTGCCCCTGTCGCACAATTCTGCTGCGTGTTTGTTAACTCCAGGCTGACATCTGACAGCCATGTCTGCCCATGTCTTTGCTGGGCCGATCTGTGCTCCCAACATCATAGGTAGAGGAGCCAAAATACTGATGGTAATGATCCTGGTAACTGAATATGTGGGTAGTTCATGATCGTAAAATGTAAAACGCGCACACGCAAACACTGTCACTGAAAGCACATCAAGGCAATGAGCAGTGATTATATTTCAAAGTGATTATCTTTTTGCTATAGTCGCTCACACAGTGTGGGGTAATATAGTGTACACCCACTGAAAGACATGATACGTCTTACAGAATCAAACCAGTGACTTTACAGAAAGTGCAAAGTGGTGACCCATTTGAGTTTATAGGTCAAAGGTTCAACATAGAAGTTCAAGCTTCTGAATAGCTCTGTGGTCAATATACAGTACACCCTTAATTGACTATACATTTGAGCGCCACTACAGCATGTCATTCCAACCTGTAGGGCTGTTTATGGCCCTGTCACCGAATCTCAGATGATTAATCCAGTCATGAACATGTTTCTTCTTGCTCTGAGCGCGTTTGAGATGGTGTTCATGGTGCACAATGTTAGAAGGCCATGTTTGACCAGCATGAAAGGATTTACACTTTAAATCCGACAAACTGTTGCACTGTCAATTTCACTGATATACCATTATTACAAAATAAAATAAAGGTATCTCAGTCTTAGCTGACCAATCTACTTATTCTAAATGAGTAAAAACAAAACCAGAAACCCTCTTAGAAGATACAGTCATGTTTTGAAATGTATCTCTCTCATGCTTGGGCATTACATGTAGCTCAAAAACTCCTCTTAAAACCGTGAGTAAAAGACCATTCACACGGCATTTAATGAGCACTCTTTATTTTGTTGTAGTTGCCTTTTAATGTATTCAGTGTTTGTGCACCTGTCCTTAAAGGCCTGTAAGACTGTGTTATTCAGTCCTGACAATGTGTCTCCTTGTACTTGAGAACGATCAGAAGGACCATAACTCATTTGGTGGCGCCAGCAAAATGACTCCGAGCCAGTGTACACTGAGAAACTGTTTCATTGTATGACGCCTGGGGGAGAAACATCCCATCTAGGATAAACAGAGTTCTCATTCCCTGCCGGAAGCCAAGGAAGAGGAAGTGACTCTGGAAAGGTGACATGCTCAGCGTTCTGTGCATTCCTTTCGGCTGAGGTTTCAGGCCTGACATCAAGTCAAATACAGCAGTGGCCAAACTCCAGGAGAATATAAAACCCTAGAAACCGTCGGGCTCAGGCTTTTCATTTTGAATGCTCGGGGGTTATTATGGTTGGTACTTTTACATGAAAGTGACATGGGGTTTTTCAATGAGAATGAGACGTTTGCATTATGGTTCACAGTGGTCTTTATTCAATCTTGGTGGAACTGCTCATAGTGACCTCTGAGCTACAGTGCTAGGCCGGAAATTGCAGTTGTTGAAACACTTTGCTGTCTTAATGTCATTTTAAGCCATTTCTTCTGGAATGGAGGAAGAAGAAAAGAATAAAAGGCGTGAAAAACTTTGTAAGGAATCTCAAGAAAATGAGTTTTGACTGTTTCACTGTGACCTTTGGAAAGTCCTTAAGAAAGCAACATCCTCCACCCTGTAAACAGGTCTCAGTTTTATTATTCCTCACCAGATCATTTAGTGTCATCCTGGCAGCGGTGAACCCTACAGAAGGAAGTTGTAATAAAAATACGTCTGATCTGTACTGCAGTTTACTTTTAACATGAACATTCATATATGTTTGAATTTTTAACAAATACACATTTTTTTAGGGAAATTAATCTGATTAGCATTAAAAAAATTCAAAAGCTTTGCAGCTTTGGAGCAGGTTTTATCTAGACACAATATAAGAGTCGTGGTTTACAGTACATGCCTACATCCCGCCCACAGTGGGCTTTCTATTTTATATTCTACTGTCGTGTGAGTGGGCAGCACAGTGGTGCCGTGGTTAGCATTGCTGTCTCAGAGAGGCCATAACGGGGCTCTAGTTCAATTCTGGACTTGGGCTACTATCTGCATAGAGTTTGTATGGTCCCTCTCTGTTTGTGTGGGTTTTCTCTGGGTGCTCTGGTTTATGAATGGATGTTTGCCCGTTATGCCTTCCAGCATTTAGGGGCAACAACATCCTGTTGCTGTTTCCATAACATAACTTTTGTTTTTTACAAGACAGGGTTGTTAGCCTTGTACCCAACCTCCAACATGGAGGACCTGGCGCCCGCCATGGGGTACGAACCCACTACCCTGAGATTTTGAGTCTGGTGCTCTACCAACAGAGCTAGTCGGGGGCCCGGGAGTCCCAGGATATGTTGGTAGCTTAAATGCCTTCTGGGAAAACTGGCCCTGGTGTGATTGTGTGTGCGTGTCTGTGTCTGTGAGTGCCCTGCGACCGACTGGAGTCCTGTCAAGGGTGTACCCTGCCTTGCGCCAGATGCTTGTTGGGATAGGCTCTGATTCCCTTGTGACCTTGAATGGGAAGAAGAGGTTGGAAAATGGATGGATGAATAGAATTTGAGTGCTGGTTTGCATAAACTGAGAATAGTCCTGCTGCCTTCTATAACCTTAAGAGGTGACCTGGATAAAGTGGTCAGAGAATGATTGAATGTGTTGTTAGCATGTAAACATCAGTTGTATGGATGCTTTCCAGGTGCTTCCCTTGCACTTATAACACTACTCTTGTGCTAAGTGGCTCATATCTTTACTAATTTTTTCGTGAAAGCAAAGCCTTAAAATAGCCAATGAGACCTGATCAATTTGCCTACCCCCCCAACCCCCCTTTCTACTCCTCTTCCCACAGTTTAGATGAGAGATGAAGAAGAAAGAACCACCCCCACCCCTGTACCCAGCTTCTATTTTTAGAATGATGAGGCAGTAAAAGTTTCCATTTATACCCTCCTGACACTTCCCTCAGTTGAACAACAGGAAGTGCAACCAAATAAAATGGGTGCCTGTGAGTGCCTGCATGACAAGTGATGCTGAAAAACTGCACTCCTCCTCCTTGTGGACAGCAGCAGTCAGTGCACACGGTTTGTTCAAAATACTGTTGAACACAAAGACAGTGGTGGACAAGCTTCATGCACTACCCTCATTTTGATCAAACTATTGCTTTTTCTTCATTTTCATTTTGGAGACATGTTTCTGCAGGAGTGGCTGCCCTAATGGTCTGTACTAGGCTTAAGTGACTGTCCAATAAGTGCAGAAATGGGCACCATAGCCACAGTATGCCTCTGCCCAGATCATACAGAGCAGGCTGACATCTACAGTGAGGGATTCAGCTCCTGCTCATGAGCCAAAATACCAAGAGGATCCCACCTTTCTCAAGGTCTGAGAAATCAATCTAAAAATGCAGAAGGCATCTAAATTCTCCCAAAATGTAGGCAAGGATTTCTTATTTTTAAGAGTGGGGATGGAGTTGTTTTTTAAGATGCCCATGTCTGTACTTCTGTGATTTCCGATTACCAACGTGCTTTTTGTGTTCTAGAAAGGGAAATCTTGATGAAGTGTAGGCGAGTCATTCCCCAGCTGGGGGATGTGTTCACCTATATTTAATCTCTGTGGTCTTTTGTTTATGTACCATATGTATTTTTTTCATAAAAAGCAGGAAAATCACCTTTCTGCCATTAATTAAAGACAGACTTTGATTAATAAAAAGAGCTGTGGTAATTGGGAGAAAAGTAGACTTTTCAGTGAAAGAGGTCTTATATCCTGGAGTGACTGGATGGAAGGCTGACCTGATGGAACGTCCGCTCAGTCAAGGCCAGTTCACAGAGCTGAAACTGACACGTCCATCTGTGAAGGCCCCAGCGAGAAAATATCTGGAGAGCTCAGGGTCCCGCTTGCGAGTGAGGGCTTGTGGCCACTGTAATGTGCTCCTTTCATGTTACTTATTTCCTTCTCTTTTTTTTCTCTCTTCTCTCCCCCCCAGTAAATGAAATCATAAGGAAGGATCTGACTGGAGTGCATGGCAGAGGTCAATCATAGAGGGACGATCTGTCCGGAAATCTTTTCTCGGCGATGTTCCGCTGCACGCCACCTTGGGGACAGCCCTCGTGCCAGAGCTAGCTTCTGCCTTCTCTCCAGCTGCAAACAGCCCTGGCCCGGGACCACCGCTCAGAACAATGCATTGGCAAGGAAAAAAAAATTCGCTTCTGGCTGTGGCCGAGCTGTTCTGCGTGCCTCTTTCCTGCGATTATCACACAACTGCGCTCCACTGAGACATACCCATACCTGCCACGAACTGAGGTCAAGCAGTTTTTCCATACGATATCTATTGCTTTACAATACTGTGACATCTTTGTGCATGTGTGACCCGATGTTTAGCGTGTACTGTATATACAGTATGTGTATATATTTACACAGTGCATACTGTATATACAATGAAAGCATAAGCCCTCATCACAACAAAAGGCTATTGAGGTTTACTATTGAACAGGAAAGGTTATTGGGGCCACGGCACAGAATATGGTGGAAACTGAAACGTCAGAAAGCGAAAAGGAAAAAGAATAAATTTGGTTGACTTCAAATTGAGTAACATACAGTACTGTCGAGGTGGGAAGGCGATACCATTCTTGCTATTTTAAAGTTGTAGTTTTTTTCATTAAGATGTTTGTTGACATAACTGGACATCAAGCTACAGTTGCCCTCTTAGCTAAGTCCATTCAGGGCAACTTGACAATTCATTCTTAATTGGCAACCTAGCATTTTTATTTCTTCCAAGAATTTGCCATGATAAATGGAGTTAATAATGGAAGCTCTCCCATAGCCCACCTCCTCAACCCACACCCATCAATACCAAACTGCCAGTGCAGAAGGCTTTAAGCTCATTGTATAAAAGAGCTGACTATCTGTAGTTTCTCAAGACCAGTGGCTAAAAAAAAACAAAACAAAACTGGCTCTTAAGCCTTCAAATAATTTAACACAAACAGCGTTTTGTCTATGTGTCCTGAATACCAGTTAAAGGAAGATTTGGATATGAAAGTCTAACTGATAATGAGACATGCCTGTATTCTAGTTGAAACACCTATTCTGTTTCCAACAATCATTACAACACCAGCTGAACAAATAGTTGTTACAGCCGCTGGATGGTATGGGTCTTTGGAACACATGAACAAAGATATCACATGAATATGTCCTGAGCTCACTTTGATCATGCTTTAAAGTTCTCTCCGACGATAACAAATGTAAAAACAGAATCATCGGTTTCTTTTAAAAGAAATATTTATCTGGACCTTAGTATTCAGCTTTGAAATTTCTCCAGCTTCGGAAAGTCATTCAATGGCTGTCTGAGAAACAGCGATGACAAACATTGTTAACACCTCCGAACATTCTGCCAGAAAAAAAAACAGAGGACATCGAACACAGTGACATGAAATAAGAAGAAGGTAGAGGAAAACCTTTCTTTGGGTAAACTCTGTTTGAGTGCTTCTAGCAAATGAGAATTTTATCAGCTGTTGTAATTGATGACAAGCACAGCCACAACCAAAAAAAAACTGGATACTTCTGGCAGATTTGTTTATGATAGTGACTTGTACAAACATTCTTGGTAGATAACGCAGTTTATATATCAACCTTCTGCAGTGGACTATCACATGTCAGCAATTGCTTTGTGCTACCATATTAGAAGAGGAAAGATTGGAAATTTGTAACATTTTTTTATTTAACATTTTAAAGACTGAATAATAACTGATACTTCCACCAAACTTCCTTCCAAATAGTAAAATCCTGTCTTTCATTCTTAAACTTGAAGCTTTTTGAGTAACATGTACAGTAAGGTAACAGTCCAGTTTTTTGGTGGGATTTTAATGTTTTCCTTTCTCAGAAAAAGTTTCATAACACATCTGTGTGGGCAAAATAATAATTACTAAACTGGCAGTCCTCAAAAACAGTAGTAAAGCAATTTTAGATTTTATTTTTATAAATATTTACTCTTCTGTTTCAATTTCAGAAGAAATTACACAAATTCATTTCTGTGGAGGTTTCTTACACATTTTAACCAGAAGCCTGCTTTGACTTTCCAAACAAAACTGCAGAATTGTGACCTTACTGGACTGGGTTCCAAAATATTTCAAGTGAACTCATACTTTTAAGAAAGTGCCTTATTTGTAAAATGATTCCTTATTGTTGTGAATGTTTATATAAAACCGAACTCAATATTGTGACTCTGCTGTAGCAAAACAAAATACATGCTTATGCAAATATCTACATGATACATGATTAGCAAAAAAATCCCTTAGGTCAGGTCTTATGCTAAAAACAAACTTTATTCATTCAAGTGCTTGAAATAGAGAAAAATGAGCAAAGTTATTTTAGTCCTGCAACAAATGTTACACTCAGCTATCGTCAGCAATACTCCCTGAAATTCTTTGCTTTTTATCTTACATCTGAGGGACCAGTATGCTGGAAATAATCTAAAATGAAGCATTGTTTATTAATCACGAAGCTTCTTAATGTCTTCAATATGTTTTAACAGCCTGCATTTCTGTCATAAACTACAGATAATGAAAAAGTAAATGTCCTTCTAAGCTGCCTTTTATGTATTTTATTACACAGTTACCATTAATATTGCACATTGTATTATAGTGCTAGAACTGAATGAAAATTTGGAGCAATAATTTATTGATCAGCTAGATGCTGAAATTAATCTACCAGTTGCTTGCACCTTTACTTAGCGTTAATGCTAAATGCAATGCGTTTGAATTGCAGTTTTTAATTGTAGCTGAGGTTTTTATTCCAGTGCCTTCAAATGTTCTTGAGTACAGTAGATAAAGATTAGAATTTTCTTCATGTAGTCATATTTGAAGGTGAATCTAAACTGCCAAAGATTGTAATCTATTTATTTTTTAATGTTCATTATTCCTGACAACTGAAATTTTTTTTTTAAAAGACGCCTACTTTAGTGGCATTTTAAATATTTTATTTATGCCTGAATGTCTAGTATTGGCTGTTGGTTTGCTACATAAGCCTGGACAGAGAGTACTTTTAGAACTGCTTCTGATTTCTGAGGGGGCCTTGATGAAAAGATTTGTCAATCGCAAGTTCAGTCTGCACACCACTTGTCTTTCTCAAAGTTGAATATGAAAGAACCGTTTGCAGTGATAAACGGGATTCCTGTGACAATCTTACAGTTTGTGTTCATTCCTTCCAAACGTTCAGTTTTAGGTGAAATAATAAGCACAGGGCTATGCAGCTGATATATTTGCCTTAGTAGAGTATATATATATTGTAAATATTCATAAAGAAGTTTAAATTTAACATAGTAGACACATTGGAAATATAGTTGTGGGGGCTTTCTGAGCAGCTCAGACAGCAAGGGTGCTTGGATGGGTGCAGGAAGAGCTCAGGGATCATGGGATTAAGCCTTGGCTGAGCATTACTGAAAGTGCTGTGGAGTTAGTTGGGCAGGGCCTTGACAACTCTCAGAAAAGCAGCAGCCTCCTGCGCTTCGCAAGGCATGCAGCTGTCACTGAGGATAGCAGCCCTCCTCCAATTGGTGCCGAACCTCCAGCATTGGGCGGTGTTGCTGGTGATACATGGCACAAAGGTGGACAGGTTGGAGGAGCCCTGTCTTCACTTCCTCATTGTTCCCTGTGTGCGGTGACAAGGTTCGTAGAGTGAAAAACACATTTTTCTCTTTCACATCAGGTGGGTGTGCCAAAAATATTCGGCTATTGTAATGAAAAAAGGCAAATTCATATTTCAGCAGATGCACATGAACGTTCATTTCTAGCTTAATGTATTACATTTATACCGCATTTGTCTGCTAATACCATTTTGCTGACAGTGTTATACTTGGTTTCAGGACACAAATTTGTTTATTTTGTTAGTCCAAAGACATCTTCAGCAATTTGTCCCTCACTTCATGTGGGTGATGGCCTCTCTTGAACTTGAGGAAGCAGTGTTTTTCCTTACATATCTAAATATTTTGCTCTGGTGCTTTCCTGCTATTGTAATGAAGGAGTTTCATAGCCATGGCCTGCCAACTGTATGTCTCGTATTTTCCATGCACTTCAAAAGAGTAAATTCCATTAAAGCCAGAGGTGTCCAGTGATAGTTCAGCAGTAGTAATAACAAAACATTTCTTTACTTTTTGATAAGACTTAATTTTCTGTATGATGAAAACGTTATTGATTAGAGATAAAAATATCAGTAAGAATGTAATTAAATTGTTCAGTTGTTTTCAGAGGATATGTTTAATACCTGTTGTTCATTAACCCTACATTAAAGGTATTCTTCATCTTTCAAAAATCTTAGGAATAGTCTAGTTAATTAGTGGTAGGCCAGTCTTCATGTAAAACAATAACACCTCTTTGTACAATAACTGCCTTTAAAATAAATGTTTAAAAGACACATTCAGCACTTCACCACTCAGTCTAAACAGGTTCAATCTGTAGGTCTGCTGGGCATGTTCCTTACATATCTGAACACTGCTAAAGTATGGTTTAGAAGAAGCCATTTTACACACATTTCTGTAAGTTGAAGGAGATCGAAAACATATTTACCAAAGCATTCAAAGTAGAATTGGCGAAAGTGCCAGAATTTTTTTTCTTTGAATTATTTGATTTAATAGTGGTAGATATTATATTTTTAAGTTGGGAGGGACAGGGGCTGAATGTAATTTTTCTATCATAGGAGTAAAGTCATTTAGGCATGTATTGTTGTTTGTGTTGTTCTTTTGTATTTCCTGTCTTAAATGGCATTTCATATATATACACGTTATATATATGTAAATGACACCTTGAAAGCCAATACTGTGTGATTTCCAAATCCTTAGAGATTAAAAGAAGATGTGGTCTAGAGATTTATTTCTGTTTTTTTGCCATGGAGCCATTCTTTAAATGTACAGGATTTATTTTAATATACTAAGTGAGTCCCACCCTGAATGTAGACATTATCCATAAACTGAATTTTGTTCCTTCTAGTGTAAATAGGTGGCTGCTTAACTTTGTATAAAAAAAGTTCTCAAATACCTGTTTTTTAGAAGTGTGTAAGTAGTTAAAAGCAGAAAAGTGATATTTTTATAAACTGCATCAGTTGTCTGCATTTCTTTCGTAATCTTGGCCTTAATATTTTTTATATATACAGTATATACAGTATGCCAAAGCTAATAGCAATTTCACCAACTGTAATATTAATCAAAAGTGACATGTGGCTTAAATGTAACAGATTACATTTTTGTTTTAAATTTAAAGAATGAGAATTGTTAGCAAGTACCTAGCAAGGTTTATATATTTCCTTTGATGCATTTATTTTGCTATGCAAACTATACAGTTACTGCAGTTTTTTTGTTCTAATGTATTTCTGTTCTTCTGACAATTTGGTGTTGTTGTTGCTGTTTTTTTTAACCTTATGACTATATAATTTAGCAAATAAAAGGAAATTATTAATTTTCATTTGCTGTCTGTTTCTATATACGATATTGTACACTAACACGACAGGGTAACTCTTGAGTATGCACAGAATCTTTATGAAAACTGTACTGCTTGTTGTAATTACTGCAAACGTACAATTAGGAGACAGCATGGATACATCTGACACAGTGTTTGTTGATTCAGATCATTAATGGTTTTCTCATTAATGATTGTTGTTGTATCCTGATTGCTCTGATCTCCTGTATTAACAGGAGGTGTCAGCTTTGCTAGGGGTTAATTAATGATTCCCGTTCTCTATCAGGTCATTTAATCCTACAGAAGCTGGGAAAGCAGGCTTTTAAAATGGCTTTTAGCCCTTTCAATCCCATACCCAAATAACCTATTTATAACCAAAATATTATTATTCGCCTCAGTGGCAAGCAACCTGTTAAACCATGTGCTACGTGCAAAATATGACATCATATATGCAGTTCAGTACAACATTCGTAATGTAGCCACGAAGTTAACATTTTGTTTGTTCCATCAATATTTAGCATTTTGATTCCATCAACATTGCATGGTGGTTGCAGAGTGCCATGACTAATTGTCAGAGACAGTGGACTGAGACAGAGGTGGAGGGATTAATGGCATCACCAGTGACCATCCTTGTGCTTATCGATCCAGAGTTTAAGAACATAAGAAGTGTTACAGATTAGAGGTTTCCATTCAGCCTAACTGATTTGGTAGTTAATTGATCCAAGAACCTCATCCAGCCCTGTTTGTGTAGGGTGTCAGGGTATCAGCTTCAACAACAGCTTGTTCTATATTACCACAACACTTCTGGCGAAGTGGTGTCTCCTGTTCTTGGATTTAAATGCACATTGACATCCTGTTCCTGAAGACTCCACTTCTGTTGCCTGGATCATGCTTCTGAAGAAGACTGCGGAGTTGCCCCTGCCAATGCCTGTGCTTCTAATCCTGGGCAGGATTTCTGACAAGCCTGCATTCAACATCACCCATTCTTCCAGGGGCTAAAACAGTTCCTAATAATAATAATTATCACTTACACAGCGCTTTTCTGGGCACTCCACTCAAAGCCCTTTACAGGTAACGTGTGGGCCCCACCAGATGATGCAATGGCAGCCATAGTGCACTAGTGCACTCACCACACATCGGAGTGATGAAACCAATTACCAGATGGGGATTATTAGGAGGACTTGATTGGTAAGGGCCAATGGGAAATTTGGCCAGGATGCCAGGGTAACACCCCTACTCTTTTCAAGAAACATCCTGGGATTTTTAAAAAACACAGAGAGTCAGGACCTCAGTTTTAGAACAGCGCCTTTTTACAGGATAGTGTCCCCATCACTATATTGGGGCATTAGGACCCACACAGACTGCAGCAACCTATGTTTTTCCTAGGAGGTCTCCCATCCAGGTACTGAGCAGGCTCACACCTGAGCTGAGCTTCACTGGGCTGCCAGTTGTGAGTTGCAGGGTGATATGGCTGCTGGCATAGCGTCTCTCATGTCAAAATGTATGTTTGTTTTTAAAGCTAATCGGTATAAGGATTGTTAGTGAAGAAATAACAATTGAAAACAATAGATGGTACTGTAGATATTATTGCTGTTATCTCAAATTGTAAAGAAAATACATTATTATTATTTAGCTAATACTATTTTTGTTATGTAATCATTGTCAGAACTGCCAAACACTGTTTCACCTTTGCTCCCTTCCTGTTTTATATCTAATACCCTACTGTACATCTGATTCTGTCACAGAATGTGATTTGTTGTACATTGGAGCAGCGATGTGTAAAACTTGCCTTTTTCGAGCATCTTGCCATATCTTTCTGGAAATAGAAACCATATTCGGCCTTTGGAATGCATCAAATATTTCTATGGGAACCACAATTTGTGATTCTCAAATAGTGCTGTGACATGTTCGCGAGGAATTGTGGCATGCAGTCCATCAGAGAAATACTTTCATTCTGTCAGCATGAGCGCCTTTTTTTGTTTAGGAAAACAGGCCTCTGTAGACGTCAGAGGCAGTGACTCAGAGAGCTCTCTAGTGCCCTGCTTCTGGGGGAGCTCTCACAGCTGGAGATGTTCACTTTTTTTTTTAAGAAACCACAAAAACTTTTTTATCATGGCCAGAACCAGAGCCAGCCATTTTTCCTCAAACAAATAACAACAAGGAGGTCGCAGTTCTTCCCGGTTGCTTAGCGATGGCTTGTTTGGATCCTAACTCTAGTGGCTAGCTGAAGACTTTGTGAATGAAGCCTGTGTTCAGGAAGTCTCTTAGTATTACATCACCACTTATGAAAAAAGAGGGTTGCTTGGGTGAACATTTTTTCTCCCTGCATTTACAAATATGCTGTGAGTCATGTGACCTTTCTTCAAGCTTGGATCATAATATCAGCAATATAAGGCATGAACCGACCTCTTACAGCTAACTGCAGAACAAAAACTTCAATGTGGAGCTTAAGTAATGGATTTCAGTTGTATTGTATAAGTGCTTCTGTTTCTTGACATCGCTGATGCACAGCAGAAGCATCTTTTTCAAGCCAAGTTTGCTCTCGTTCTTAAATGTCGTCTTGGAAGCCGTAGGGATTTTGAATTACATCAGCCGAGGAGTCAGGTCAGTGTTGTATCAGCTGGAAGTAACACATTGGCAAAAACAACAACACGCAACATTTCTACAGTCATTGACAGAGGTTTGCCACAACTTCCTCTCTATTATACAAAATACTTCCATGCAATCTTAAATTATCTTCTAAAATGCCTCTATATGCACAATATACTGTATATGAAAACACTGTAGTTCTCAATTTTGCTACCCAATACTCATATTAAATATGAAAAAAAGTGAATTAAATATCAAAAAAAGTATAAATAGCTGACACAACTTGCAAATTGTTATACAACTCATATCCTACCCGACTCCATTTTTAGGAAAAGCTTTAGACATAAAGCTTAAAAATAAACATAGATTTCTATTCATAGTCATATATTTTTTCGGTATTTCTAAGCCCACAATCCCTTGTCAGCCATTGCAGAATGAGGAAATGTCTAAATCTTAACACCCCAGTAGCTTTAGATATTATGTGGCTGTTAGACATCTTAATTGTAATTAGAAATTTTAATTCATATAGCGTTTTCCAATTCACCTTGTAGAGACACAGATCTTCAGTGGTGTAAAACAATTTTAAATAAATCACAAACCAGAACAGATCTCTGGCAACCGCTTCCTAAAAAAAACGACAGATAATACAAATCGTTACTACAGCGCAAATATACTGATCAAATCTTTTGCGGGTGTTTGTTTTATACTGTATGTGGACGACAGCTGCGGAACCTCTGTAATGATAATGGGGAACATGTTTAACGACAAATGGAATATAGTGTACTGTAACATATGTATCATTATAAAAAATAAATGTTAACACTCAATGCATAATTTTACTCTGAAAGACGAATTTAATAGCGAATGCTGATAGCCGTCACCCCTCGCACGTTTTCTAAGGAACCGCTTAATGAATGAAAGCTTACCAACAGCTGTAATTAAGTAAATAGTAATGAATTAAATGACGTCATTAAAAGCTCAGGTCAAGAAGAGTCAAGAAGAATGTCCTCACGTTTACACCTAGAGTTAAGAATCACAGGTTCACAATATTTAATAATTATTAATCAGTGAATATAGTTAAATGAGATCTGAATTGACCGGTGAAGAAGCAGAATAGTTTCAGCTGTGCTTATTCTGGGAGGAAAAATAACACCTGTACTGTATGTTTCACCAGAATAGCTTCAAACGTAGCTATTTTTAAGGCAATTTGATTATTTAAAAAAAAACTTTGCAGTTCGTTTTTGTTTGTTTTATTTACTGTTTAACCTATACACGTATTCGGAGATAGGCTTGGTGATATGATATTGCTGCGTGAGTTTCAGTGGAACAACAGTACAACAGGTAAATCGTAATTTGATTAATGGGTTTTTCATATCGGTTCTTTGTTTAAAAAAAATAAACAGAGGGGGGGAAACATAAGATTCGGTTATGGAGAACGCAATCTTGAAATTAACTTTCCCATGTGTGTAGCTGTTTCTTTTACCTGATTGTGCTCAGTTCAGGATGTTTTTTTTACAGCATATTGATGGTGGTTACGACTGATTTTCTTTATTTTCCAGGTGAAAAGCTCCATGTATTAACAAAATAAATGCTTTGTTTTGTGAGTTCTGTAACTATGCCCATCTGTGCTACCTTGGCCTTGAGAGGTACAACGGGAGGGAACACTGTGGACTGTACTCTGTAAGACACTCTTTAAGCTTTCACGGATCTGTACCAGCTATTTGTGACAATGTTAAGGGAACTCCTCAAGCCTGTGTTCTTTTAATAAAGATTGTGGGACATACTGTATGTGTTGCTAATGGAGTCTCCAGGATTCTATCGCTCCCAATTTACAGGAAGTGATACACTGCTAGGTAAGACGCTTAGATCTCTGCAGTATGAACGAATCCCTGGAAACATCAGTACTAATAATTCCTGATCTCGAAGGATGATAAATTAGAAACACTTTACATCTAAGTATTGCTTGTAAATTTGACAGCCACTGACAAAGACTTGGGCAGGAGCTGTCTGTGGCTGCAGAGACTAATTCTCACAAACCAGATCCCCAGTTGAGGGTTTGAAAAACTGCATTCCTGCTGCATTAAGGGGCTCTGTGCTTATTCCTTATCAGATGTGCCTCTTTCTTAGACTACTGCCTGCTCTGTGGTAGTCCCTGCCTCTCCTTACAGCACTGAAAATGCAGAGCCATAAGACACTGACCAATAGTGGTGACTTGTTGGTGTGGAATAAGGTCTTGCTTGTTTGGAAGTAGACATGCTGTCTGAAACGCAACACTAGTTTCTCAGAGACATTAGTCAGTTTCCTGGGGTTTAGATGGGCTGTTCCTGGGGACTGGAGAACGAGACTGAACTGCAGTGTAAAGAAGCAAGCCAGTCACCGGACAGCCGTCTCTGTTTGTGTGGCTTTTGGTCAGCGGTAGTTGCAGTACAACCCCATACCTCCCTGTGGCTGAACGAGTGCTTCTGTCAAACTAGTCTCACTCGCAGTGGGATTTGTTTTCCCTTATAAGTGCCAACGCTGGCTTGCATTAATTGTTTTTGTTTTCTCCTGCTGAAGGGAAGTAGTTCTTGTTTTGTTTTAGACATGAGGTTTATTCAGTAATGATTTCAAAATGCGTACCCATAAGAGAATGTCTTTCAATTATGCATGCATGTGATTCTTTTTAATAGCTACTGGTACAGTATATCAAAATACGTCCAGTGACCTATTACTGACTATAAAAATTATTCTATTAAATGACATTCTCTTGCAGAATGGATACAGATTTCAGTTCGACAATGCACTTTTTCTTTTCTACTATATGTGCAAAAGTAAAGTACCTGAATCATTATTCTGCCTCTTAAGTGTAACATGGGTTTTCTTTGCTCTACAGCATCTACAATGTATAGATGACTATTCAATAACTTCAATTTAAAATTGAAGAGAGTGCCCCTTTTATTTTCCAGACAACTTTAAGTTGTACTGGCCGCTTCTTTCAAGGGTGTCAGCAGAAGGCTGTTAATATTACTCAGCTGTGCTCATACGGTGAGGTTTTTCTGACCGAGTGCGACTGCAAGGCAGTCTTATTTCAGCTCTTTCGACTGAGCCCTTTTGAGATGTCCAAATAAAAAGCTGTAAAAAAGGCCCCACAGTCAAAATGTTTCTGACTTTGTTCTATACTTCAGTATTCTATATGTTTGTGTTTTACAGAGAGATTGAGTGCGTATGAAAGGTATTATATTACCATATGCAGTTTATCTGCTCTCTGTCAGTTGCTCATCGGTGACACAGGGCATCAGGAAATGTTAAGTCACTTTAACTGCAATTAAACCCCGTGAGCATATTTGTCTGTAACAGCTGCAAGAATACTGAAATAAATTTTAAATTCACATTTCAAAAATCCTTTTTTTTAGGCTAAACTAATACACCTCTTAAACACAGTGAGTGTACAGAAAGGGATGGGACTTTATCCTAGGTTAGGAACTACATTAGAAAGCCTTAACTGCTCCTTGCAAAGATGAATGATTATACAGTAAGTGCAATTTAGCAGAAGATTAAAAGAGTGTTGTGGTGAGTCGGAACCTAACCTGACACTTATTTATTCCTGTGCATAAAAAGTACAATACTTATGTCATATAGAATCAGTTCTGATTCTACTCCTACCCCTCATGTTTTATACAGCAGTGCTGTGTAATTGAACACCACAGGCTCTGAAAAGACTACTTTGGTACAGTATGTTACATTCATACATGCAATTTTTTTTCCCCCACTTATATAGCACTTTTCGGGACACTCCACTTGAAGTGCTTTATGGGTAATGGGGTCTCCCCTCCATCACCACCAGTGTGCAGCCCCCACCTGGATGATACAAAAGCAGTTAAAGTGCACCAGGACACTTGCCACACACCAGCTATCAGGGGGGAGGAGAATGGAGTGATTAAGCCAATTGATAGATGAGGATTATGAGGATGCCATGATTGGTAAGGAGAATTTGGCCAGGACATTGGAGTTAACACCCCTAGTGTTTTCCAGAGATCTGGGATTTTCAATGACCATGGAGAGTCATGGTCATGACCACGGCACCTTTTTATACAGTTAAAAAAATAATCCCGTCTTAATCACTGGGACAATTTCGCCCTGTGGAGATAAGGAGGGTGTACAGACGTCTGCTCATAACTGTTCAAGAGTGGGTGTACTGATCTTAGCTTTTTTTTTTCTTGCGAAGTTCAGTGTTCTTTGCAGAGGGGAGCAGTAGTTACTGAGTAATGCACTGTTGTGGCCTGCCATCTACAGGCTAGTAGATGCAAACAATTCTCTCAAGAAATCTACAGATTGGTGCCGACTCGTTCCCTTGCCTCTCAGATCTCTTCATTCAGAGTTATACATAAACTTACGAAGGGGGTATGTTTGGTTTTCAGCTTTGTGCCTGCCTGCCTGACAGTTGAGGAGGTAAAGGGACAATGTGATATCAACGTACTGGATAGGTATGACCTGTGTGTGTGAGATACAGCATGGTGTTGATTCTGGGATAGGCTACAGGTACCCATTCCTGGTAAGAGTTACAGTAACCTTTCCCATACTGACTTCTGATGGGTGGGGGTGGGGGGGGGGTATAATTCTACTGTTCTGGATTATTTTTCAATTTTCTAAACTGTGTGTATGCACTTGATAAGAATTTTCATTTCTGCTAAGCAATATCCTCTTTTAATGAGATGTGTTGATTAATCTTCAAGAATGGTATCTCAAATAATTAAATGTTTGTTTTTTGGGATAATGTTCTGGAGGATTCTGATCTCTTTGTACCTGGTTTTTATTTGTATAAGTTTTCAACCTTTTTTTTTTTTTAGGGTCCATCTGCAGAATACAATGCTTTAAAAATACAAAATATGGGCTGGTTACTTTCATACATCCACCATAGATCCTGATTGATTAAGACAATTACCTTGTTTTTCCTTCTATATTCGGCTCATAACCTCTCAGAATGTCTGTTTTAGATCCAGAGATGGAGCCATTAAACAGTAGCTTTCCGTTGCACTGATTTGGAGAGAGAACTGCTTTTTTTGTGCCTTGTCCAACATGGACAGGATAGGGTGTTACTCTTTCCTGCAGAATACTGGACTCTGACAGAAAAAAAGGCCTCTGACTGCATACTCCAGATAACGCACTCCCCTGTCTCCAGAAGACTTACTCATACTCTGTTCGGTCCAGCTTGTACATAGCTGTTGAATTAATAAATAATCATGTTTGTCTTGGCTTCTTTTAAATGGGAGTTCTTGTTTTCTGCAGTCTCTAACCTTTACGAACATCACATGCCATTTAGCTCCACAATGGTCATCATATCTAGCTTTACTCCAGTCAGTTACACACAGCAGGCTAGTGTGCAGGAGAATTTACGGTATATTTAGTTTTGGGCATGTAATGAAAACCAGTATCTGCCAAGCCAATTTTGACCCTACTCATATTTAACTTCTTGCTCACTTGAAAGATGGGAATATTTCCTGTCCCTTTTTTGAAAATATTGGTTTTCAAATTTACTTCTCCCTGATGTGGTAGAATTTGGAAAAGATCATCAATTGCACATGATGAGCAGTCAGATCACTGTGAATAGTAGAGATCAAGAGTGATCTCTTCTAGCCTGGAGAGGGCTAGCTTGATCTTGGAGTGGGGTGGGGTGGGGTGGGGGACACAATATTGAAGAATATTTTTCCTATTTGGTTTTGTATTTAGTTAAATTGGTCCTCAGTTCCAGGACATGTACGAATACAGTGCTTTTAAATCTTTTACACAGTCTTTATTGACATTATGGAGGACTCTGTGTGGATCTGTGACAAAAAATCCCATATAAATGTATTTACTGTATATGCAACATAAATCAGGCATATGACAGTTGCTTGTAGTCTACTGCTTTCTCAGACAAGTAAAATTGTACCCTTACAGGAAGAAAGCAGATCATAAAACAAGTCACCCCCTTATTATTTTATTCTAAATTGTAATTCTCCAATTTTTGGGAAGAATTGCCTTTTTTTTTTTTTCAGATGTGCCTTACAACTACAACTCCTGGAATTGCACAGAGAGAACAAATGACTTAGAGGTTACAAATGAGAGGAGGTCATTCAGTCAAGCATCTCATCCTGCTGTTTCATGAAAGAAGACAGTATATCGGCTTCAGAAACATTACTTGTTGCTTGTTCTGTATGCCCACCAGCCTTTGAAGTGGCTCCTGTTCTTGGACTTAAATGTATTTCCATGCTGTGTCCACTAGTGCCTGAAGTTGTCTGATGTGCCCATAATTCATTTAACATGCTCTACAGTGCCTTAGAGTGGAGTGAGCAGCAGATCTCCCATTGCCATCACAGTGAGCTTGCAGGCCACACTGTGTTGGCGCTTTCCTGACAGCCAAGAATTCTGTTGACCAGTGTTCTCTGGTCAATAGGTCTATGAAGGCTTGCATTGTCAGAAGCAAGCTGCCCAGACATATTGAAGCAAACTTTGTGGGATCCTTTAGGAAACATTTGGATGAGATTAATAAGCTCAAAGGAACATATACCATATACAGTCCAGTCTATGTGTAAGTTTTGTAAGTGTTCTGGCTGTTCTTGATCTAAAACATGCATTGAATTAAATTGTGTGACTGAGACTACATCTGTATTTTTAAACAATTAATTACCCAAGGTCTTGTCAAAATAAATATTATGTATTTGACAGACAAGATACATTTTGGAATCGGTAACGGTTACCATACATTACCATTTTTAAAACCCTTAGAGCCAGATATGGTATACAGTGTGAAGGTAAGGTTTTTAAGACTTTTATAAATATTTTTGCCTTTGCGTTATTTCTTTAGTCTTTAGAATTTCTGAATCAGTAGGGATCTTTTCTGATTCCAGTCCATGGTGGTGTCCGTTTGTCCCTCTAGCATCTCCTTGAATATTCATAGCTCCAACATCCAATACATTTCGTAGTTGACAATGATCAGGTCCTTTTTAAGAACACTGTTCATGTTTGGAGTTGATATTATAGACAGGAATCCATGGGAAAACTTATAGTACATGTGCTAGAAATTCACACTTGCACAACTGAGATGTATTTTAATAGTAAGACAAAATGATACTGCCAGTTTGAGTTACGGGGATTTAGCTTTTAGACAATCTCAGGCACTTGGAAAATGTCATTGTTCCATGGTGCATGATTTTCACAGTACAGTAAGAATAGTGTAAATTGGTACATTGAACTTGTTGAAACGTGACTTTACTGAGATCTTGTGTCTCTGTGTGGGAAAGAGAGAAATACATACAAATCTCAGTATGTCTGTACCGTGTCCAGCTTCTGGACATGCTGACAGTGTAAAAGCAGCAGGACAGGCCAGGCCTGATGACCATCTGACTGGTAGGATGCAGAAGGAAACGGGCCAAAAATAGCTTCTTGTACTACCTACGAGGTACAAAGAGTTTAAATGGCTGATAAGCTGAACTCCACACATTCACAATATTGTGAAGAAATATATAGTTTCCTCTGGTGAGCAAGGGAAAAATCACCATAAAAGACCAATATTGGAAAATATCTTATGTGGTTGCTAGGAAACCACATTTTCTCTCCAGGCACATGTTTGCTTAAAAATACCCATCAGATGTAACTCATCGGGGGAACCACATCGATGCAGTGGGGGACAGAATTAAGTCCAACAAAGTGTGGATATTTGCAAGTATGAGTCTGATGCTTCATGTTACAAGGGAAAAGTACTGAGATGTTCCTGTAATTCCTATGGGGAATTTTAAAAAAACCAACAATGTGCAATCACTGAAGTGCAATGTAGCATGTTAAAAGTCTAGTAAGGTACTGTATGTCTATTTAAACAAAAATTTGTTGTGTGTATTCTGCTACTCACAGTAACCACTATAAATTGTTATACATTGCTTTAAAGTCTTTAGTAACATTCTTATTTTAGCCTAAATTTAATGCACAGAGACTGCATTGAAATGCTGTGTAATATCTCAAGCTTCACACTGCAGGTATGCAAGTATTTTCACTTAATAATAGGTAAGTCAGTCATGCAGTGTGAACTTCTGTTTCACAGGGTCCTGGTTGTTACAACACATTTTTAAATATCCTAAAAGTAACGAGAAAAAGGAGAAAAAAAGGGTTGGGTAAACTACAGAAGAGTCAACAGATCTGGATAGCTGGTTGACTTCTGGAAACTATAGTGGAGAAGCTGCATGTACAGTACATCTTGTAAGTGTTATCCTTTCTCTTTAAACCGTTCCAGTACTGTTTAGGAAAAACATGTTTTATTATTAAATCGCCACACCTTTGTGCTCTTGTCATGAATTATATACAGTATCTAGGAGCTGCAAGGTTTTTAAAAAACAAATTTGATTACGTGTTGAATGATCCAATTTACAAAATCTCCTTTTACTTTGGTATTTGTTGGCTATGGTCATAAGTGATCAGTTTTCAGTAGAGGTATTTAAGAAGTCAAAAGGTCAAGTAAGATGACTTGAGTTTTTAAAATTGGACAAGGTATCTTAAGAGTTATTTGCATGTGTACAATGTACTTCTTCATGTTAACTAAGTCTGCCACCAGAGGGTGCATTTGAGCAAACTACAGTAAACTCTTGAAGTTCAGATGATCTTTAGGAAATTCGAAAGCGCAACTAAATGTAAATCCACACTGAAATGTTCAATATTTTCTTTCTACATTTCAGCTGTTTCATCTGTCTTCTAATCTGAAGGAGGCTTAACAGCCAAATATTTTTTTTTCTATTTTCCCCCAAAGTTAAATACACCTTTACTTGCTTCTTTGTAGCCAGTGTTCACTGACGTAGTTTCCCACATGAACATATTTACAGTACAGAAAGAGCCTTTCAACGTCCTAGACATGGTCATCTTACAGTGGGTGTCGACACCCCCTAGTTTATAGTGTTCATGATGGTCACTTTTCCTGCAGCAGATGGTCATGGCAAACAATATCTTGTTACATCTCAGACACTGATCAAAGCTGGGCCTTGGAGACTAAGAAAAGTCAGGTTGTTAGATGTGAATAGGTTACTCTCAGTAATAATTCCAAAGCACGACATGCTGTTGTGTAGATGCTAGCCCTTAGATGAGATGCTAAACCAAGGTCTGACTAAGGCTTTAAAGATCCCAAGGAACTGTTTGTACAAAACTCCATTTACAGCGAGGTTTAATAAGATACCTCATAGAGTGCATTCTTTCTTTTTTTTATTTACTTCATGTTCAGTTTTTGTCATATCTTTGAAACACTTTTTCTGGCCTCCTCTGGTACAGTTGACATGAGTAAGTGGAGATAATAGAAACGTTTCTAGAAGCCTGAAATATGACATCATAATGGCTTGACCAAACCAGCTGATGGTCATTGACTTTGAATTTACTTTAAGTTTAAGTGATAGTCCGAACCTTTGAACTGTTTATGAAACATTTTTTTTCTTGATTAGCCATAATTGCCATTTTGTTTGTAATGGAGCCCATTTTTATGCAATGTTTGGTTGTAAGAATTTTCTCGATTACACAAAATATGCAATGCAGAGTGATGGAGTAACCCATCACAGTCAACTAATTGCCCTTCATATTAACCTGTCCTCACTTGAAACTTTGTCATCTAGAGCTAATTTACAGACAACATCGGCTACAATATCATTTCCCCTGAGACTGTCAGTTAAATATAGTTCCAGTTCGGTGGAATATAGGTCCCACAGCCCTGATCCAGACAGTGATACTGTCTAGAAGTGAACCTGGAGCCTTTAGGCTATAGAACCTGACTGAATCTCTAGGAAACCTTTTCTGAGGACCGAAGTGCTGACAGATCTCGTCCCAGAGTTGTGACTCTTAAATATTAAAGTCTTTCAATTTACAGTAACCCGGCTGACCTCCCTGCAAACTGCATTGTTTGATTTGATCCGTTTTGATTTCTAAGAAATATTCATGATTGTGTGCTATGCTCATAGGACATAAGAAACCTTTCCATTTCCAGTGGCTAGTGTTATTTCATTTTACTTTACAATGTGTGTATATATATATATTAATTGACCATATACTGATCTCTAGGAACACTTTTACACAAATATTAGTTTTCTTTGCAATGTCATAGATGAATCTTCATGGAAACCCTTTTGTGATTCTCCTCAGGGTTGACTTAACTGAATTTATGACCCACGTTCAAATTTATTCACATTTGTCTGTCCCTCTTTTAAAAATCAAATCACTTTTTGTTGCCTCTGGCTTCAGTTGGAATGAGCTATGGATCTGCACAGCAGAGCGCCTCCTTTGCACCTGCAGGGCAAAATTATTTCAGAGAACTACAACTAATTTACCGAAGACCCATGCTCTTAATATTAATAATTGCATTTGCTGTTTCTGTAATAAAGCTTTCGGCTGAACAAGAAATGGCTGTTGTAAAATAAAAGTGCTGTCTGGTACCCTTGAAAGCATCCTTCAGCAGTGAATACAAAGTCTTTTTATGTGCTTCTGAACACTACAATAAATGGAAAAAGTAAAAGAAACAGAAAAAACTCCATCCAGTCCAACCTTTTCACTGATAACTCTAATATTCTTTTGTAGTTTGTAAATCCTAGTTTTTTATTGTATCCAAGATGTGTTCAAAGCCTGGTTATTAAAGTTAAGTCTCCAAATATCTGCAATTAGGAAATATGCAAATATTAGTTTTAATGGATATCATTAATTTCTTTCGTTACTTGTCATCTTTTTTTGTCTTTTAATACAGTGCTTGATGTATTAAAGTGAGCACTCTCAAAGTGTAGTTGTACACTTTTCCTACGGTATGTAGAAACTCTACATTAATATTGTATCATTGAACATTTGTAGCTAGTTGGTAGTTATTTTATGGTTTGTGACTTGGAAATATACAATATTAACCAGTAGTACTCAAAATGTACTACCCCTGTGGCAAGACTGCTTATTTTAAAGTCAAAGTTCGGTAAAATAAAAATAATGGGAGAGAAAAAAAACTCGGATCAGGGCAGGAGCTCAAACAAACCAAGAATGTAGTTTATTTTTATATGAGGTTTAATGGGCAGTTCTATTCCTCAGGGAGGTGTGTACTGCAGATTGCAAGGAGATGTCTATGTGTGTATAGATCAGATTGCAAATAGGTCTATTCATCAGGACAAGTGTATGTTCAGACTGCGTGTCTTGATAAACAAAACAAAAAAACAATTCAAGAGGCCTCTTTGAATCATTTACCCAAGTTACTTTAGTTTTTACTTTTATCTTGGCTCCTATGAAATTTTCTTGGGATATGTTGCCATACATATGACCTTATCTTCAGGTGCTGGAACCGGAGGTGTCCCCGTTAACAGTGAATTGTTTAACAATCAAGGAGACTAAGCTTGCTGAATCTGGAAGTACTGAGAGGCATAATCGTACATAAAAGCAAAGAAAGCCTTGAGCTTAATTACATACAATGCTGACTGGAGTTAAACAGCACTTAAAAAATCACAAACTAATGATGTAAACCCTTCCATATGGGATTGTGTTTTTCTAATAATTGATATCCAGGCACCAGTTATCCAGTTATGAGCTATGATGGCAGTAATTATTAATATCATTTTTTGACGAGTATTCTATTAATTTAAATTTTGTGTTCAATGGTGTTCTCAATGAGCATGGTTCAGGCTAAGGGTCAGGAATACCCAATACTTTTTGGTTTTATTTGTTAATATGCCTGTGCACTCAATGCCAAATGCTAGAGAGTCAAAGTACTGTATAATCACTTTCTTTCAAGCTGTTGCTTTTAGGTCCGGTTAGACAACAGTCCCTTTTAGGGCCAGATGTTTCAGAACAGAAGCCAAGATAACCTTGACATACCGTATCACTTTTCCTAAATTTCATTTCTGTCCTAAAAGACAGCCATGTCATCACAAGTAGTCTGTTTTGTGGGAATCCTAACCCTTACCCTAGCTGAGGATTTTGGGTGCGATCTTTTCTTTCAAGCTTTTGCTTTTTGTGCAGTTTAGACATTCCAGCAGGTTGTATTATGCACAGTCCTTCACAGGGCGAAGGAGATTGATATGTGTCACTTGTGGTGTATTAGATGTTAGTGAAATGATTGCTTCATTTAATCAGTTTCTCTACTGTACATGTTTAAATCCGGTTAATATGTAATATGAATACTTTGAACACTGCATTATCTATTGCAGCAGCATTGACAGCAAAATGTAGTTTAAAATGTTTCCAAAATAACCCCAAGTGAACAAGTTAAGGAATTTGATGCACATGTGTCACGAAGAAAGTACCTTACCACAACCAGCTAAATAAATACAGTATATCTATATCCATAATTTAATATTGTTCATGACACTCAGAAACTTATGGGCAATGGATGCTTTAAAAACTATGAAGCTTCATATTTTGGAAATATCATAATTGTTACACAAGAGAGTGAAACCTGACATTTGTTATTTATGATTTTTAATCAATATGATTTCTCCATTGTCCTAATCAGGAGACAAAGGTTTATTTGTGGCTGCTGCTGTTCGTAGTACCCTTTACAATGACTGGATAGTTAACGCTTCCAAATGACTTTGTCAATCTGTCCGGGGTGGGGCCATCTCGCTGATATCTGATGGTCCTCAGCACCGCTTTGGGCTTAAGTGATTGTGCATGTAAAGTGAATATTTAATATACTGTGATAAATAAAATAAAAACGTCAGTGTAAAGGTTTCTCACACCGGAAGAAGGCTCCACAGCATGGTATAAACCTTTACTTGTTCCTTTGCAGCCTATGCATGCTGACGCAGCTCCCTACTTCTACTACTGTACACAACCTGGAAAATTTAACATTATTTCAGGGATACAGGATACCTTACATCCCAAAATAAATGCTAAACTCACTCTGGATCTGACATTTCTTTACTTAAATCTGATCCCTAATAAAATCCTTGCAAGACTTCATTTGTGTTAGGAGAGAAAAATAACTTATTCTATGCGATCTAAACTTTCTGCTGTTCATCTTGCTGCTGCTGCTGATACTACTACTTCCCAGAAGTGCAGAAGCTTAGTTATAGGTGCTACCTACAGTATGGGTGCCTGACTACTAATATACCCTGAAAGTTAATCCCGTGGAATGTCTAAATTACAAACAAGACCACTCAAACTTTTTCCCCTACAGTGCCATTCCAGTCACACAGGGCACTACTCGGGTAATCAAGCCAGCTGCATCCAGTTTTCACTTCCTCACCAGGTAAATGGGTTTTTACTGATGGATAAAACCCCATAGATAGAAGCCTTAAATAAAGCGGGGATTCTGAGAAGGCTCAGCAGCACAGCTGCAAGAGATATACAGTATATCTGATACATCTTTAATTTCATTTAATTGATTCTTGTTCTACAGGGGATTCCTTTCCTATTAAGTTACTGTTTCTCAGTTGTTTGTTGAGGGAAGAACATAATCTACCTAACATTTTTGGATGATGATCTCAATTCAAAACATTCCTAAATTACCCCAGTGCTCTGGGTCACATTTCAGTTAAAATCATCAGGCTTTTTCACTTTTTTTAAAACATTGTTACTTCCCGTTTCAGAGATATGCATCACTTCTCTCCCCACATCAGCAGAACAGATGAAAAGAATGTAGGATGAACTGAAAATCTATATTTGTGGCTGAGCAGTTCATGACTGTAAAATGAAGGTACACTTCCACCGAGGTTAAAATCTGCGTCTACATTTGAAATGCTAGCTACCCGTTGCAGTGCTCAACATGAAGATTCAGCCAACGAAACTCCCACAAAATGTTCCAGACGCCCACCACTCTTTTCCTCTTCAATGAGAAAACGTTCTTTGGATTACATAATGCCGGATATTCTCGCCATTTGAATTCTAATGTTTGGCAGTACAAGCAAATGACCCTTTATTTTTTCCAAGTTGAACTCTCCTATAATACAGAGCTACATACTGTAGCTTATGCCAAGACATCCGAAATTTTCTTCTGAATTTTTAATACAGTATACTTGTACAGTTATTTAGAAGCGGAAGGAAACTGCCTTGGGGACTTTTATTTTTGCAAAATCAGCAAATGTATTTGTGCAATTATTTTATTTGCACTACCTCTAAAATGCATGGTTTCCGTAAAGTACAGCAAATACTGTTGAGGTTCCTGTGGTACGATATGGTTCTTTGGGTCTTGGTAGTGTATGCATTCAGGACATCTGTCTTTAAACAAAGTATTCATTTTATTTACTGTGATCATAACATTATCCCCTGATAAGTCAGTGTTCTATGTTCTAAAAGTCATTATTCAATAGTTATAAAATTATTAGTTAGTCCCATCAATAGTTAGAAAAAGCACTTTATAAAAATTTGGACCAGTTTAGTTTTTTGGTGATATAACTGTGCAAAGGTGGAAGACAAGTCCTTTCCCTTTGTCTGTCAAGCTGCCCCTTGGTTGCTAATTGATCCCAGTGCTCCTGGCTCACAGGAAAATCTTTTTTTTTCCCCACTCTTTCTAAAATTCCTTTGAAAAGTTACAATGCCCCCCAAAAAATGTGAAACTCAAGTTGGTCCATATTTTTTGTTTTAGACCTGAAACTTGTTCAATTAATTTATTTCAACTTTACAGAAATACTATAGCTTTACAGAAATTGGGAATCGCAGTTCCAGACCTTTAATGAGTCTATATTACAAGATTTAAAAACAGTTACACATACAGTATCCTCTCGAGTCTCTAACCACCATTTTACTTCAGATCATGCAGCAGATAATGTAGATGCTTCCTAATTGAAGTCATACGTTAGTGGGAAAGCACTTTACATGGTGTCAGCCAAAACTTTGAACCAAGTGATGACAACATGCTTAAATAATTCCTTTTATATGAACTGTTACGGTTGCCTTTAAGCTTTTTATTTCTCTTTTTGTGAAAAGCAGGAAGATCAAAGTAATAACCGAGGCATTGAATAAACTGTTGAAAGGTTGACATGGAATGTTTTAAAACATTGCAGGGCAAATGATTATAGGAATTTAAACAGATTTTTGCCAGATATATAGCCAAAGTAACTCATTTTGTCTTGGGGGAAAATGTGGACAAAAATGGGGAGAAGGTGGAATGAAAAAGAAAGTGTCCAGTATTTCATGGAAAATCACTGTCTGTGGAACACAGAGACTGTGATTTGCAGTATGGTAATTTACTGGTTGAAATCTGTTGACATTTATGCTAAGTGTCTGAAAAAACATGGAAGCTGCAGAAAAGGGGGATGAGAATCAGAAGGTTGTGACAACAGTGCTGTGGTACAGAAAACCACTACAAGTATCTCGCAGAAGTAATGGAGAATTGTGGCAAAGCTGCACATGCAGTACTAGTGAAAATGCATTATGAAAGAATTTTTGACGTGGCTCTGGGAGGGTGGAGAGGAATGGCCAGTTTGCTCAAACCGGCGCTGAAATGTTGCCGAAATATTCGGTTAACACGCGTGGTCTGCCAAAGCCACAGGGGGGGAACAAGAACAGTGTCGTATTGCACCGCTGTGCTTTGGTGGTCCTCTGCTGTGGTCTCAAGGCCTCTAGATCCATCTGGCCTTCATTGTACCCCAGCCTCTAATCAGCTGGGAAAATAAATGATGGGTGAAATCGGGGCTCCACAAGTCTAAAACAGCAATTCAGCAAGTTTTCTATAGTAATTTAAATTTAAAAAAAGGCCAAAGCAGGAGATTACTTTAGTTCTTATATTTGACTTCTCCACAGCAATTTAATGGGTGCTGGTGTATTTGACTGAAACAATGAAGTACCTTGCTCGAGGGTATAACAAAAGTGAGAAAAATTCAGTATTCAGTATTCAGTCAGACATGGATCCAAAGTCACATACTGTACAGTGTGCTCAAGAATCATTGGCACAACACGGATAATATTTGTAAAATAAACACAGATAATAGGTTACCTGTCCATTATATATTACCGAAAACCACAGGCTTTTATTCTAAAGGAATAAAAACAAAACACTCATTCTTAAATGAGTAAAACTATTTTTTTCCTCAGAAACGTAGATGTCAAGATTATTGGATCCCATATGATTTTTCTAAGAAAATCAAATCTGCAATGAAATTATTTTAAAACATCTCAGTCCTGAGGAATGTTTTTGGACTTCCTGTTTCCCAAGGGTATAAAAAGAGGTAGCATGGGGAAAAGCAGAGAACTCGCAGACAGAGACAAAAACGGTTGTTAATCATCCCAAATCAGGTAATAGATACAAAAAAAAACCTTAATAAATAAACTTAGCACAATGAGGGCAATAATCAAGAAGTTCAAAACCACTAAACAGTGGCTAACTTACCAGGAGAAGGATGCAAGTGTGTCTTGTCCTCAGGCACAGTGTAGAGATTGTGAGGGAGGCAAAAACTAATCAAAGGGTCACAGCTGGAGAACTGCAGTGTCTGGCTGCAACTTGGGGTCAACAAGTCTCCAAGTCAACCTTTAGAAAGCACATCAACAGGCTGCGTGGAAGGGTTGATAGAAGAAAGCTGACAAACAGATTGAAGCAGCTGGAGTTTTCCAGATGTCAATGAAATTTGATTGGACCTGGGTGCGACGGTCAGTTATTGCAACAGGGTGCTCTTAGCCATGCACACCATCTGTACATTTGGCTTCAGGAAGGGATGAGTACAAATAAAATAATCTCATCCTTTCTGTGGAATAGGGACGTGGATCATTGATGTTGTGGGACTGCTGCCCCAGGCCCTCGTTAAGATTAATGACATCATGAACTCTATTAAATGTCAGGTCAGGATATTCAGGCAAAAACAAGTTGCTTCTGCCAGAAAGCTGCAACTTGGTCACAGGTGAACCTTCCAGCTTGACAATGACTTTAAACGTACCTCAAAATCAACAAAGGGATAGCTGACTGAAAAGAAATCAGCATTTTGCAATGACCCTGTCATTCTCCATACTTAAACCCAAATGAAAACCTGTGTTCTGAATTGAAGGCAGTCCAATGAGGACATTGAGAAAATTTCTGCATAGAAGTATGGTCCAGGAGACCGCCCAATGTGTTCTCCAACCTTGTTTAACATAAGAAAAGCTTTGTACTGTTATCTGTGCCAGAAGTTGAACCAGGTGCCAGAAATAGGGGATCCAATAATTTTGACACCTATGTTTTGGGAAAAATAGTATTACTAATTTAGAATAAATTAATTAGAATGTAGTTTTCACATTTTGGGGGGCATAAAATATAAGTCATTATCTTAGCTATTTTGTTTTTTTGTTAGTCTATATCAAAGGTGTCAATAATTATTGAGCCCATTGTACATATTGTAGTTCATCACTCAGTCAACACCATCCCTACTGTTAAACATGGTGGTGACAGCAGTGTGCTACAGTATAGTTCTACTTCTCATCTTGGGCTGGGTTATCGCTTATCAAGACTGATGGGAACACAGATGAAGCAAAGTATCTGACAATCTTAGAGGAAAGCCTGCTTCAGATGTAAAACTGGAGCAAAACGTTAGCTTTCAGTGGGACAATGATCCAAAGCATAAGACCCAAGATGCGTCGAGGTGACGTAAAACTAAGAAAGATAATGTCCTTAAATGGCCCTGTCAAAGTTCCCACTGAATTCTGAGACCTCAAGAGAGTTTAAACCAAAAAGGCTATAACAGACTTCCACCTCATATTGACTTCATGGGTCTGAATACTTACAGTATGTAATCAACATAATTCAGTTTATTTTCTTTAGTTTTTTCTTACATTTACTGTAACCTATCTGATCCTTAGAAAGTCTTCAGATGTTGAAAAAAATATTTCATTAAAAAAATGTATGCATCATTTTGTAATTTCTCAAAATGGGACGCCATAGCATAGATCGGAATACTTTTGCTAAGGCATTCTATATGCTTCATCACACTAAATTATACTCATGAGTCTTAGGTCAGGGATTTCAGCTTCAGATATTTCAGTAATAGAAGAAGCACTCTTCACTGTACTGTTAAACTGCATTATTTTGCATATGACCTTTTAAAAGATATTATGTGGTGGTTAATAAAAATGTGGAATAAATTACTGCAAGACTCAGGGACTAGAAAACTAAATTCTAAAACTTTTAAGAGTATTTTTTTTTAAAACATGCATCTCTATGCAGGATTCTAATGTAACCATGGATAGATCAGAAAAAGCAAACCTGTTTCCCCTCAGATTTCTCACTTAGTAAGTGATGAAGAAAGGGCTAAAAGGTTGTTGTCACTACTTTTCACTTCTTTTTGTGACTATTCAGCAAAGTGTGGATGTGATCTTCTGACAACTGCAAATAAGACTTTTCACCACTGATGTCAGAAATTCTTATTCTTTTATTGGATGTTTAATGTGGTGTCTTCCCTTGAATTAGACAGGTGTTGTATTAGATGTTGATATACTTGCCAATCATACTGTAGCTACTAGACATAACTCAGATTTGGTTAATAATTTATGCCATGTTCTATAAATAACAGTTTTAATACAATGGGTTTACTGCCGATTTAATCCATTTTCCTATTCTCCACCATTTCCAGTATAAACTAGAAATGGATGAAAATGGAAATTGAAAACCAGCAGAAATGCGACTTGTAAGGACCAGCTTTCGGAACTCCTGTGCCAGATTGTCCAGGATGTTCCTTTGGGTACTCTTGGGTGTGTCTGAAGTTGTAACATGCCACAGGTGTTTTGAAATGCCAACAGAAATGTTGTTGCAAGGATTTTAAACAAGCACTTTTTCTGTTCTCCCACACATGCCACATTATAAATATAGCTTCCAGAAGTTCTTTAAGAACTCTGAACATCTTCTTTTTAAGCATTTTTGAAATTCCACTTTTCTTAGTTAAAGGGAAGCAATGGTGTGTCTTGACAAATTTGTTGTCATGGGGGTTATGTGCACAAGCTTCCTTTGTGTGGAAAGGTTTTCAGAAGGAGGAGGCCTGACAGTACTGCCCCTACTCCCCTTTTTCTGGTGTTAATCATCAAGTAAATGGAAATGGCCTCTCAGCCTCCAATTAAAAGTCATTATTCTCCTGTCGTGAGCAAGATCTGGCCTTGATTGTAATCTCATATATATATATATCTAAAAATCTTACTGGCTGGGCAGAGAAGACAAAAAGACAGAAAGATGTTATTACAGTCTGTGCAGTTTTTCCCCCCACAGCTGCGTAATTGTCGGGTGAAGCTTTCAAGGGGTTGAACACTGGGTGATGTGCAGATTTCTAAAAGACACATTGCAGCTTGCACACAAAGGGGCAGTCACGCAGTGCTACCGTAGATGTCTCCAGCATGTATCAGAATAAGCGACTGCAGCATCCTAGATGGATGTTTTCTCATCAGTAGAAAATACTTTTTAGAGAGCCGAGAACTGTAGCTCATTCTTAAAGTATTCTCTGCAGCATTCCTATGTACAGTATACTGTACACGTACAGGATAATATTGTGTTTATACACAGACATTCAGCATTCCTTGTTGAGAGTTGTCTGAGGTCGAGTGAAGTCAGGAACCAAATGGGGCACAATTTCTCACATTAAACAATAAAGGATATAATAACCACAGCTGTATTTGCACTCGGAAGTGGAAGAGATCCCCTGTCTCTTTGATGTGAGAACACAAAGCATACCTTCTGACACGCCCAAGGGATCAGAATTGTTTTTATTAACATTTGGTGGTGGTATTCACAGTGAATATATCCATATCTGTAAAAAGATCTCATTACAGACATCTCCTTTATCAGCGAAACAGTGTCAAGGCCAAATACGCATGGAATTATCTCTGGGAGTCTGAAGGCTAATCTCATTTCAACACTTCAAAATAATATCCATCTTTATTAAAAATGCATGCTTCACGGTCATCGGCGCATAAAGCTGTGAATTCTTCAGTGATGGCAGGGTGAGTAGCACTGCTGTCTTGCAGTTCTGGCTTCCTGGATTTGGTTACGGTCTTTGGGGTCCTGTCTGTATGGAGTCTGCATGTTCTCCTCTATTCACGTGGGGTTATGTCATGTGCTTCAGATTCTGTTCAACTTCTAAAGACAACAGGATAGGTTTGATCTGTTCTATTCTCTAGTGTTCCTGTTCCTTATAATATTATACCCAGACTGAAGCGATATTACTCTACTTCAGAGACGAGCCTTTTCTGGTCATTAAATTAGCAACTCTGTTATTTCCTAAACTTGCTAGTGTCTCCACTTCTGGCTTTTATTTTAAAAACCAATGCAACACCCAAAAGTGCAAGATTACTTGCAGATTTCAGCATACAGATTCCAAACTCCCGATGCTGGACTGTGATCCAGAAGAATAAGGATATAAGAAAGTTGACTATGCAGATTAAATCTGAGGGTGATGAAAGGTTTGAGGTAGCAGATGTAGTTTTATTTATTTCTAATGCCAGAAGGCTGATTAAAATGCATTCTATGCTGTCACAAACTGCACTTACGTATTGGTCTTCTATCATGAGTTTCATTCAGGTTATGTTAACATGATTTAAGTAATATCTAGCGTGATTTTGTGTGAAGAGGGCAGAAGGATGTTTTTCTGGTTTTCTGGGTTTTGTCTGGCTCAGGGGTATCTGACTGATGAAGTTTTATAAGAGATCACTGTGGCAAATTTTTATAATTAAGCTACAGCATTTGACAGCAGAATCAATATAAGGATCTGACATGAACTTTATCCTGATGTTCTCCTTGTTGTACTGTATACCGAAATCTGCACTAATCTCAGAGGTATGAATTGTAAATGAGAACCAGAATGGAGCACTGAAGCAATGACGTATATCAATGTAAAGAAGATAATCCAAATGATTATCTTGAAGAGTTTGCTTGACCGCAGACAACAACCGCTACTGTGCATGGTTTTGATTGCATATGAATTCATTACCTCTACTTTTTAAAGTTCTGCTTTTCAGTACAGTAGGAGTGAAAAACGTATGCAAAGCAGCTAAGAGTTACTTAGCTAAGAGTATCTACTATTAATTTGTGTAAATTTTATTCTTTTTTTATTTACTAAGACATTTTTGCTTAAATCTGGATTTGAGAAGTACTGTAAAATATTCCATTAAAAAATCCTCCTCAGTTAGCAGCAGTTGCCAATTTTGTTTTGTAATAAGCATCTTGGGTTATGCTCTTTTGTGTGTTGTGCCTGGGAAATCCATTACCTGCAATCATCTGTACAATCTTCAAAACTTTCAGAGCTACTATAAGCAATGACATTCACAGTCTAAAAGCTCACTTGGAAAAAGAAGACCCTTGTAACACGAATATTCTTCCCCACTGCACTTAAAATATTGCAGTTTGCAACAGCCGTTATTTATCCTGTTTTCGTGTTCTTTGCAGTACTGTGCAATAGTAATTTGCTTCCCCTTGTCAATTTCATACAACCAGCTTTGAGAATCCTTTACCATAGCTGTTTTTAGGTAATTAGTAAATGGCACACACAAGGAAAAGCAGCAGGGAATTGCGCTGAAAGCACTCTTGATAAAAAGTTAAAGACATGAGGTACTAGACAAAATGAAGAGGAGAGTAGGCATTTAATTTAGTTTTCATGCAGTGGCTATACTGTACTTCATTCAGCCAACTTGACGTGGAATACTCCTGTGATTTGTAAATAAACTACACACAAGAAATACCATATTGTCCAAAACACTAAGTTGAACCCGAGAGCAGTGATTTCTAGTCTGTCCTCGGTGTAACTTTTATGCTTGCTGGACTGCTGTCAATCAATTCCTTAAAGGTTCAACATTAAATTTGCTTAATGGTTTTCATTGTCTGCAACTTCAGATGACGTAGGTTGCAAGGCAATTACGAGGTTGTTGCAGTTAACCAGAAATCTGCAAATTTCCTACGATTTGTGTGTTGGCTTACATCTGTTAACTTTTTTCCACATTTATCTGACCACCTGAGTATGTTGTATGTTCAGTTAACAATGCATATGATTGAGCCCACAATGTAATTTGCACTCTAGAATGAATGTGCTTGTGATAGTGACATTGTGGGAGTCTGTAGTGTGAATATCCTTGTTCATGGTTAGAAAGCTTAAACAAATCAGATAAGACAAATCTCCTGTCTTCCAGTTCTTAACCATGTATTAATTCAAAAGTGACTATTAATCTGTAGAAACCCAGGAAAAGCATAATTAACCAGGGTTACGTCCTCCAGGACCGAAACTATAAAAGTTAACCCAAAATAAATAGGCACCATTTATTTTTAAAATGAATGTTTATAAACATGTTAGTTTAATCTATTTAACAATCTTTTGTGATAAGAATCCTGCATCAGTCAATATACAATACCAAAACAGCTATTTACTATACAGCTTAATATGTTTTTAAATACTGGGGCTGAAGCTTCTATGATAAAATCAGACATCATACTAATCATTTGCAATGAACAATTGTGCATTAGAAGTTTTATTTTTTCACTTTGTCTTTATGAAAAGCTTAAATTTTGGTGCACATTCATTCCTCACCTATTAATGTGAAATATTATATTAAATGTATGTATACTGCATATAGTCACTTATTAATATGTGAATATGTTTAAAATATTTCTCCTTCTTATTGAATATTACCCAAAGAGGACTCCCAGACAGTATCAGGTTAATTAAGCCATTAAAGTCTGAGATGGACTAAAGCAGTCCAGGACCGGAGTGACCTACCCTTGCTGTGTGTGAAAAGAGGAGTAACGTGAAATATTTCTGTTGTGCTGCCATGATGGCCACTTTGCTTTTACTGTGGCTAGTGCTCCTGCTCTTCACTGTAGAGTAAGATTCCTTGTGTGCATTTTAAACGGGAGTTTAATTAAAGCAGTTTTTGTCTGGGAGCTCCAGTATCCTCCTCCTCCCTCCTGTAGACAAGCCAGCTAGTGACAATCAAGTGACAATTATCGGGAGTGATATGCCACCTGCTGGTCAAGCAAGCACGCACGGGTTAGATGACATACTGCACATGCATGCAAGAAGTCATCTAAATTGAACAAGAGCTTGGATTGTGAAATGAATCGCACGGCTGTTTTCGGTTTCCTAAAATGTAGGTTGTTGTAAAAATACCACTGTGACACCCGAAGCAGCATAACTGTAGGACTTTTTCTTTCATTCTGAGGTTCTTCGTGACTCAATTCAAAAGTTACATCCAATGTCAAATACAGTATGCTGCTTAACTTTAAATCCAGGGTAGTACTTACACAAGACAAAACTGGTCAATTTTTCTTTTTCTTATAATACATGGAGGAATACAAATTCATTTGAGTCCAACCTAGCCAGGCTCTATATATGCACCATAAGCAGAAGTGCAGGTTACTCCACTTATCCCAGTTTCAAAAATCAAATATGCTTTTTGCTGTTTACATAAGACACTATTGGATTGTTTGTCCTTCAAAGCATATTATTAGAAACAATATTGAAGTATTAAACAGTCTTGAGCTGAACACAAAGCTTCCAATTGAATTAATTTTTTTCTGAATTTCTAGGTTAATGTATGAAAAGGTTAGGTTAGATTTTTTTTTTAGGTTCATATTCATGTATGAAAACTGACATTTTTCCCATTTAACCTCCAAATTCCTGAAATGGTTGGCTTCAGCTTTTGAAAACAAAACTTGTACAAAATATTTTGATTATTCGGAGAGAATTTTGAAGAGGGCTTTTAGAAAAGGGTTATGTTGCACTTCAAACTGAAACAAATGTGTATAAATGAAAACCTAAGAGTGTACTTATTCTTGTTTAAAACATTTTAGGTCTTCCTACAAAACCAATGGAAGCAGCAGTCTAATTGGTTCATGTTGTGCTATTATAACCTGATTTGCTCGTAGGTAAACCTGAAAGGCCTGTGTGATAACCGAGTCATGTGTGGCATGTTATTTTTTACTGTTTTTCCATCACCACAAAAACTTCAATTTTTACTGTACTGTCAATACATAGTGTGTGTGTAATACAGTTTAATCTTATCTTTGTCGATCTATATTTACAGAATAGTCATCACAAAACCAAACAGGAAAGTGCAATGTGATGGTTTAGTGACAGCCAACTGAATTTTAATGTTGCACTCTTGGAGGCTTTGGATGTTCTCTGAGATTATTGTAAGGCTGCTGCAGTGCTACGTGATCACTTTTGCAGCAACTTCTTCCCATCTTTCCCAAACTGCATTCATCATTTTCTATCCGGCTAGTTGGTATTTTAAGGAACAAATCTGTTTACATCTTGGTAAAACTGACAGAACAGTGATAAAGGGAAAAAAACAATCCATTCTGTAATTGCTTAATGTCTGAATTTGTGCCATAGCAACCAGGGACTAGCTCATGCAGATTGCTTTGAGGCAGAGAATGCCATTTTGCATACTGATGATCAATAGCCACAGAGCTCCTTTCTGGCACCATGCCTGTTTCAAATTGCAGAAAACGCATACCCAGACATTTGGAATAGCAGACTTCTAGGCTCGGTGCCTCATTCTTAATGATCAGGCTTTGGAAGCAGTCGTGTTAATCATGACAGAGTCCATTTTGCTAATCAAGACATCGTCGCCTTTTCATTGCCTCGAAGACATACCTTTAACGAATTCCATTTCATATACCATTCCTAAGACAGCCAGAAATCACATTCACTTTCTTATTAAACCCTTCTCATAGGTGTGCTGTAAGAGGCCTCAGGCTGTTCCTTTGGTATATCCCTGACTCGAGAGAAACGCAGAACCCCAGAAGCATCTCTGGAAGGCCAACAGCCTTTCGATAAGAACGGTCTGATTCATCCCTTCTGCTTCAAATCAGAAGGGATGTCTGGCCTTAAGCTTTGTATTGTTTAATGAGAGGTATGCTGTATAATTATTGATCTTCCGTTGCTGTTACTTTTAGTTGTAGAGTAAGGAAGTTGGGATGGTACCCAAGCACCGATCAGCACTGTTAGCTCAAAAGACATTTGGTTCTCATCAGCACAATGTTGGAACCTGAAGTTATGATAAATGTAAGATTGCAGAGGTAACTTATTCATCCAGTGTTGAGAAGCCAACTCCCTAGATGGTGTGCTGTTAATGTTTCTATGAAACCGATTGTATTCAGAAAAATGAGGTGTGCAAACTCTTGACAGCAGTATTCTTCTGGGTGCTTGGTCAATTCTAAAGGCCTGTAGTAGGGTTTTACTGCATCTTATACTGGGATGCATTGAGAAAAATTCAGTAAAAAGACCATTTCTGTATATTTCCAAAATGATCAAAAACAATGGAATCTGACTCATTGCTTAATGGAGTGTTCTAATACAGCTGGCTAAGAGGTTATTTAAATCCTTGATTGAAGGGGAGCTAAGTGGTTTGAAGACACAATAATGCATTAGTGCCATGAGGGCTGGAAAGACACTCAGCAGCTGAAGACTGTATGCAGCTGGGAGATGTCAAAAGCATATCGCATCGACACTTTTAAAATGATACAGGAACCTCAGCTGCATGGAGAGGTTAGAACTGGCCGGCAAAGAAAGGATCTCATCCAAGACTGAAGAGCTCAGAAGAGAGCCGTTACCTCAAGAGGGGGGCTTTTTTAAAAGCGTATTACCATTTAAATGCTATTTCGACAGTGGCCTTCAGGTCAAGATCTAGAGTGTATGATGCACTCCGCTTCCAGACCAGTTACACAAATGTATATTCGGAAAGATGTTATTAGCTCTCACTAATGTTACAGTTCCCTAATGTTCACTGGAATAGAGTAACAGAGGTGGAGGGAATGGTAGCTTAAAGCTGTGGCCCCAAGCTGATCTCAGATGGCGCTGTTGCTTACAGCCATTAAAAAAAAACAAATCACTTTCCTGGCTTCTAATGTGTACTACTCGGCAGACTGAGTATTATCAGCAAATTTGCTGATCAAGATGCCCTTGTAGAACAGATCATTATGCTCCATTGTTCATTGTTCCAGTGGTGCCCCATGGACTTAGAGAGGAATACCTTGTTTACAATGCCCAATCTCAGTAAACTTGACATAGTTGTTGTGTGTTTCAAGGTGTGTGTTGAATAAATAAAAGCTTTTTTTTTGGTGGAGAAAAGGTTAAGCAAAGCCTCTGACAATTTGTGGTCATACCCATAAGGAATCTAACATTTTGAGTATTGATTTCACTGCTCTTGGTGGGGCACATTTACAGGTCTTTCCTTGAAGTTGTACATACTGCGTTTGACCGAAAAGAGGGAAGAAAGTAATATAGTTAATAGCAAACCTGACCAATGCTTATCAACATATTCTGACACGCATATCCCCGTATTATGTTTTGTCTAACTGTAAATTCCTGAGCAGGAATGTTGGCTTGGTAGCCTCTTTTTTGCCTCGGTTTCAAATAGTATAAAGCGAAAAGTGGACCCAAGTGAGTAGAAGAGGCTTAAAATGGGCTGAAACGTCTTTCCTGAGTTAGCTGTCAGGGTAGAAGAGGAGTTAATGGGGAATTAATGTAGAGATAGTTGGGGAGTTATTGAATGGTCAGTTGTGTTTAAAGCTGAGCAAAGGTGGAGAAGGCCTCTTGTTTTGACAAGCTCCATATAGTTCATTTTCCTTGTGTTTCAAATCTCGTGACAGCTCTTGTCTCCATGTGCCATCTTCGCTGCCAGAGCCATATTAGAGTTTTTCATGCTTTCAGAAGAGCAGCCTCATTCTAATGCACTTGTATATCACTGCATAAAAATGCTCACTGCCATCTAACCTTGCCGTGGAAGGTTGTCCTTGTAAGAATAAATGAAGCAGACAGCTGCACTAGTTCCAATTATCTAATACAATGGGCCCACTAGAGCATCATACA
Source organism: Lepisosteus oculatus (assembly GCF_040954835.1). Classification (NCBI taxonomy): domain Eukaryota; kingdom Metazoa; phylum Chordata; class Actinopteri; order Semionotiformes; family Lepisosteidae; genus Lepisosteus; species Lepisosteus oculatus. The sequence goes on from NC_090711.1 coordinate 11,937,243, forward strand.
ACTGTTTTATTCAAATGTTTAGAAAGATAAGCCACTTGAAATGCTGTCCTCAGTTCAATTGATTCTTCAGCAGAAAAGAAAACTCCTTTACTTTTGTACTATATTATCATATTATCACCTAGTTTGAATTACTGTATTTGCTTGCGTTGGTTTATTTGCTGCTTTATCATTTTCTCAGAGCTCAGTGAAATCCTTATCTGGGATAGGGCAGATTGCTCATATCCAGATTGAAATATAGCAGGAATTCCAGGTTTCATGGCATCTTTAATCACCATGTAGTCAGGACCTCAGTTTAATGTCTGATCAAACTGACAAAAGCTCTTATGGCATTTGGGTACAGCATGTCTACAGGCAAGAGAGCCACCTATTGGTCTACCAATGCAATTTAGAGCAGCATCTTGAATAAAGTACAGTATCTCAAAACATAAGTGGAATGACAACAGGAACACACTGTGGCACTCTGGGAAATGAATTAAACTTTGATCTGTCCTACTGTATAAAAGACCTGTGTGGTGTTCTCTCCAAGTGTTTCACATGCAAAGATATTTGGACCCTGAACCATATCTGAAGGGGGTAATGCTGGAGCAATCACAGATGCACTGTAGGTGCTAAGTGCAATGCAGGGAAATGTCTGATAGGGAAAAACCAATTAAACAAGCCCCAGAAATAAAAGCTGCCAAATGCCGACTTGTATCGCGTATCCGTTGAAAGGCTATTTTATCGTGTTGTGCAACACAATAATTATGCTGCCACTTTCAGTGCCGCAAATTAACGTTTTGGTGGTAAGAGAGGCATTATTATGCATAAACACGCTTTGTCAGTGTATGTGCCATGCGGAATGTTAATCAATTTCCAGTTATATCCCGTGTCTCGGTGAGCCTTCATGCTTGTAGGAAAGATACTTTAATTTTTTAATATGTGCATTCTGCTTATGGGGACTCCTTGTCAGAGTACAGTATGTCATTCTGACACACCGTAAGGTAATTGCATTAAGTATATGAGAAACTATGCTGTGAAACGTTATGGGTGAAATGAGATATGATTAGCCTTTTCTCTGTAGCCTGTGCTACCCGGAGGCAAATGTAACAAAGGTGACTGAAATTGAAATGTTGGAGTGCCTTAACTGTCCTTGACTTCCTGTGAGATTCACAAAGTTTGAACTTCTGTAGTTTTTGACACTTGTTGAAGCAAATTTCCCATAATTTAGGCGTCACTCATTTTACAAAGGCTAAGCTTTCATGAACCCATTAAAGACAGCAGGTTGATATCACCAATCAAATCACTACAGTATAAAAGCTGTAGTGACACATTCTTATCAACAATTCATTTAGCTGATGCTTTTATTGAAAACAACTTCCTGAAGCAATTGAATTACCTTGTTCAAGGGTGCAACAGCAATTTGAACCTACAATCATACTATTAGGGTCCTAATATCATATTAGGGTCCAGAACCCTAATTGCTGCTGGCCATGATTATTTTACATAGCAAAAAAAATCAGCTTTACCTCATGCTTCCCTTAGAAAACAGACTAGCATTGTTGATTTCGTCTAAAGATGTATAAAGACATTTTATTTTCTGAATGCAGGTAAAACAGCTACCATTGCTTGAATAAATATTTATCTGAATGACTAATGTTGCCAAATTAAATGTTTTGGAACCAGCAGGATGAGTTTACATTGGACTATTCTACTCTGTTCCTTTTGTCTTTCTTGGACTCGGTTTTACATTCAATTTTGCCCCCTTAACAAATATACATCTCATTAGTAGGAAAAGAAAAACAATCTGTTAAAAATGAATTAAGAAATGTTCTTAACCTGTCTTGTTTAAAGCAATTTGCAAACAATTAACATTTCATACATGTTAGATAATTGCGCTCCAAGCAAACCAGCGAAAGAACACGGCTCTCTGTCCTGTAATTTTCGTGTTTGACTTCATGTCTCAATTATTGTAAAGACCAGACACTGTTCCTTTCGGTTTTCAGTCCTTGTACTGTTAAGCATCTTCCACCTCCCAGGCCAAACTCTGAACACTGACATTGTTGATGATATTAAATTTGAATTGCAAATATGGCAGTTCGGCCTGTGTTTGCTCTGAATTAATTTCGATCCATCTTGCCTGTTTGTTTAGTGTGCAGGAGGGAATAGGCAAGCAGCACAGAGACCACCGATCAGGAAGATCCTGTTCGTAATCAACAGCAGCAAATTAATATCGACTGCTTCGACAATACCTGCCACGGCTTCTGCTTAGATTTGGCGTTGCTAATTATTATTCAGTTTGAAGGCACGCTTCCCTGTTTAGCTACTGAATAGAAACGGCAAAGGCCTGCAATTCATCTGGTTCTTGTCATTCTCAAATTACATGTACGTTATCACACAGAGAAGTAATTAATTTTGGCTCTGCAAGAGAAAGCATCATTTTGCATGCCTTTTGGTTGAAAAATGATCAGTCTTGTAATGTAGAATTGCAGCACCCTGCTCCTGGTGACATTAATTAAATATGGCAAAAGATTCTACTGTTGGCTTATGTTCCAGTGTAATTTTGTCATAATATTTTTGTGTCTTTCTCAGGAGCTGATTTAAGAAAAGCAATAATGTCCAGAGATAATGTTATTGGGTTTGGGGCCATACGTTTCAGCAAAGTGATAACTGTACAGTACATTTGTCCCTGACTTTATGGACTCATCTAGACTGTTTTGAATGAAGCGTTGGAGAGACTGACGTTAGAAGTAATCCAAAGGCACATGATGCATCAAGTATGGTTGTAACAATAAAGGCTGAATATTTTTAAAGAAATTAAAGTGGTAGGAATGCATGGTGAAAGAAAATGCACAGCACTCTGAAGGGCTATGTACTGCAGTACACCTGAACGACATTAAAAGAAAAGAAAAAGTATTTTCATCTCAGTCTATTTAAGCCATTTATTGAGAGTTTTTAACACTTTCGTTTCAGCACAGTTGAAAACAACAACTCTATAAGAACTAATTGAACACATTTAAACAGCAGGAGATGCAGTATAAACTAATGTTATGAAACATTCTATTGAACACTTTTTACATTTTTTTAGCATTATCAAGGGAGTTAGTAATAGTGCCCCCACAGTCTGAGGGGAATCTTAACTTGCAAAAGAAATACTGTATGTGCTGTTTGTTGGTACTTTCTAATTGGGTTTTTTAAACAGTGTTCTCCTGCTGGTGTGTTATCAGGCCTTCTATCGTGGTGGATAATAAACTAGACACCTCTGCAGCCTGCATACCACAGCTCAACAGCCCCTGTCTCCTCACCTGTCCTTTTAATAGTGATAAAGAACCATCCTCAAAGATGTTAGACCCTTCAGATTGGATTCATAGTTCAAACAGTGAGGTCAATGTCACGGGCCATTGTGGAAGCAGGCACCGTTTTCATCCCTCCAAGAACAAAGCATCCAATTTGGCCAGGTTCATTGAAGTCTAGCTCTTGAGAAAGCCGAAGTGGGAGCAAACCGGAAAAAGCACAAGGTCACGGATGTAAGCCGTAATTACTGCGCTTTTCTTAAAGCCCGGCAGGGCTCTTCAGAGGACACGTTCTCCCTCTATATTTCTGCTGGAAAAGGTTTAAAATTCACCTAAGCTGAGGCATGCAGTTTGTCAAAGATGACGGAGAATCATATTATCAGACTTGTACAAGGGTTGGGCCCTGAGTTCAAGAAACCATGCTCACGTTGTTTGAGTTCCATCTTCTGAGAAATGGGACATAAGCCGTTTCACACCCATCCTGAAATATTTTTGCATACTGAAGTTATATGGTATTATCTTTCTTTATGGTACATTAACTTTTTTATTTTCTCAATAATGTCCATTGAAAAATATAGAAGTGGCAGGTTTGCAAATGTCGTTAGCCATGACAAGATGCAGTTTTCAGATGGTCAGCCGTACATCTATAATTTATATCCTTAACAGCATTTGTGAAAACGCCAAATAATATCCCTGTTTCAAAGAGTCCTTCCTTTTGAAGTCTCTCTAGCCTTCTAGTCAACTCTACTTAAATTCATTACGCTAAAAGCCCAGAATCAAAAGGGAAGACCATGCTTTGTACATGTGACATCCGATTAATCCCCCTTTCTGTTCTACAAAGGGAAGAAACATCTTTGATCAGATTAGTGTGGAGTCCTTGCTCGTACGAAATAAACTTTTTATAAAAGGTACCAGGAAGGTAAATAACAAGGGCATACAATACATTTTTAATTGAAAAATAGCTGTATAAAAGATATTCTTGCTTCTATATCTCAACAGCCTCATCTCTGTTTCATCAGTGTTTTGCAAATATTCTGTTAATCATATACTGTAATGCATTTAAAATATGGATGTAATTTCTAAGAAGCTCTTATATAGTCTTTCCAGATTTCTATTGCTGTTACAGTATATACCAAATCTTAATAGTCTGTTAGTCTGTCCATCAATCACTATATACACCATACCGATATGTCCTCAGTTTTATTAAAGACTAGGAGCAATGCACATATATACAGTATTGTAAGGCTATATTGACAGAACAGGGTTCTATACAGATCATGTAGCAATTCTGCTTGAATAAACATAGTATATTGTAATATATAATTTCACAGAAAGGCAATATCTGAGAATTTCAAATTCCTTATGAAACTCTCCACATAGTTTTAGCAGTGAAGTTCATAGTTTAACAAGCTTATCATTCTTAATTTAATTTATTATTCTCTTTTTACATGTTTAGCAGGATAGAGGCAGGCTAAACAAGACCAATCTCAGGTAGTGAAGAATAAGACAGACATAGTGTAATTCTACAGGATGATAGAGGTCAACCTTGCTGAGAAATCTGGGGACCAAAATTAGCAATACTAAGATTTGAACCCAGTACTCCTTAATCCTGCACCCGATCCACCAGAACTGCTATTTTAGACTCATTACCTCATCTGATCTACAGTATATACATATTTTAGATATAATTGGCAAACGATTTGTGGATCGGGCTTAAATAAGTGCAAGAATGACCCACACAGAAAATAGGAATATACACCATTATACTGCTTTCAAACCTACAGAAAGCTATTTGTGATGTGGATCTGGGTGTTTGTGTAGATTCTCTTACATCCTAATCACGAAAATATGAAGAAATAATAAAAAGCAAACAAAATGCTTGGGTTAATAGCAGAACATGTGAAATATGAAAACAAATTGTCCAAGCTTTGTAACATTCTAAAATGACCTCATTTACAATATTGTTTAGTTTTGGACACCATGCAACAAAAATATATTCTAAGCCTTTGAAGGAGTTCAAAGAAGATCAGAATGAATGATTCACAGTCTCAGGGGTCTGTCTCATACAGGCAAGCTAAAGGAGCTAAATCTTCACGGTCTAAAAAGACTAAGAAGATTTGTCTAAAATCTATAAGAGCCTAAGAGGTATGGATTGAGTCTTATCAGGGGACTGTTTCACATTCATTACTGGAGCAAGGACACGGGATCATTCATCACTGGAAATAAAGAGAATTCAATTATGACAGAATAGGAAACGCCCAAAACAATGGGTAAAAAAAGTATCTAAAATTGGCTTTCCTGCTAGGTCTCTGACTTCAAATAATCTCTAGACAAATTTGTTGTTGGGCCTGCATCACCACTTGTTTACAAATTGTCTGCACTTCTTGTATTCTTATCAATCACAAAGTGAATCTCTATTTCTGTAAGACTCACCTGATTAAATAAGTAACAGTACCTGGCTTCTGCTGCATAATCTTTGTGCAGAATACATACTGCATAATTCATTTGCCATAGACATACAGTATGAGGTTTTAGAGAAGCAGGCTTTTGAATGATGCTTGTTATATGCCCAGTTGGCTGTGTACAGCGAAGAAACTTAAGCAGAACGATTCACATTTCAAATGCTTAATGGAACTGTATGCATTTTAACTGCTAATAGTGAATGTATTCAAAATACAAAGTGAGCTTGAATGTCAGCATGAAGATGTGATATTATTCCTGATGGATCTCCAGTCTTTTTAACCCACTTTTTCTTAAGAGCTTATGCCTTCTCTTTTGTCCCTAATGAATGTATCACTTCCGTGCATTAACCAGCACAGAATTACACCCTATTGAAAGCACTTTGTTTTTCTATCAGAAACCATCGTGTGGAGATGAGCTAAAATGACACTGGATTTGAATGAATGTAACAGGGACACTGTTTTGACCCTCCTTGTATAGGTGGGTAATATGAATCTCATTTTGACACAAGCTGTCTTCCTGTGTGATACTTCACACACGATTTCCAGCTAGTTTTTCAAAGTGAAGAGAGGAGGAAAAAAAAGCTTTGAGACCTGTGTACAATTATCCATCCCAATCTATGATCTATTTAGCTCTCAAGTACTAATTGATTTTGCCACTTTTGATCCTATTCTGTAGAAACGCTTTTTGAATCTGAAGTATCTTCCTGGAATTACAATTCATCACAAGAAGCTGCTGTTCAGCTTCCAAACACAAACCCTTTCATTTTATAGTACATGCAACTGGTGAAACACTCTCACTCACAGGTATCTTAGAATTCTGATTTGATTATAAATAAACTCCGGTTTCTCAATTCAAACAAATAACCCAACCACATGAATAGGGTAGATTTATGAAAATGCAAATGCGTACCAGCTAAAAATACTTTGTGAAATTCATTTGAGCTATTACCAGGGATGTCAGCAGCTGAAATAGTGGACATACCTGACAAAGTGAGTAATTAAGTGATTGTTAATTACCTACAGTACCAGAAGGTGTACCTGTATTGATTTTAGTTTTTTCTAACAATTAAGATAAGGAGAACAGAAGCAAGAGAAATATTAGGGAACTATAATTTTATGGCCAGGAGAGCGAAAATAATATAGCACTAGAGGCTAAATTGTTTTTTCAGTATTATAATGGCAAAAGAACAGTAAATGGTGAAACAGTGTCTCAGAGATACAGTAATGTACTAATTCAGCTGATGGAAGGGAAATGGCAGATGTAATTACTGATTAGAATTTCACTCAAGGAAGAAAGTGACAACATGCCTCAGGCAGAGCTAAGACAATGTTCTACAGTATGTTACACAAAACTCAAGGAAAACAAATCCCGGGAGCCTAATAGTATTTTGGTGACTGTACTTAAGAGAACAAATGTTATTCATAAGCCATTAACAACACCCTTCCAGCAATCACCGAAGACTGAGGCAAATGCTGTGTTTACTGGAAAACTACTAACTTAGGATCCATTCGAAAGAACTGTGACAAAACTTAACCTTATCTTGCGATACCAATAGGTCTTCTGTTCCTCGCTGTTGGTTTGTGGAACCCCTCTGGGCTGCTATAATATAGGGGTCCCAAAAAATTAGTTAATCACAGAGCTATTAATTGGAAAAATCTTCAGTTCCTTTTCATGTCCTGTAGATATACTGTACTGTTCAGGTTTTCTATAATCCCCCTAGAACAGTCAAATGCCTGAAGACTTTTCCTCTTCCTCAAAAACTATTCATAACATAGCCAGAGAGACTGACACACTGAACTGGGCTTACTCAATATACAGTATGGCCAGGCTTCCTCCGTAATGAGAGCATTTAATGTCCCTTTTCTCCTCTAAACCCAGAAATACATAACAGAGAAAAATAAACTTAATTCACTCTGGATTTATCATTTATTAGCTAAGCCCACTCCAAAGCAGAATATTTGCAAGCATTTTTCCATTACCTCTTTTAAATCCTTCAAATTGTCTGGAATGAGGACTGTAGGCTGGGCTGCTGATGTTAAAGCACAGAAGTTAAAGATGTACCCCTGTGCTACAGTATCTTAACTTCTTACAGTTTATAATTCTCCTGACTCCCTCCCTTAACTGCAAGAGCTTAGACACAGTCCCAGCCCTCTCTACCTGACTGCTGTTACATCTTAATTGCTGGTCCTATTGAATGGTCCATTATCCAAAGGTCAATCACACAAATCACTTTTTCAGCCTATTTCCACAGGAAACAAATCAGTCAATCAAGGTAGGGGTGTCCAATTTACACTCTAAAAGCAGCAGGAAGCAACAAAGCCTTAGCTTGCTCCATCACACAGCTCTCAACAAAACAGTGATTCCCATGATTAGTGTGTATGTATTGTGGAAGATAATCTTAGACATGGAAACACTGAGAAAAAAGATCAGATGTTCAGATGACCACTAGGCAGCTCCGGAAGATGGGGTGTTGGTAATGAGGCACATTTCTGTGAGTGATTAAAGTACAGTAACTTATTTGCACATGCATTTTTTAATGCAGTAACAGTTGAAGCATTGCAGCTGTGAAGTGGGCATGAGGTACCTGACATAAAGACCACTTCAAGACTTGACATGCAACAGCCCTACTGTAGCAAAAATTGGTGCTAGTTGCATGTGAAAAAAGATGGAGAAATAAATATGGAATCCCGCGGTTTACCAACTATTAATCATTGCAGTTAAGTGCCGTAGAAAAGGAGTGCTATAGAAATGGTATCCAACTGGAGACATTATTTAAGTTCTAGCCTTTCATGTATCGCCAATTTCATGTGCACCTCCATGCTACTGGGAAATTTCACAGCATGTGCTGTATCTGCTTTGAGTTGTGCTTCAGCAAAGTAAATTGAACTTCTGTATGATCGATCCAGTAGGTGGACACCCCAAAATTGAAATTGTAGTAATGCACAGCAATTACAAATGGTCACAAACCAACAATGTATGAGGATACAGGCAATAGCTTGCAGCAACAGATGAGTGCGGGTTCCCAGTAGTTCAGCACTTCATGCACTCAATAAAAAAAGCACAGTAAATGAATACAGTGGGAGGGAAAATTCATCCCATTGTAGTGCATGTATGCACTGCAGGGTGGAGGATGTGTAATGGAGAAGCAGTTCAAGCTGTGCCACCAATAAGAGTGTGCTGGAGCGGGGGTGCAGCTTCCAAGTGCAGGGTGACCTTAGTGTAGTTATTTGGAAACAATTTACTGATCACAGGGAGTCACAGCTGGTGTGTTGTTAATGCTTCAGAACAAAGTGCATTGAATGTGACTGAAAACAAACATAAATGTATGTTTTTTTTTTTACAACTATCAGGTCAGATTTTAGTCAGAGTATAAACAGTGGGCTCAGGAATTATTGGCATGATAATAAACTGCACAGATAATGAGCAAAATGTATTACCCCAAAATGGGGAAAACTACGGGCTTTTATTCTCATACGTGTTTTCAAAATAAATGTTTTTAAATGAGTAATACTCTTTTTTTTCCCCTCAAAAACATACAATAGGTGTCAAAATTAGGTCAACTGCTTTCAACTTCTTTAAATTAAACTGGTTAATGTTTGTGAACTGTCTTATATGAAGCTTATTTTGTTTTGTTGGTCAGAAGGCATTTGCTACAAGGAAACCAGGAGCTTTCCCTTCAATCCTCCACTCCAGTATACCACTGCAAAAGGAATGGGAAGTGAATAAGAGTCTATTTCCTCTCTTTCTCACAAAGCTGAAGACAATGGCCTCTAAAGTCCTTTTGTTTCAAAAGTTACTGGGAATCAATACAATGGTGAATCTCCAAGCTGTAACCGGGACTGTAGATTAAATTGATTGAGAGCAAAATTCAGATTTATTCTTATTTAATATAATCGTCGAAACAATTGCATGGGGAAATGATGATTATATATTTGAAATAGTGTTACTTGAGCTTTATTAATGTAGTATTTGCTCGATTAGTGATACATTGAGACCACAAATGCAACTAAAATTAAGGGTGAGTATGAAAATACAAAATATAGAACATTGGCCCTCCTCACTTTGAATGAAATATCGTCCATTAAGACAGATTTTTCAGCATGGTGTCCTGTTTGTCCAAGTAATGTTATAAAATGCTTTAACAGTTTTGTCTGAATCTTCAGGGGGTACTGTATGTCTGTATATTAAATTCAGTAAATCCTCAGTCTTAGCTACCAAACGTTTTCCCCGTCAGGATGGATCTCACTGAAGCTGTTCTGTTTTTGTTGCATACAGTAATTAACAATAAGCTACGGAAGGATTAATAGAGTTGTTAAAGGTTTTTGTTGATTATGCCAAGGAACTTTATACTTTCCTTCAGTAGCTGCATCACGTTTCTCTGCCTGTGTAATTTCTAACAGTGGGAGCTCACATTTCTCCAGATTATGGAACAAACCAGAAATTTCTGAAAATATTTTAATTGCCTTGATGACTCCTGCTGCTTGTGATTTACCCCCTTAGGATGTGTGTTGTATCTTCTGCAAACTGACTGATTGAGATTATTCTGTTGGGTAATTGAAATTCCTTGAATTGTGCTCCCCTTGATATGACATGCTTGGAGCTGAATGTACTGCATAGTAGTAAGCATAAATATGGAGAAACGGGACAGGCCAGTTAATACCTTGGTACGTTTTAAATCTGTGTGGAAACATCAAGATTAAGGGAGACCTTTAATGTTGACTGTCCATACCAATAACCTACTGTACAGTATTCTCCAGAGCAACATACAGTAATTTAGGTACATGCACCTTGTGTGTTTCAGAGAAATGTAAGCCAAGCTACAAAAACGTCCACAAAGATCAGTGTTCGTGTCATTAATTGACCTGAGGGGAAAGTCAAATAAGACTATAAGACAGGAAGGGAAAGAAGTTTTGTTTGTAGAACAAGTAACTGTGTTCTATAGACCACACTTGTTTTATTTTGGAAAAGGACTTTGGATGTTTCATTTTACAGAGAGGCTTTGGACTTGGAGTTTTCTTAAGCATGTTGACTCTCCGAAAGGCAGCACATATCCTCTGGATCATTGGTACCCAAGACCTCGCCTGTTGAAATGTTCCAGATATCACCCTACGGTATCACAAACCTTAGAAATAAGTGGGTGCTCACCAGTGCCCAGGTTTATTAAAATTTTAACATTTCCAGTTTTTGATAAATGTATGGAATAAGATTACTCTTTCCCATTTTTTTCTGCATACATTTTATTCTTTGGATGAAACAATTGAATTCAAGCTTTTAGCCTAAAGAGATAATTTAATTAATTTTAACCCCCTGTGCATTGAAAGAAATAATGGACATGGTAGAAACTGTAAGTAACAACCATACTGTAATGTATAGCATTAAACTAACAAATCCTGTAACTTCTTCCTGCTTGCAGTGACCTCACTGCTGGACATGTTGTTCCTTTAATCAGCACTAACTCTCCTGTAAGGCACTGTGGAGGTCGCAGCATACCAAAGTACTAGAGCATGATGTGTTGCTACTGTTGGTCAAGATGTACTGCAACATAACCAGTCCAGACTGATTGGCTTTGAAATGAAAAATCCAAATCAGTTCCATCAATAAAAGGATTTTATTTTTGTTCTTTTGATTTGCCGTTGCAAATAGGATTCACAGGTTTTACATAAAGACAACTTTTGCATTGAAACAGAAAAGGCTCTGGCCTTACACTCCTGAACATCTCTCACTTTAGGAAACTGTACCATTGGAGTACAGCTGTATTCGTATACAGTGTCATCTACTGTAAAAACTTGAAGATCTCCCGTGAAATTCAAAACCGTGTGGCATAATTAAATATGGTCGCAAATTTTTGTGACATTATCCACATTGTTCTACGATTTTTAAATCTTTTTAAAAGAAAACTGGTATTTCTAAAGCACAAAAGCAAGAGAAGATTTAAATCTGTGGATTTGGCCCAGGAAAACTGAGTTTCACTCTGTGTAAAATGTTGAGCCCAGACCTCTTGAGATGGAATAACCTTAGTCAAGTAGTTTACATATAGTATATGTACATAGTGTACTTACTCTGCTGGGGAATTAGAACAATATTATCCATTTTTAAAATGGTAAAAATATAAGCAAATAGTAATTGTACAGTCATAAACCGCTGCGGCTGTTCTGTGTGTTTTCAGGTACTGTAGATAACTTCATAATGGAGTACTTTGCGCTTGAGCAGAAAAAAACTGAATTATTTTGATATTGTTTTTTCAACATCTTGCCAACCTAATCTGCGGTCACGTGCTCATTATCAAAAGTGGGGGAGAGCACACTGACATCTACTGCCAGATACTCTGCAGCTCCTGTTTGTCAGGAGTCAGACTAAATCTTAATTTTTTGCAAGGAGCAAGATGTCTTGTCATTTCAGCTGATGGATGTGCCTCAGTAAGACTGCTGCCAGAGACAACTCCTGTGTGCAGGCACATACCGTAGTTTTCCAGCTGGTTGAAATTGAAAGTAAACAAGTAAAAGTCTTTTTGTTGCCTTCAAAGACATGTGATAGTAAAACAAGCTGCCTGTAGCTACTGTGATGCAGTCTGACCTCATTCAGTCTAATGCATCACTTTGTGGTACATCCTCTTTGTACGTCGGGTTGAGTAAGCTGGCAATCATTTTTAAATGTCAGCTATTTATGAACCTCCAGAACTTATTCTCCTCCCACCATATAGATTTCTTGAATTTCATATAAGAATATTAATGCTTTTAGGAGCTCATTTTATATTAATAAATACAATGTGTGTATATATACTGTATAATACATTATGTTGATATTTATACAGAAAGTAAACCATTTACAAATGCAATACACAGCCCAGCATGGCTAAAAAGTAATAATGAACTGCTTTTATTTTTCTTTACTCCAGTTTAGCATTATAAGACATCTTAGTAAGTCATACTGATTTTTGGTCTTTATTTTTGTCCTGGTCAGAAATCCTAAAAGTGTTACTGTATATTTCCAGTTTGTCTCTGCCTTGCCATAACTTCATGTTGTACGGTATTAATTTCATTCTTTAACAGTGAGTGTCTTAGAAATGAGACAACGTATCTTGAATTCTAAGGAATGATGTATGGGGAATTAAAAATTTCTGGAAAATGCATTGCCTTTGGTGATTTGGGACATAAATTAACAAAACTCTCTAAAAATAGATATGGAGGACTGAACAAGTCTATCCCAGCAGGAAATGTCTTTATCTTTGTTGTTTGTTTTGAAGTGTGCTGCCATAAACCCAAGATATTTCATGAGTAAAATATGTCTGTTGTTATAACCCTAAACTCAAACTGTTTCTTAGCTGCCACAGCATGAATTATATACATAGAGAAAAAAGGTTCTTTCCCTCTGGTTACCTTACTCATGTTTTCTTTTGAGACAATTCTTTAACCCGGTTCCTGCAGACCCACTGGGGTTTTCCTATCCGCTTGAGAAACCAGTGCTTTAATTAATACTATGATTCATTCTTTCTGTAACATTGTATTATTTTTTTCATGGAGAAATTAATTCCTCTATAACTTTTTAAGCTTAGTGAGTAGAGTAAGCAACATCTTATAGGATCATTTAAGGAAGTTTGTACTATGGTGCGGACGTTCTCTTGTCCAGAGCAAAGAGCATCACCAGCTGGTCCACCAGCATCACTGCTCCCAGTACTGACGCAGCCTTGGTCGGCTTCTGAGAACTGACCAGCCCGCCATGTTTTTAAGCCCCCTGCCCAGATTTTGCTGTACAGATCACATCTGATGCAGCCTGAGCAGGTGGGGTACAGTAGATGAGCCCCCATGTGTGACGAGCGGAAAGTCGTGCCCTGAGGAAGATGAGAAGGCCATGAGCATCATCCCTCTCTCAGCTGGTGGCTGTCATGGTACAGAGAGATGCTACAAGGGCATTGCCGATGCAAGGAGGAAGAGGGTGGGCAAAGACTAAGCTTGTGAGATTGTCTAAAACACGGGTTCTGTTTCTTGCGGAATCTCTGAAGCCCGCTACCTGCTAGCGCACTTAATTAACACTTAACGACAGCATGTCCCATCAGCCCTCACTGCGTTCCCTCTTAACCACGCTGATCCGCAGGGCTACATGAACAAATTATTTCAAGTTATGGAAGAAATTATCCCTCAAAGGAAAGTAGTTTGGTTCAATATATTAAAAAAGTGGATGAATGACGGATGTATGTGCTGTATGCATACTATATAACGGATACGTCTTAAATATTAAAACCCATAATAAGACATGTTAATTTCCATTGTATTATTGTTGTTATTATGAAGTGCATTGAATGGTTCATCATTATTAAATAGATCTAGCACTGTCAGTGCAAGTTTATGTCCCTAGAAAAAAAGTGGGACAGTGACAGTGGGAGTTTGGCAATTGTTTTAGAAGGATGATAATGGAAGAAGCAAATGGTATGATAAAGTGTGCAGCATCATTTAAAGTCAGACATGTCTTATCTTGCTCACCAGTCAAGGGTCTTTCAATCCCTCCGTGACTAGTCACTAGACAATGATATAGGAATTATCATCCTTACTGTAACAGAATAATTAATAATTAAATGGTCATTAGTTAATTAAATAAATCAAAAATGATTATAAAGCTCACTTAATTCTACTCCCACATTTCATGCTAATGCTCACTGCTAAAAAATGCACAGTTAAATGAATCCACTCACAGATGTACAGGTAATAGAAACCCTTTTTTTAATCCCCAAAGGTTAGAGGTAAAACATTTCAACACAGAAGTCTCTTTGACTGTGTTGGTCCATGTATTACATCAAAATAGTTACAGTACTTCATGACTTTTTGTGTAGACAGTAACTTGCACTCCACTAGATCACATATTTCTCTTTTAAATACCAACTTTTAATTATTATAATAATTTCAATTAAGCATAAACATCTTAGCAAGGTAAACACCGCTGGTATATTAACAGAGTCTACTCTCATCAGTAAAATCAGTATAATCTCTTGCTGGATTTAAGCACAGTCCTTACGGGGGCTGTGAATAAACTTGCCTGCAGTGTCTTCATGCAGGGGTGCGAGTTGAGAATCTTTCTCCCTCTGAGAATGCTGGCTAATTTGTCCACATGATTGTTGTGCAATATTCTATACTTAATTATTTGGGGGGGGGGGGGGGCTTTTATTACCTACTTTCGATAACATTACCTGGTTTGCTAATTGAAAATCAGGATAGAACACCTGATTAGCCTTGAGTACCCTTTTAATTACCACAGTTATCCCCATGAGACCTGCATACATACAGTGAAGCTGCTGTAACTCGCATAGTCAGCAGAACTTGAAGCAAATGGCTCTACTTTTTTTTTCCTTAAAAGAAAAATATCTGCTGTACTTCACAAACAGATTACGTGCATTGATTACGTGCACTGGGGAAAAGCACCTGTTTGCGAATCTTGTCTGTGAAAGAGAAACAAGAAACATTTAAAAGGTGTGATTTTTACCTCGGTTGTGTCTCCTTCCGCTCTCCATTTGCTCACAATGAGATTTAATTTTTCTGTTTCCAAGTGGGAAGTAATGTTATGCTCGAATGCTGGGCAGATTGCTTCCTGTCACGACAGGAACACTAGGTACAAGAGTGAGGAGATGACTTATACTGCACATGGATGCAGTAAATTATTGACCTTTTGTGACCTTCAGACATTTGGTTTGATTTTAGTAAACCTTTTTCTATGGACTTGACTGCTTAATAACTGTAAATTTAAGGGCATCACAACAGCAGAACTTTCTCAGGTTAGAGACAGCAAAAGCAAAAGCATTGTGTTCAGCAGCCCTAATGGAGGTTCGTTTTATCAGTCTGCCCCTTCTGACTCAGAACATAAGGGTGTAATTCAACCCAAAATGGAGAACTCCTGCATTCCATCAATAGCAGCAGATTTTAATTCAAGCTCCAGTGTGTTTCAGTATGAGTTCATTCACTGTCTGACCCTTCGTATCTTCACTGTGGAGCTCCAAGGGGACTCATTATTTTGCTTAATGTGCTATATAAGCTCAGGGCTCAATACACTATCAAGCACAATCATTAGGCTATTTTATACTGTATGTTCTCTATTAAAATAGTGTTCTGCTTTATTCCACGTATGAACATTTTTAAATGTGGGGGGCTAATACAAGTTTTAGCCACTTTTGTCCCTATAAACTTTTAGCATAGTAAACATATCCATATTTTGCATCATACAAAGGTTTTACTGTGGTTTGGCAATGGCTTTTTTGTGTTTTGCTGTGGTTACACTATGCTTTAATACAATGAGCTATAAGCACACCGAATCCACAGTAAATATGCTACAGTGATCAATCATAAAGGTGACATTATACAGTATACAGTAACTGATTTGAAAAGGTCTCGGAGCTTTGTCTGGATTTATTTCTTTGAAAATGCCATATTGACAGACAACAATTGCAATAAACAAAGGGGGAGATGAAAAATAAATGAAAAACATTCTCATTAATTCATCATAAAACCATAAAGAAGCCTAAAGGATTTCAAGAACCCGAAACGCATTTTGAGTTTCATTCAAAAAGCTCTTGTAACTTATTTTGTTGATTTAGTTGGGTTATGAGTTTTGTTTTTAACCTGGGCTCTTACTGTAAGTTGAAAGAATGGTGCGATCATCGACCATTGCAATTTCACAAGGAATAACACTGAGGAATTGAATGCGTGCAAGGCTGTTTGAGTAGGCAGAGTGAAACTTAAACCAACTTGGCCCCGGGCCTTGGACAAGATAACTTGGACTGCCATGTTGAGTGAGGAGTTGACTGAAGTGTATCGGTGAAGATGGAGATATGGAGGAGGAGTGATGCATGAGGTGAAATGCAAAAAAACCAGGGATTTGCAAATGATGTGTACAGTACATAGCGAGCAGCACAGTGGCTGGGAGTCTCATCTGCATGGAGTTTGAATGTTCTCCATGCGTTTGTGTGGGTGCTCTGATTTCTTCTCACAGTCCAAAGACAACTGGTAGGCTAATCAGCTTTCAGTAAAATTACTAACTAGATGCGAGTGTGAGCATGTCTGTGTTCGTGTCTGCCCTCTGGACTGGTGTCCCATCCAGGGTGTATCCTGCCTTGCGTCTGCGTCTCCCCTGCAATCTGGAATTGAAAGTAAATTAGCAGTTTGAAAATAGATGGCTAGAAATACTTTATACTGTATATAGTATCTTTGAAAGCAGTTTGGGCGGCGGGGGGGGGATGCTTGGTTGTTGTCATCCCTTTTGAATGTCTCTGAAATGCTTTGGAAATTTCCTGAATTTCTCTACATTTATCACCGTCATCTATCTTCCCCATGCCCGTGTGCATTTTCCTTCAAGAACGTAGAGAACAGAACAGTGTTTTTAATGGCATAAGTTACGCCTTTATCATTCATCACTGTCTCCTTCTTCCTGTTTAACAAGTTCTATAAGTGATGAGTCCATGTATGTTTCATCCAATACTCTCTTCAAAACCAGCTAAAAGGCTCCAGAATTCCTCTGAGGTTATCTAAGGTGCTTTAAGTGTGTCCTGGTCTTTGAACACATTAGGGCATGTGATTGGAAATAAAAAGGAAAACATTTAAGCATCGAGGTCATCCTAATGCTTTTCCATGTTCTTCCGCATGAGATGTGTTTTTGCCTGAGCTAAGCATTAGTAAGCAGTTCTGTGGCTTCTGCAGTCCATAGCAAAGCTTCCCACAAAGCAAGCGTATTAGCAATGAAGCAAGAAATTAGCTCCCATGAAGCAAGTTTCTTCGAAGGCTTGAGAATGATATAGCACACCATCCCACTTTTCTTCACAGAACAGAAGCAAAAAGAACAGAACAGGAAAAAAACACACTGATGAGCTCCTGAAACACTGTGCTTTCATATCTTCATAAGTTCAGTCACGCTCGGCTGTCAGTAATTCACAATCACTCCTGACATTTCCTCTCCAATAAATACCGAACGTGATCCCCTTCTCTCCCTCGAGTACATCTTCTGCATCCCACTTCCACCCCATCCCCACCTCTACAGCTGCCCCTTGGCCACTTTTCACTTTGGAGTTGGGTTCCAGCCTCTGGCCAGGAAGTCAGCCCTTAGCCAAGCGGGTTCAGCCAAATCTTCACTCCATATTCTACATAATCATTTCAGGACACTGAATTCTTTTGCTGCTATTCCTAGTGAATTCATTTCTATTTTTTCTGGCAGGAAGCTACAATGACACTGAGAAGACTGGTGAAGGACAAAAGGAGAAAGATGAAGGGCAGCTGCATTTCTATTGATTAATCAGTAATGTGCAAAATGGTGGCAGAGGGAGGCTTCTCATACATGGCCTTGGTTGAATTGGGGGAACTGTTATAAAATGAAATAATGCAATGCTTATAAAGCAAGGTTTGCTTTAGTGAAAATAAAAATGTAACTATTGACCCAAGGTAAGTAATGGTGTACATCTTCTGTGATCAAACTGGTGCTTTAAAGTTGAATCACAACAGCTCAATCAGCGGTCATAATGCTGTTCCTTGACATCATGATCATGTACTGTACAGTTCACTCAGTCCCTCTCTCCGTTGTAAAGGTATCCTACAGTATGTGTTGCTCTTATAGTATTTTGACCTTTGGCTGGGGATTTTCTTGGTTTGACACTGGAATGAAGGAGATGTCTGGGGCAGTAGGTGGCATGATTCCTAATACTTAACTGTTCAAGAACCTTTTCATGAACCAGTTTCACTTCAGTCCGTAGATGTTTTTAATTTAACTTCAAAGAGTCCTATAATTGGTGAGGATATGTATTGTATATGTTGGTTTGTAAACTAAACAATAGACTTGTTCAGTTTGTTCTACAAGTGGTATTAGTTTGTGAGTTGAGAATGCCAATGCCTTGCATCTCTCAGATTGCAAAAGTTCAGTTACTGTACCTCCTTACAAACATGCATTCTAAATCACAACTCATGTCTGCAGAGATGGGAGTGAACAGTTGAAGTTCAGGTCATGTCACTGTCCTGCAAATGAAAAACAAAATTTCTGGATGTAGGTTATTATTACTTTGTTTTGTTTTTTAATGGGATCTTTCCTCCTGCTGTGTTGGAAATGTCATTTCAGGAACAGTGTAATCCAGCAGCAATTTAGAAAAAGGCATTTTGAATGGAGCCAGTGATCTGTGATGAACCAAACCTTTCTCTCTTTAAGTGCTTAATGAATAGGATGTCTCATCAGAGAGCCTCTGTGGAGAGCTGGTGTAGACATTTCACGATACTCTGAGGCTCACTGCTGCACCTCCAGACATACTGTACTGTGCACACAGACATCTGTGGAGACAGAACTCAGGGTGCACGTATGAAAAAAAAACTAATGTTTCATAGCTCGTGACATTGCTTCTTATTTCTCACTCACAACTGGAAAATAAATCACTGCAGTCTGAAACCTGAAACTCCCTGACAAGCAGTGGAAGTTTTCCCAGAGGGCTACAAACATGAACATGAAGAATAAAGCTGAGTTTTATTAAACAGCTCTAGTGCTCTGAGACTGAGGGGAAAGAATTAGCTGCTGTATATATATATATTACCAGTGTTGCACATTGTGTGAATTAGTTTCCTGGCATAGACTATGCATTGCAATAAATAATATAAGAAATGAAATACAAATCCTTGTTTTTAAAAATCATAACCGTGGTTTTGAACTTTTTGTTTCTTATTTTCTGTATTTCATCCTGCTTTCCCACTCATCGAAATGAAATCCCAATTTCTTCAAATTTTGAAATATTATTGAATGGTAGCAGCTTGACTGTAAGAAAAAGGATACACATTATACAAAGGATGCACTTTTTGACACATTACAAATTTGAGAAAGAAGGAAGTAAATTTTAGAGGCTTGCTTCTGTTTTCATGCTTGTAACCTTACTGTAGTGCTTCCACTTTCAGTCCCAATCCCATTAGAACTCAGAAACTACCAAGGCTGGACTTGTTCAGCTCTGAAACAGGAGACATCTAAGGAAAACTAGCTTTAAAATGCAAGCATTGTTGGAACAGTAAACCAGTCTTAAGCTCCAATCACAAATTAATCTGGAACTGGGTGCAACCCACTCCTGCAGGCACGTCTGACAAATGGGGAAAAAAGTAGGGCAGTAAAGGAGTCCAGTGGGATCATTGATCAGTCATGGCAAATTTAACTTGATCAAAAATCATATTTGTACCATAAATGCAATCATTACAATTGTGGAATGATCCACTGTAATTGGGCCCTGTACTGCCATTTAGTAAGAACACCAATTTAACATGACTTACTTGTAGGTTTATGGTACATTGACACCTTTCAAATGCTGTTTTAACAAAAATAATTATTTGGATATTTTATGCCATTTAAGACATGAGTTTATAAGCCAGATTTAGTATGATGGACATCATTTGAAGAATGTAACCACTCTGCCACTATGTCTTACGCAATTATTGGTTTTTACAGTTTAAGATATTCTGTAAATTTATTTTAGATTAGGGCAAAATGGGGTCAAAAAAGCAATAATACTGTAATTGGAACATTTGAAATCAAGCCATTATTTTTCTGGGGTTTTTTTAGATAAGGTTGTACCAACCTTGCACACAGAGATGGATTCATTTATCATCCATTTTTCTTGTAAAATGTAAGAATTTTGAAGTTTCAATGAATTCCTCTTTAGCTTTGGCCCTGCACTTTAGCCATTATCCCACTGAAAGGTGAAATTGCTTCTTAGTTTTCAGTTTTTAGCACAGTGAATCAGGTTTCCCTTTAAGACTTGTCTGTATGTTACTACATCCATTTTCCTTCCAGTCTATACCAGCTGATGAGAAGGGTTATGTACTGTGTTGGGATTGTGTTAGACAATAACTTTGCATTTAAACCAAAAAGTTCCAAATTTTTGTCTTGAACAAACACAAACTTTTTGCTACCTGTAAGCAGTGTAGCATAAATGCTTTATTGCAGATTCACTGTGGGATCTCTATCATTCTGAACTCCTGCTCTTTCAAGCTTCTCCCAGTCTCTGCCTCCCATTTTTCACCTAGTGTGACATCTCGTACACTGGCTTCCCAGTGTGCCTGCCCGAACCAGCTCTCCAATTTCTCTGCCTCATTTCTCTCAATCTTTCTCATCCATTGCCCCCATACTCCTTCTCTCTCGCTGTCTCTCTCTCCTGTTCCAAAGTCATAGCATGTCTGAGATCATCGTCTGTGGGGGGTGTTAAATCCCTATCAGCTTTATTTCCATTTGTTGCAGAAGCTACACAAGTCTTCCCAAAGTATGCCGTCTTTGTGGAGACATTCCACGTGCCCTTGGCTCCCGTCATCTGTGTTGTCAGTCATCTCCACTTACGTGGCTATTGTATTGTGCAACCATTGCTCACACAATATAATTGATCATGGTAGCAATTCCTAGATTGCCCAATTGACATGACTGATGCCTGTTGTATCTAATCTCTGCCGTCTCTTCCGAGGTCTGAAACCAACATGATCTCCCAATCTGCTTTTACAGTAGGTTGTGTGTCCTACAGTGAAAAATGCTCATGGTCACCACTAGTAGAATCCTGCCACGTGAATTCTCTCACCTCCCCCTTTCAGATTGCTCTGCTGCATGTGTGACCTCTGCTACATTGTCATCATTACCCAACTGGGGTCTCCACACCTCATTCATGCACTAAATAAGGACACTCTAATTCTTCACACATTTATGAGCCTTCTCGGACATCTCCTCTACGTCTGTGACCAATTCACAATTGTTGTCGGTCATATGACTGGTTATCTGCCTAATTTGTCGATCCACTATAATTTCCAAAAGGAAAATGCCTAACACTTCTCCAAGAACAGAGGTCAAAGCTCCAATTCTGCTTCCTTAGTTCTGCATTTGTTTGTTGGGGTCCTGCTTGGTTCTTTTTTGGGGTCCCAACTTCCTCCTCCTATGGCCAAGTGGTTGAGCCCCAGTCATGCAGGTTAAGCCACAGCTTCTTATGCCTAACTCCTCAAACATGCTTGATGAAGCCAGTCAAGGTCTCCCTCACCTCTGCTACTTTTAGTCATAATTCTCCAAGACGTCACTTCCCACTAATCTAAAAAGACCACAGTAAGATTACTGTTCACATTCGTCAAGCTGCATCCCTCTTCCACTACACCTCTCTGTGTAGGGGGGTCCTAACATCTGTGTCTTACAGCCAAGTTGGTTAAGCCAAAGCTTGTTATGGAATAAGTAAAGGTTAATTCCATACTGATAAGAGAAGAAAAGAACCACGTTTTGGCTGTGGAGCCTCCTTCAGATAGTACACAGTCACACCTGAAGAAGGCTCCACAGCCAAAACATTGTTGCTTTTATTCCATGCTGAAAAGCAAAGAAAACTGTCCATGTTCCCCTGCAGCCTACGCATGCTGACACAGCTATCTATTGAAATTCTTCAAAACTTGTTGTGCACAACTCCTGATAAATATTCAGATATCAATAAATCATTGTGAATATTTTAGCAACAAGACGTTCTCCTTCATTTTGGATTAAAGAAGACAAGGTTTTAGAGTCACACAATATACAGAGTTATTCTGTGTGATCAAACCTTTGGTTCTGCTAGCATTTCGCACATACAGTAACATCAACCACCCATTTGTCACAGTTTAAAGGAGCATAATCTTGCTGCACTGAATGACTAGTCCTTGCTGCTAGGAGATTAATTACCCTAGAGTGATTGACCTCTTCAATCTTTTAGACTTGTTAAGATCTTGGTCTTGAAGCTCTTTGTGCAGATAGGTATGCAAAAGACATTAACTATCAGACTAAAAAACAATAACCACCAGCCAGCAATATACTGTACATTCATTGGGTACAGAGTCACTGTGGGCAAATCTTTGGGGTGTTGTATTAATGTTAATACAACAAGACATTGTATCTGTATGCATGTATTTCTTTTAATTTGCTAGAAAAAGGAAACAAATGGAATTTTGGTGCAGTTTCCCGATTAATACCTAGGATGTGTCATCACGCCAACCTCTACAGCAGGAGAGAAATTTCTCTTTTAAATGTGTGAGGTGGTGCGTGTGTTACTTTGAGAAGCCAGCGTGTATCGTTTTGTCAGCAACGAAAATAAAGTTAGCGCATTATATCATGCATCCCCCGATAATTCACAGGTGTCAGAATGTGTCATTAAAGAGATAGAGATGCCACACGAATGAGGATTTTGTTCAAGTGTGAGTTTACAGGTTTTCTTTGTATCTTTATTCAACACAAAAGAGCACACAAAACCATAAAACCCTTCATTTTAAAATGTATACTCCACAACTCTCTGCTACTGTCCTGCTTTACGAATCACTTCTCCTTAAAAAGACTATAAAAGAAGTGCTGGCAGGGAAGAATTTCATTTAACTTAGGACAAAGGAAAAGGACAGCAGAATGGAGAAAAGGAGCGCTTTTCATGGTGCCTCACAGTGCAGGGGCCCGAGTTCAATTCTGGACCTGGGTACTATTTGTGTGGAGTTTGTACATTCTCCCCTTGTTCACTTGGGTTTCCTCAGTGTGCTTCAGTTTCCTCCCACAGTCCAAAAACATACTGGTTATTTAAGTGGCTTCTGGGCAAATTGGCCCTGGTGTGAGTGTGTGCACTTCTGGGTCAGTCTCTGCCCTGTGATGGACTGGTGTCCCAGCCCAAGTGTATATTGCTTTGCACCTGTGCCTTGCCGGGAGAGACTCTGGCTCCCTCAAAACCCTGTATTGGATAACACAGAATATAACAGGATGGAAGAAGTAAAATCTAGTAAACCACCAATTAGAAGTATTTTTTCATAACAGACACAGCTGGCAGACAGCAAAATATTCAATCTGTGAAAAAATAGTCAGTTTACAAAATAGTTTTATGCAATCTTGTAGGACAAACTAACCAACAGCAAATGTAGCCATTGTGAAATTGTCTTTTTGAGGTAATTTGATAGTTTATCTTGAAGAAAAAGGTTCTGTGTGACAGAAAGACGAAACCTGTTGAAGAATGTGTCTCTCTAATGCAGAGGATGCAATGTGTGGACCTGAACAGGCTAGCATGATTTCTGTTGGCCAGACAATGTTTGCATAGTCTCTCTGGGGACTTCCAGAGACCAGCCAGACTACAGATAAGCACAAGGAATCTGCTCTGCTGAATTCATCATTTCTCTATCAAGTCCTCATGGACTGTAGTCATTGCTTTCAGTTGATGGATAAGCAGGGAATTAAACAGAGACAGACAAGGCCCCTTCCCAGTAATGGGTTTATTCCATTACTGGGAATAAACTCTGTCTCTCCAGTTACTTCGTCAGTGCTTCTTGGTTAAAGTGAGAATGTGGGTCCTTGTGGGCCTTGAGCTTTCTTCTTTTCATCCAAATGATCAGTTATCTTATCTTATAACTTGTTGACAGTTATTGGTTAGCATTAAGAATTGGTAACTTGGTAAAATTAAAATGGGACTGCACTGACAGTTGGGAATGAAGTAAATAAGCTACAGTATGTAGTGACCACTAAAACAATATATTCAGCTGTGTTGTGGAGCTCAAGATCAGACATGCTTGAGGCAAAGTTAAGATAAATGTACTCTTCCATCAGAGTAATGGTTGACATTGATTTACTGAAGTACAGTAGATTACCGACATGGTATACTGTATTTGTCTGACCTTCAGTATTAATTTGGGATAAGGGATTTGCCAGAATTTGAAATCAAGCCCCTTTCAAAGACGGACATTCTGATTGATCTGAATCTCCAGTATTCATATTAGTTTCTTATAATGGTACTTCAGAACACTATGGTGCCTCTAGCTCAGGCATTAGTCATTTCAACATGTGGCCTAAACATCCTTATGCTTGTTGCTGTGGACCACCATGTCTGTCTCAGGTAGCTCAAGACTGCTTCAGCTGTGGTCTGGCAGTGCTCAGCTGCTCTGTTGTAGAGTCCGTTTCGTTCCTAGCTTGGCTCCGAGTTCTCTCTGTTTCTGGTTAGCGGGCCTTTCCTTCACCTTGACTTTGTTTCACCAGATTTCCGCCTTGAACTTTGTATTGTGTCTCTTGTTGACAGACTCTGCTCTTTTCCCTCTGAGAACTCGGCTCTGAGTTTTGGATTTCCCTTGGCGCTGTGTGTCTCTTTATCCAGCTTGGACCAGTTTTTGAATATCGCTCTGGACTGCGTTTGCCTGTATGCCTGTACGCAGTCTGTCTCTGCTGCTTGCTGAAAGCAGTGTGCTGTGTGCTGACACAGAAGCTTTCTTTGCTGGTGCTTATCTGCCTGCATTGTGCTATATTTAACGAAAAAGTGTAGTAAACTGCCTTTATTGTCCCCAGCAGTGACACATTACAACACCTCAAAGGAGAAATAATGTTAAAACATGTCCCTACCATCAATTTAACGTTTATTGTTTTATCCCAAGTTCAAGTGTAACTCTTACTCATACAGTACATTCTTTCATCTGTCCATCCCGGTTATAATCCTCCTTGTCTGGCATAGGTTCTTGAGGTGAGCCTGAGTCTACCCCAGCAAACAGGGATACACTGGGAATGCCAGCCCATCGCAGGGCACACACTCACACCAGGGCCAATGTTACAGAAAATAATGAACCTACCAGTACAGTAGACTGTGGGAGGAAACCAGAGCACCCAGAAGAAACCCAAGTGAACAGGGGGAGAACATGCAAAATCCACACAGACAGCACCCCAGGTCCAGAATTGAATCCAGGGCCCAAGTGCTGCAAGGCAGCAATGCTGAACACTGTGCTACTGTGCCACCCACCTTAGACATCGCATATGTCACAATTTACACCTAAGCCTACTCTAGGCTTACACATAAAAAGCAATGTTCCTTGCACCCCAGACAGTTTAATTTTAGCAGTTAATACCATGTGCAGGAAAACAAAATCTGTCTCTGTGTAGGTTTAATTGCGCTATTAACTTGTTTACTACAACAGAAAAACTGTTGAGAATTTAAAGAGGTCTGTGAATCCTTATGAGTACAGTAAACTGATATGGTAAGTCTCTCAAGCCTACTATCAGTAGAAACTGCTCCTAAAATGTGTAAAATCTGATGTGGGTTTGACACTACCAGATAATGATAAAAAGACTGATGAACTGAGCATGCAATCAAAAACCAATTGAGGCGATTATCAAGTGACTTAAAGAATTTCCTGTAATCCAGACACCTCCAATTTGAGTTTTGATTCTGCCTTTTACTTTCTTTGACCTGGATTCTCATAGTATACCTAAGAAACTGGGTAATTGCTTATTGAATTTTCTGAAGCTATCCCTGAGAGCTGTTGGAAACCTGTGAACTTGCAGTTTTGTCAGTTAGAGAAACATCGCTCCAATCGATACTAACTTTGATGTGGGTGCTGTGAGACCCGGAGAGTGAAAACTGGTAGGCAGCACTGTCAGGACATGTTCCAGAGCATGCACTGTCCTCAACCCTCCTCAACTTGTGCTGCTTGAGTTGCATTACAATTACCAGTTCAAATTTTGATAGCGTTAAAAAAAACAACTATAGACAATAACACAATTAATAGCCAGTAAACATGCAACAAATTCTATTGACTCCTAACTTCATGGGCTTTTTCAAAGCTTGTCAGTATGTAAATATATATATACTACTATATTTATATAGCAACTCTCATTGTGTATCAAACAATTCTTAGATCTTCAAGCGCAATTATTTATTTGTCTTGAAACCACTTAAGAGTTTGAGTTTACTTAGCAACTCCACTGTTTTTCTGTAAAGCCCCAAACATTTACAGTATGCACTCATTCCTACCCTCTGGCACAGACTTTGTTGGAAGTCTCATGATGGGAGTTGCTGGCTCCTATCTCTTTGTGCGTTACTGCTCATTTGCTTTGGGAGGCCGACATTAATTTCCTGTGAATTATGTGATTCCAAATGCGTAAAAAGAGACACGGCAATTCATCTGTCGTTGCTCCATTAGATTCCATCTTTACATGCCAGATACAGTAAAAGGAGGCAATCGGTCTGTCAGGTACAAGATAAATAAATTGATTTTCATTCTATTCTCCACCTGTCAGTTTGACTGATTATTCCTTGTGGAGGCCTGGAAATCAACAGTTACGTGAAAAGACCCCCAGCCTTATGCGTACATGGCTCACATACAGTAGCATGTCAGATATTCACTTGTACACAATCGTAATGCGTTGTCTGCAGTATTAGTGGCAACGATCCTTGAGAAACTCATTTCTGAATCTTCACACATGGGCTTTTATTGCAGAGCTATGCACCTTTGTGGCAATGGCAAAGTTCAATTTTGAACAATTGCAAAATTTCATATCTAGGTATTAAGTTCAAATGTTTCTGTATGCAGTTAATATTTCTTTGTTTCCCAGAGCGTGCCTCAGACCTACATAAATCTGACATCTACTAAGGACTAACTAAGTTATCGCTGTGCTTAACCTGATCAAACAGAATGAACTTCCCTTAGTAGCTCTGGAGCGGAATACAGCTCAAAATGAAGCACCTGAGCTAAGAGCTTTAGAGGCACATTGTGACAAGAGAGAATCTGAATATGACAGCTCTTTTCCTTAGATATTCTGGCTCCTTCAAGATACGGATACTGTACAAAGGAGAATGAATGAGGTATGTGGGAGACAGAGAGTGTGGAAGCCATTGTTTTTTGGAGAATCGAATTTTCAGAAATCTTTATCGAATGTTATATTAAATATTTAAAATGATATTCTGGGTATCACTGTGCTTTAGACATTGGACCTTTCTACTTCTCTGTAATAATGATGCCTTTGTCTCTGTGCTGCCAATTTCAGATGAACCACTGCACTGAATAGCAGCCTTCCATAAGAAGGAGAAGAGTTCATTACATCTGCTTTGGATCCATGCAAACATGCGCACAAGTTAGTAGCACCCTATTCGAATTATAGCTAGAAGACTTTGTGAATACTTTAATATGTGGATATCATTAACCTCATTATTTCTATCTTTCCATATTATGTACAGTATTAGCTTATGTTCAGGAAATTCAGTACAGTATGTGCAAATTTACACCTCAGTCTTTATACATGTGGTTCAGGTGGGTAGCTGCGTCAGCATGTGTAGGCTGCAAAGGAACAATTCATAGGTTTATTCCCTGCTGAAAAGAGAAAAAAGAAAACACAACGTTTTGGCCATTGAGCCTTTTTCAGGTGTCAAGAGCCTTCTTCCTGATATTTTGGCTTTGAAATTTGGGATTGCCCAATTTTCATCGGTCTGACTCCAGTCTTTTACCACCGTTCTGATTCATGTGCTTTCCTCAATCTAAAACCATTTCTCCTGTGTGAGCACAGTGGAACGGAAACATCCTCCAAAATGTACACTGGGCCATTCTTCTGTTACAGTATGTCTGCTAATAATCCCACAATCCCAATAATGTAGCTAGAGAGTTGAAGGAACAGAAAGAGGTCTCGTCTCTGTCATGCTTGCTGTCACTGTCAGCTCACAGGTTCTTAATAAAGCCAGGATCTCCGGTTAACAGCAATCCAGGGATGTATTGATTGACTTCTACTCAGCCACCTCAAAGAACCCCTTTAACAATTGGTCAGTGACTGTTTTTAATAGATCATCAGACCATTGATATCTGGACAATGGAGCTAAATTGGTATTTTTTTAAGCTTTCTGTACTCTGATATTGGCAGAAATAGTAGTTTCCATATTATTAATTAAATCATAGATTAGATGTTGCTTTTCCTTTAGCTTAGTTGTTTTGAGCCCTGCAAATACTGAAAATGTTGAGAGAAAATCAGTTTCCTAAGGTCTTCAGATAAAAGCCATTTCCTGCAGACAAATATGGCTTAAAAGAATGGATATACAGTAATAAACTTGCTGCCACTAGTTGAGTGATCTGATTTGAAATGGTGCTGAAAAAAAAGCTTTGCAGAAATAACCATTTTACAGTCATTTGTAGTATGCACTGTAACTATCAAAGAGTAAAGGTGCATGTGGATATTTTCAGTCATAGACACTCAGCCAGAGAGTCAGAGGAGCCTCCCCTGCAGAGATAGGGAAGCAGACGAGAGAGTTTAATGTGTTATGTAGATAACATGGAACAGCTTATTTAACTGCTTCAGATGTGGTCAGAAACATTCCCGCCACGCACAAGAACAGAATTTCTCTGCAGGCATTCTTCTGGGATGAGCTTACATGCAGATACTAAAAACTATAATGGTACAAATTTAAAAAGTCATCCAGGTTTATATCCATTTGATTCAAATCTAAATCACAGCTACAGTACTCAGCAGCTTACTTGAGTAAGTACGAGATCACAAGGGTGGTTATATTACATCCATTGTACTGTAGTACACATTGGTGTTTCTTGCTTTTGAGCTGAAATATACAGTGGGATGTTTATCCATAATCATCATTCCCAACACATCCCTCCTCTGCTATAGCTATTTCACTGACTTCTGAATTGATTTTTAAAAAATGGTCTTCAGAGGCACAGCATGATTTTACGTCATTGTATCTGCAGTAAAAGTGTCTTTCGGGTATTTATAGATACTACACAGCATTTTATAATATAAAAAACTTGTGTAGAGATTTTGAATTGTTGGTACAAGTTAACTGTAATGATCTAGATTTTGTCAATTGTAATTGCGAAATCAGATTGAGAAAAATAGTTCTCTCCATACTGTATATTGATCAAGTAAGAGCTTACTGACTTGAATATGAGCTGCATAACATTTGATGAATAAAAAAAACCCAAATGATCAGTAGTCTGATTTTAGAAAGAGTTTGTGTCTAATTATCAGTTATACCTCCACTGGGAGTTTTATATTTTTAAATGCAGCCTTATATGATCTATAATTTATTTGCTTTAATCGTGCAATTATTTGGTTTATGATCTGTACTGCCCAATCTGTAATTGTGATTGATTTACCTGCCTTAACTGTTGAAAACCTGAAGAGACTACCTGAAACGTTTTGAGTGTTCATCAGAGTAATGAGAACTACAAGATCTGTTTGAATTACTGAGCCAAGTTTGTAAATTCTGCTTTTCTTTTTGATACACCTCTGTGATTTTCTGAAGTAGTCCCTGATTTTTCTTCAGTTTTGGAATTTGGGGTTTCAAAGGAACATCACGTTTTGTCATTGGCCTGTCTGTGGCTGAATAAGGCAGTGGTGCATTTGTCTTCACGGAAAAACCTTAGATTGTCTTGACACGAAGGACACAGCTTAAAGTAAATTGCTTTATGATGTTCGCTGGTCTTCAGCAAGAATAATGGTCATAGTCTCAGTTGTACAGGATCCTTAGAAACCTTGTCAGAATGCCATTGTTCATGTGCCTCAGACATACAGTATCTGTGAAAATGTCACCAGTTACACTGCCAGTGGAATAATAATGGCTGATTGAAAGCATTGGTACCTGCCTTAGTGACAAAATGACAAATTGGTTGACACAGGAAACCTAGACATTCATTTGTGGTTGACCAGTGTAGATTGCTGGGCCTTAAAACCTAATAGCTGCTGTTCCTGTTAAATGAGTTCTTGCTGTTATACTGTTTGGTTTTGTACAATTTGGCAAATGGTGGGATTAATTAGGTGAATATTAGAAGGGAGAGGATTTCTGTGTCTTGTTCTGTGAGACCACAATCTCTCTTTAGGTACGCTTCAAACAGTGCTTTTACCAACTAAACTGAACTAATTGTTTTTCCTGCCATAATTAGCATTTTTCCTGGGTGGCTAATATAGAGTTCATTTCAACATCCATCAAATCAGGTCTGAAAGTCACACCACAGTTTGGTCCAGTATCCAGGTAACATTTACTGTGCAAATTCATAAAAGTTTTCAGTTGCTTTTTTTCCTCGTCGTGTTGCAGCTTTGAAAGAAAAGCCTGTAAGATGGGTGGCAGTATTTCAGTGTTGCACATTCCTACCAAATACAGGGTCTCCACCTTTTTTTGTGTTAAGTTACTTTTTTTTCCCCACTTCTTAACCTCCAGATTCAGTGCATGTCTTAGTGAGGTGGCTTTTGCTTGAAGAGTTTAAAAATAGTCAACAGTGCTGAAACTGTAAAGCTGAATCACACAGAATGTGTATAGCAAGAGACGCCAGTGAAGGATTACAATCATCAGAAAAGGCAGGCAATAAAAACGTCTGTTCCTTCAAAAACTATGGAGCAGCCTGGTTCGGGTATAGTCTTTTCAATTTTGTAGAAAAGGCACAAACTCAAAGGCAAACTACAGATTCCAACCTTGAAGCCTTCAATGCATATGTAATATTTTCTCCTATTTATAGCATTGTCTTTTGGCCCGAGATATTGAAGGTGTGCAGTGGTTGGCAGGCTTCTCTCTTGCTTTCAGTCATTCTTTCATTGTTCGCAGTTTTATTGCTTCCCCTTGTGCCTTCTTTGCACATGTGACGTGACCTCTTTTCCTTCTGCAGAGCCTCAAACGGCTTAAGAAAGAGAATATTAAATATGATTATGAAATATGAAAGAAGTGAGGGTCATTGTGTTTTATTGATTTACTTATTGTTGTTGTTTTTTTCCTTTACTGGTGCAAGGACATTAAAATGAACAATTTCACTAGGGGAGTTTCTAGATGTTTTGAGTGCATTGCAGAAGGAGAAACTAGAAAAAACTTCCTTGCAGTCCATGCTCAGCAGAGGCAAGCAGCCAAGACATTTTTTTATGTTTGTTGGTTCTGCCTTGAAATTTCCCTTGTAAATATAATTTAATATTTAACGATCGACACTGGACTTCATCAATCTAGAGATCACAACTGAAGGACCTGAACTGAATCAAGGAATATTAAGTTATAATATGATGTTATTGCAGTTGTACTAGTAATGCCTCATTTAGAATATTGTGCATAGTTTTGTTCTGGAGTCCATCCAGAGAAGAGCAAAAGGATAACATTCTGTTGTTTAAGAGAACATCTTACACTGACAGGCTATAGGAACTGAACCTTTTTAGTCTCGAACAAAGAAGATTGCAAGGGGACATGACACAATCCTGTGGATTTCTTCACAATGAACACAAAAACAGAAACCAGATGGCACAGTGGAAACTATGTGAAAGTGTATTTAAAACCTTGAACAGGAGGCATCTCTTTACCCATCCAGCTGGATGAGATCCTTCGATCAATTAACTACTAAAAACCATATGGGCACCATTTGGAACCTTGCTTATGTTCTTATCTAAAAGAGTAAAAACCAAGGGCCTCCTGTGCAGCTAACCCCTCTATAAGGTATTGACGAACCTTAGCATGTCAAGTGATGAGTGGCTCTGATGGGAGAAAGAGAAATTTGGTGGTTATAAAACAGAATATAGTTGTGAGCACAAGATACTCTTTTATCATTTGGTATTTACAATACCTACCATATATACTGTATACTGTATATGTATTGACCAAAGCTCAAGATATTTTCAGTTATAAATATGCATAAATTCCAACTTGAAAACAGTTATCCATGCAATCTGAGATGCAATGAGACTAAATTGGACACTCTAAGTGAAAATAGGGGTCTCAAAGGAACATGCTGTATTAAGTGTTTTCTACAGAGCACCAGAAAGGTACCATATGGATACAACAGAGCCTACTATATTGTGGTGTAAACAGTGATCTGCTTAGCAAGAGAGAAAGTTCAGTAGAGAAGGAAGTTTGTCAGGGAAATTCACACTCAATCAGTCCTGTCTCTCAAAGCATTTTGTTTAATGAACCAGACTTTATGGAGATTTGACAGAAAAATGTTTTTTTTTTTCCAGTCATTATTTCTGTCATTTTTGAGCAATTAGAATTCAGTCAACCCCGGTGTTGAATCAAGTCCTATTTCTTTTCTTTCATGGCAAACTGCACATTATTTTAGTTGAAAAGAAATCTGTCACCCACAAAAAGAAATGATAATTTAGGCCTGATGTCATGTTTCAAGGCAAACTGTTGAATGTCGGAGGTGACACTCCTCCTTGTTGTCAACATCTCATTCATTTTGTCCTATTACATAAAATGAAGGGGAAAAATCCCACTGAAGCCCACACAGGAAGAAAGTGCCCTTACTTTTAGACTGGATGCCATCTGATTAGACCAGTTTCGCAGGAGCCGCCAACGACCACCTCAGGACTGGCATCCAGACACTATAACACATTAATACTAGCGCAGTCATTCTCTTTCCTGATTTTTAATGGCAGTCCCTGAAGCCACAATTAAAACCAACGGTGAATGAAACATGAGGTGCTAGTCAGATTGGGACCAATTAAATTACCTTGCACATTCCTCCCTGCTACAACAGGAGCAGTAGCGTTTGAACTGGAGTGTACCCAGAGGGTAATGTTGTAAAAACGATGCATATTCCAGATCCTGCGGTTCTTACACAGCAGAATAATAAGTAGGACCATGGAGAAGGTGTACATGTGCACACAGTGGAGGCAAGAGCCACAGAAACTAATTCTGACCATTGCACTTTTTTCAGCTGTTGCTGTGCAGTACACTCAGCCATCCAAAAGGCCAACATTACAAATATCATGTTCAGTGTCCAGACTTACAACTTATATTTTTATTGTCCTATTCTTGTAGTGATAGATCGTTTTGTTTTTCTAGATAGAAAAGGAACAATCCTGCTTATTCACATTAGACAGAAGCAGATTAATTAGAGCAGTGATTATTAATTAACAAATGTAATTTACTTTATTGATTGCAAATGACCTGGAATCTGCTCACCCATTTAATTATTGTGTGAATACCTTAAGGAGGACTGCAGGATTATTAAATTGTGTCCCAGCTAATCAAAATGGCATGAGGGAGTGTTTCATTTGAAAGATAAAGAGCTATGATGAAACTTATTTGGAAGAGAATAGAAAGGGAGAGAAAAGGAAGACAAAGCAGGGAGCAAAAGAGAGAATTAAGCAGGGCAGGGAAGCTTGTTAAAAACTCCTAGAACCCTTTTTAACACTACCCTACCCCTTAATTTCCAGTTGTATCCTACAGATGAACTGCAGCTTGCAGAATTTTGATTTTTTTTCCCTATCAAGTGCCCCTAAATCTCTTCTGTTCAATACAGAGTTTTCTTCTAAGCAGCAATCTCCTTTTGTCCAATGCCAGAACCTGAATGGGAGCCATGAGATCCGGCAATTGAGACGTGATCTTCACTGCTCCGGATGAAAAGGGGTCAGCATTCTGGAATGCCGAGAAGTCGGTGGATTGTTTTTAAGGAAAAATGTATTTGAAGAGAACCTTTCTTTGTTGTGGCATTAAAATAATGCAGCTCCGGTATGATTCATTCCCCTACCCGCAGGGGAAAGGTGTAAAATTGATCAAAGGAAATGCCATTATTAAGTCGACACATTACAGAGCTTTTAAAAGCAGTCTTGCTGTCACCCATCACAGGCTTTCTTTCTCCTGAACATCGAAATGCAACCTAATAGTTCCATTACAACAGAGCTCCGTGTTGCATCGGAGCTCTCAAGGACGGCCAATTACCTCCATACTAAACAGCAAGTTTTGCATGGGTGTTGGTAGGTTCCATTCTTTACTTGCCCATAACTCGGTTCTTTATGAAAAGCAATTCTGTCTCTTCCCTCTGGGCTACAACGTGCTACCGAGACCTCCTCTGGTGTCAGATAAGGGTCGTTAAAAATAGCAATAAAGAAGATAAAGGCAACCAAAGTGAGGATAACTCACAGGGAGACAGGTTTATCATGTGTGATGAATTTTTATGCTTTGGGAGTTTGGCTAAATAAAAAAAAGTTTAGTTTTTCAAGTACAATAGCATAAAAAGCTGCATGTTTATTCTGCTTGTTTTGAATAACTGTGTCCAAT
The DNA here is from genome assembly GCF_040954835.1 of Lepisosteus oculatus. Taxonomy (NCBI): domain Eukaryota; kingdom Metazoa; phylum Chordata; class Actinopteri; order Semionotiformes; family Lepisosteidae; genus Lepisosteus; species Lepisosteus oculatus. The sequence continues at coordinate 11,971,698 of NC_090711.1, forward strand.
AAATTGACGCTCCTTTCATGCAAGTACTTCCTGATTTAAATTTGTGTATTCGGGGAATGTTACAGAAGTTGAAATTCATCCACAGACACAGCTAGAAATCAGTAGTGCATAATGGTTATCATTCACGCTTTACACACATTTAGAAGATCAATTTGCCTGGAAGAGGAATGGCAAAATCCGTTATAGTCAAGTCAAAGTGCATTTCACTGTAAATCCCACTTGTCTAATATTCACCAAAAATATCTCGACCAAAATATTAGTCTCTTTTTAGCCTTTTGTTGCTTAGCTGCCTGTAAATAGAGCTTGGCCCCAATGTGGTTTCATTAAAGTAATATTGATGTGGACACTATACTGTATACTTAAATAGATTTTCTAATATGTAATATTAATTAATATTGATATTAATACCCTTTACCTGGAACACATACGGATGGAAGACCAGAATGCATGCAAGTGGTATTTACTTAAAAATAAACTATCTCCTTTACAAATGCAGCAATTGAACAGGGCACGTTTTAAGTAAAGCCTAATTTAAGAAAAAGAACGGTTCTCCCCTGGGTGCTGATTTTGTGTATCAGATGGATGCTTTTTAACTTTAGTCTACAATAATCTTTCCTGTGACGGAAATAAATAGTCTTTAAGCTTCTCCAGTTGGATGGCTTAACAATTCATAAAGGGAAGTGAACACACACACACACACACACACAAACGTGTTGGAATACACACAGAAATGGTAAGATGAAAAATGTTTCTCACTAACACTGTACGTAAGGGCTCAGCTATTGAAGCTATTGAACTCAGGGATCACAAACTTTCAGCAGGTGAGTAATGAACACCGTGTAAACCTCAAGAAATTGTCCTTCCTCTCTTCAAGACTCTTGGCAAGACTCCTGGTCTTGGGACCAGGCAATCCCAGTTCAACATAGACTTCCCTCAGTTAGTTGAGGAGGCTGATTGACTGATGTTGAAACAGAAAACTGAACAGGTGCTGATTTAAATTGACCTCTTTGGCGCAGTGCGGTGGCTCTGTGGCTCAGGATCTGCGCCTGGGGCTGGAAGGTTCGTATCCTGCAGCCGGCAGAGGAATCCTACTCCGTTGGGCCCCTGAGCAAGGCCCTTAACCCCAACTGCTCAAGGGGCACCATATGAATGGCTGACCCAGTGCTCTGACCCCAAGCTTCTCTCCCTGTCTGTGTGTCTCATGGAGAGCAAGCTGGGGTATGTGAAAAGACAAATCACTAACACTAGAAATTGTACATGGCTAATAAAGTGCAGTGGTTGGCATTGCTACCTTGCAGCTTTGAGGATCTTGGTTCACTTCCAAACCTGGGCGTGCTGTGTGCATGCAGTTTGAATGTTCTCCCTGTGCTCATGTGGGCTTCCTATAAATGCTCCAGGTTTCCTTCCACAGTCCAAAAACATACTAGTAAGTTAATGGGCTTCTGGGAAAACTGACCCTGGTGTGAGTGGTGTGGTGGACAGGCATCACCTCTTAGGTTTATTTCGCCTGCTTGTGCCTGTTGCTTATCAGGATAGGCTCCTCCGAGACCCTGAGTTGGAAGAAGAAGTTTAGCAATGGATGGAAGGAATCAGCAGTACGATTTTTGCTACGTGCCCAGCTCTGATCTAGAATCTGCAGTACTTTAAAGACCTGGAATTCCGGCATGAATGAACTGTACTTCCCAGGGAAGATGAGAAACCGCCTAGATTTTCCTTTGAGGTCATTGATCTTTTCGTGCAGTGCAAACCCTGCAGTGCCTTATAGAAGGAGTGGTGCAGCTCTCGCCGCTGTCTTTGCAAGCCTGCAGGCGGCCTGCCAGTCACTGTTGCGCTGAAACCGGACATGATGCTGGCAGAGTAACGCTTGCCCTGTCCTGGTATTGCTCAGCTAGCTCCATGCCACTCCTTCAGGGGCACCAGTCACAGTGACATGTCACAGGTTAGAGACAGGGAAATCGTGATTACTTTGTGATAAGCTCGGCTCTCTTCGCCCCGGCTGGGATACGATCCTGGTGGCTTGCAGGCTTTTGAGCATACACAGAGTCACCCCTAGACAGCAAAAATCTAACTGCCGCAAAAAGACCAGGCCTTCAACCATAGGTTTTGCACTGTCTAAAAATGGTGAAGTCATTTCTCTAACCCAGCTTTTTTATTTTGCGAATACATAAACAAAACTTAAGGTTGTAAGGTATCGAGATCACGTTAAACTACCAAGAAGGAACTAATTGACATTCTTATGTGTAAAGCTTAGGATTCCAGATATCTACTAGAACAGATTTAAAACAGCCCTGTTTACTGTCTGATTAAATGCTTAATTAAAAAACAATGAATACATTTAAGTTAATAAAAAAAGCTGGATAATGTTTTAACTCGGAGACTGTTTGGAAGGAACAGAGATTAATGGAAACTGGCATAGTAGTGTAGTAGTTGGGGCCACGGCCTCCTATCTTTTGGTTCCTGGGTTCAGTTTTATTTAGAATTTGCACCATTTCTGGCGGGAGGTTCCTGTTTTGTAAATACTTGCTGGCTGCAGTAACTCTGAATTGTGTCTCTAATTTGACCCTGTTGTTGTGTTTCTGCATTCTGTGTCTCAGCTTGTGCCCTGTGAGTACAGAATAGAATCCAATTAGTTGGATTTTTTTCCAAGAACATGCAGATTTCAAAAGTATACATGCACCTTTATATTAGTCTTATGCGGGCAAACAACCTACACAAGTGCTGTGTGAGTTTGTTAGTATACTGTGTATTTATATGCGTGTCATTTTTTCTTTCCTCACATTGTTGCTCTCTCTAAGGTCAAGCTCTAGCCTATTTTTAGCTGCCTTAATTAGCTATAATTTCCGGCTTTGTCCCTGCAATCCAAAGGACAGGAAAAAGTGTTCAGATTCCTTTGAAGGAACATAAAATCATTACATTTAAAGATTCTTTTTTCAGAGAGTTAAAGGTACCAATTACCTTTTTTATACTGAGAGTAATGCCATAGATTGGCAGACCATTTCGGAGTTCTCCAGAATCAATCCCCATTCACAGTTCATTCACTGGGTAGTAGTGAGTGTGTGATAATGATAGTCGGGGCCATGTACTGTATAAAGGTGATTTTTGTCTTTTGACATGAAAGCGTCATTCTCTTTGTCATTCAAAGCATAAATGTTAAAGAGTAATATATCATTGATCTTGTGTTATACTTCTACATACAGCAGAAAATCTGTATTTTTGGCAGTTTAATTTTTTTCTTATTAACTAGAATGTATTCCTAAATACTATAAAAATGCATTTCCCTGCAAAAAAATGTTAGAGCAGTAGTTCCAATTACAAACAGGAATTCTAGTTAATGAAAAACATTCTTTATTATCGCTGTACTGTATTTGGTTTCTTTTCTATTATTTTCTTTAATGCTTCCTTAAGGGTTTTTCTAAAAAGAGATGACAGCATGGTAAGAAGAAGCTACTCACAAATAAGTGGGACAAATAAGCCAGATAATCTCCTCTCATTTGTAACCTTATTCTACAAATCCTTAGGGATCAACAGTAAGATTCAGTTCACAGGACACAATGAAATACATGCAAAACTGTGAATTGGATGCATCACATACACAAACACTTACTGGAGTCTAGAAGAAACTCACAAACTCCAAGCAGTTCACATATAATGGAAACACCAATGTAGAGTAATTAAATAAGATATCGGGCTTCCATACGAACCCAGAACAGTTGGTATACACCATCGAATAGGGTTGATCAGTGCCTAAAATACTGCAATAGGGATTCGTCCACAAAAAAGTGAGTCAATGCATGCCTGATGGAGGTGAAAAATGCTACCTTAGATCTGCTGGGTGACGAGATCTAAGGATGACATATTGACCTATTGATTTTAGAAAAAATCAGTCAGGTTTTAATCATACCACTGGGCAACTACACAAGAGGGCATTGTCATCCTGGAAGAAATACCTATCAGAAGGAATGAAATATTGCAACATAGTGTGAAGATGGTGACCCAGTACCACTAAGCAGCGATTAGCCTCTTAATGGAATGAGTGCATCCATCCATCCATCTATTTTCTAAATGTTTTATCCAATTCAGAGCTTAGGGAAGGAGAGCACATGGAAAGATGCAACCTGGACAGGACACTGGTCCAACACAGAACACACACATACACAAACATGCACACTCTCACACTAGAGCCAGTTTTCCCAGAAGCCCACTGACCTACCAATATGTCTTTGGACTGTGGGAGGAAACCAGAGGACCTAGAAGAAATTCACACAAACATGCGGAGAACGCACAAACTCGACACAGACAGCTCCCCAGGAGTTGAACCCAGGGCCGCAGCGCCGTAAGGCAGCAATGCCCATCACAATGCCACCTTGCACCAAAACCATCCCAGGAAAATGGGATTGTTTGTCATGATCCCACTGGTACCTGTATATGTTCAAAATTTAATTGCTCCAAACTTCGGTGTCCATGTTAAGGTTTAAGCAGTTTAATCAATTTCAATTGGCCTGTGTCTTTTCTTCCTTTTGCTTAAGTATGATTTGCTTTGCTTCAGTTCGTTTCATCAGAATCTGTTGTGTATATTTTACCAATACAAATAGTGACAGCAAAAAAAACCTTCTACTGTGGACTGACATCACAACCTCCTCTACTGTAACTTCCTAAAAACAAACCTGTTACAAACAATAGACAGTGTAAAATCAGAGTTCTAGGAAGCGTTGTAGGAAACCAGATCATTTTGAAGAGAAGGACAGAGAGAAACAGAAAGCCAAGACAGACCAAGAACTTCAGCAGAGTTCTCTGGCAGACTTAGCCAACTTGCTAATCACCTGTCAAGAAAATGTATCTGTGCTCCCTTCTAACGATGTCAAAGTTTCAGAAGCAGAACTTGTCCTGCGAGTTTCATATTTACAGTGTGCAAAAGGGTAGTGTGTAGAGGATGAGAAAACCAACACAGCGCTGTTTTATTTCTAGCCCAAATAAAAACTGTCATTCGATCTAGAGATTGAAACTGAGCCATGATTACCAATAAAAATTGTTTAATGACACTGTTTGTCTACAAATTTCCTCTCTTTGAAACCAATTGAGGTTTTAATATTTCAGTGAACTCATTTATCACTGGAAAAAAATCTCTGACTACATCGGGACTGAGGCCTCAATAAAAAAAAATGCAATTTTGTAAAGTCTGCTCAAGAATAAAATTAAGAGGAAAAGAAATGCAAATCCCACAAGAGCCGAAGAAGCCGGAGTGTTTTGATTGCTGTATAATTGACGTTCTAAAGATTGAGTACAGGCCATGGATGAATAATCCTGTAAACAACTGTCTCGGAAAACATGCCCCTTTGAGCAAGAAAAATGTTAACTTTCAAAATTCTTTTGAATTCCCTCATGTAGTGTCCCATCACCACTGTACAGAATGTGCAGTAAATAAATCTACTGCTTTCTAAATTAAAATTAGTGTCGTTTTATTCATTGTGTGCAGATGCTGTCAGAGTCATCAAAAAATTTAGCATTATTAGGAACATAATAAATCTGAGACTCTCACCCAGCATCACTGATTAGAGAAGTGAAACAGAACAGATATGCAGCATGAATCTGTACTTCTCTGATATTTTGACAAAGCTTTGACAGTAAATTTAGAGTAAATGAGCTGTTTTATTGTGAAGTTTTGAAGTTAATTTGTGAATGCCTGTTAAGGTTGCAAAGTACTGTATGGGTGGTATGGTAATGGCATTGCAGCCCTGGGTTCAATTCTGGACCTGTGGTGCTATCTTTGTGGAGTTTGTATGTCCTCCCCTTGTTTCTGTGGGTTTTCTCTGAGTTTTCAGATATCCTCCCACAGTCCAAATACTGAATGTACTGATAGGTAAATAAATGGCTTCTGGGAAAATTGTCTGTGGTGTGAATGTATGTGTTGGATCCTGTGTTTGTGTCACGATTGTAAATCCTTCCTCTTAAGGGCGCTCCGGCTCTTTCCCGTTTTGTTGATTTCATGCACCTGACCCCCTCCCTTTATAAGCCAGACGCTCCTACCATTCTGGGCTCAGCTTTCAGGCCTCGTTACCCCTTTTTATTCCCCCATCCCTGCACTGGATCCCACTCCGTCTTGTCTGTTGTGGATGGATTACCCGGTTCTGGACTCTTACTTTTACCCTGGATTTCCCTTTAGACTTGTTCGTCTGTACCGCGCCCCCAAGTACCATACATTGTCGACATGCCCCCCTGTTCGTCTACCAGCCTAGTTCCTAGTCTTCTCTTCCCCGTGTCTGTTTCATTCCCTTCCGGATTCTACCGTCTGCAGAGGGTCCCGATTAACGCTTCGTTTCTGTGCTACGGGAGACTGGACATGTGCCTGTTGCTTGCCAAAATAGGCTTCTGGTCCACCTGACCCTGAAATGGAACAACAGGCTAGAATATGGATGGGTATTACAAACTCCTATCCAGAAGCTGCAGCTATTTAAAGACATTACTGCATGAATAACTGTTCTTCCCAGAAAAGACGAGAAACAGAGAAACAGCAGACATTTTCCCCCTGAATTGGAAATTGGAGAAAGTGGTGAGAAAATGGATGGATCAAATCAACGTTTATTTATCAATTGCACAACAATACAGCATGCAGCAGTAGTTGCTGGCAATGAAATGTCTGTTCTGCGAGCTCACAAGAATCACAAAATTAAGGTTACGAAAATAAGGTTACATAATAATAGATGTAAAAGAAATTGAATAAAACTCAACATGAATAGAGCTGCTATGTGTCCATGGAGTATGCAATATATACAAGAAGTGCAGTTTTGCTGAATACAGTGAAACCTGTGTGTCCATGTAGCCATTACAGGTGATTTGCTAAAGGAGCTGCAGGTTGGCTATTTAGCAGTCTTATTGCCTGGAGGTAGAAGCTGTTCCGTAGTCTGTTGGACTTGGACCGAATGCTTTGGTACCTTTTACCAGACGGTAGGAGGGAAAACAGTTTGTGACTGGGATGACTTGGGTCCTTGAGAACGGACCTGGTGATGAAAGTTTGCCCAAAAATGTATGCCTTTAAAACTCTGCTGAACTTCTCTGTCTGTCTTAGCATTGTGTTTCTCACTCCATCTCTTCAGTTTCCTAGAACTCTTTCCAGACCTCTGATGTTTTACAGTACTTTATTTGTAGCATAAAATCTGCAGTAATTCCAACTACATTGTTTTTGGGATAATCAGGACACTGCATAGAAAGCCGGTCTGAAACAAGTGTTTTTTTATTCGTTACAAGCAAAGATGGATTTGATAACTTCACCTCCGGCCTCTGTATTGGAATTCAATGGATTTAAATGCAGTTTAGGGACAAAAGTAATGGTCCTCAAAAAGAATAATGTCAATTCACACTTTCACAAAATTACAGTTAAGTGGTTGCATCATTAAATGCCCACTCCTTCTGCAGAACTCAGATAACAATATGAATGAAATATCTATGATACGCAAGGGAAAAATGGCCCTATTATCTCTCCCCAAAAAGAATATTCAAGTATCGCATTAGAAGTCTTGAGTTAATGTATACTATTAAACTAGCACTAAAGAAAAAGCACTTCTACTTAAGATGTATGCTCACTCAAAGTTTAGCTATTCCATTTAAGTGATGCAATTTCCATTCTACAACAATGTGAAGGGAACAAACTATGAAAATGATCATGCCGGACAATGCTTTAGTATTTTGGAATTCAGGTCAGCTGCATGAAGTGGGATTTAGGGGTCAGGACTCTTGACTGGAGGTCTATGGATAAAGTCCCTGGTAGGACCCTGTACCCTTGAGGAAAGTACTTCATTCAAATTACCTCAGTGTCCCGCTGCAAGAATGCATCTCCGGGTGATCATTATGCATGAGAATGTGTTCAAAACTGACTTATCTGGTTACATTAAGGGTGAAACACAAATACGCAAACTAAATGACTTCCATGTGCTTGAATGTGAGGAGAATTGTAAGAACTCAGTACTGATTCAACTTTAATCAGTGCTACTTCTATTACACATTAGGTTATAGAGATGATAAATAGACCTATAACTTTGTCTCTATGGCAGTTGGATTCTAGAAGAAAGGTTGAAATAAGGTAGGTTTTATCTAAATGTAGAATTCTTTGAACAAGCAACAGCAGTAATTGATTAAAACAAAGCATATGATATGGTTATATGCAGATTTTCACAAGCCTTTGACAAAGTTCCTAATGCAAGACTAACTCCTGAATTGTAGGCAGTAGGCTTTCAATGAGCAGATTTGGATTGAGAACTGGTTTAAAACAATAGAGATCAGAGAGTTAATGCTCAAACTGGGATGCTGTAATTAAAAGAGTACTACAGGAGACTGTATTGGGACCCCACTGCTCTTCCTAGTTATCAAAGGTCTATATTCAAGTATGGTTAGTAAACTAATTGAATTCATAGATGATAATGGAGGAGGAGAATTAGCAAACACAAGCAAAAGGAATTCAACTAGCCCTCACAGCATCAATCACAGCAATAGTGTAATTAATGATGGAATCGGGCTTTTGCTCCCAGCCACTTTAAAGAACTCTTGCAAAGAAGTGTATTTTCAAATTCTGTATAACATGTAAAAAATCAACCAAGAGCATCATATCATAAATCTGCTCTAACTGATACTGTATGTCAGTAATGGAGTACCATAGACATGTATTTACACCACGTTTAATCAGACTGCACTATTGTTAATGTGTCGCTATCAAAGCTTGTACAGTTCATATTCATTAGAGTAAGAAAATGTTACTGCAGTTGTGTAAGTGTGATAATGCACACCGAGAAACACAGCTGTTATCACTTGTTACTCCAATACACTGGTCTTCTCAAGACTTTTCTCAAGTTAAAGAACTTTGTGGTTGTTGTGAACTGGGATTTGAAAGCCCTTATGGTTAAAGATAGGCAATAGCAGGAAATGTAATATTGCTTAATGTTATTTGCTGAAGGGAGGGAGTAATGTGTGTGTTGGGCAGGAGGGGTTCGTTTTCAGATATTAGGGATGAGATAGCTGTCTTGAACCTGAAGGTGATAGCTGGTGGTGAAAATGAACTGTGATGGCAAGCATCAGTCAGCGCAGACAGAAAGCAATAGAAAGCAACAGGGATCTGTTCGTGATTTGAGCATTTAGTCATATCAGTAGCAGAAACTGTCAGCATTGAGCACAAAAAAGTTCATCCAAACAATGGAGCACTGTGACACACAATCTTCTGTAATCTGCCTCTTCTTCGGATTGTTTTTCAACAGGAATGCAAGCTTGCATAGCCTGTGCATTTTTAAAATTTGCACGGAATGTTGATATACGGTAATTTGAGGAGGGGAAAAAAAACAAGATGGTGTTTTATTCTTCCATATTCAATTAAACAAACGGAGCACATCATGATGGAAGAAATCAAGTTAGAACACAGTGGTTAATTAGATTCACAGTTTTAAAAATATTTATTTCAGATCTAATGACCACATTATCAGGTTTTTAGTTTCCCTGTACCATTTGGAAATGATCACCAAGCACAGTAAACATTTGAAGAATACAACAATTGCAGTGGCGTTATTTTGAGAAATATGTGCTTTGACTTAAAATATTGTGCTTTTCAAAAGAAAAAACACTACAGTATGTATTATGCCACCTTTCTTGTTTTTGTATCTTTTTTTGTGTACCAGTTAATGGCATGGCATTCAATGGTGAATTGAAGTTCTGTATCAGTTCCCACACACTGAGTTTGCTGTTACTGAAAAAAAAAATGATCTTCACATATTTCTCCAAGGAATTATGCAGTGGTATAATAAAAGGGCGGTAGAGTGATGTGACCATTAGCACATTCGATTCCAGACTGGGGTGCTTTCTGCATCTTTGCATGCTCTCCCATTTATCACAGGGGATTTCTCTGTGTGCTCCAGATTTGTTCTGACTTCAGGAGGAATGCTGGCCAGGTTAAGGGTCTGTAGATCATCCTGGGTCTGTAGATCATCATTTTTGTTCATTGCAGGCTCCATAGCTCCTGACAGGAGAATTAGTTTTGATTGGAGATGAGGCTTCTCCCCAGTGACCTCACATCCAGTCTGTTGTCCTCAGGACTGAGAAAACGCAGCCAAATAATTGCAGCCCTTCACTGGCACGGTTTAGCCTAACTTTGAAATAGCAACAGCTGGGTCATACAGCTTCAAGCCTGCAGGTGCCTTTTTTCAGCTTTTAACTGAACCCTCTGCAATGTGTAATTTCACCACATGAAATGCCCTTTTTAATCACTATTTGACATTTCACTTCTTTTATATAGCAGCACATATGCAGCTATGCAGGTCCTCACCTTACTTTCATAAACTGGTGCAGCAAGATAAAGAGTTTGAACTTCACGGATAACAATCCCAATTACAAAGACAGCCACACTCTCCATATCGTTATGCGTCTCATTACCATTGCAGAAGATGATATGAGGAAATGTAGAGAGGTCAGGTCTGAGCTTCAGACCTTATAGGTTAATATAATTAAGCGATTGCGCAAAAGGTTTTTGGACACGGGGAGAACAGAGGAACCCTGACTCAACAGGACAAAAATTAGTTTCCTTTAGGGAGATGGGTTAAGAATAATACCATCAGCTCTCAAGCCCCCTTCGTAGGATAAGAAAAATAGTTTATCATCTACAGTTACACAACTTACATGGTTATGTACTGTAAACCTTTCATGCACTGTTATACAAGAAATTTTACAAGAAGTTTTCTTCTTTTACAAAGTGACTCTACCATTCTAAAATGTCTTTCATTTACAGTTATTGCGGTCATGACTTTGTCCTTGAGTGCATTAATAGACTATTTCGTTTACAGGTATATGGCTTTGTTTTCATCACAAGCACTATTCTCAATCTTTCCCTAACTGGTCAGCTGAGTACTGAGATTCCCTTGTAGAGCAATGTGTTCCAATTGATGTTTTATGAGCCGCAGGATCTTGGACCAACTGTAGAGAAAAAGCAGTTCCAGCTGTGTACTCTTCAAAATTGGATACTTCAGGAATCAAATACTCAGTTCCTTGTTCTGACTTATGTACAGGAGCCCTATGCTTGTACAGGAAATTAATCTGACTGCTATGCAATGTGATTCCTATTTGCTTCCCTGCAATGTCTGTAGTTTGCACATTCCCTTCAGTTTAGCAAAGGTTGAATTTGTCAGCCTATGCTATCCCCTACCCTGACTCATTAAAGTACCCAATGAGATTAATTATACTGAGCTCTGCGTAACACAATAGATCTTCCAATCTATAACAAGGTTAGATAATACAGTGAGTTTTCAGATATGTAATATTTATAGGGTTTCCTTATTTACTTAGAGACCTTCAAAGGGCTGAGTTACAGGAGGGTGGATGACGAATGCTGGAGAACAGACTGAACAGACGTCATGCATTCAGTAGCGCAGCCAATTCAATAACATGGGTCAGACATAAATAGTATACAGGCATCAAAAAACAGCTAATTACAGCAGCAAAACGAAGCAGATTTTTTACTTTTGATCATTCGAAAAATAACCAACATCATGGAAAGCTGAAAATCTTAATTTAATTTTCAAATTTTTATTTTCAATTAATTTCCTCATGTAGTCACTGTTAAAAAAAAACAAAACACAATACCAACCACGGAAGCCTCTTTTCTGCATTTTTCCACAGTTTTTTTGAGGAGTGTGGTTTGGGAGTGGTTACATTTTACGCAAAAAAAAATATTTGAAATCGAATAATAGACATGACTGCACGGAAATTAAGGCATTTTACTGGACTACAGTTTTCTCCTTGTTTTTTTTTAAATCGTTGACATCATGGTAAAGTACAAGTTTAGTGAGAGGCAAATACAATTTAGAGCAAATAAGAGAAATAATGGATTTTTTAACATGCTGAATTACCTATTGTACTAGTATTGTTGTATACCCGGCCAATTTGAAATTGCTAAGTGTTTTAAGGCCCTCCTGCAGTGAATCTTGAACGCCTCATAAAAGATCATAACAAGCAGACATCCTTGTCATGTGCCTGCTTCCTGAGAACATTGAGACATTTACCAGCGGACGCAATGCAGGCTCTAGTGAGCTTGAGGGAAAGGTTAGCGCCAATTGGAAAGTGGCAAGACTCAAACAGATGTCACTTCAAGACTGTGGGCTTCTGGGAAGTGACAGGACTAACTGTTTTGCCACAACACTGGAAGACCCTGGCCAACCCTGTGCCATTTGTTTCCCAACCTTGGTCATGTAATAATGCTGTGTCTCCTGCTTTTTGCTGCAGTCGAGTTCATAATCCAAGGCTAATTGATTGAAGTTTTCTGTGTGGAGTGCACACTGTAAATTTCTGAATCTTAACAGGTCAAATGGGATTTATTTCAGAACTGCCCTTTTATGGTGTGTCTTGTCTTAAACGGTACCAACTGCAAATTCACAGGAGGAAAAAATGTTCATTTTGTGAGTGTGTGAAACACTGGCATTCCATACCTGTGTCTGCTTAACATCTATTGATCAACGAGGAAGAACTGTTTAATGCATCCAGATTTGAAAGATCTGATCATACAAGCAAATCAGTTTGATCAATTGTCTAACTAATTAAGATGGAGCAGGGGTATTGCTGGACCAGGGCTGTTCCCTGTAACAAGTTTGCACAGAGTCACAGAGATCCAGACTCAATTCCTAGACTACCTTCCCCTCTAGCTCTACATTGCTGTCAGAAACTGGAAACTGGAAGGGTCTTGTTTGGTTGCTGAGAGACGAATCAAAGGAGACAGGCTGCAGCCAAGATAGTAAATATACAGTAGCACGTTGGCCATCTAGTACAATTCCAATGAAGCGCATATAATAGTAGCCAGTTTTTCTACTTGTCATGCAGTCGTGGTTAGATCATCAGTGCAGAATGCCATTATTATTTCTGGGGAATTCTCCATTGATGGAATTGCTTTGAATGTAGTTGAAATCTGGAATTTGGAAGGAATATTTTAGACCTGGTTTAAAGCAGGCAGCCCTGCAAGTGTTTTACCCTAGAAGCTCCAATGACTAAAGACTTGGAAACAGGTGCAGGTAAGTCAAAAATGCATTCGATTAAGGGGTTAGGGATTCTGGTGAATGAAAACCAGGAGATCTCTTGGCTTCCAGAACTACGATTATGGACCAGTATCTTACAAGGAGCCAGATCCTCACTTGACAATCACCTGTGATAGTTTTCTCTTCTTTTCTTGGCCCAGCCCACTCAGTTAGCATGGCAAACAGCACCCTACTTAAAAATGGTTACAGAAGGTCACTTCACAACAGATATAACTGTATGCTCAGCAGCTACAAAATCAAATAATGAGGAAATGCAAGTGATGTAGAGCACTATTTTAAGTGACTTCCTTTGCTGATTACCCTGGTGTCATTCGAGACCAAATATTTTTACTGCCGCTACTTTGTGAAATATTAGATTGCCACGTGCACAGATTTATGAGAACCTAAATCAATTTCAAGTAGTAAGGCATTTGATTTCATAATGAATCTCATAGCTGTAATATAGTTTCTCAATGTGCTCGAGTTTCCACAAGTTTTCTCTTGAAAGGAGATGTAATTAAAATCCTATCTGTGTCATCTTCAGGCCGCAGGATGAGAGAAAAAAGGTCGTAATGGAGACTTTAGTCACAGTGAACCCTTTCAGCAGCTCCAAAAGGTTGCTCTGAATAGAAAGTTCATGAGAGAAAGGAGGAGGTTTTCAGGCCAACAATCAAATAAAAAAGGCTGGTAGTTCCAAATGGGTTCCCTCACAGTGATGTTCTAGGAAATCTTTGCTTAAAATTAAATTATCTACTTCACTGAAGTAGAAAAAGCAGACTGGTTATGGTAGATCACAGGGTGTCATAAGCATAATTACATAATGCAAAATCTAATCCCTCCCCCCCCCAAATGATGTCACACAAAAGTGCAATCTTCTTTGTCACTTCCTTTGCCCCTCACCATATTTTGACACTCCTCTAAAAATATCTCATTAATAATGGCCACCCCCTCCACTCCACCCACCTCAAATTACTTGGCTAGAAATCCTATTGGTCTACAGCACACTCTTTCAGGGGATTGCTGAAATAAAATTGAACATTGAAAACAATACTTCAGCTGGGGCATAGAAATAGCTTGCTTGGAGCAATACTGTACCCACAGCTGTTTTTTTTTTCCATTTTAAGTGACCAGATGGTTCCATTGAATCACTGTCACTGAATCTTTGCAAGAGACTCTGTAACAGCATGAGTAAAAGCAAATGACATGCAGACACGCCAAACTGGTGAGACCTTTTTATACACCTAAAGTAAAATAAACAGGGCAAAATATTGCCTTCTCACTGTTGCATCACAGAGAATAAGACAATCTATCCTCCTCCTTCATTGTCACACACAAATCTCTTTCCCTTCAAAAAGATCATGAGACTACTTTTTATTGATTTCTTATTCACTACCTACTCAATTTGGAATAACTTCCAGTTTTAAGACAATGGCACTCTGGGATTTAAGAAACAACTCCTGCACTGGTTGAGAGAGCAAGACTTGTGAACATGCTCTCTGCAGAGCCATCCAGCTTTTGATGTGAGCGACCTGTCCCTCATTAATTTCACTGCACGTCTGGAGTCACCTGACAAGTGGCAGGACTTGCTATTTGCAAGACAGCTAAGACCAGCCCTATCTATTTAAGCCTATCCTTAGTCCATCAACTCTCCTCTTCCAATTGTCTTTCACAATTGGGAGATTCCTGACCACATTGATCTAGGAGCATGATTCAGACTCAAAATCACAACATCTGGACCACAGGGATCCATCTGCACAAGACCATGAGATTATTAATGGTTTGTTTGTTTTTTCTTCAGAATAATTCAGTTCTTTTATGTGACGCTATATGATCATGTCCATCATGTAATAAGGAAGATTTGCTCTTAAGAGCCAGTTCAAAAGCCACTTAGAGTCTTGGTTCTCGATGGTATTCTTAATGAGTAATTAATGGATAGTAAGGTCCTCATCCCATTACAGACAGTTCAAATGTGGGAGCCCATCATACAAGCATGGAGCAGGCTACTATATACAATATAGAAATATAGAATAGTTCTTAGCAAAGGAAATTAGCTATCTATTTACTCCAGATATTGATCTGTAAAGGTAGTGCAGGTAATGGGTTTCACTGAAGGCTCATGTAGCACTGACATATTGTCTTGTGACTTGCAAATAATATTTTAACTTCCTTTACTACAGCTTAAATAATGAGCAGGAATGCTGTAATTATAAACAAAAGCAAAAATGACAGGAAAAAAAATCCAAAACTTTAACAAATCTTATCCTAAAAGAAGGTTTATATAAGAAATAGCAGCAAATGTTACAGCTCAATATTCTTGATTGAAGAGTATAAATTTGGTCAGAATGACCCTCTTAAGCAATGCAGTCACATCCTGCAGATGGATTATTTTTTTTTTAAGTTTCTTCAGGTAAAAATGCTTTGAGCCCTGGTTCATTGTGACCGTTCTCAGACAAATCGATCTGCAAAAAAATCCTGGCAACACTTGAGACGTGTTCATTAAGGATTCTCCCCGTCTCGGAAGCTGAGGTCTACTTTTTCTGTTCATGTTTTGATTTATGGTAGGAACGCTGCATAACCATGTTAGTCCTTTCTTCAGAGAATTATGCCATTATTTGCTTTGATTTCCCAGAGGTTCCTGCTAAATAAATTCCAGGGGCTCTTTTCCTAGTATCACCATCATCTTTTGTTTTCAGCAGGATCAAAATAGCCCAACTGGTGAGAAATGGACAGGATATGAAGACACAGCACATGGCAGGGGAGGTGTGAGTGTCTGAAGGTGTGGAGCACAGAAGCTAAAGGCGTTGAATGAAATGAATGCAGTGTCCAGCCTCAGAACTGTTTTGGGGCACAATTGTCAAAACATGGTTTTTAGGGGCCTCCTGGGTGACTCAACTGTGAAAGGACTTACATGAATGCAGCTTTGACTTTCGTCCTTGGTGTAACAGGGCAGCAGGATCTGGAGTGTCAGATTACAGGTTCAATGGTGGTTCGATGGAATACAGGGAAAAACGCATATCCACAAGGCAGCTGGAGGACTGGCATCAACTGTGTGAAACCAGTCTACCTATTTAAAGGTTGAGTAAGTGAACAGTCCTGGTTGGCTTATGGGGAGCTAGACTGTTGCTGTCAGGTGTGGCAGTGAGTAATAGAGACTCATGGGGGAGGCTCCTGAAAGTCAGCTCAAGGCACAGTGAGACAAAGAGGCTCACAGGAAAAAACTCTGAGAGGCTTCAGAAACAACTGGGGCTACAGACAGCCTGTTATAGAGAGAGAACAGGGCTGTGTGAGTGCAATTAGTAGTGGATGCTCACGGTTAAGGGTAAAGTTACGATTGTGAGAGCAGGGTAGGTCTCACAGAGTAGCAGCCCCAATCATTTCCATACCAGCCTGCTAGTAAATAAAAAGATGGTTATATAGTGGACTGGCCTGACTGACATCAACGAGGTTGAGGGTACTTTCACTGCTACTCATGGCTAAGATACAAAAAGTTTGAGTAAGGCAAGTGATCGTGGACTGATATAGGGTAAAAAATGGTTACAAATCACGTTATTGGTCTGGATGCTGCCTTGAATACTGCAAATTGGAGGTTAATGTCTGTAGATTCCCCCAAACTCAGCTACCACCCATGGGGGATCTGTTACAGTACATATGGCCATGTTACTAGCCGACTATAACCAGGACTTCTTAAGAGTACAATTGGCTAAGCACTATCATGGGTACGGTGGGATGAGTCAGTGAGGGTTATCTCCGGTCTCAGTGACATCGCCACCCTTGTGGAACTCCTGGTTCTTGCAGACATGCGGTGCTGTTACTGAGGGCTGTGCTTCCCCTCCAGTCGCTGCTATGGGGCTGCGTTGCCCGTGATGGATTCAAATACAAGCAGCTCAAAGGTGGGCAGTATGGAAGTGTCTGCCTACACCTCCACTATGTGCAGTCTCAGGACATGCAGCTGCCGAGACATGTAAATACACTCGTCTGGCTATTCAGTATTGGGTACAGTATAACAAAAATAATCGGTGACTCAAAATCAATAAAACACGTGCTTCACAAAGTGCCCAGAGATCTCACAAAAGAAAACACCACTGACATTCAAATAAAACAAGGATTTTGACTGATGTTAGGAAAATGTATGTAAGCGTCCATGCTTTGAAAGAGGATAAACACAAAGACGCAGGCAGGTTGAACAACACTGGCTCAGAATATTATTTAATCTCCATCCACCCCCTGGTTAAGAATAATTGAATAAACCTCCAGGGGCCCATAGCTTGAAGAGTCAGTCCTCGTTCCACTGCTGTTCATGTGGCTGTCAGTCGTACCCCAGGGGTGTTAATACCTTGGCAGGTCGCACCTGCACATCTACATCATTAATTTGACTCCTGTTGAGTGGAACATCCGATAGTGACAAAGTAGTAATGTCTGCTTGAAAGTGGCTAGCAGTATGTACAGTGTCTGGAGTTGCACATACCTGTGGATGTTTTAGCCTTATCGTTGGCCAGTTTTGTTTGTATTAGGGGCTGTGCTAACCTCCAGTAAAATCAAATGGCAGCAATGTTGTATTTACATGCTTCATCCTGGCAAACTGTTTTCTCTTTGGGTTAAGCAGAGCGGGCTACGGGCCTATTCTCTTGGACAGAACAACCAAGGTGCACTCCAGCTCATGCCCAGAAGAGGAGCTCTAACCAATTGTTCTTCTTTCATGCCTCAAAGTCCACAGACCACTCATCCTGAGGCCCTTCCAGGTCGTAATATAAAGTTGTTACAGACTGCTTCGTCATTGTTTCACTCATTAGCAGCACCCATGTCATAACAAGACTCTGTTTTTATTAAAGGAGCGGAGTAGAGCAGATTAGAGAACTGCCCATTGAGAAGTCTGGTGTATATTCCATGTACCGTTGGCTATGTTGCCATGGAAATGTAGGGGTGGGCAATTCTGGTCCTGGAGGGCTTGTTTTCAGCAGGATCAAAGTAGCCCAACCGGTGAGAAATGGACAGGATACGAAAACGCAGCACATGGCAGGGGAGGTGTGAGTGTCTGAAGGTGTGGAGCACAGAAGCTAAAGGCGTTGAATGAAATTAATGCAGTGTCCAGCCTCAGAACTGTTTTTGGGCACAATTGTCAAAACATCCTTTTTAGGGGCCTCCTAAATGACTCAACTGTGAAAGGGCTACATGAATGCAGCTTTGACCTTCTACCTTGGTGTAACAGGGCAGCTGTATCTGAAGTTTCAGATTACAGGTTTAGGTTTGATGGTAAAACACTTCATTCTTTGGTGTCTAAAGTATTTTTTTTTCAAATTCATGTAATAGCTGAATTTATGAGAATAAAACCTATGTATTTATGATTTAAACTTTTACTTTTCGTGAATAAACTGCTTTTCTGAAAACAGCCAGGAAAACTTATTGAACCCTTCAATCAGATTTGCGTTTCCTGACTGCCAAACTGATGTATACTGACTGTCAAAATTCTCTGGCGTATTTTTGGTTTCCTTTAAGAAGCATCTTCACGAGAAACATGAAACACCAGGAGACTGTCAATCCAATCAGTATGGTGAAGTTGCGTGACCTACTCTCTTCTTAAGTGTTTTTATTATTAGTTGTTGTGTTGCATATCATTTTCTGTTGTTGTTAATTAGCAGTTCGCACATGAAGTTAATGCAAGGCCTTCATCAAGCTGGGGTGTCCATCTGTAATCTTCAAGGATCACAAGCTTATCTTGGATTTCATTTCCGCTGAGCTCCTAATTGGACTAATTATTTGCTCAACTGAGATGAACAAAAAATACTGCCTATCACCAAGACTTGCACTGTTTGGAGGTTAAAGAGACCTCTGAAAGCCACTGGAAAGCTACTCTCAAAGACCAAAGATGACCATTTGCACACCCATGAAGCAGAAATAGGAAAGATATACTCTAGTGTCACACAATGTAGCACCAATGACCTTCTCCACCCCATTTCCTGTCTGGTCACCACTGACTTTATTAAGAGACTCTTTATTTACTAAACATGCAAAAGAGGAAAATTAAATTGCAGAGAATAAATGGGACAAACTTCTTTGATTTTAATTACAAACAAGAATGAATAAGGTTATTGTTATTATGGCTTTACTTGTGTATGTACTTCTGAATGAAGCTTTCATCTAAAAGAACATAACAGAGATTATAAAAATAAAAAAACGGAGTTCAAGGAAACAATTTTACCATTTGTAAAAAAGCAAAGATATGAAAAATGAAATTGAGGAGAAAAAATAGTTTAGCTGTTATCTGGCATCTGTTAACTGTTCTCTTAAAATAACTGAAATTTTGATGGATCAGCACTGCTTCTTAATAGCGAAGGAAAAGCCTTGATTAAAAAGAGAGTTGACAAATGCTAAGTGTCCAAAACTTGCAGAGCAGAGTATGTCTGCGGGTTATTCTCTGCTCTGCAAGAATGACCTTTGTTGTGTTGTTAAGGGAGACATACATGTCTGGACTTTATTTGTTTGTGTTAATGTATAACTACTGCTGTGAAAATGCACAGAGAACATAGAATTGCACTTTATATTGTGCTCAGAGGCCTCAAAATCCCAGAACACTTCACAATGCAATCTCAGAGAAGGGAACCATGCAATGACTTTTAAACACATTCACCCATTCTTCCCATTGAAAAGTCAAGAAAATCAAAAAAAGAAGAAAGGGCACAAGTTCACCACCAAACATTTTAAGGGCTGTGCATTTTCACAGAAAAATGTTAAAGGAGTTCAGGTCACTCTGATTTAAAAAAAAAAGCCTCCCCCCTCCACCACAGGGCAGCTGTTTCATTGTGAAGGGTGAGCCTTCAGCACTAATCCTCTCATCTTTTGATCCTCGCTTTATACATGAAGAATGTTTGGATTACAGATTTTCTATTCTTCCATTGTCAATTGTGCTGGCACTATAAAGGAGAATATTTTTTTTAATTGCTTTGTTATTTCGGGTCACTTATCTTTCCAATAATGCAGTGAGTTTATAGAACTAAGCGACCTGCTCTCACTCAAAAATCAGCCTCTATAAGGTTTGTGGGTGATTCAATCAAACTGGTTTTGCAAATAGCCTCATTCTGTAATGTCTGTAAAGAAAAAAATAAAAACATGTCTACTTTAAAACTATTAGTTTTATTAAACACTGAATATTAAATAGGATGAATATTATTAAACACTAATGTATTTATCAAATACTTAGTTTAATAAATCATTTTTTTATTCAGTGTTTGTTATCAGTATTCTTTGGTGACCTTACAGCTAAATTCTGTGCGACTTATATCTCAGAGATGTAAAATCTCTGCAGCAAAATCCCTTTTACAGCCTCCACAAAGGTATACAATCACGAAAAGAAAAAGAAATATGGGTTTTGGTGTCAGTGCTAAATATGCACAGAGGGATCTTAAAGATTGCTTAATTTATTTGTTTTTCAACCTGTTTTGTAAAACAACATTAGCCAAAATACTTCCCCGGAGGGATCACACAGGGAAGTTATTTAGCTTATATTTCTTCCTTGGCTCTTCTTTTTTTTTACTGTCTTTTGATTATTTTTACTTTGTGGCTGGTGAGTGAATTCTGTTCCCTGTTGGAATGGCTTTCCAGTGCTGCCCAGAGCTTGCTGAGAAAGTACAGAATTAATGCTGCCTTGTGTGGAATACCGGTACACATAAAAACGCAAAACTTCAAAAGCTGAAAGAGCACGATCGACATGCCTTTTGCTATGAGGGCAAACCCAGCTCCCCTCATGGTCCGCGATGCTCGTATGAAGGTTATGGCCATTTCCACAAACAGCGTGGAAAACAAGGCACAGCTAGCCCCCTTTCAGTAACTTGGGGGACAAATATAAACTGAATGATTCAGCGGTCAAAAGAGAGTGATTATTCCTATTTTAAGAGGGAATCCTCTGCTCACTGGTTGCTGGTTGCTATGGATTTCTCTCAATAGCTCTCAGAATAATAGCACATCCTACCGGTGATGTCAGAGCTCAGAGCTGTTGATTAGGCTGTAGCCTGTTGCTTATGATCATCAAATAACCTACTTACACTCCGGATACCTTGCTCTGCTGTACAGATCAACTAGAGCGAGCGCTCAGAGCGAAAGGTTTGGACCCTCAGCTGTCTTCCTCCCTGGGTATTTTTCCTCGCTCCTTTGCAAGGATTCACCTGCAACACCTGAAGAATTTGATTTCCACACTGTGAGTACAGCCTTCAGCTTTTCTTTAAATGTGCTCTTATTTTATTTGCTTCAAACAAGTTTAGCAGCCCTGTATTTCATTATGTTATGTCATACAGTGTACACTATCCACTGGGTGCACATAAATATCTGAGTTGTTCCTTAGTATATTTTTGTATAAATATCTTACGTTTTTAAGTTTGTTTGTTCTTGTAAGTGATATTTTAAGTGCTCTTTATTTTTTACATACTGTACTTTGCCTTTTCTTGGTGATTTCTTAAGAAATGCAGCAGTAGAGCTGAAGACAACATAGCTGTTGTTGCACTTTGTTAGAAACACAACAACTAACATTTTTATTGAGAATAAAAATACCATTTTTGTGTTTGTTTTAATGCTAGAAATAACATTTTATTTTCTTGCAGCTCTGATAGTTTACCCCTTTTTACAGTCAGCATTTCCTTTAGATCTCTTGGTTATAAAAAAGACGCTCACATTCCCTTTATCCTCCACTGGTACAGAAAGTGTTGGAACACTGATTGAAAGGTGTGAAAGGTGTGATTGTAGCTCTATCTGGCTGAAGAACAATCTACATACAGTATACATTTCCTCCTTTCCTCTGAGCTTGCCCCACAGAGGTCATACTTGCATAAAGTGCCTTTAAAAAATGTTTTCGCACACACCACACTGTACTACTAGGACTGTAGGTTAGTTTGACAAACTAAAGATTGTGTTAACCTTCTTTGCATCCAAAGCTGATGGTAATAATTCCACAAATGTATAAGTTTAACTTTAAATGAAAGTCATTCTGCAAAAGTCTGTTACCCCATTGACCTTGTGTGCATCTTTGGGACTGACACTTAAATTGTAGTTTTCCAGTATTGTCAGTCTCTTCTTTATTTGTTATTGTTATTTGTTGAGTGAATATCCAGCCTTGAAGGACACTGAAACTCTGAAATAAAACTTGGAGCATATACATATACAGTTTTAGCTTAGCAATGAAGCATGTGTCTGTGTGTGCTTGTATCCAATATCTTAAGTCTAAATTCTTGAGGTACAAAAACTGAAATTACTCATTTCACAAGGAAGACTCGAAATTGAACCTAATGGATGATGATGAAGTCAATTATTGAGCATTAAGCGGATGAACTATAGTTACTTACAGGAAACACTATAGCTTTTAATAAACCAAGGAATTGGAGAAATGTCTTGGACACACATTTTAAATAACAAAAAACCTAGGGTGCATTATTTAAATGTGTTCAGCAATCTGTTAAGGAATGAGCTCTCTGTGCCTCTGATATAATGCCTCTCCTTAACACAGATATTTGTTTTTCGGAATGTGTTACTGTTCCAAATCTCTGTTCTCACTGTCTGAATTATGCAAAACATGATTATTCAGATTTAAAGTCAAGTCTGGGAGTTAACCTAAAGGGGCTGTCAGGTACTTTTGACAAGTACCCATCATTAATTATTGAGGCAGTTTGACCTTGGTAAAGTAAGTATGCAGGCAGCTACACACCCCTCATGCTCTCTTGAATACACAAAAACCCAGTCCAAAGGAGTTTATCCCAGACATTAAAAGATAATGAAGATCAATAAATGCTTCATTAAAAAATAAATTATACAGTCACATTTGCTTTGCATGATTAAGCGGTAGCTAATAGTCACTTCCCACATTGATGCTAATGAATTATTTATCTGTATGTCTGTGTTTTGCTTTATATGCTTAAAGTGCATTGCAGCAGAGCCAGATCATCATTACCTTTAGGGAAGAATACAGTACCATCTATGGCGTAAACACGTCTGTGGTTTTCTGAAGTGCATCTTATAGCGCTGACCAATTACCCTTGCATAGTTAGGAAGACTGTGGAATTCACCATTTAAAATCCTGCAGAAGGAGATGGTCATAAAAAAAACTCTCAGCTGATGTTATGCTTTACTGTAAAACACTTCTGGGTCTTGAGGGAAAGACTTGTATATGATGAACCAAAAGTGGTGTACGATAAACGCTTCTGAACAGTACGGTGTTTATTGTCACTGCTCATTGGGACTTTTAATGTCTTTTGTTTTTTTCTTCACAAGGCTCTCCTGTAATTGAGTAGGACACCTGACAATGATATTTTGAATTTGTTTTTCCTGGCTGCCAAGAGAAAAATCCCTTCCTTATTTTTTTATGTGCAATGAAGCTTTTTATTTAATGTTTTAATTGTCTGAAAATGTTTGAGTTATTTTTTACACAAAAAATGAACAACTGGAATTTCTATAGAAGAAGCTGTGAATGTTCTGAGGGTGAGAAGCTTTCAAACTTTTTCTCTGTTGGGAAACAAATAGGCACTGAAATCATCCCCAGGTGGAATTAAGTTTTGAGAAATAATGTATTCAGTAAACCATTGTATATTACATTGTATATTTTGATTAACGAAGATGTTTATAGAACAAACCAATTAATTCATTTTGAATGCTATGCTGGTTGCAGAAGGGTATTTACTTACAGTACTTTTTTGCACACTTGTTACATTACATTAAGGAAGATGATAAAGTGACAAACATTAACAAGAAATGAAACATTCATCACCTTGCAGCTTGTCTCTTCCGTTTGGATGACTGACGACCCAGAATTAATGTATTCTCATTTAAATTCTGGATTTCTCAGAGCCTTGAAACTTGAAAAGCTTCTTTGCCAACTCAGCAACATTAAGTCTTTTTATCCTGAAAGAAACTCCCATTCCCTAGAGATATGGTGATATCCTTAAAAATGCACTACTGTGCTTGTCACTTTATCAGTACCTGATGTTGCGATATGTTGAAATATCAAAAGTAAACCGTAGTTTCAATTTGTTAATACCTTTTGCTATCTTTACAGAACCTCATATCAATGAAGAAGAAAATTGGTATATGGAACAAAATTAATTATAGATCTAAACAGATCTAAACAGAAAGTAATAACCTACAGGGGATAAACAATATTTATACATTGTTTATTTATATATATAAATAATATTTATAATTATTTATACATTTATACTGTGGTACTTTCAATCTGTATATACCTATGTGCATTTTACTTATTTTATTGTTTTACAGTGACTATTAGTATATTTTGCACACACCTAATTCTATTTTATTTTGTATTGCTGTACTTATTTTAATTTTTAGCCTATTCTGATGTCTGTTTTTGCTTGTCTTGGGCTGGGCTCCTGTAACACCTCAGTTTCCCTTTGGGATCAATCAACTCTATCTATCTAATATTACCAAGAAACGATAATGGATGGCCTCAGTTGAGCAATATAAAGCTCAACTGTTGTCATCCATTATGATGATGTCTGGAAAGGCGTGAGCTTTAAATCTTAATTATTTCAGATACACTGTTTTTCAAGACAAAATAATAAAACAGTTACATCATTTACATTTATAGTTCATGCAGGGAATACAGAAATATTTCATGCATTTTTACACTGTTGTGAAAAATTCTGAATTGAATAAGACTGATGGACAGATGTCTGCCTGTCTTTCTTCATTAAAAAACATTTTGTAAATGTGGAAGCACATCGAGTGAGATGGAAAATCTTGTTTCAATGTGTTCCCTCACATTGTATAAAAAATGCAGTCTAGTCACTGACTGTAATCATTTTTGACAATTATATGGCATTTTCTATCCCAAAGTTTTATTTCATATATACTGTATAGTAGGAGGAGACCCACTTTGTTCAACATTGAAATTCCTAACCCATCTAAGTTATGCTTGATAACCACTATGTGCCAGCAGCCCCAGTACACAGCTGATCCTGTGGAGAAGTGAGAAATTGCTTTATCAGTTAAATTAAATTGAAACTTTAGGAAGGACAGACCCAGCAAACCAGTACTTAAGACACTGGAGTTAACGCTACTATTTTTACAAACAGTGCCATATGTACAGTTGCAGTAACCTGGTTTTCCTTTCTGGTCCCAGTACTGACCAGCATCAGCCTAGGTTAACTTTTTCATAGCTGATGATATCAAGCTAGCATGTATTAATGCTGTTGTGTAAAAGGTATTCATACAGTAAGTAACTTGATGACGTCTTTAAGAAAACCAAAAAAAAATCCCATTTTAAAACTCCTTGGGACGGGGCTGTTGTTATAAGTCTAAAAATCTAGAACATTTAAGTCCTAATTCCTGAATTTATCATAGCACCTCAAATCCAGGCTATTGGTTGAATGAGATACATCTTTGCAACCTATTTGGCTAATTCTTACAGAACTTTGCCTTTATAATTTGAAACAATATGTACACTTGTTCGGGTGATTTTTATGACTGTGGTTCAGTCCCAGGGGTCTTTATGCCCTTTGGGGGAGAATTTTCATATTCTTCCCTTCTTACCTTTACTGTGGCTACTTCCTATGGTGAAGTGTGGAGATATGAGGGTTTTGGTCCAGGATATGTGCCAGAGAGATCTGGCCATTGCCTTGTGCTCAGAAGGCATGGCTTCACTATCACCAGCTGCCCGGATTATTTGGGCACAGTTTGGCACTGTTATAATAATAATAATAATAATTGCTTACACTTATATAGCGTTTTTCTGGACACTCCACTCAAAGCGCTTTACAGGTAATGGGGACTCTCCTCCACCACCACCAGTGTGCAGCTCCACCTGGATGATGCGACAGCAGCCATAGTGCGCCAGAACACTCACCACACACCAGCTATCAGTGGGGAGGAGAGCAGAGTAATGAAGCCAATTTATAGAGGGGGATTATTAGGAGGCCATGATTGGTAAGGGCCGATGGGGAAATTTGGCCAGGATGCCGGGGTACACCCCTATTTTTTTCGAGAAACACCCTGGGATTTTTAATGACCCAAGAGAGTCAGGACCTCCGTTTTACGCCTCATCCGAAGGACGGCGCCTGTTTACAGTATAGTGTCCCCGTCACTATACTGGGGCATTAGGACCCACATGAGCCGCAGGGTGAGCGCCCCCTGCTGGCCCCACTAACACCTCTTCCAGCAGCAAACTTAGTTTTTCCTAGGAGGTCTCCCAACCAGGTACTGACCAGGCTCACACCTACTTAGTTTCAGTGGGTTGCCAGTTATGAGTTGCAAGGTGATATGGCTGCTGGCGATACCTGTTGGGTAGCTTGTTCAATGCACTGAGGAACCCTGGGTCTCTCTGACTCATGGCACTGCCAGTGAACAATAGATTCTCCAGAACTTAAACAGAGAGACACAAAAGAGAACTGAATGCAACACCTCTGAGTTAAAAGATATAAAGTTTCAGTTCGATCCCTCGTTCTTTATTACTTTTTGAACTGTGAAGAAAGTCCGAATGCAGCTCTGCCAGGTTCATTAATATTAAAGATACTGAATATTGATTATCTTTGCTCTTGGTTCATAAATATTAATGCCACTCAATATTAATGATTTGCAATCCCCACATAAACGGCAGGAATGAAAATGAAGAAGAAAAATCTTAAGGTAACTGCAAGTTTCAGATGGAGCATTATTTACTCGTGTGTGTCTTTGCATCTGCATCTAGACATCTTGAAACACACGCACATACTGTATATATGCATATTTATGAGCATGTGGAGTATTTCTTTAAACTGTTTTTCCTCCCAAACAAGAATTTCTCCCTGTTATGCAAGACAGAAGTGAAGTATTAATCTTCTACTATAATGTATCACAGTACTCTTTCTTTCACTAAGGAAACGGAACATTCAGAAAGTACAAATGAAACATCTAATACTGTGTATGATTTGTACTGCTATTAAAACTGCAGATGCCATTTTTAAAGAAGGCTGTGAGTCATACATACTAAACATAATATCCTTCCCATAATGGGTAACAAATAAAGGCTGTAAATCAATCTGATCTCAAGTGGCAGGAGATTGAGAAAATGAAAATGATGATGTCCAACTGTCTGAAGCACTTTCCCAAAGCTACCCAATTAGCATTCAATCCTGTTAATTAAAGGACAGTTTAATTAGACTTATCCATTCAGTGTTCCTGTTTTAACAGATGGCTTTGATCAGATGAAAAAAAAAAGAAAATGCTAGATTACTCATATACCAGGGAAAAACTGGTGAAGACTGTTACTTGTGATTGTCACAGCTTGGTAAGAAGAAATGTTTTATTTTACCCAGAGGACTCCATTTCCAACATGAGAGCAGGGCTAAGCCTGTTGGGCCCGGAGCTGCACAGAGCAACTGTTCGACAGGAAAGTTAGTTACTAAGAGGAGTTAAAATTATCAACAGGTGGATAGTAAATGCATGGAGTTTCTTAAGTAATGGTTGTCAGATCATCCCAATTATAAAGTCAAGTCAAAATTAATTGATCGAAAAATCTAATCAATGAGAGTTTTCCGTGTGATTAGGACCAAAGCAAGCTGAAAGCAAAAAAATGTGAAGCATTTCTTTCCTTTCTCACCAGGTGATTCTCTGTCTCACCACTCGGCGCTGATTAATCAACATGGGACTTAGTTGTTTTTCAGAGTTAATTGACATTCAACATAGCCCCTCCTGGCAAACACTAAGCATGGAAGAATTTGTTCACAAAATTCTGTCTTAATCATTGCCAATGACATTCTATAACAGGTGGACTGACACTCTTTCTCTTTTTTAATTATTTAATGTAGTTGCTTCTTGTTAAGTGGTCTGGACCGACAGTGACAGAAACACCAGTTGCCCTTCTTTTCAGTCTGTCACAGAGAGGCTCAAAGCAAGACACCCATTGTATAGCAGCTAAAAGCATTTCAGACCTCACAGGGTGCAGATGCTTATTAACAGCATAATCAAATGGAAGGTGCTGGAAATACACAGCTTTCATTTAAAGTTTATTTGCATAGGCCAAACTAGAGAGAAAAAATGGACACTTTTTTGGTTGAGCATTATAGTTTGAACTTAAGTTTGTGTTATATACAATTTGAGCCGGATTAAAGTGCTATACAGCCGAAGTCCTGTCTCAGGCCTTGAACTAATACAGAGAAGCTTTATGATGAGACAACACAACTTGGAGATGAGAAAGCATAAAACATTTATATCATACTTGGGTGTAGAATAGTGTCAACTTAGCATTCTTTTCATGCAGAGTTGTATGAGGGCTGGATTTACTCTTCCCAATGCTACACAATGCTGAGGCGATGCAAACATGCTGCTTTCTCCACAAAGTTTTGAACTTTTTCTTTTACCCAGAAGTTTTACAGAAGGTGGCAGAAAGAAATACCAAAGGTAGTAAAACAGGTGAACAAAAATAGCCCATGTTTTGATCCCGGCAGTGTCAGGTTTTGGCTGCTGTCAAATGAACTACTGGCAGGCAGCTGCCTTTTTGAAGAAGGCAAAGGTCTCAATAAGAAGTGCTGTCAGTCTTCGGAAGCTTTGAATTATGTCTGGCTTTCACCATGAGCTTTTTCTAAGAATTAAATTGATTTATATTGAACAAATTCTGGGGGCGATTACTTTGTATGTTTTTGGCAGCTAAATTTAGGCTACTGAGCACCTTTTACTTGTGAAAGCTGAGATAAACCACTAAAATAATGTTTTTTATGAGGAATGATACACTTCCATGACTTTTGTGTGCAGAAGACTAAAGCCTAACCTGAGATAGTGTTAGTTATCCTTTTTGATACTCTGTCCCTCCTCAACTGCAGAATCGATTGACAGGTGAACACTTACCATAGCTTGTGCCCAAAAAGCAATCAAATGACCACTCCTTACTTTGGTGCAGTGGCAGCTCTTTATTCAAAAGCTGTGACAGTCTCTTTCCCAGCTTCGCTGGACTGTCAGTCTAATGGAAATCCTGCATGTTCCTGGGGAATGTTTTGGACAAGTGACACTTTTTACTTTTTCATACCCATATACTTCATTCACTTTATTTTGTAAAGGGGCCTTATAAAAATGTAATATTCATAAACAGGTGCAATTATCTGAATTTAAGGGCTTGTGTGTTGTCTACTGACAATGAGAAAGTAAATGTTTGTACAGGGCACTATATTTTTCATGACACTTGATGTATGCACTTTGACCAAAGATGTATCCTTTTGTGCTTATCCTTGTTCTGGAAAATCAATACATTTCCAAACAAACAGAAACTTCCATTAACCCCAAACAACTAATCTTTCAAAGATGACTAATACGTTAGGAAAGACATTTAATTTAAGTCTTATTAAGACATTCTAACATTTATCCATTCAACATCTTCTGCAAATATTGACTGTTTTGGAATCCTTTTTTATACAGTAGGTTGTGTGATTCTAAATGGTTGTTTCTTCTGTTTTGCATTTTATTTTTGCAAAGATTAATCAAATAGAAAAAATAGCTAAGTGTGGTCATTTGTACCAATACTTTGAATATTAGCTTGAAAAGAATCTGATTTTTAGAGTCAAATTTAGAATCAGGTTAATGCTATATGTTTATCAAGCACGTTTCTCACAGGGGAAATCAGCAAAAGGTGCTGTTGATATTCTTCATTTCTGAAAATAGTTTTTCTTCTCTTGCAAATACCAAACCCTTCTTCAAGTTATTTTTAATCAGCAGGTATGGGGAGCTTTTTCTATCATATATAAAGTCAATTGAATTTCCTGTGCCAATTTTTGTATCTCTAAGTATGTTTATATTACATAAGGCTGTATTTCTCATAGTATGGTGTTCCATGTATGATATCATAAATGGCTTTTAATGTGATGACTGTAGCAGGATGTTCTTTGATTTCCTTTTGTTTACACATTTATAAAACAATATCTTGGTGCAGTCAGATATGAAATGAGTCTAGTGCCACACTCAATATATGACAGTACATAAGGTGTCTTCCTTATTCCTGATATTCCCAATGTTGGAAAATAGACAAAGGTGATGACATTTTCCATACAAAAGTCGTTCTTACTTTTTTTTTGTTCCCTACATACATAGACAATTTGAAAATCCTTTCTAGCTAGAAATGTATTCAGTGATTTATTAAATCCACCCACTTATAAAACAAACAGCAACATAAAAAAATCTCTTGCTGGAGTTCCTGAAAGCTCTGGTCATGCAATCTGTGAATTGCTCCAGGCTTGTTGTAATCGTGACCTGTTGATATTTATACATCTATAGGCATTAGGCAAAGATAGAGATCACCAAAGGCAAGATGCAACATTTTAGTGTAATGCATTATCTTACTCAAATAAACAGGACAATTATCATGAGAGCTAGGCTGAAGCTATACTGTACACTTTTTGTCTGACTATGTAAATGCAGCTAAATATAATTGTTTCATGTGAAGCTGCTACATAATTTCTTGCACAATTAGTGTAGAGGATTAAGCGAAAAAATCTGACATCTAAGATGCAATCAGTTGTTAATTAGTACATTTGCGTTTTGATTAATATTTCGAAGTTATTTGGCTGTAACCTGCTGTACTAATGGAGGGCAGTACAGCCGTGTTGATGAGACAGACTGAGAAGCCCCAGGGGACATTGGTCATAGATTAGTGGAAGAAAAAGGTGATTAGGTAGGCGTAGGAATGCAAATCACAGAATGCTGAGAGAGGAAGTGATTTCAGATCCAGTTGGTGTACCAGGAAGGTGCTGTGTATTGGGTCTCGCATCAGAAAACCAGTCTGCCCTCAGTGTGCCACTAATGTCACATGCACAATGGTTTTGTCAAAAAAGTCCAAAAAGTGCATGAAGCTTTTTGTTTTAAAAATACCCGATTGTGTCATTTGGGCATTCTTCACTCAATGTCTGGACAGTGAGAGGGGAGTTTGGTTAAGCAATTTCCAATGCAAATAAAATCAATTAAAATGGAGAGGGAGCTAATCCTTTCCTTAAAAGAATGCTCCGTACCCTTTAGACCAAAATGAACAAAACGGGACACTTCTATGCGCTAGGCTGAACTCTGTGACCAGGGGTTCGAGCCTGGGTCATGTCACTAGTAAACTGTAACTGGTTTTCCCTGACCCTACAGTGACACAGTATGAGGTATTTTTGCATGTAGGATGCCAAACGATGAGTGGCACAAAGGTGGAGTCGGACTACCCACTCCCTGGTGTGCAGGTTAGGGTTATGAACGCTCACTCTCCTTTGAGTGAAGGTGTTGGGGTTGTAGCTGCAAGATGAACAACACGCAATCATTTCTTTATGATCAGGTGGGTATATGCCAAAAATAATTTATTCATAGCGTAAGAAAAAAACAGAAAGGCCAGACTGGACTCGCGTACAGCCTAAAAATTAATTTCTTGACCTCAGCATTTGGCTGACAATTATCTGCCCTGCAGAAATCACTCAACCCCGTCAGCCTTGCAGCACCTGTTCAATTCCACCCCCTGTTCAGCACCCTGTGATCGTCCCTGACTGGGGTCATCGCCTGGAATAGTATTCTGATATTTACTTTGCATGTGATTCTGCCTGCCCTTTTCAGCGCATTTCATTTAGATATGCAGATATGAACTTCACAGACCAGCAGCCTTTTCATCTGAAGTTTTGCTCTTTTAAGATGCTCGTTTTCACCTCTTGATGAAGTAAAACCTGTAAGTGCTTCACAATTTTCACCTCCTGAGAAACTCACAGCACTGCTGTGATGAGCGAAGGCTCCTGCAAAACAAATAAGTGTGAGCATTAGGTTTAAGAACCATCTCTCTTTTTGGTCTGATGGAAGACTATAAAAATGGACCCATCTCCTTTATTGTCTAAATAAAGTGATGTATAATTGTGGTACAGTAGGGCGGTATGGTGGCACAGTGGCTAGCATTGCAACCTGGTACCATCGGGGCCCTGGGCTCTATTATTAACCTGGGGTGCTGTCTGTGTGGAGTTTGTCTGTTCTCTCTGTGTTCGTGTGGGTTTTCTCCAGGTGCTCCAGTTTCATCCCACAGTCCAAAAACATTCATTGGCTGCTGAGAAAATTGACCCTGGTGTGGTGAGTGTGTGTGTGTATCTGTGTTTAGATATAGTAGACTAGCGTCCCTTCCAGGGTGTACCCTGCCTTGCGCATGTTGTTTGCCAGGATGGGCTCGGCTGACCTGTGACCCTGAATTGAAAGAAGCCAGTAGAATATGGATGGATGGATAATAGTGATCAGTGCAGGATTTAATAATCTTCAATAGCTGGGAGAATAGCCATCCTGACATACAGACATCCATCCTTATGCCACAATTGACAGGTGTCACAGTCAGCTTTAACAATCCCTTTAAAACATATATTGATTCTGTGCTTCAGAAGGTCCCGAAAAGGGCAAACTACATGTGTAACATATATAGTATTGTTATTCCCTGGAAAGGGTCATGGAACACTATGGTAGTGCTTGTTGCATAGATAAACTTAGATAAACAATCATTGTGCTAATACAGAAAGCAATCCGATGACATCATTCAATACTCATCTGGAAGTAAATCCAAAGAGACTGTCTGGGATCAAAAGCTCTGTAGACAATGTGTCAAAGCTGCAACAGTGGATGTTTTGGAATTCCCAAATGCTAGTCATGAGTCCACAAGCATGTGATCTGTGCTGCTGTGGTCACAACAAGGAAAAACATGAATATTGAAGATTCGTCACTGTGCATTGCTCTTATGTTTGATTGAGCACAAGCTAGTACCTAATGTCTGTAACAGTAGCTGGCATGTTCATCATACAGGTAATACAAAATCAGCTTTTCAGTAGTTTGCTGCTAAAACTTGTATTCATTTTGTGGTCTTGTTCTGGAGGAAGTGTGGTGTGCTGAGACGCTGGGATCCAGATGGTAATGTCATGTTTAAAAAGGATTGATCATTTTTGCCTTGTGCTTAACATGCCATATTTTCTGCTGTGTTGTCTTTGTTTCTTTAACAAAAGTCTTTGGAGACTTTTTTTTCCCCAAAAAACTTCTTAATGACACGAGAATTATGATTCACGAGGTGCCTGTTCAGGAAGTGATTTTTCAAGCAATTAATAGAAACTTAAGGCTAAGCACATATTTTATGTGGTCTGGTCCTTGAAAGTGTGGATGTGGATATTGTAAAGTATTAAATTTGCATCTTTATAGTTATGTTTTTCATTTGATAACTCTTTCTAACGAAAGTACAATTTCATAAGGAATATGTCAACTCCTGTGAAAGCACCAAGTAAAATTAATCCTTCTCATCATGAGGGCATCTAGAACTACATGTATTACTGGCTTCAGTTCTACCTTGAGATTCCTATTGATTAATAGTGACCCTGTCAAACTCCTGTTGATGCTACAAAGAGTTTTTGGCAACAATTCCATCAAATCTCAATGGGTTTTGAAGTCACTGAGTGTCTGAAAACAAGGGAAATTATCTAACTGGAAATTCTCTGATTTTATTATTGTTTAAGTCTTGGACATTTGTTCTCCTCATTTCTTATTTTAAAGTCCTCATATCTGTTTCTGTGTATAGCCATGATGTAGGTGGTGTTAGTTACCATGACAATGAAGTTTCAGAATAGAGAAAGAGAGAGGCAGAAACGGGGAGCTAACTCCTGACTTAATTAAATAAGTTGTTGTGGTACAAATATACAGTTCCTAGTGTTCTGCATTTTGCTAAATTCAACATATTGTATTTTGTTTATTCAACTGATCTGCTGTGGCTGTCTCTTAATTTTGGTAGATGATCTGTTGGTTTTATGAAGTGGAAGGTTACACAAACAATCTATGACTTAATTCATCGAAATGTGGATCTACAGAAACCTATTTTTTTGTCTAAAGACCAACAACCAAAGTTCTTTCAATGCACATTCATGAAGGTTCGTGAGCCTGCAGCTTTATACATAAGCTTTAGCCGGAGTGAGGCTGATGTATGAAATAAATGGCAAGTGATACTGAAGACAGATTTTCTGTCAGTGACTCACAGGGAATCTGGAGGAGACAGACCTGGACCGTGTAGTCAGAGCATTAAGATGGGGAAAAGACAGAACTAAGGACAGCCTGCTGGGAATCGCTCCCTGGCAGACTGTGTTGTTATAAGAGGCTGCGAGGCAATTTTTCAACCAAGGTGTTTCAGAACAATACGCAAATACTCTGCTAACTGGGAAATATTGTATTTCATGTTCTTGTAATAAATATTCAAACACCATCTGTTGATAGAATTCAGTACGTTAAAGGTGTGCTTTTGGAGGTTTCTGGATTTTTCTATTGTATCGGATGAAGACTTCTAATATGGAGTTGGAATATGCATTTTTTCACCTTTCTATAATTATAATGAAGTGCTACCTTAAGTAATGTTTAAGGCATCCTCTTAAACGAGCCTCACGTTTTAGTTAAAACAAAGAGGAAAAGAGGAAAGCAGGTCTTTTTTTAATACGTTTATTTTAATTTGTATTTAAAATCTTTACACTACAGCTTGTAAAAAGTATTAAAGCGTAAATTTTAAAATAATTGTCAATTACAAAAAAAGGTTCAGCATAACATATTAGGTTAAAGGTAATTCTAAAAGTTGACTAGAAGAAGTCAATTTTTCATTTTTACAGTATCATTCATCCTGAGCTGCCTCTTTCTCTGAAACCAACACAAAACATCTTTTTTGTAACTCTTTGCTTTTTTCTTTTTGCTGAGAAAGACTAGGAAAAAGAACATTTTACTGTTGTCATGTTTTGTATACCAAGACAGGATCAATGACCGACTGCAGTTTAAACTGGTGGTTCTCGTTTTTCATTGACTGTTATTTGCTTATAAGCTATAAAACTATTCTAAAATAAAAATCAGATGCAGGAAGAAAGCTAGCTAAATAGAAAGGTATTCAATGTGGGGCTTAACTGAATAACGGTAATTTTTCAATGGTAAATTGATGGTTTGGTATTTTAATTATATTTTAATATATGTTACCAAAGGACAAGAAATACCAGTTTCCTGGTAGGATTTGTATGAATTACTTCAACTATTTGAAATATGTTTTTTCTATTTTCTTTTATGTGAATTAGCGGTGCTGGATATTTGCTGTTACTTTTGCTGAAAGAGTTGTTGTACTAATTCAGCCTGATTATTTTAGAATTGTCCTTGAGTGAGACATTAAAAAAACCTACACTTTTAAATAAATGTCACCATATTATACATGTACTGTATGTAATTAATTCACTCAGTTTATACAGTGATATGCACCCTTAGTGAGCTTTCTTTTAATTATGAAGCAGATTCAACATCTTCCTTTAATAAAGTAGTTTTATCAGTTTGAATGGCACAACAAGGAAAATATTCTGAGTCAACTTGTCTTTTTCACTTACCAGTGCTTTAGTGAACAAACTGTAGCTGCATCCATTACTTCTTTAAATAATATTTTACTAGTCAGAAATGGAAAATAAGAAATGAGGAGCTTGTAGCCAAAGATAATCATCACATCCAGGATAGTACCATTTTTTGTTTGGTGTGACTCAAGAGAGTCCATCAAAATAGTGAGCTGTCAATTAGTCAACTGAGAGTTCTCCCCAAGCTTGAGGATGTGTGCGGTCTCTCATGGGCTCAAAGCTAGCAATTCAAAACAGCCTCACCAGGCCAGATGGTGGACTGCCTGACAGAAAAAAATCCCTGTGCACTGCTTTGCCCTATTTTAAAATGACTTCACTTTTTTTTTAGAGAGGAACACCTTTACAGTGGCTGACGAATGCCCAGTGAGAGGGACCAGGCAGAGGAGCTGGGGAGACAAGGCCAGGGAGAGTGGGGTCATCAGGGTAACCAGGGGACAGACAGATGGGGCTGATTTGGGAGTAGGACCCCACCACAGTAAAACAGCATACTTGAATGAGACAAATCCATGGCACACACCCCTTTTTCAGCGGAATTGATTGCTCATCGATGTCACATTTACTTACATTGCAATGGTTATTCTATTAAAGATTTACAACCTAGTGCATACATGAAGTTAACAAGGACCAAATGCATGAATCTCAAATCCCCCACACAGTACACATATTCAACAGCAAGCACAGACACATTTGATAGTATATTTATACATTACAGAATATACAGAATATAATTGTATTGAATTAATTTAACAGATACATACAGTAACTGGGAATCACTAAATCCCAGCAAAACTCAAAGCAGAGTAAACGGCATCTGACCAGTTTAGCGGGAAGCCTGGGCCTAGAATGCCCAGAGCCACCATCAAATCTGTCTCCTCTGACAAGCGCTGCTTTCTCTTGTTGCTTCTGTCTGCCAGTGTTGAACATGCCCGCTCACGGGGGTGTGTTGTCAGAAATGGCAATACTACATTGAAATGGTCAGAGATCGTCAGTTATTCAGTCACTTCGGTCAGCTTTACAGTGCAATCCATCTGTTGCTACTGTATGTGCGTTCCTATTATCCTTCTTATGTAAGCTTTTGTGACAAATCAGAAGAAAGTGGCAATACTCCTCCACCTTTATAGAAGCGAAACATTTAGATGTGCCTTTCGGCATTTTGAGATGTTGGGATATGTCCGTGCTCTGCCAAAGAATCCAGAGGAAACATCTCAAGTCAACCCCCTGCCCCTCTCTCTCTCTCACCAGAGCCCCAATTCTGACCTGAAACCTTGAGGTGTATCTGTGATGGTGAGGATTGTCTCTTTCTTCCCCTGCATTTGAAGTTTCTACACACTCACACAGCTGAAAATGTCTGTGAGATAATGTAGCATAGCCCACCAGTGATATGCAGATAGTAGCCCTGTAGTAGTTGTCTTCAGAGTTCATGAACACAGGAGGGAACCTCCCTTCCACTGGCACCTTGGTGTGTAACGGTAAACTCTGGTGCTTGACCTCCATGTCTGAACACAAAATAATGAAGAAACATGTTGGCAATGGCCATGATTTGAAATAATTCATGATCTTTATGGCTCTGTCTAATACTGCAGTTAACTCTGTCGGAGTTGTTTTGGCTTCACAACAGAACATGCAATAATTGATCTGGTTGTCAGGATTTTGCTTTCACCTAAAAGACAAATCCTTTGATTTTCCTGATCACTGAGGCCCACGTAAGTCCATTTTCCTTATGAAAAGCCTCTGTTCTCCTACTACCAGAAATATTTCCTTGGTAACTCTTTACAAAGTAAATAAAAACTCTCCTGAAAGGAGTCTCTGTCGTCATTCCAAACCTGGGGCAGGTGCTGGCTAGATCTAGATCGATCAGTGGACTTGCCAATCCACCCTCCTCTTTAGTCTTCAACTTCTCATGCAGCACCTGTCCAAAATCAGCTGACATGCAGTCAATTTGCCATTTAACTGTGTTATCAGAGAGTGGATTTTTGTCCATCTCAATGGCACCATCAGCTCCTAACTTCGAATCTATGATGTTTTTTTACATACAGGCCAGATTGCAGTTTTGGCAAAGTTTTGGGACTTCGTTGATGAGTTCTGTTTAACACCCATGCAGACTCTATCACATGTTGAGGTTTCATGTTTTGTTCTTTCAAGTGCTTGAAGTAATGAATGTCATTGATCGCCAGAGATTTTTGTCCAAAATGGTATTTTAACTTTCTCGGCACCATCACCATGTTTACCAGCTTCTCTCTGCAGATGACACATTCAAGTAAGGCGTGAGGATTTCCTATTCTCCAAAAGTCCAAGGCCAGATACTCTAGCGCTTACTATACTTTTGGGGGTTCAAATGTTTCATTAATTACCTAATTTGTTGAAAAGTCAATACTATTGACAGCAAAACTATCCATTTCCTCTGATAAATAAAATATGGGAAATAAAATAAATAGGGAAAATAAAATTGATGCAGCAAAGAAATGTGCTTGCAGTCAATTTTTACTACCAACAAAAAAGTGAGCTAATGCCATTTGTGTGGCATCTCATTAGTAAGAACTAACATGTCTTTTCCAGTCCTAGTAGGGAGGTGTTGAGTACAGCAGCCACAGCTATCACTGGGCCTACAACTATGAGTACAATGTCACTGGGACCAAAATAATGGAAAGTGCTGCAAAGCCGAGTTTTCCCCCATCATGAAGTGTCTGTTAGTTATTTTGAATATTTCTTTTAGTTTATTTTTGAACTTGGGAGTTGTGAGGCTCCCAGCTTGAGATACCTTTTCTTGTTGTGTTTGGAAAGCTACTATCTTGCAGAGTGTGAATAAACAGCAGGCAACCACTGTTACATTTTAAGTGACAAGTCCCCTTGTGTTTCCATGAACTGGGGTTATCTCACACACCGATTCTCTCTTAGTAAGAAGTTAAGTGGCCCAGGGTGTTTGGTGTCTTACAGTAGTAAAGTCTAGCATCTTTTCCATACCAGCCTGGAAAAGAATTACTGGATCACACTGTTTTGGTTGAGCAGGCCACAGTTGTGTCCTCTGCAACATGTTCTGATTTTCTAAAAATAAATGTTCTCCAGAGTGACTACAGCTGTTCATAAACAAGCATGGGGAACAGCACATGGGAGCTGATGGGAACACACTGGAAAGCAGGCAAATGGAAAGCATACAAAAAATCTGAGATGAGCTGACAGTAATGTCATGGTACAGGAAGGCCAGATAAATATGGAACACTTGTCTGTAAAATTATCTCTTTGATATGTAGACATTAATAACTGAATATAAAGGGTAGATTCCAGTCATAATTGAGACCTGTAAACCTCTCTTTCTCATTGTTTTAAATGGTCAGATTTTCCATTTTTCCATTCATAGAAGAGATTTTGCTGTTTGTGGTGTTTCTGTTTGCAGAGTAACCCTTCGTAACTTGGATTGAGTATGATCTGTAAAATAAATTGGGGAACTGGGCTTGGCATTAGAGTGAGGGATAGTGCTGGAATAATAAATGTATTGAAACATGCTCAGGCAGCTTGTGGTGGTGGAAACAATTTCTCCTGGAATAGTATTTACAGGAATTTATTTGAATGTAAAAGACTTAACTACAATACCCAGAATACATTTCAACTCTTTTATACCTAAATTTGGAATCATTTTTAATCTGTTTAATATGTACTGTGGTTCCATGTACTGTATATTATCCCTTCAGCTCATATATGTTTGTTTATAGAATTCAGTGTTTCGTTCTCAACTTGCTTGACTTGAGCTTAAAAAAAACAAGAATAATGCAAGAGTCTGATGGTTGCAATCACTATTTGAGACCCATGGTTGTAGAATGTTCTGGAGTGTGTCTAGCTACCCCTGTTTGCCATTTATGCCATTTTTATGCTGGCTTTATCAAAATCATTGCATATTATTTTCTCTCATTGATTTCGGCAATGTGCATTGTTCAGAATCTGATCTGTACAGTTCGTGAGCAATTTCTGCAAAATCATTTGTATCATTAGCTCCTATCTGTTGGGATATGCACAATTTTACATGGAGAGTAAATAGAAATGGCGCCAGAATTGTGGTCTGAAATGAGCCATTTAAAGAAACGAAACCTTTTCCAGCTCATTATGTGTGCCTTAAAGGCTCAGTGCTATGCATACAGTAATTACTATGAAGCAGTGCTGTGTGTGGAGTGCTGTGAAGTGCTCCTGAAATAGCAACAGTTTGCAAGAAGATCTCAATCCCCATCGCAACAGGATTCCCACCCTTTAGAGATCCTCTTGCCAATTTACATAAATGTAGTAAAGAAATCAGCGCCTGGTTCTACCTTAACCAAATGGTCTCCTTTGTGTCGTATTAGATACTCCTGCCTTACTTTTTAAATAAGTACCTCATTTAACTCTTACATTTTTTTTTCCTTTTAGCATCTGGATCAACCAATTAAAACCACTTCCTTTAGTTTTTACCCTCGGGTTCAACCGAAGTAATGGAAAAAAATTTGGAAACCTGGTAAGGCTGAAATAAAGTCTGACAAAATGATGTCTGGGACAGATGTTTCATTTATAGGCTTCTTACCTCATTAATTTGTAAGCTCCCTCTGACAGACCCAGGCATGATAATATAAACTTCCATGAAGTATGAGAAATTCTTCTAACTTCTTTTTCCTCTGCCAGTTGAGGAAGCAGTTGAAGTGACCAAGAACTGCAACAAAGGACAGTTTTGTTTCAGGGAAACACAGTTGTGATAACATCCTAACATTTCAGTCTGCTTGCAGCTTTTATTTACTTTAGAACCCAAACAACGGAGTAAAGATGAAGACACCAACATCTAGATGCATCATTTTTCATTGCTAACAACACCCATTCAAGTGGTTGTGTTAGTCACAGAGATTGAATTTCTTTCATTGTAAAGAAATGTCTTTGTCTCCATCTGAACTGTGCTCCAAATGCAGAGACAAAAGAATTCATTTTCCTTGTTTATTTTTTTTTCTTTTTGTTCGGCAAAGCACAGTTGAAGACGTACAGTACTGTATATTAAGTCTTTGGCACAAATGATTGCCGCACTAAAGCATGAATTGTAAAGCAATTTCTAGCCCTTCTGCTCCAGCTAAAGCTTTGCTTTTATTGTTTTAGTCCCTTTTAAGGTAAAATGGTTCATCTTTGGCTTTCTGAACAACAAAATCACTCTGCACACCAACTCATCCCTCAAGAGGAATTTTTAAAGGCGCTACATTTTTAACTGTAATTAGATAATGCCTTCAGATTAAAATTAGAAGCTGGAAGAGTGTTATTCATAATATTTTTCACCCTTGTGGTTCAAAACCTTTTGCTTTTTACCTTCTTATGGTTCTTGTCAAGTTGTACGTTTTAAAAAAGAAATTTAAATCATCTGTCTGGCTGCAGTATTGTTGTTTTCACTTGTTCACTCTTTGGTTTATTTGTTTATCTTTGTTTTCTGTTTATCTATGTTCCCAAACTTTATATAGCATTAGAATGGTGTCCTTACGAATTTCAGAAGTCTTTCACACACAAAACTTACAAATCAAAAGCCTGAAAAATGAGCAACACAGGCAAACAAACATTTCTACAAACATTTCTAGTTGCACATTATAACTACTTTTATGTTTGAGCAGTAAAATATAGAATGTTTTTAACAAACTTAACGGTATATTTGATTTTAATTGCTTATATACCGGACGCCTCTCGCTCATTTTCTTATTTTGGTCTTCAAAACCCAATTCCTGGCCACATTTGGGGAATTTCAAATTTGTGACGACTCTGGCAGGATGTCCCAGGCAACATCTGCAGCCAGGAAAGGCTGAGATTCTGTGCTTCGCACAGCAGATGTGTTTTGCTCAGTGCAGAGGTGCAGCTCAGTAACTTCTCCCTTCGCTCCAGCAGAGAAGGATGTCGTAGCAGCGAGCGTGACCCCAGGGATGTAACTGCTCAGGGCTCAAGATGACTCTTCTCACTGGAGATGGCTCAGACTACGACTACAGTGCCCTCAGCTGCGCCTCCGACTCCTCGCTCAACCACCCCTCCTTCTTGGAGCACGACGTCATCAAAGGGGCCTTCTACAAGCGGGCCCAGCTCCTCCCTCCAGGGCAGGACAGCTACGCCTGGGCACACCCCGGCGCCCGCAAGCACCATGCCATCATCAACGTAGGCGGGATGAGGTACCTGCTCCCGTGGACCACCCTGGAGAACTTTCCCCTCACGAGGCTGGGCCAGCTGAAGTTCTGCACCAACTTCGACGAGATCATGAGCGTGTGCGATGACTACGACGTGACCTGCAACGAGTTCTTCTTTGACCGCAACCCGGGGGCGTTCCGGACCATCCTGACTTTCCTGAGGGTGGGCAAGCTGCGCATGCTGAGGGAGATGTGCGCCCTCTCCTTCCGGGAGGAGCTGCTGTACTGGGGCATCGAGGAGGAGAGCATGGAGTGGTGCTGCAAGCGCAAGTTCCTCCAGAGGATCGAGGAGTACGGCGACCTGGACCAGGGCGAGGAGCTGCTGGAGACCGACAGCAGCCCCTGCGAGACCCTGCCGGCCGAGTCGCGGCTGGGCCTGTGCATGGGCAAGCTCAGGGACATGGTGGAAAGACCTCACTCGGGGCTGCCTGGGAAGATTTTCGCGTGCCTCTCGGTCCTGTTTGTCACCATCACTGCCGTCAACCTGTCCATCAGCACCATGCCTGGCTTGCGGGAAGAGGAGGAGACAGTAAGTGTTTCTGCTCAGAGAGGACAGGCGTGCATGTGACATCAATCAGCGACCATTGAAAATTGAAAAGGATTGAAATGATTAATCAATGATTCATGAATGGCACAGAGGTGCAGTGTTTAGCATTGCTGCCTCCCAGCGCTGGGGCCCTGGGATCAATTCTGAACCTGGGGTGCTTTCTGCACAGGGGGGTTGTACAATTCTCTCCCAAAAAACATACTGGTAGGTTAAATTGTTTCTGGGAAAACTGGCCCTGGTGTGATTCTCAGTGTGTGTCAGTGTCTGCCCTGTGATGGACTGGCATCCCATTCCGGGTGTGTCCCGCCTTGAGTCTGTTGCTTACCAGGATGGGCTCTGGCTCCCTCTAAAGCAGTTTAGAAAATGGATGATACAGTAGATATTTGATGTGGTTGGCCCATTTACCTACTGCCCATCATTTACA
Source organism: Lepisosteus oculatus (assembly GCF_040954835.1). NCBI lineage: Eukaryota > Metazoa > Chordata > Actinopteri > Semionotiformes > Lepisosteidae > Lepisosteus > Lepisosteus oculatus. The sequence continues at coordinate 12,014,201 of NC_090711.1, forward strand.
CTGTCCTATTTTAAGTGAAAAAGTTCTGACAGATGGCACTCTGAAAGGAAATTAAAATGGAATGTAATGTACAGTACAGAAATGGGAGTGATTTAGGAAACAAGTTTTAAATGCCAAACGTGCAAGAATGCCTATCTGGCACTTACGCCAAAGAATGTTATACAGATCTGGTTTTCAGATTATTGCGTTAGCATCTGGATTCCAGGTATAGCATTTTCGGGAAATTAAAGATACAGATTGTGACCATTCTATACCCTTAAAAAGGAGAAGAATAATTAAAATATGCAGTTATGCTAATGAATACAGGTATTAATATTTCTAACTCATTTTCTTTTGGGGGCCTCAGATCTCAGAACGAAAAAGAAAGATCCATTTAGTTAAGAACTGGAAAAGTATAAGATGCTATTCAGTTTCCATGATTTTATTAATATTTAAAGATCTTAATATGTTTTTTGTTTGAAACAAAAATCACTTTTGTTATCATCTTAAATGAACCAACAAAAGGTGCTTCTTCTAGACTTTGAAACTGAGGCTTCATTTTGTTTTCCACAGTCTTAGACATTTTTTGACGTGCAAAAGAAATCTACATACAAATCTAAGAGCCTATCTGAAATATTTTGTTTTGCTCCACTCCAGCAATTTTAATTACAAAGTAATTACCAAGCTTCATTCAAGAAGAAACCCTTAAAATAAAAAAAGAAGTGTCTTAGGTAGGCACATTTCTGAAGCATTAAAAGAATATAACAAACTGAGGAAATGCCTGCCATCTGTGCTCTCTGGTGTTACTTCTGAAACTTGAGATGGATCCAAATCTCAGCTACTTTTAGTATTCTGCAGCTTCCTATGATATTCCACAGTATTATTTAGTATTCCACAGATTCCTACTGTATTCAACAGTAGTATTTAGCTTTTCACAGATTCCTATGAAATGTTTAGCATGGTGAAGGTAAGATTAGAACTTAAAAGAAGAGCAGTCCAATTGATATTTCTGGATCTCCCAAGAAAATAGCTCTTACTTCTGATCAAAATCTTCAAGTCTGCATTACAATGCATTATTTTTGTGGGCAACGTATGTGTTACTCACCATGAAGGAATGGTGGTGTTTTGTGATAGTATTCTAATCAGAAAACCACCACATGTCTACATGCTGCACAGAGTGTGTTCATGCACAATGAGCAGTTTGTTCTGTACACACTCCCAAAGTATCAGGCCAGTTGTAGAGTAATTTGGCAAAGTTTGAATATCTCACAAATTTTAAAAGCTCCACTGGCTAATTGAATTTACATACTCATTATTACAGATGACCTCAATTTGTGTTGTAATTAAATTGCAAGTGGTGGCAGTGGGGACAAAAATAGACTAGACTGGAACAGGCATGCATATTTTAAGTCCATGTTAGACACACGCAAAGAAGTGAAGATCACTGTGTACTGTATTTCAAAAATAGAAGGTAGAAGTCTGGGCAGATAAGGGTTGTCATGGTAAGGACAAGACTGAATTTATATACCAGTACATATACAAAGCTCTCAATGAAAAAAAATATTCCGTTAAAAGCTTTAGAAAGACACAGGTGTGGGGAAATTTATTTCAACAAAAAAAATGTTGTTAATGTATACTTAAAACATCAATGATATGAGTTCCTCAAACAGTAGTTCATGCTAGCACCTGATGGTCACAATTCCAGGTGAACTATCTGAGTTTAGAGAGTTTAGGGAGTGCCTACACAATCCATACATATGCAGTAACAGAACACTTAAACTCCCTGTCTAAAGACTACTAGATAGAAAATATTACAATTTGTAATGTCTGTAACAATTATTTATCAGAAATACAGATAATCTTCAATTAAAGCGATGTGTAAAGTTTATTCAAACTCATGTTATTAAAATTCATGTGGGGTTTACTAGTCAGACCAACAACATAATTCCTGGTTAGAGCAGACTTCAGTACCATGGATAGTTCCCACTGACAGTGCAACAATGACCAGCACCATTTCACCAAACAGCCTCCCAATAAAATGTATTTATAATGAAATATGTGAGCAATATTTTGTCTTCAAATTTCATTATTATGTAGCACAGTGATATCCGTATTCGCCAAAGCAGCCTTATTATATGTTAAGTACATGCTTCCCACAGACCAAATTACGCTGCTTATCTTTGCATTTTACAAAGATCACTTGCATAAGTACTAAATTTTATAATGCATTTCTGCAGAAATACGTGTCCACACCATGTTTGCAGCAATAAATCAGTGCACATCAGTTACATCTTCTTTCTGTAATCGTATGCATCTGCAAAGCCATCAGAAAGAACTCCAGCCCCAGTCAGCAGGGGTGCTTGTGCAAAATGTGTAGTGATCTCTGTCCTTGTTCAGGCTGTTGGGCTTCGCTCCATTATTATTGCAGAAAAAAAGGATTAAAGGCAAAATCAGGGAAAATTCATGGATTCTAATCTTACAATAAGTGTTTACTTTAGATTCGTCCCCTGCTAGAAGCAGTAGCACATCAAAAGGGGATGTCTGGAAAATTTGAATAGGGGCACAATCTTAATGAAACCTACTATTGGCACATTGTGTGTATCTTATTTGGGCTAAAACATTTGACCATTGTGGTTCCTGTGTTCTATAGAAGATTATTTTTGCTAACTAACCCAAAAAACGTGGATAAAGAATTAGCTGTAATTCAGTTGTGTGAAACAGAATTTTATGTCCCATGTTTATTATATTAGAACCAGGAATATATCAAATGTTAGTCACAGTCACAACACATCACAATTACGGCTGCAGTCTGTTCTTCTCTGCAGTTTGTCCTTCCTTCTGTAGCTAAGTGCACCAGGCGTTTTGAAGCCTCCGAGTGAAATTTCACACTGAGAAGAAGAATAACTGGTAGATATCAAGCCAAGAGGATTTCCCCACATCACTTTTTTCCCAGCTGGAATTTTTAAATTATTGTTTACAATGGATGCACTAAGATTGCTGGGGAAATGGTCAACTGAAGTTTATTATATTCTTTACACTTTCATTGGTTACGCTGCTATCTCACACAAGCTGATTGAAGCCGATATCAGCATTGTAGGGGCACAGATACGTAAAAGAATTGCAGATAAGATATCTTACCTCTGAAAAGCAGAATAAAACATCCATAATACTTCATTTTTTAACATCCATAATATGTTGTTTTTTAATGCTTGCTCTCCCCTTAAATGAATTGCAGATTTTAATTAAGATATTTTAGAAATTTATTGGCCGCTTACATTGTAAGTTTATTCCTTATCCTGTATTGCTTTGAAAAGAGAAATTACTGTACACTTCCAGTTACAGGTAAAATAAAATGAACGATAGCAGCAGACTTTCAATGCTGTACAACAGTAAAAAATAAGCATTACATTTAATTAATCTTATCAATGTATATTATAATATAGCACATTAAATCAGAAAACAGAAAACACTTGGGAGCAAATGGACTTACAGTAGCTATTAGCTTTTGTGTCACACTAGTTCCCTCTAATGTTTAAATGGACGTATTGCATGGAACACTACAATAGGTCACAAAAATTAGGAAACAGGATTACAAAATATTCTGGTCTTTGAAAAGCATAAATAGGAATATTTGAATAATAAAGTCATGATGATAAAACACATCTTTCGAGAGGTTAAAGAAGAAAATGTGGTCAACCATGCGATCAAGTCCTTCCACTCTCTTTTAGTAAAGAGATGCCTTAACTGAATGAGTGAAAGATTCTTGGAGGATATAAATCTCACTAGAAGAAAAAACTCAGAATTTAGAAAACATGTACAGTCTGTAATAATGCCAACCAATTTAAGAAAGCCTGCAGGCAGATTAGACCAGCCATTTACCCCTCAGTAAAGAGTGGCTGAGACATGTTATATCGTCCACATTCTCCTTGCTTCTCTTGTGATTATTGTGTAATTAGGTGCTCTTAAGTGTGTTGAGTTTTGTTGTTAAATGTTCTGAATTGTTGTACATCAGTGAAACTCCAAAAGCCTGGCTGACTCTAGTTTGCCTGTGCTTGTCTTGTTAAGGGCAAGTGCTCCCAGATGTGCTACAACATCTTCATTGTGGAGACGGTGTGCGTGGCCTGGTTCTCCTTGGAGTTCTCCCTGCGCTTCATCCAGGACCGCAGGAAGCTGGCTTTCTTGAGGAGGCCGCTCAACCTGATCGATATCGTGGCCATCCTGCCCTATTACATCACCCTACTTGTGGACACCACCTCTACTGGGGAGAAGAAACTGGGCTCAGGCAGCAGCTACTTGGACAAAGTGGGGCTGGTCCTCCGTGTTCTGCGGGCCCTACGTATCTTGTATGTAATGCGGCTAGCCAGGCACTCCCTAGGCCTACAGACTCTGGGCCTCACGGCGCGACGCTGCACCCGGGAATTCGGGCTGCTGCTTCTGTTCCTGTGTGTGGCCATCGCGCTCTTCTCCCCTCTCCTGTACCTTATCGAGAACGAGATGGCCGGCTCCCAGGACTTCACCAGCATCCCGGCCACTTACTGGTGGGCTGTGATCACCATGACGACCGTGGGCTATGGCGACATGGTTCCCAGGAGCATCCCCGGCCAGGTGGTGGCCCTCAGCAGCATCTTGAGCGGCATCCTGCTCATGGCCTTCCCTGTCACATCCATCTTCCACACCTTCTCCCGCTCCTACGTGGAGCTCAAGCAGGAGCAGCAGCGCCTCCTGCACCGACGGACACAGTTCCTGCTCAAGAACAAGGCCGCGGGCCTCAGCAACTTGTCGCTGGAGAGCGACGCTCTCTTTCCCAGCATGTCTTCAGAACCACAGGACAATGACGAGTGAAGTACCTCCCAGGAGGGTTTTTTGTTTTTTTGTTACTTTTTACCCACCCTATTTTGTTATGTTTCTCGGTTGGGTGACCTTCAAGACACTCTGCTTCTTTTCTTAGCACAAACAGCTTACGGGGAAAAGATTTCCTGAGGGGAAAACGTGTGGAAAAGTAGGAGGAAACGTATAAACACAGAGAGAGCAAAAATGGTACCCCAAAGCGTTTGTTAAAGGAAGATGTAAATTGAAGCAGGGAGGATAGTTAGAGCTTTGGAGAGTTTTGAAGGAGCCGAGGAGAGTAAAAGGTTCTTACTGGTTTGTGTGTTATACCCAGACATGAAAAAGGCTTCATTTAGCAGCTCTTCATCAGGGCTTTCATGTGCTTCATGTAACACATTTATTGACCTCTTGCTGTTCCTCCATCCAGCTTCAAGACGTCTTTCCAGGAAGCTTATTTTGTTTGAAAATTCGGTTAGCACTAACCAATAAACAGCAAAAGAGAATCTGCAACAGAGAATCACACAAAACTCAACAATGGGACATATTCAGCAAGGAGCTGACAGAGCTGACAGAGAGTGTGCCGACGATGTTGTCTACTTCTCCTTCTGCTGCAGTTTCTGTACAATTCAAACTGTGTCTTACAATGTGTCAATAAATTCTTATTTCAAGGTAATTTTCTCCTATGTTCCCACTGCTGTAGCCATAATATACACATGAAGAGATATCTAAACATAGCTACATTCTACGGTCACCCATCTCATAGTGTTCAACCGTCAGGCCTGTTGTTGAATTGCCCAATATAACATTAAATTCATTACAACAGTAGGACCTCGATGATGTTAATGATCAAAAAGATTAAGAGTCTCTTAAAATATCTTTAACTTTTAACTGAAAACATTTTTCCCCCTGAGTTTCTAGAACATTCCACATGGGAAGTATTGTGAATAACTGAATTAAATTTTTGTATTTGCATAAATCATTTAAAGCAATTTTGCAAGGAAACAAGTTATTAAGCATTACATTCCTTCACATATTCAGGAGCTGTTCTATTATACCTGTGAGTTTATCCATTTTGCATTAATATGCAATGAAAACATGTGCCTTATCCATTTTACATATTCACTCAATGAACAGACATATCTTTGGAGATTTCAATATCTGTACTTCACTGGAATTTTGATTGTTCGTCTTACCTGGTTATATGGAAATACAGTAACATGATCTGTTTTGTATTCATACCACAGAACCAATTTTAAAAAGTAATTTATTTTATCAAACTGTACTTCAGTAATGATGACTGTAGTGCAACATCCTATGGATTTTTCCCTTTTATGTATAAATTTAAAATCAATTATTTTTAGCACATCACCGGCAACGCAGCTCTGCGCTGGTGGTTCAGTTCAAGGTGACACAACTTTCACCCAGTTCAGTGCATGTCAGCAAGCACCCTGACCAGATCAGACCACCCTATACCCAGCACTCAGCTAATTGTGTGCAGCCACTTGGGGAATCCAAGTGTGAGAAGACAGTTCAGAAAAAATATGGAGACTCTTGTCCGGACCACATTCCCCAGAATGCTGTAGGGAATGACTTCCTCCCCTCAGGCCCCTGGCCAGCTGATGCAAGACAATTGGCTGGGTGACGATTTAAAAAGCAATGGTCACATAGCATTCTGAAGGACAGAAACTAGGGAAAGGCAAAGGACTGTCTCAAAATACATTGACAAAACAGAATGTCAGTATATCAGTAAGAGGGTGCACCACAATTACAAACTGTACAGATGAAATCAGTAGGACTGGTCCAGAATTTTGGAAGAGGGAGCTCCAATAGGGAACAGTCATGGGCACATTCCATGCAACAAAAGTTCTAAGAAGACAATTAGGATCAGGTTCTTGATGAACTTATCAGTTTGGCGTCTTAGAACTGGTAAGAATGTATCTGCCCACAATATTGGGTCTGTTCATTATTATCCTACAACTAGACAGAGGGTTCTCCTGCTTTTCATCTTGAACATGTAGAGTGCAGGTTTTCCATTACTTTTAACACTATTGCATCAGAAGTGGTTTGGTCACTCCAGTAGAGCACTGCCTGTGTATGTGCTGTAAAGGCACAGCCGGTTCGGACAAAATGGCAGCCTTGTCTGAACCGCGCTCCCCAGAAGCCATTGGGAAATGAACTGCTACTGCCCAGGTTACCTCACCAGTTGTAGGAAGACAGTTGGTCAGGTGACAGTTTAAAATGAAGAATGAGGTGGCTTTCTGGTTCAGTGAATGGTATCTGCCCTCTGTCTCCGATGGAGTAACATCTGTAGCAAAACCACCAGAGAAAGATGGGGAAGGACAAAACGTTTGGAACTTGGGAACTGTGAGTTTTGACATTTAGGTATTTCTGGGAGAGTGTTTCTAGATAAAGTCTTGGTGATTCTCAGAGTGTGACTACAGTGTTTTGAGTTGTTTGTCTGGAAGCTGGTAAGCATCTTAGTTGAGCAGCATAATAGAGAGGAACTAAAGAGGTCCGACAGAAGGCTTTTGTTTCCATGTCTTGTTTGGTTTGGGGGTATTGAATTTCCTCACTGTAAATAAAAGAGCAGTGTTTTTGAACCCTGTGGCTGTGTTTGTGTGTGTTTGTTGTCCTGAGTTCACCGACTTTAAAGAATTAGTTACAACATACCCCCTGTGGGTTATGACAATGTATAATTTCATCAAATGTGGCCTCATCTGCCACAGATGGTACAGGATTTCCAAAGTTTTTCTCACTTACTTCTGTTTAAATTCTAAATTGCTTTAACTGATCTTTTACCATCCTTGAGAGAGCTACTGGCATGCTGTGCCTGTCTTTCAGAAGAGATCAAAGCGATCTGAGAGATCTGCGTCAGGGCCTCCAGGCCACTGGGAAGAATGCAACATGCATGGCTGTGTGGGGTCAAAGAGTAGGCACATGACTTCAGCTGATGAGCAATACTGATATATTCATCAGCCTCCCCAAAATTCAAATAGGGTCAGATTGTGTGTGGTGGATGTTAAAACTACCTGGGTGGGTGGCTTCTGGATGTGCTGGATGAGGCCCAACAACTGGTTGTGGGCTTGTACTGTATATGCTGATTTGCATAATTTGTCCAGGTTTAGACTAAAATGGCAGATATGACGTTGTTTAAGTTTTTGGTTGGTGTAGGTGTTGGAGCCATATTTGCAAGGTTGAGAAATGAGATTGAGATTGAATCCAAAAATCTGATGCTTTTGAGATCCCCTCGCTGTTTTTGCCATGGACATCCTGAAGGCCTATAAAATGAATAGCGTTAATCCTTAGGGCACCTGCTGATGTCATGATTATAGGGCTGTCTTTGTTTGCTCCTGATTTCATTTTCAGCCCTAGAAGAAGCTGATGTGATGAAATTGTTGAGCATTTTCACATACTCAACTGGAAATCAAAAGTGATGACAGGACCCAGTAGCCTACAGAATCAGCAGATTTGAACGTGAGCTGGAGGACTGAAATAGTTTCCACTCAGAACATTACAAGTTCGTAGATGCCCCTTTGTAATCCATTGAGCCACTGGTCTCTCTTATCTTGCATCATCCCCAGAGATAACCAATTTCAAACCTAGTTAAACCCATGTACTTGGGTATTTGTGTGCAGGCCCTTGTAAACTAGTCAAGTTTCCATGATAAAAATGCAAGATTCAAAACAGTGATCACTGGACAAAAGCACCCAACATGGAATTGGATTCCTGAAGCATTGTTATGCAGAAAATTCTCATGACACTACTGAAGAAAAATACTGAGATTCCTCTAATGTTTTTTTCTTAAGAACGTCCTTCATTTTGATCTCAAAACATTCAAGAACTGGGATATTGAAGACCTTTAGCAGTTGGGCCAAGCAGAAGACCCTGATGTTCTGACAAATTGAATCTGAAATTAAATTCCCACTGTATGATATCTGCGACTCTCACTCCTTGTTACAGGAAGAGTTTGTCACTGACAATTTTTGAGCTGTGAGCCATTTTGTCACCTTCACTGAGAGCATATTGAAATAGGTCTGACATATCCCTGCCCCTTTCACAGGAATGAACTCTTCTATACCTGAACAGTGAGAATTCAATCCACTTTGTTGTCTCTCCATGTGGAAGTGGCACAAAACAGACAATGAAGACATATATGTCGATTTAGAGTGAAACTTTTCAAAGTACACTGCAATTGCATGCCCTCCAGTGCAGTTGTAGATAACCATGCAGCAACCAATCAACACTTAGCTCTGATCTGAGCCTTCCTGCGATGCAGCAATGAAGCCTTACCTCTCTTGTGTATCAGTGTTCTTTAAAATCCTCCCTTTTCAAAACATCGAATGGTTTACTATTTCACCCAAACTGGAATTGGCAGGTGATGATAGACAATTTTCTGCTGCAGTTTGTGAACTAGCACGGTGGAGGAAGTCCTTTTGTACTCACATCCCTGTGCATTCACTGTCTCAGCCTCTGGCTGTAGGACACGCTATGAGCTCTGCAGAGTTCTTCACTTAATCAAACCTTTTTCTGAGTTGAACTTGGGAGGTTGTAAGTTATTTATCTAATACTACAGTTAAAGGGCAACATCCAAATTGTTTGAGAGGTAAAAACAAATAATTGAAATGAACGTGGTGATGAGGTTTGTTAATAGTTTAATTATATAACAGAGAGCTTGGCTTGACCACAAACCAACATGTGAAAACCTCAGGCACCAGGATTGAGAATCTCTGCCCTACAGCCACTGGCACCACTGGTTTATTTCACATCAGGGAGGAGGGGTGTACTTCTTGCTGCCAGACTGGCCGACTCCTGAGTGCCTGAGAGGTCCCTGGGGGTCTCTCCGGCGGACCAAGGTGAGGACACCACATACTCAAACTCAGCCATTCCCAGTGCCACTTTGGGAATCCAGATCACAGCTGGCTAACGACTTAGCCCAGGTATGAACCAGGGATGCTTGCTTTGTAAGCAGAGCTGTCCATTCCTGCTCCTGAGGTGTCAGTGTGTCTGGAGGTTCTCATCACAACACGGGCTCTTAACAGTCTAAATCGGTTGGCTACTAGATTAATTGGTTCAAGTAGGGAGCTTTGTCAGCATGCATAGGCCATAAAAGAACAGGTAAGAAGTCATCACATACAGAAAGGTAAAGAAAAGAAACACTATGATTTGACTATGAAGAAGACTCCACACGCCAGAAGAAGGCTGCACAGTTAAAACATTTTCTTTTCTTTGCCTTTCAATGTGGAATGAACCTTAACCTCTTAACCTGCTCTTTTGCCAGCAGCCATTTTGTCCTGCAACTAAAAACTGACACCCTACGGAAGCTCAGCAGGTGTGAACCTGATCAGTACCTGGAGGGGAGACCTCCTGGGAAAGCTGATTGTAGCTAGAAGGGGTGTTAGTGGGGCCAGCAGGGGGCGCTCACCCTGCGGTCTGTGTCAGTCCTAATGCCCCGGTATAGTGACGGGGACACTATACTGTAAAAAGGCACTATCCTGCGGGTGACACGTAAAACCGAGGTCCTGACTCTCTGAGGTCATTCAAAATCCCGGGGCATTTCTCAAAAAGAGTAGGGGTGTAACCCCAGTGTCCCCATTACCTGTAAAGCGCTTTGAGTGGAGTATCCAGAAAAGCTCCATATAAGTGTAAGGAATTTACTAGTTTAATTGGACCAGTATAATAACACCTCTCAGCACTTCAGGTGCTGCTGCTTTAAAGCAACCTAGAAAACCAGCAGATACACTGACCTTCCAGGAGCAGAACTGGATAACCCTGGTGAATAGGGCTCAATCTGCACTCTCAGCTGCTCCACTAAAGGTCGAGCCTGTGTTAACCTTCTGTCACGTTCAGTATTTTCACAGGTGATAAAGCATCAGAACTGTAGCTTTTGCGACTCTCTTTGTTTAGTGTGAAACTAGAATTCGCTTTCTTTGCTTTTTGTAAATCACGCGGTAAGGTGGTGCAGTAGTTAGCATTGTCGCCACACAGAGCTGGGGTCCTTGGTTCAGTTCCTGGGGTGCTATCTGTGTGGAGTTTGTATGCTCTCCCCATGCTCACATGAGTTTCCTCAGGGTGATTCAGTTTCCTAGCACAGTTCAAAGACATACTGGTATGTGAATTAGTTTCCTCTCCAGTCCATAGTGTACTCCAGTGCTTCATGAGATAGACTCCGGCTCCTGAATTGACTGAAATGGTTAATAAATGGGTGGAAGGATGGGTTTTGGTAAGCCAGCCAAATCAATTATCATTTTATTACAGATATGGGCTGATTGCACATTTCAATATGTGTAGATGTTTTTTAGTTCATTCTTAGTTTGAATGTAAATTTCCTTGGAGAAAACAAGTAGAAAACTCGAAGGATCATAAAAACTTAGAAGCTGAAGTAGTTTTGTCAATCACACTGAATTATCAGTACATCTCTTACCAAACTCGTTTCTTTTGTATTGTAGTTTATCTGTATAAAGGCACAAAAATACCTTACAGTATACTCAACAATATTAATAACGCAATGAGGTCTTCTCTATCTGAACATCTTAGAAAAAAATCTTAGAAAAACATATTTTTCTTATACTTTGTTCAGCACCAATAAAACATTCAACCTTCGAAGAACCTTGAATGACAAGTTTGTCTGATAGGCTTAAAATAATATTAAAATTGCCGTTGTATTTTATCCTTAGCTTCGGAGGAAAAATCAGTATACCAGCATCTGTTGTTATTATTATTATTATTATTATTATTATTATTATTATTATTATTATTATTATTATTATTATTATTATTATTCGTGGTGGTGGTGGTTATCGGAAATTAAATACTTGAATTACAACTGGAGATGCACGATTTGTATCAAAACAGTATAAAGTGTTACTTTATACTCTTCTAGTCTCTAGAGGGCGGTGTTTACAAATGTTTTAGCTCTTTTTCTGGTCGTAGAAATCAACCGGATGTTTATAGAGCGCACCCAATTTCCGGTGGGGTTTTCTGCTGCCAGCTGGTTTTGTTATTCAGGTGTGTATCTCTACACTATATCAAATGCAATAGTTTTAAAATAATTAAATATATAGTTAATTGCATTTGTTCCTTCAATACATTAGTTCTTGATAGTTTGTTTTCTGTAACCCGTCCTTTCTTCCTTTGTTAGATGAAGTTCCATTCTGAGACTGAGACGCGTTATCCCCGAGTGAAAATGAAAAAGATTTGACTATGAAGTTCATGTCTTAAATATTTTTTGTGTATCTTTCATATTAATAACTGCAACCGGAGCTGAAGCATGAAATTTTATTTTTTTTTGTTTTTTGTTTTTTTTTGTCTATTCTTATGTGAATGAATACACTTTACACTTCCGTAATATTGTGGAAAACCTCTTTTTTAACCTCTACTGGAAAATAAAGATAGCGATGAGCTGAGCGCCTACAGTTGTGGATATAATACAAGATTTAAAAAAAAAAGTGGTGGCAGTTTTAGACAGTTATGTCCACACTTGCGGTTAATGTAGATTGGGGTAAAATGGACTGCTAGTGTAGGGGTGTAACCCCGACGTCCTGGCCAAATTTCCCATTGGCCCTTACCAATCATGGCCTCCTAATAATCCCCATCTATGAACTGGCTCTGCTCTCCTCCCCACTGAGAGCTGATGTGTGGTGAGCGTTCTGGCGCACTATGGCTGCTGTCGCATCATCCAGGTGGGGCTGCACACTGGTGGTGGTGGAGGGGAGTCCCCATTACCTGTAAAGCGCTTTGAGTGGAGTGTCCAGAAAAGCGCTATATAAGTATAAGCAAATATTATTATTATTATTATTATTATTATTATTATTATTAGTGTATAAAGAAAAGGTTGTTGATGGAAACACTCCCACCTACAGTACTACGGTCTTAGCCTCATCTCAAAGCTCTGCAAGGTTGGGACTGGTCATTACTGCAACTGCATACTTAAAACAGTGTAGCTTAATCCTGAAGTCTCTCTCCTTCATCTTCTGGTGAATTCTGGGGCTCTGGGGCTTAAAGTAAATGCCCTTCTAGATGCAAAGTATTTCCCGAGCCTCTGTGACTGGACTGGATAAGCGGTTATTGAAAGTGATCCCATTCTCATCGAGTTCAAGGTCTGCTGAGTCCCTTTTTTTTAGCCAGCAGCCATACCAGCCTGCAACTCACAGCTGGCAGCCCACTGGAGCTCAACAGGTGTGAGCCTGGCCAGTACCTGGATAGGAGACCTCCGGGGAAAAACTAAGGTTCCTGCTGGAAGAGGTGTTAGTGGGGGCCAGCAGGGGGTGCTCACCCTGCGGTCCGTGTGGGTCCTAATGCCCCAGTATAGTGACGAGGACACTATACTGTAAAAAGGCGCCGTCCTTTGGACGAGACATAAAATTGAGGTCCTGACTCTCTGTGGTCATTAAAAATCCCAGGGCGTTTCTCGAAAAGAGTAGAGGTGTCACCTGGGTATCCTGGCCAGATTACCCCCTCTGGCCTTTACCAATCATGCCATTTTATAATCCCCATCTCTGAACTGGCTTCATCACTCTGTTCTCCTCCCCACTAATAGCTGATGTGTGGTGAGAGTACTGGTGCACTCTGGCTGCCGTTGCATTTTCAAGGTGGAGCTACACACAGGTGGTGGTGGAGGGGAGTCCCCATTGCCTGTAAAGTGCTTTGAGTGGAGTGTCCAGAAAATCCCTAAATAACTGAATTTACTTATTATTATTATGTGATGTAAAACTGTAAAGCACTTTGTCAGAAGCCTTGCTGGCTTGTAGCCTGATCTCATCAGTTCTCAGATGTTATGAAAGGTGGGTTCTGGTCAGCACTGGGATGGGAGAGATCTAAGGAAAACCAGGTCACTGCTGCAGGCGCTCCTGGCGATACATAACAGGTGCACTGCGTCACCTTCCTTGGTGATAGACATGGGCCCCCTCCTGTATGCAAAGTGTTATGAGATACTTTGAGGTGAAAAGCACTGTCTTACTAAAACACATTTATTTTGTGTTCCTTAAAAACACTATATAAGTCAAAATATTATTATTAACCCTAAAACCACTGTCATTTGTGATGCTGACTTGTACTTGATTTTGAGACTGGTGGTGTGTTGTGCCGCAGGTCTGGTGAGTTGGAAAAGGCCCCCAGGTCACCTCCTCTGGGAAGACTGGCCCTGCTCCTCAGCCACCGCTGTCATGGCTGCAGAACTGGACCTCTCTGCCCCCGAGGTCCCCGAGCCCACTCTCCTGGAGAGCCTGCTGCGCTACGGCCTTTTTCTGGGCGCCCTGTTCCAGCTGGTCTGCATTCTCGCTATAATAATCCCTTTGTCCAAGGGCCACGATCAGGTAAGACCCCACCTCCGTCCGAGCAACTGCCTGAAATACGGCTATGTAGGGTTTTCACCTGGATTATTCATTGTGTTGCTCAATGGTACTCCAGTATCAGTAGTTCAAAGTATTTTTATTAAGACACCTTTTTGTGAAAAAAATTTCATTCCCAAAACAGAGTGAACATTAAAAACTAGTTTGCCAAAAATCTTTTCCATCTTAATTTCATGTTGTTGTCTAACCTGAGCATCAGTGCACCTTAGTTGATGTAAAGCAACAACTTTTGTCCTGAAATGCTAATGTTTGATTTCAAATGGGTGATCTCCCAGCCCGTATTAAATATTTTTTCACAAGTCATTTGTCAATTTCAGATTCTGTCTTAAATCTTGCTTTTATATGTTAGTTTATAATTGTTTAATTTACTGTATGATTTTATTCATTCTGCTACTACTACTCATGGGTTATTATGGATGATTTTCTATTATTGATCTCTTTAAAATAGGATAAAAAAACATGAATACATCATAATGAGTGTCTGTTACCCATAATAGTTAAATTGAAGAGACATCACTCATCATGCAACAAGCTCAGCAAGGAATCTGAATGCCAAATTTGAAAAATCAGTAGAGCAAAATGATCAATTGTGGGGAAAAAAAAGCGAAAAGCAGTGAAAAACAAAAGATGTCAGTCTTCGGGAGCTAAAAGTCACTACATCAGTAATAATGCCCTACAAGACAAAGGGCAGAGAATGAAACACGATGGCAACAGGGAGATAATGCCCCCTTTATTTTACCAGTGCAACTGAATTCCAGCTGAGAAAAATGTGACAAAAGACTGCAATTTTTTCAAGGAATCATTACGAATATGTTAAGCTCAAGCTGTGATAGTATGGAGTTACTTGATGTCTTTAACAGGTGTATTTAGCAGATGTTGTTACTAACAGCTGCATGAACACACTTGTTACATTGCTGCTTTGATGGCATTCTCCTATTGCTTGATGTTCATTGTATCTTGAGGGAAAGTGCTTTTGTTTCTCCCGAGGACTGGGCTGAAACTGCATTGTTAGAGATTACACACAAAACCCACTAGAGGGCAGTATTTAAGAAGGATCAAATATGAAGTAAATAGTGTTTTAACAGTTATGTTGGTAATAGATCAAATAATAAGATTAATCCTTAAAATTAAGGATCTTAATTAGTAAAAGGAAAATGCCTTGAGTACCCTCCCCCCCCAATAAACCGATTGTTTTTGCACATAATGTTATGCTCACATTGACCATATGATGTACGGCCAACTCCTTTTGAAATGAATTTCCAGATTGTGTTTTCATGTTTTGTATGATGAAGGTCAGTGAAGCTGTTTGAATATATATACTTCCCAAAGGCATCATGAGAGGAATATGTGAGAGTCTGAGAGTTGGTATCTTTTGCAAGGCGGGATTGTGCTTGCTTTTATAACCCGCAGCCAGCGTTCGAGTCCCCATCGGTTCGACATCCCCAAAGTCAAGAGTTTCTCTGGCATCATGTTGTTACACATCCAGAATGGGAGGTATCGGTCAACGGTACAGGTTCTGTTTGTTTTATGGCATTGGTGCATTTTGCACTTTGAGGATGCCAGAGAATCACTTTCAACAATATAGCTGAGCCATATTATGATTTTTGCTAATAATAATCTAATGGTCGCAGTTGTGTACAGATTTTTCCCTCAATTATCATCACTGTAAACATTCACAGAGCAAAGGAATTGCTTCACCTGCTGTTGGATGTCTGATGTTTAACATTTTTTCCTTTTACGCTCCCTTTAAGCCTTGTTTGAACACATTTAAATGAGCCCATAATTAACAACTGTAGTTTTGTGTGTTTATGTATTGTTTATAAAGGTGAAGATAATAAACCCTTCACACTTTTTGTATTCAAGATTATCTGGTTAAAAGTGAAGTGTAAAACATGCGTATCATATCGTATACTGGTGTGCTGTTATGAGCCCGTCGCTAGCCCATCTCCCAGCTCATGAAAGGAGGCAGGAGTGCAAGCCCATCTGCTGATGTGTATTACCTACGAACGTCCTGAAACACCAGAGCCAAGACCGTTGTTTGAAACTTAAACACGCTAGCAGATCTTATTGTTCTTTTGAGCTGTCTACCACCTGCACTGAAAACCTGAAAAAGTGAAGGTTGACCTTCAGAGGTTCTAAGAGAAGCTCGTATGGGTTACAGATGGCTTTTCTACCCCTTCATGTCCGTGGTCTGTCCTTCAATGCCTGTGCTTTTGCCCCTGCAGGACGCTGAGCCCCATGATGCGCGCAGTGCGGAGCAGAGCAAGAAACCCAAAGGACCCGCCCCCCAGCTGCGACAGAAGCTGAAGAAGGAGAGCAAGAAAAAGAGATGACCTGGCGCAGGGGCTGTGCCCGCGTGTGAGATCGCAGTTAGGAGGAGCATCGGAAGTGGCTGTGTCAGGCCAAGGAGACAGATTTGTGACAGGGCGGCTGAGCGATCTCAAATAGATAAAAAGTGAAATCCTTTTCATGCACAGGGGGTTAATATTGAGGCCAAGGGCAGGGTGGAGTTGGACACCTCTGTTTCCTCCGGCTGTGAAGGGGGTGGTCTCCAGAAAGCCCACAGTCTCTGTGGGGGAGGAGCTGAGTCCTAGGTGTCATGTTTTGCCTGTGCTCTGCAGCACCTCACTTAGGGCTTTGGCTTGCAGTGTGAATGGAAATTCCAGAGGTAAAGAATGAGCTGAAGCACACAAGGAAAGGGGTGAAGTGGAGTGCTTCTGTGAAATTCCAAGAATCTGCAGAAGGCAGCCCTTCAGAGCTCAGAATGAAACCTTTCGCTGGCCTGTGCACGCCGTTTTCACTTTTTATCACGTGAACCTGTTACAGACCTGTTTCAGACTTTCTCATGCTACTAAAGCCAATCGTCATCTGTTTACCACTGCATAGCAGCCTTGACTCTGACCAGCTGAAACTTCCTGGTATTGACATACCACATGCTCTCACTAACTGTGGCCTACGTACGTGGGCATTGTTTTTTCGTTGTTGGCTTCAGTAGTCTTTTCAAACCAAATATTTGGACCCTTTGTTTGAACAGTCCATTCCCAAGCATTCTGGACATGGAAGAGACTTGAAGCAAAATCATTTCCTTCTGAAAGCTTTTGTGTGCTTCCCTGGGTTTAGTACGTTGTGCTTGGGCAGGCCTTTCACATAATATATTTTTAATTGGGTGCTTTAAATATAGTGGCCCCAACCAGCATTTTCACTACACCTGTCCATATATAGGAGATGCATGAGAATGATAACTGAATATTGCATACTTAGGAATGCAGCGTCCAAGCACAAGTAATCTTGCGACTCAAAATAGTACGCAAAGTGCACGTACGGTTTTTCTAATAGGTATTTTTACATTTGGTTGACAAATACCCATTGGAGCCACTACTTGTCCTTGTATTATCATTTACAAGTAATGTTTAGGTACAGTACTATCTACACTTGACCTAAACTCTGTGAAATCTCCAGACAATGCATTTTAAGCTCTTGAACACTGGTGTAAAACCTCTTTGAAAAGGTTTGGAACAGTTTATTTTACTACCATTCTTGTTGTGTGCACAGCTGTAAGAAAATCACTGTGTTTAACGTGGGCTTTGTTTATGCTCTCCTCAACTTAGTCTTGTTTGTTACATTTCTCCTTCAGAATGTGTCACGGCATTGTTTTTTTACATATTGCAAAACACTTTTTGCTCTGTCTGGGGCTTGATGTTTTTTGTGTGCCGGCATTTACTCCCTTTTTAAAAAAAATGTATGTAATATTAACATCCGCCATTGCATGCCTTGTTCCTAGAGTGAATCTCTTCACATTTTGATTTCCTTTTTTTTTCTTGTGGCATCATGTCTGTGCACAAAAGCGCTAAAGAAACTGAGGCAAGACTGAACTCGCTTCCTTAGTGTCTGATGTGCGGTACAAGCTGAGATGTTTTCCTGTAAATGTATGGAACACTAAGGAAATAAATTCCGCCTTGAGAATTTTTCTACCCATTTTTGTGTTTCTCCTTATTAAAGTCTGGCAAAGCTTTGTTTTGTGCTTTTAGACTCGTGCAGGTTTTTTCACTTTTATTTTGAGAGCCAAACAATGTAGCCGGGAAGGGTGAGCAAAAATTAATGTCATTGCAGATCTGGAACTGTATCCGAGAGGAGCTCAGTTTGAAAAAGCGAAGGCACACAGTTCCGATGGGGGTTGGTATCTTGCAGCAGCGTTCAACTTCTGGTTTCTAGAGCATGAGTCTGTGTAATTGTAATTTCACATGGATTTAGAATCTGTCCTGTCTGCATGCGGGGAGGAAGCCTGGTTTGAGACTGCTCAAATGCCACTGCACAAACAATTTATTGCCATGCTTTTTCACAGTCCAGTGTCACTCTTGACAATATGTAGCTCCAAGTGATTTAAGAACATTCTTTCCTATGTGAACGTGACATTCACATCCATAGCTTCAAAAAAAAAAACACCCTGTCAAACAGAAGGGGGATTCTGGAGTAGTTGGTATTTTTAAACTACATGTCTCAACTTGGAAATCTTAAAATATGGAAGCTAAACATTAACATGAGGTCCACAGTTATATACCATGTGCGGATTCTGCTTACAAAATTTTAGAAAGGTGGATACACCAGGTAACTTGTAGGTGTTCGTATACATAGAGTATACATGCGTAACTAATTTACATTGTCAGTTTCTCTAAGGTTTATTTACAGGGCCACTGATCTTTTGGAATTTGCATCATCATCCCCTTTGGAATGGAAAAGGCCTTTTCTGTTAAAATACTTCCGTTGTCATTTGTCTAAATGGACATGATGTTATTACTGTGTTAATAGAGTCTGTTGGTTATGGAACTCATCTAGACTAGAATGTCTTTATACTAGAATAATGCAAATGAACTATTACTAACATAATCTAACCCCCATATGAGAAATGATAATAAATCTCTGCACAGTTCTGTAATTTATGGAAAGGCTGAATAAAACTTGCACAGTACAAGTATTCACCTTTAGAGTGATGCTTGTTTAGGTACAATTTAGATCAAACATATTACTGCCAGAAGAGAGGAACTGTATTATCTATGTAATAAAATGGTCCTGTTAATCAGTCTGTGCATTATCAATGCATAGGCAGGTGTTAAAGGTTACTGAAGCGTGTTTACTTTGGCTCAGTTTTGTGCCCTTTGAACAAATAGCATTTTTATGGTGTTACATTCCAATCTTCAAAAGTGGTCACAGTCAGGAGTGGACCAGTGGTTCGCATTGCTGTCTCACAGTGCTGGGGTCCTGGGTTCACATGGATTTCCTCCAGGTGTTCCGGTTTCCTCTCACCGTCCAAAGACATGCCAGCCGATTGATTGGCTTCTATAAAACCTGGCCCTGGTGTGTGTGCCCTGAGAACGACTAGCACGTTCCTTCCAGGAATTATGCTGCCTCGTGCCCACTGCTTGCCGGATTTGGCTCCAGCTCCCAGCGTGCCCCGGTGCTGGATAAGAAGATGGCTGGATGGCTGCTGTCACCTCCATGAGCAGAGTCATCAGGAAATAAGGGTTACAAACAAGGGGAGGCCATGTGGCCCATTCTGTTACTCTTGTGTTTTTTTCTGTATCAAAGTATCTTATCCAGTTGCCTGAAAGGAGTGATGGTATCACCATTGACAAGGTGGCTGGGTATCATACCTCCAACTGAGTGGTCAGTTCCAAAGCAGTCATTTTCATTACTGCCCTAAACAACTGGGCCACAATCATACATGTATTGTACATAAGTAACTGTGGATAAAGGTATCTATTAAGGAATGATCTAAGTCTTATACATTTCTCAATGGCAAGATATTTCTTAATGGAAGGCTGATCCTGAGACCCAGCCCGCTGTACATCAGGTAATCTTTTGTTCATACTCTGCTGACTCATTCTGTCATTCCTGATTTGGGATAAAACCTACAGGAGTGCCACACCTCTCCTTCCTATTTCATTTTGACATTCACTTACACTGAAGCACTGTTACACAGTAACACTGAACCTGGGCCCAGAACGCTTCCTCCTCTCTGTTCTAAAAATGAACACATAAATTCATTCAGTTGGCTTAACTTTGCATTCTCTTCACTCTGGAAACATTTTTTGGACATTTGGTGAGTGTATCAGAATCAGATTTTTATTGTTGTTGTATGAAGTCCACAGATTCACAGCAGGAACTTTGGTATTTAACAGAACCTTACTGCTGATTAATTACTGTCTCATTCTTCCTAAAAATACATTTTGTGCCTGTGTGTATGGCAAAGCTATGTGCGCAGTACTCTGTTTGTCCAGAAATGGTCAATTACAGGGCCAGCGGCTCAGATTGCTTTGGAATGTATAAAATCCACTAGCCACGATCCATCCAAGTTCCGTCAGTGCTCCTGATTTATTTTTATGTTCAGTCTCTCGCCTACAACTGTACAGTCCAAACCCCTGAAAGCCAGTCACCCACAATCCTGTGTCATCAGAAACACGAACTTCGAAAAATCTGTCTTTTTTTTTTTCTGGCAGCGCTATAGTGTCATGCACAGGCGTTCCCCCAGCCTATATATAACGTGTCACATCAAGGTGTTCATATATGGGCACCAGCAAGGCCATCCTTTCTGGGAAGCAGCGTTCCCCTTTGGTGTCCACTAGGCGGGGTTGTTTTATATGTAAATTCCCAAACCCCCTCCTTCTAAAATCCATTGGCTTCTTCCGATTCTTAAAAGATCGTACGCAGGCAGCAGTGGGATAGCCGCCCAGCCACACCAGCTGGGAGCCTTTTACGCCGATTCCGTAGCGCCCTTCGGCCGATCCTACCTCCCCTTTCGCTCCCAGCCTTGCGAATGGTCTCGCTGTCTGCCTCCTTCAGCCAAGGTCTGTTTTTCACCATATGTGATTAGGCAGCGCACTGCGCTGCTGCGCAAAAGATTGATCTCCCGTAATAAACTATTTTCTTTTTTTTCCCATTTTCCCCCAGATCCATGTGTTTATTAGGCAAGGCATTCGGGAGGTGGATATCTCCTTGCCTTTTGTAATCTCTTGGATTTTATAAAAGTTGAATTCAGCACTCAAAATCGGTGCTGTTTTTTTTTTTCCCCAGGCAATCCCCGCAATGACCTCGCTGCAGCCCTCCGATCTCTTGAATGGGATTTCAGATCACTCCTAGCATTTCGTTTCTGCTCTTAGCCCTGCGTGCCGTATCGGTTGTCTTTTTGTGTGTGTGTGTGTTTCTTTGGATGACGGAGTAACAGTAACACCTCGGACTTCATTCAAAAGGAACACGTCGCATTTGAGACCAAGGCTACCAAAAGGATATAAAGAACCCGAATAGGTGAGTAACTTATTCTCTTCTGTCTTGCCTAAACCGATCCGGATACTTGGCATTTAGAACAGGATCAATGACAGTCTGTGGTAGCCCTGCATTACTGAAAAAGGCAGAAAGAGATACAGTGTATAGTTTTCTCTTCAGCGTGAGAAATCATCTTGTAAACCAAATGTTAATCTGGGACTAGCCGACCACGTCTCAGTGGGTTTCTCATTGATTCTCATTTTCCCAAGTCGTTTTTAAAAATTCTTATTATATTGCTGTCAATGTCTGAAGCAGATAACAATTCCCTACGGTTTATGATTCTCTTAACAGAGAGGCATCCGCTGAAGGACCGGTTAGTATGTGTCAGTTAAGCCTATAATGTATATTTCTGTAGTTTCTTAGGCTTTTCTAGCCTAAAGTAAACGACATCGATCAAGCCTGTAAATAAAATGATGACTACAACGCAAATGGCTAAATTACCTTTGCTGTTTTCTGTTATTTGTCCAGTTTGCGTGCGACCTAAACGATAGTTTTTTGTTTGTTTTTAGGTGCTTGTTATTTTAAAATTAAAGTTGACTTAAGAGACGAACAGTTAAATTACTGCGTCCTTTTATGGTTTTTCACACCCATAACATTTCTTTTTAAAGCAAGATACATACGGGTATGACTCACCTTGTTGGAATCTGTCTTGTCCATTAAGTTAGCATAAACGTAATGCAAATGTCGGTAACTATGTTTAAGGGAAAGAATTGCAACAATCCCTTTGTTCTTAACACCTTAGATAACACAAAAGTGAGCTGGGTCAGAATGATCTCTTTAAAAGAAATGTAAGACGGCATGACTTGAATTTGTTTCCATGATGTTTGGCCAGCGTTTGCTCCAATGAAAAACATCAAATTCGTCATAAACACATCAGGACAGTTGTCAAAATGTGTAGTTCGAACGAGTAATTTTTCATTCTTTTTGCCCTTAGCATAGTTAAGGGTTGTGTTTTTAGAATTCATGACACACCAGCTGTAGTTTTCTTTTTTGCAAGACAATACACAGGTTTTGACATTTATCCTTGCTCATCACGTGTGTTGAGAAATACTGCAGTCTGGATTTCTGTCGGGACACTGAGTGGAGTGAGACGTACTGTAGACACCCGAGATCATTGTTTGAAATTATTTCGAGAGAATGTGGCCGTAGCAGCAAACTGTCTCAGAAGTCATTTCAAAGTCTCCAGTCACAGCAGAAGTAGGAAACCTCTAGGACTACAGTACTGTGATCTATATTCCGTGATCGTTGAGTCCGCTATAGAATTCCTGTACCGTGATAAAACACATATTTTTTTCAGGAATTCCTAAAAGCATTGACTTTCTAGTGAGTACTGAAGAATAGTATACATATACTGTATATTAATTTTAATGCTGTCTCTGACTTATTTCACACCCAATAAATACTCCTTGAAATGTTATACTTTTCTAGGGTTTTTATTATGCTTTCTGGCAGTTCCATCAAAACCAATTTCTAAAGCAGGAACTTAACAGGCAGTGTGCAACATTAATTTGCTTCCCTCTAAACTAGTTGCAAGCGCTTATTTGTGTGTGGGGATTGGATAATTAATGCCAACCCTGAGATTTGTTTTGAAGCAACTTCACAAAATTTCACAAGTGCGGTGTTACAACATTTTAGTAGGAAACGTACACACGCAGGGCTGATACGGATCTAAGCAAAACCTGCAACAGTGTCAGGTGTGTTGTGTAGCAGGATATGTATCCAGTTGGAAAATATTGTAAAGTAACCATCTAGTATAAAATTCCATTAAAAGTCTAATAATCCTTTACATTTTAGTATTTTTCCATTCATGCAAGATGACTGGACTGGAAGTAGATTTGAGCTCCTGATAAAGTAACAGCATCTGCTATGTGATGATGCCCACCAGAAGCTTTTTCTACCTACTGTATTTGTCACAAAAGACTAATTAGAGCATCACGTTATGTAAACACTGGAGCACATACTGTACAACCCTCTGCATTTGCCTTTTATCTTATTATAAAGTTTCTCAGTTTCCCTTGTTTGGGTTATTAATATTGCATCTGGCCTGTTTTCATTCAGGTTTTTACCTTCATTACTGTGATACATGACTGGAGGCCATGGCATTCATTAAATCTTGAGTTGCATTGTGGTTGGTAATAAAGTACAGGTACACCCTATTAATCATACAGAATGATAAAGGCCTTTCATTGGTTAAACATTGTCACATGATCATGGCACTGAAGCTATAAAAGGGCCTGCATATTGAAGACGTTTTTAAACTGTATAAATCATTGCTTGCCACTATATTGTAGATAACTGCAGTTTCTTGCCATAGCTGCCAAATGACATGTATGCCAAATAGTATTTGTGGAATTCATAACATAGCATGATGTATAACTCTGTGTCCGTCTGCCTAATACTTTCTGGTTTTGTTTTAACTTCAAGTTGAAATATTTTTCTTCACCCAAAAGACAGGCTGATATATTATAAGCAGTGTCCATGTGTCCCAAGTAATGTGGTCCACTACCAGGACCTTAAACCTAATACTCACGCCAAGAGTACTGTCAAGCGACTTGCAGGAAGTGTCGTAGTTGCATAGAATTTTTAGAGTACTGTAGGTTGGACTGTAGTGTACAAATACTTCTTCTTTTTCCATCATGCATCTTGTGCAAGCAAAAATTACCCCTAAATGTTTTTAAATGATTTTGTTAGAAGAGGTATGCATATTTTCTACCCAGCCGAAAAGGGACTTTTGTCTGCAATGAATATGCTGCAACAAAGTGTTTTCTGATCATTTAAGCCTTGTGTATGACGCCAATACTCCTCTTTTCATACCTTCTTTATACAGGATAATTCATATTGTATATGTTGTTCCAAGTATTCCAAATGTTCGTCAGAACATTAGCCATTATTTTCCCTTCGATTGAGAATAGTACTCCCCAGAATGTGGCAGAAATTAGTGGAAATTCTGTATCGCCTCCAGCCACGTTTTTATTTATAACCTTAATTGCTATACAGGATAAGAAATGACGGCAATGACTTCACTCCAAATGCCATTTTGTAGGTGTGAGAACCATTTAGCCCCCTGAGTTCGACATGTTAGCAAAAAGGAGCATGATAATACTGGAGAGTAATTCTGAAAAGTGGGCCGTGAATTTGGAAAGCTGGTGCAAAGCCAGAAATGATATCATTGTAAATCCCTCTATTCAGAATAAAGATACTGTTTGTTCCTAAGATTAATAACACCGGAAGTCTGTTTCCCATGAAACAGTTGACTTGAGTAGAAGGCTTGATCGTCCATCCATTCATTCGTTTTCTAACCAATTTATCCAGTTCAGGGTCATGGGGGAGCTGGAGCCTATCCCGGTAAGCATCAGTACTATTCAGGGCTCCCAAGGTGTCTGAAATTGTCAAGCCTAGGAAGACATATCCCTGTTGAATTTATTGCCTTTGCAGAGCAAGGGGATCTTTCTCTAAAGTGCATGGAATTCCCCTTGCTTACTTCAGATTGTCAGAAATAGTGAAAGGGATTAAAGTTTGGAGTGTCTTCCCACTTAAAAATGAAAAAAAAAATACTTGGGGGTTTCCTTCTGACTGCAGCTTGTCACTTGATCATCACACTCTGTCTCAGTTTGTCTACCGGCACAGACGCTTGGCTGAGCTCAGGCGGGTGCCAGCCAGATGACCAAACACTCATTCACACATTTTGTCCTTTTTCAGTTCTGCTTGCTTGTACTTTTCCACACTTGACAGAATGAAACTCTGATACAGAATGTGACTAACATACTGTACCACTCCCTGGTTTTCTAGACTAGGAGTTTACTAACCTCCTGCAACTTTGGTTTACTGAATCTGTAATTCACCAGCAACAAGTAACAAGATCTGTAGATGCTTTAATCTTTATTTGCCTGTTTATACAGGCAGAAATCATTTTGAACTTTGGAAACGTGGGTGCGATATTAAGTTGTTCCATTTTCTTTGCTTTGCTTGTATGTTGTAAAGAGTAACAGAAGACTACTTTTGAATGGAACTAAGGAAGGTTTTTCTGCAGATGGCATTTAAATAGGAGCATCAGTTTAACATGGCGTTTAACAGAAGTAACTTGCATTCCTTACACAGAAGGATACTGTGTAATGCACATAAATTGAAGTTTATGTGTGTGGTGTTTTATATTTTATGAATGTTGTCCTTCAAAGTTGTTTGCTGCTTGGTCATCTTCATAAATTCTGACACTACCTGTCGGTTTTAAATGTAAGATTTGAAATGGCACTGTTAGGTACCTTTGTAAAGTTTCAGCACAACAAAAAAATCATTTGTGAGTTACATTTGGCAGGCTTGCTTCAAAAATGTCATTCTGAGAAACTGGGACCTTAAGTTAAATCAAAATTTATCATGCCATCATAGCTACAATATATAAAGCCCTCACAATAACTGATTTCATCTAATATTGAACAAGTGTCCAGTTTCTTTTTCAAAATTGTTGGCCCAGGTGTTCCAAGCTGAGGTAAGCAGTGGTAGTATTAGTTTATCACTATGGTAACAGCACTGGGTCAGATTCTGAGACAGGCCTTGGTCATGCCATGCAGGAGAAAGTGACTATAAATCTGATACAGTATTCACAGGGTTACTGTAGATATCAGGAGATAACGTGATTCTGCTTGAACCACAAAATCAATTTCTAAGAGTAAATCAAAAGCAAAACAAGACTATCCCATGTGGTTTAACAAATCCGTTTAGACCAGTATAAGGGAGAAGAAAGCACTTTATAAAATGAATAAAAAAGCAGCAGCATTCAGTTAAGGAAAATGAGTACAATGAATTTCAAGTGCAGTTCAAAAGGCTGTTATCCAAGTGACAGATGTAAAGAACTTCCATTTCAAGATATTTCAGTGGAGACTCAAATAAATGATAAAATGTTCAAGAACTACAACAGCAAAATAGCCATAAAGGCTGAAGTAAAATGTACACGATAATGAGAAACCTCCAGTCAATGAAAAGGGAAAAGGTTGATGTGCCAAATGAGTATCTCAGACGACATTTAATTTAGACAAATGCACAGTATTGCAGTACATGCAGGTAGCAAAAATATACACCATTAAAAGGAAATAGGAAATGAGCATTAAGAGCTTTATGAGCACGTATGGTTAAAGACTGTTTTATGTTGTCACATTACTAGTGTCTTTTAGACAGTGTGAGGAAGAAATAAAAAGGCAAACAGTGATAGAATATATAGTTAGAAGTATTGTATTTTAAGCAGGGGATGAGATATTAACATTGTGTAATGCACTAGAAACAAAATGCACCTTATTCAGAATACTGAGTAGAATTTTGGTGACCACCTTCTAAAAAATAATGCTGCCCTGAACTCAGTCCGGAGGCCAATTCCAGAACAGCAACCAGATTTGATTCCAGGGCTTAGAATGTCCTAAACTGACGGGTTAAAGGATCAGACCCTTTTTAGTCTTGAACAGAGAAAATTGCAAGAGAATGTGATCTAAGCCTTCAGAATCCTCAAAGGGGCAACAAAATCAACGCAGTGGACTTCAACAGTGACACACAAACCAAAGAACACTAGTGGACATTATTGAAAGGGCATTTAACTGTTACTGCTACCCAGCCATGTTGTTAAATACAGTACTGTACCTTGGCTTCGGTCAAGAAATGGCTGGATGAGACCTTTGGATCAATCAGCTGCTAAAAATGGGACTAATGACGTCCTCTTGTTTGTAACCTTTCTTATGTTCTTAAAACGTTCAGGTTTTGGACAGGAGGTTAAATCCAGGGCTCGCATCTTGGCTGTAAAAAAACCTTTTTCAAGTTGTGTTTTTTTTTTAAATCTGTTGTAGACGAGCTGGTGATAGTAGTCCATTGTATTTTGCTCTTGGCTGGTGCACAGTATCATTAGAGGACTCCAGTTTGGAAAACCTGGTCTTGCTGTGCTCCAGTTTTGCCTGGAGGCATTGTGCTTTACTGAGCCAAAACGGAAAAATCAGTTCTTTCAGGCAGACTTGGGGTCAACTGCGAGTGCGTTTTCATTCAAATGCAGCTAAATACTGAGACCAGCTTTTCTTTTGAATCGGAAGTATTTGAATTTGTCTGTTAAATTCATAGGCTGTTCTAAACTCTTTTGAAAAACAGTACGTTGTTGGAAAGCTTCGATAATGTTCGAGTTAAATTCCCCTCTGTATCTAGCTCCTGTTCATGCTGAAGCCCGCGGATCACATCTGTACCAGCTGTCATGAGCTCAGCCCTAAACCAGCACGTGTTCGTGAACCTTTAAAGTACAGACAAAAGGTGCAGTTTCAGTTTTGTAAGAAGTGAGTCATTTCTATCAAAACAAACCGTGTAGAAACATTATCCCATTTTTGTATTCCTATTGTGGTTTTGGAAAATGATGATAAAGGCATCAGCCAAATTAATGATGATACGCTATTTTTTACACTGGTGTTTGTGTTTGTCAGGGAGTGAATGTCTTACATTGAGGAATGTCCTGTTTGGTTTAAGTGATGTATTTAGTATTGTATTATTGTATTTACTGTAGTACTTATTTTCATTTTCAGAATTCCAACAGCAGGAAGCCATCGGCTTTTTCATTTAATGCATTTGATCCCAAGTCTGCTTCAGGTTACTGCTCTTGAAAACGACACTGCTTTTCATTGCTGAGGTATCTTCTAGTAGACTGAAGTAGACTGGGCCTCTACCAAGGTATCAGGATTACGAGGCAAAAGAGAATCTCAAGTCCACCATTCTGAATTGGAAGTAGACATGACATACACTGGCTGCTGTCCCTGAGAGGCAATAATGAATAAGGATTGGTCTTTATGTCATTGAGGCTTTGTGTACCACTCCTTTTAAAGATCATCACATTTTACTTTGACTTGAGCAACCCCTCCTGCACTGATTCTGTTACTTTGATCCCATTTTCTAACCACTTCATGCAGTTCATGGTGGCAGAGGAGTCGGAGTCTATCCCAGCAAGCAGCGGGCAAGAGGCAGGATACTCTCTGGATGGGACGCCAGTCTATCGCTGGACACCGCAGACACAGAAACAGACGCTCACAAAAATCACACCAGGGCAGTTCCAGAAGCCAATTAACCTACTAGTATACTATGTCTTTGGACTATGGGAGGAAACCCAAATGAATGTGGGGAGAACATAAAAACTCCACACAGATAGCAGCCCAGGAATTGAAACCAGGGCCTCAAGCGGGTTGACCACAATGCTAAAAATGTACTGCCCAACCCGAACAAAACCAAAGAAGCAAAAATGTGGTGGTTTCAGACTTAACAGGGATGTTTTATCACCTGTGCATAATTAAGAGTATGCAAAAAGGTTCTTAGTGCCACCCATTGATTCTGTTACACGTTACATGTAATTTCACACTCCAGTGAAGTGTTGTAAATGTTAAACCTCCTCTCTGTGGAGTGGCTTGCTTTGTGTTGGCAGGCTACCTCGTTATGAAACAGGATGCAGCAGGTTATGCCCTGGAGGATCTGTTCCCTGGCAGCAGACCGTGCCTCTGTAGAAGAGGCCTGCCTGCCTCCCCCAGCGCTCGCCTGTTGTGAACTCACACCTGCACATGTATCCCAGCTCACATCCTTGTTCACAACATCTCCCTTTGATGGTTTATCTCATCCGTGTGGCCGAGGGGAGACACTGCTCTTTCTGATTCTTGAATATTTTTTTTATTTTGTGCTTTTTTTTCCCCTCCGGGGTGCAAAATATGTAAAGATATGCTCGTCCAACAAGGAATTGAGACATTGTTGAAACCTGATTTTGAAGTCCAAGTTCATCAGCTTTGTTCATCATTGGAGCAGTTTCCTTTGGCCACTAAGATAAAGCAAATAAACATTTTTTTTTCACCGGGTTGTGTTAGGGTCCTAAAGTTGAAGTCTTCTTTCCCGTAACAAAATCCAGTAAACATACGTACAGTAGGGTTTTATGATTTAGGTTTCCATTTATTTTTATTTTGTCCCTCTATCCGCTTTTCAGCAGAACCTGAATCACGACACTCCCCATTTTGAGCAGGGCTGGCTGGTTCTACATCAGTGTACCTGCTGGTGAGATGAATCGGCCGGCCACTACTCCATTAACTCCTGCTGTACTGGGGTGACGGTGGGTTTCTCGCAGGTAATTTGACTGTTAACCTGTTTGCTTTGTTGGAAAAGGCAACTTTTAATTGAACGTCATTCTGGTGGGAATTCTTACTGAAAGCCTTCGGCACTTGTTGTGAGAGAGATATTAATTGGACTTTTCTTCAGCTGCTGTCACCCTGCACCACTGTACACCACCCGAACAGGGGGAGATGGTCGCTGCTTTATTTAAACTCATTTTGCTGTGCAAAGTAGCATATTGAAGTGATGGAGTTTTCATCCTTATTCTCTGTTTGATTGATAAGCTTAGCTGTGATGCAATGCTGAGGTTTTACAGAGCTTTACTTACCATGTACTTCCAAGCTTTCAGTGCTATAAGAACAGATTGACTCTGTGGCACAAGGTCCTCTCACAGCCATAGGAATATGACAAACCTAAATCTAAACAAGAATAACATTGCACAGTAGGTGAGGTCAATGTACTTACTATTTCAAAAGTGAGATGCCAGTGTGATCAGGAAAGAAGTGTAGTATCTGAATTGTTGGGAATGTTCACCTTATTATACTGTGTTTTCCTGCAAGAGGGATGAACAATGGAAGTACTGTTCAGGTGAATGTGCAGAAAGTGCTCTTTGGAAAGTACTTTACCTCTGTGGAGATTGGTTGCATTCCAGTGAAAATCTACAGAGCTTTTGTCGCACATCAAAGGGCTTCCGTTACCTTATTTGTCTGACTAGGAAATTTGGACTTTTAAGCATGTTACTGTACACTGTGTGATTCTGGTCCCACGAATTCACCAAATCAAAAGTCAGACCCACATTTAAATTCAAACGATTCTGTCTTTAGAAAACCAGCTAGGGAATTTTGAAATGATTTTTTGAGGGGACTTTTTATCATCAGTTTCCAATGGAATAATACACCAGAAATCTGACCGCACAATTCCAAGGGAAATTTTACAAAGGTACTGTCAAAAGCCTTGCTCTGTCACCCAGATCTGTGTTCTTGCAACTTCGCTGATTGCCTTGATTCTCAAACAGAGGGAGAGGGGGCTTTGAGTCAGTGTATCTGACATGTTTTGTCCATGATTTTGAACAGCCTGAGCTCTCTGTTTACTGCAGAGACATGATTCAAAGGTTCTGTGAGGAAGTTGTAGTCATTTTTAAAGCTCTAATAAAAAATAGGCAAACATGAGCTATTGTATGAGCTTGTAAATTAAGTTTTATCTTTTATGTAATAATGTAATAATATGTAATAATGCCTCTTCCTCTTAGGTGAAAATGTCATGAATCTAAGGTGTGTGAACCAAATCGTATAAGAGGGTCTGTTCTCGAAGCCTAGCAGTTGCCAGTGAGCCTGACTTTTATACGTGTTTAAATGGTAAAACTACAAAGGAATGAATTGGTTATAAGCCACTGAATGATCAGCTAACCTACACAAAGGGAAATTTTATCTTTCATGTAAGAATAATAACATTTAGTAGCTTCTGCTAGTGGCATCCCATCATGTTTTCTTTAGGGTTGCATCCTAAAGGTTGAAATCCTGTTGAAGGTTCTCATAGTGAATCAAAGTACTTTGTGTTCTTACTATTATATCAAAGCTTTATAAACAAAAAAGATGCTGTTTATAATGCAATCCCAGTCCCTCCCTGTGCATGAAAAGCTCTTGGCTTGCAGTAAAGACAAATTGTTCCACACAGCAGAATCCTAGCAATTGTGATATATCCCTATGAATACCAAGTACTTGGCTTGGTTGTGTTCTTTGGCACGCAGGCATTCCAGTAGTACCAAACCTGTTGTCATAATAGTATGGTGTTAGTGTTTGTGCTGTCTTGGCAAGAGCAGCATTAGAGCAACAGTTTGTGCCTTAATAATACTCTCTTGTGTCTTAAGGACAGTAAGAAAGATTGCAGTTAGGAGGAGGCACTTCAGCCCGTGTGGTAGTTGGTTGCTTCTTGATCTGAGGATCTCGTATTGTCTTTATTTGAGAGAGGCCTGGTATCGACCCAATAACATGCTAGGGTAACTTGACCCCTACTCCCACAACCCTCTGGGTAAAGGTTATAAATGCAGCTCCATGTTTTCATTTGGCCACACTAGTTCGTGTTTCACTGTTGATGCTGAAGAGATCTACTGGGTTGCTATGTCCCAAAATGCTTTTGCAAATGTTTACATCTCTATAGTGGCTTTAAAACCTAGGACTTTCCCTGTTGCTTGAGGAGATTAGCCTTCTCCATTATTCTACCTGTCCTCTGGTACAGGGAACGACTGATTCCTTAACAAACACAGGGTTTAATGTTGTTTGGGACTCAGTGAACTTTTACAATAAGAACCAATGTTAAAAGTGGCTCCTAATAAGGTCACTGGAAAGCAGCTCTTGAAGCTGTAATTCGTCTTAATTGGTCCTATGGCTCTGTACTGATGTCTTTGTCCTTCTCATGCTCCAGATCCGGTCCATGTGTCTGAGTAACACACTCAGCTGTAGTCATGAAAGGGTTTGTTGTTATGAAGCCTCTTAAGACTTTCTGAACAGCTATCTTCACGCTTTTCAGATTCACAATTTGTAAAGGGATGTTTATTGTAACCCTAGTGAAAAGGCACAAATGGTAGTTATAGTCGTACAGATTGAAGGTTAACCCTAGGTTAAGTTCTGCACCTGGGTGCTATTACGTGGAGTGGTATGTTCTGTATGTGTTTGTGTGGGTTTTCTCCAGGTGCTGTGGTTTCCTCCTACAGTCCAAGAACATACTTTTAGTGTAATTGGCTTCTGGGAAAACTGGCCCTGGTGTGAGTTTTGTATCCCGCCCAGGGTGTATCCTGCCTTGTGCCCGTTACTTGCCAGGATAGGTTCTGCTTCCCTGAGTTGGATGAAGCTGTTAGGAAATGGACGGGATGGATAGATTATAGCCCTCCTTTTACCAAGATAAGTGACTTTAGTTAGCGAAGCCTAACATAAAATGGACTTTCAGCAGTCTCTCTTTAAGTGTCTGTAAAATAGTGTGAGCCTTCTTGGGTGCTGTTTCCATTGGTCTAAATGAAACTCCAATTCCATGTCCACTGCAGATGATTGCAGTGTTATCTGAGAAAAGGAGAATCTCGGACTTCAGTCCGCATGTTGTGGTGAACCCTGCTCAGTGTAGTCATACAATACGTTGTGGTTTGA
This sequence comes from Lepisosteus oculatus, assembly GCF_040954835.1. Taxonomy (NCBI): domain Eukaryota; kingdom Metazoa; phylum Chordata; class Actinopteri; order Semionotiformes; family Lepisosteidae; genus Lepisosteus; species Lepisosteus oculatus. The sequence continues at coordinate 12,046,902 of NC_090711.1, forward strand.
TGCACTTTTACATGCTACAGGCTCTTGCGCAAGAGCACATATCTAAAATATGTATAGTTCATGCTTGTTTCAGTATCTTATAAACCTTTGCATAAAAGGCCACATGACATTAGATGCATTAAAATAGAGACATAAAAAAATTTGCTTATCTGCATCATCAGTACTGTTTGTACATGGTATTGTAGCTCAGACAATCTGAAAGGTCACACAGGTCTCAAAGGTCTGTGGTGAAGATGAGGATGTTGTTTGTTCCAAAATGGGTAGAACAGGGCAATGGAACACAGTAGTAATTCACTGGTGCCTGGAGAAAACTGAACAGTAAAAAAAGATGGATTATGATATCCAAAGGGTTATTCAATAAGATGGTCATCCACCCATTTGATCAAATCACTATTTTTGTATCAGTTTTATGTGCTGTAGGCCTGTGTATATATGGTTTTATTTTATTGCCGTGAAACCTTAATCAAAAAAATAACTTTTGGCCAGATACAGCGAAAGTGTGACAGCTTCCCACTGAACTCATTAATTTTGCATGCAGCCGACACCGGACGTCTGTCTCGGTTCAAATCTGGGCCACGCCGGCCAACAAAAATCGTCTGCTTCTGACTTTCAAGGGCACTGGTTTGCTAAGTAGAGCTGCCACCAGCAAACCTTTGTCCCTAAGCCTAATTGTCCCCGCTGCCGCAGAGGCTTGACGTTCCGGCCCCGAGGGGTGCCGGTGAGGTTTGGGGAAAGAGGGTTAAGGGACTTTATCAAGCGGCCCACCACTTCCTCTCCGCTCCTTTGGCAGAGTGGGTGATGCCTGGATGTGTGAGACAAGGGCCTTTGACGGACAGGGAAGTCGAGCCTGTGTGCAGTTTATCAGCTGGCTCTCGCCACTCTGCTGCTATCAGCTGGCGTCCCCTCAGCGCACGCCATGTCTAGGGAGATAAGAATGGAGCATCTGATACTTTTTTTTTTAAGCTGTGGGGGTTCCTCTATGATTCATCCATTCTAACAGAGGGGCTACTGTGTCCACAGAGGTAGCTTCTTGTGCCCGCCAGCATTTCCTGGGAGAAGTGCAGCCGAACCCAGGGCCCACTTCTTAATTCGTCCGCTGTTGGTGGGAGTGCTATCTCTGAAAAGCTTTTTTCTTCAATTTTTTTTTTTCATTGAAGGGGTCCAGATAGAATCCTAGTGTTTTATAGCCTGCCAGTTGGCTGAGGCAATAGCCTTCTTGAGCAGAGATCGTCTTTATTTTTCCTCCCACACAATCACTCTAGCTTGTAATCGGACGTGTCCTGTACTGTAAGGTGCTCACTTTTTAAGGATGTCCCGTAAGGTGCGGGAAATTTTCTTCTTTTGAGATGCACACCCTTTGCATTTACAGCAAAACAACCATTCTGACGGGTGACAAGCTTGTGCATGGGGTGTTGCAAAGGAAGGTCATGCATTTACTAAAATAAGCTAGGGCAAGTCGAGAAACCAGCTTGCAGTGCAACTCCAGGGGAACAAATTATATTTCAAATGAAAAAGCAGTTTTATCTACTGAAAGTGTATTTCAGGTTACCCCGTGGAAAGTTGCACATACAGATGTGTGGCGCTAAATAAGTTACTCTGCTGAACTGTATGTGCAGAACCTGAAATGCATCAAGCTGTTGTACAAATGCAGTGCCTTTTCCTGCAGTTTTGCTTTTGTCTGCTTTAATGACAAAGGCTATGAACTCCTTGCTCACAGCTGTAGCATATGAAGCTGTTACTGTTAATGAGACTCTTAAATATCTGTGTAGCCTCTGTGTCTGTTTAGATGCAGATTAATGCCAACCCCTCTATGCATCTTTGCAGAGTGTGTGACTGTTCAAACGGCCGTTTCATAGAAGAGTATTGTTACAGGCACAGGTGACTCAATAGGCCTCAATTCACACTGCAACAAAATGAGATAAGAGGTGGTCAGTGACTGTCTTACAGATGATAGTCAGGCTGCTTGTTGGGGTTGAAAAGGGGTGATCGTTTTAAAAACATTCCCATACGTAAGATTGGTAGTGAAAAGTGAGATGCCTCTTTTTGACAAACACTGTGTGAAAACATCAATCTGTCCCATTTCTAGCACCCCTTCTTCTATGAACAGTGCCATGGGATATATACAAGACTTGGGATCATCCCAGAGTGAAGAATGTCCCCTACAGGTCAAATCAACAGCACTTTAAACAGAAGCCTAGTTTTCTGCAGGGCATTCCCAGGCTAGCACTGACCTGACTTCACCAGCTCCTGAGATCTGACAAGAGGGTGATAATAAATACTGCAGTAGTCTGTCATGTTTACAGTACCATTAAAAGTCAGTGTTTTGCAGATATCCCATTAAGTCTTAGCTGTGATGGTGCTGTATAACACTAAAAGACTTGTAAGTGAAAATGAAAGCTTTGGGGAAATGTTAGACTTCTCTGTTCATTTGGAAATGCACAACATAAACTGAAATGAAATATATGAAACCAAGCAGGACTGGTATCAGGTATTCCTTGGCCAATTGGATGCTGTTGTGACACCTGGTATTCATATAAGGAATAAGGAAAGTAATGGACTTGTTAGAGAAATGACCACAGAGTTGAAGTTTTTAATCCTGGTAGATGTTGACTCTTGGCTCACCCACACAAAGAGGATTTGATTGTTCGGTAACTGAAACTGATTCATTGAAGTAGCGGTAGTGAAAGTGGAGTCTGAGCCATGGCACATGTATGTGTTCAGCTTTCTCTCAACTGTTTGAAATAGAATTGGCGTATTCGACGTGTACGCTGTGAGAGAGCATATGGGCAGCTAGGAATATTAACCTCGGCTTATGGACTGATCCTATAGGCAAATCTGCATGTTACAGAAAACAATAGCCATTTTGTTGCTCTGCTTCTTTCTTGTTTTGGCAGAGTTGAGAGACTTATAAGAGGGTGATTTGGGGTCTGTTTTCAGGAATATCCTAGCAAATCAATAGGCTGATTGTTTTTCTTTAAATACCCATTTATCCCGGGAATCAATGTGTCCTGAATAGAGTTTTGGCCTTGTGACTGGATATTCATTTTGGAATTTTACAGAGCTATGTGAAACAATTATTCAGTTATTCAGACTGAGGTTAGCAGGAAATTTATGCCTTCATTTTGTTGTGTGGATTAGCTGTCCATTCATGCTAGCAAGTCACTTTCACAGTTTTTTTTTCCTGTTAAATGGGAAAAAAACTAAAATGCTAAAATGAACAAACATGCACAGGTCTGGTGTAAACAACTGCTGTTCCACCTGGCCAGGTGCTTTTCTGTCTGTTCTACCCACATAGTGTCCATTATTCAGTCCAGACTCTTGTAGCTGTTAATCAGTTATAATTGTTAATTACATCAGTTTGCATTATGTGGATTCCCTCCCAGACATACTGATATTTTTTGTGTGGGAGTCTCTAAAAAACTAGACAAGCATGTAGAGTCATTCAACAAAACATGGTGATTGAATGCAAATACGTATATGCAATTTTGATTCGTAATGAATTCCTGTGCTTTACTGCAGTCATCTACTCTGTCCTTACCTTTTTGCTAAGTTGTATCTTTAGCAGCTTTAGGTCAGCAAAGGCATGCACACCCGGTCCAGCTTCAAAGAAGTACATACTGTAGCCCAGTTTTGGTTAAATAAAGTCCTTTATAGTTCCTCTCCACTTGACCTTTTTTAAATTGCCAGTTCAGTTAGCTCAGAGTATAAATCATAGTTTTGGGGTTTGGCTCATTTTGGGAAGAGCTATTGCTTCGAAGTTCCGATCAAGTTCATTGGCCCAGTTCAGTAGCCTAGTGGTTAGCATTGCTGCCTCACAGCTCTGAGCCCCTGGGTTCAGTTATGAACTGGGGTGCTATCTTTGTAGGGGAAGTATGTTCTCCCTTTGTGTTCCAGTTCCCTCCCACCGCTTAAAAGACGTACTGGTAGCTTAAATGGCTTCTGGGAAAAAAACAGCCCTTTGTACAAGGCTCGCCCCCAAATGGCCATTTTTTTCAATCGCTTATTTTTGAATGCTTGACACAGAGTTACTGGAGTTGTGATCTGTGTGTATTTTGGAAGCAAGAAAAAATTAGGGTAGAAATTTATAGCGTTCTAGTTTAATCAGCAACGTTGATCCATTTCAAGGTAACAGAAATTGAGAAAAAATATATTTGTCCCAGTGTTAGATTTTTTTTTTAACATAAAGCCTTGGTTTATCATAACAGCTGGCAATTGAATGTTAATGGAGCATCAGATTGTACCTGTGAATTTGTGGACATTTTCCAACTATAAGCTACAGAACCACCTATTCTTTGGGAGCAACTTTGAATATTTAAATTCCTGTGTCATGAACAAAGGGCTGTATGAAGTTTTAAAGGAAAGTAATAACCTTTTGTGTCTTTTGTTCGGGATCTGTTAAGGAAATAGAGAGGTTGGAGCGTTTAATTGTTGATTATCTGGGCTGACAAGGTGACGGATTTTATTTTTTCGTCCCGATATGCCGGGCTCAGGATGTGTCTACTATTCTATTATTCTGGGTTAGGTTTGGTGACTCAAGTTGTTTTATTATCAACAAGGCTGTTAAATCCAAGGTACAATCAGGAGCATGAACTTCTTTTGACTGCAAGAGGAGAGAACTCCTCCAGTGGTGGTTCACTGAGGCAATTTCAGGAAATCGGCTGTTTTCTGTGGTACATTTTTAGGAAGTAATTGTGAATCAGCCTTAAGCTGGTTCTGTCTCATACTCCAAAACATGTTCTGTCACTGTCTCGCCATACTGGATGTGTTTCATAACTCATATGATTAGTAACAAAATGTTCTTCTTTTTGAAGAAAGGTTTTCTCCCCTTTCTGTCAAGATGTCTCATTTTTGATTCAGTTTATTTCATATATCCACAAGTAGTGTTTGCATGTCTGAAGCTTTGTTAATACACTATACAGTATATCAGCGTATGAGCACATTATAAATTGGCAGGCAATGTTGTTGTGTGATGTTCCTCTCCAATTTATACATTCAAAACATAAAATTCTATCATTTCTTCCCTTGTTTTCCCCACCAATCACTTTTCCTACGCACTTTCTGCCGGTGCTCTCCAGCTGAAGGTTTGCTGTCTTGGATGTGGTTTGAATTGACCTCTCTTAAGGAAGTGTGGCTCTCAACACTGAAAGAGGAATTGGCGATGGAAACTTTATTTTCATTTTTGGAAAATGACATGTTACCAACTGACTGATCACCTGGCTCTCAGCTGCTTCTCAGTTTGAGGTTCCTGTGTATCTGAGTCAGGATGAAGTGGGCCTTGTTAGTGTCTCCTTGCTGCCAAATGTTCTTCTCTTTTGGACAGGATTGTGCTGAACAATCTTCTGCTGTGTATTTTCTCCTCACTGTGTGGCCGTGGTGTTAGATATCCGTTTCTATCTGACGAGACCATTAAAGTTCAATTTTTAGAAGTTGTGATATCATAATCTCTCCTCTGTAGTCATGCAACAGTTTGATGCAGGTTAAAAACAAAGCTCTTTTGGCATTTTGTTTCCCAGCCATAACATAATGACCTATCTGTTTATTCTTTGGATCAGTTTTCTGTGACATCGCCATTGGCCAACTGGAGTCTCTGTGAAGACACAGAAGCCAGAAGAGCAGTTGTTTACCTGCGCATGTTGTTGATCATTACCTTTATTCAGTACTGTATTGCATGTGAATTCTGAATGTACATTAATACAGCACACGGAGGGTCAAATCAATTTAGGTAATTAGGGGATTCAGTAGCAATAAACTATTTTAAATAACATAGAGATGTCTTAGAACAAAATATAACAAAGCAGGTATATCAAATAGATTGCATCCACTACAGAAGCTCCAGAACTACAGCTCTGAAGGACTCTGTGATGTGCAGCATTGTGTGGAGTTTGTATGTTCTCCGCATGTTCTTGCGGGTTTCCTCTAGATGCTCCAGTATCCTCCCACAGACCAAAGACATACTGGTAGGTTATTTGGCTTCTGGGAAAATTGGCCCTGGTCTAAGTGCGTGCGTGCGTGTGCGCACCCTGCGATGGACTGGCGTCCCATCCAGGGAGTACCCTGCCTTGTGCCTGTTGCTTGCCAGGATAGGTTCCGTCTCCTCATGACCCTGAGTTGGAAGAAGCGATTAGAAAATAGCTGGCTGGATTGAATCATGTGCCTCACATCTTAAATGTATGTTGTACAGGTTCCATATTGAGTCTTAGATTTCCTAACTGCAGGAAGATCTTTGCTCAAGCACGGTGCTGCCCACTGAAAACTTTTAAAAGTTTCTGTGCTTCTCCACCAACTTATGACTGTGTTGTCTTGCCTCCCTCATGCATCCTCCTTGCATCTTGAGCCTGTGGGGGTAGTTAAATGAGTCAACTATAAGGGCAGTAGGTCACAAGTGTGGAGTCAGTCAGGGCAATAGTTGCAGGTGGACCTACATGAATGTCTTCAAAGTCGGTATCAAGGTCTTCAAGTTGAATAACATTACATTTTACAATCACTTATATTTGATCACATGATCTTGTGTTGAATTCTAATTCATGGAACTTTTTATTTGTCATTTTTATGGGAGAAATGGAAAAGTTACATCATTCCTTGATGAGTGTAACATGGACCACAGAACACTAAGCCCCCGTTTTCCATTTACTCAAGTATTCGGGAAACCTGAATCTATTGGGACACCTGTGTTTCAGAAAGCTGAACCTAGCTGATATTAAAGTAACCGGTGGACCAACTGACTGGACAAGTGTCTACATACCAACATTAACATCAGTGTTTTCTGTTCCAGGTTGCCTGTGCTCTCCGGGACGTAAGACTGCAGGTCAGTTACAGAGGACCTTTTTTTTCCTGTAATAATTTGTCAAAACCATATGATAAAGTCTGGGCTAACTGTGGCAGGTTTAGTTTAACGCAATATTGTCAGAGAAAAACAGAGCAAAGAGAGAGAGAAACCTGGACATTTTTTACCTGTTTTTTCTGAACAGGGTGTTTTTCAGTTGACCGGCAATGCAAAGCAACTGAACTTCTGATCCATAGATTTCTTTCCAAGTGATGAACAGAAGTGAAATAAAAGCCCGAGTACACTTAGCCCCTTTGGGAATATTATTGTGTGTCCCTGAAATAGTATGAAGTTCCTCTTGCTGCAGGGGAACAAGATCGCTTTTCATGTGTTAACAAACCAGGGGATTTTACTTTGAATCATACATGTTGTGACAGTTGTCTTTAGTATTATTACCGATATTTTTTTAAATTAGAATTTCTGATGATGATTTTTGATGTCCTATGCAATGCTTTCTCTGCAAATCAGTGCTGAACAGCTAAAAACAGTGCTGAAAATCACCTTTTGCAATATGCTGCTGTTCACTTACACAGTGACCTACAGTACAAGCCTCTTCATGAACCTGAACTGGGCTGAATGGATATTTACCTACTTCAGGTAAAATAATTGGCTAGCCCCTCTGTAATTATTATAACTTTTACATAGGCGACCTGGTGGCTCTGTTTTGTATTAAACGTCTTTTATAAAAGCGAGAGCAGACCTGCGCACACTCATGAAGCTCCAAGACCTGGTTTTCAACAGTTGAATTTTGGTTAAAAATAAACGAACCAGAGAGAATTTCACGCGCTTTGTGGAATGTGAGGCCCGCAGGACTGTTTACATCTACGTCAGGAGATGGTTGTTATCCACTGCAAGCTCCTCGCGCTGTCCGGGGAACAGTCCCGACATGTCTCTTCTCTTATCCTGCATTCCAGCGGCTTCGCCCGGCCTTCGCTTTTCAATCCACAGCCTCACGCATCTGCTCCTGCTGAAGTGCAGACATATCTGCAAACAAAGTGTGCTTATCAAACCAGATAACCTCCCCAGCCTCCATTCAGCGGTCTCTGGCCCTGCTGTGAAACGTAGCCTTCTCAGAGTGACGTCTGAGAAGAAGAGAGAAAACGAGGTTCACTTGGATAATTTTGCGCTGTTGTTCTTTTTTCTGTCAAAGCTGATAATAATTTTTAAGGATCTACAGGCCTTTGTGTTACATTACACTTATTTACAATTTTGGCTTCACCACCTCCAAGAAAAGAACAAACTGCTGAACAATTTCACATAGCTTCTTAGGTAGCATGGATTTCATAATTTAGGAAATTCTATGTGTATTCACAAATATGACCAATTATATATGCACACACATGATGTAAGCCTAGATTCTTCTAATTGTAGCTGCACCTGGAGTTTGTGGATTCTATGCATTGTATCTTGGTCCAATGCCTTCACTTTGCCTCAGCCCAGCTGCTTTCTCATCACATAAAGAATCTGAGTATGATTATGGATCCTTAATTCTTCGAGGTTTAGCTTAATCATCTAATCATTTTTCCTCATTCAGTTTTAAATTTCAGTATTTTACCATCAAGTTGCGGCTCTGCTCTCAAATTGTTTTATTGTTAGGGGGCCAAACCCTAAAATGTCGGGAAGGCTGTTGGTGTTTTTTTTAAACTAATTCCGTGCAGATTAATTGCATTGTGAATTGGGTTTTGTAATGTGCTCCAACGTTGAGGAGTTTTGATTTTTTTTGAAAGGATGTGTTGCTGTATTTGTTTATGTAAGGAGTGGCCGCGAATGGGACAAGGTGACCAGACAAGGTCCTCTCAGGCATATTGCAGGGTCACCGTGCAAGTCTGTCAGAACCCAGGGTGCTGTTTCCCTGTTTCTCAAAAAAATAAAACAGCAGAACTGCAGTCTCTCTGACAGCGTCCAGGATCAGCAAAAAGGATGGGAATTCTGTGTTTCCGAGATGCGGGCTAGCAGACGGGAGCTGTGAAGGGGACTGATGCCTGCAATTTTCCCACATTCCTCTGTACTGGAAATCTGTGGAGGCTGATGGATTGGGAGCGAATGTGAAAGAGCTAAACCCAAGAGGATTAGGCCTTCTTCTCATTCTCTCTTACGCTGTGGGAACGGGTCACATGACCACAGGACCAGCGCCTTCTGGCACACCATGGCCATATTTAGACACTGAGAGGAAACAGCAGCATTTTGAATGTTTACAGCCAACTGGAAAGATTTTATCTTGGCACTTAAGGGGCATTTTACCATAAGTCATAAGTGTAATAAGTACTACTAGCATTACTCAAATTCCATCACAATTGCTTAGCGTGTGATCAAGTACAGGAATTTTTTTATTTTTCAAGTGTGAAACAGACAAAAATCTAGCATCCTTAGACTTGTTTAGAGACCGCTGCCCTGACTGGTTCCCATGCTCTATCTCCATCTTTGTTTGCATCAGAATACTTAAGCCTTACGACCTCCTGCTTTCTGTAGTTTAAAGAAGCTCTTTGATGCATTGCACTGTATTGGAGTAGTAAAGTACACACTATAAAGTGTGGATAAATCCTGTAACAATAGCTCTTCTATTAATAATTGTACTATTATTACAATGATAATATTTCTCTCTCATTACTTTAGTTAACAAGCAAATAAATTATCACTTAGGACAGCTGACCTTTTGGAATTAATGTAGTCCAGAGAGGGCATTTCAGCCACTGGGAAAATAAGGGCTCATGTTTTTGGCAGGGGGCACAAATCCATCGGGTTTCACAAGTATCTTTACAGACCTGCAAGCAGTGGTAACATAGTCTTGAAATAAAGCCATTAAAATAAAATGAAAACCGAAAGATACCCTGGCCCTTCAAGGCCAGAAGTGAATACCCATGATTTAAAGGCACTGTTCTAAACCAGATTGTCCTCATCATTTTTGTAGTTCTGGTGACAAAAAAAAAATCTGTGAATGGTCCTGTGTTTAAAGTGAAAGTTTCTAGATCCTTTGGTGTAATCGTCTGCTGTTCCCACAAAGCACAGCCCCAGGCTCCAGCAGGGCCCTGAATTATACTGGGTGTTCCAGTGCAGCCGGCTCAAACCCAGGCCCGGTGTGTTTCAGGCTGCCTCAGAGCGCAGACGCGCACCAGGCCTGAGCGAGGCCTACAGGCCCCTCAGTGGAGATTGACAAAAGAGGCACTCATCCTCTTTTCCTCTTTAATTTCCCTCTTTTCTCTTTTTGAACTCTCGGGACAAGAACAGTCCAAGCAGATTGCTGCTTGCTGGCAAGTTAATTAATCCCGGCAGCGGCTCACTGAGCTGGTCCTGAGCTGTGGCAGCTCCTGCTCATTAGAGAAGTGCTCTGCCAAGGCAGGGATTACCCACTGATTTCATTCCAAGAGCAGGGACTTGCTAGCTGTAGTTCCTCTTCCCATGTACTGTACCATACATTTGTGCTAACATGAGGGCTTTCTTTGTTTTTACCCTTTTTTAACGTGAGGGCAATAACTGAGCTTCTCTGGTGAATAAGGGTTTTCAGGCCTCAAATCTTGGTTTTGCTAGATGATGTCTGAGACGAGTGGCGCCTTGCTTCTTTCTACGTTTTCTTCGAAGCTTCACGACACACGACGCTTACATCACAGAACCAAAGGTTTCAAAAGCAGTCTTTATACCCTGTGGAAGCAAACTGTGAAGTTCAGTAACAGGCTTTTTAATTTAATCCTTTATCCTGACCATCACACTTCACTCTCCCTGCAGTGGCTCTGTTTTACCTTGTGACAATTATAAGATTTATCTTGGCGTAAGTAAGGAAGTGTCAATTATTTGATATATTTATTATTTGCATATTTTTAAGAACTGAAGGGCCAGCTATGTCAGATGCACTAATCCTGAAAGGAAAGAGGGGAAAATAAGAACCAAAGATGCCAACGTCATCAGATATTATAATGTTTTAGTAATGATGGAGAATTCATCACAGCCTGTTCCTGATTTGAATAATCCTGCTGTTGAGACCCATCTCTCTCTCTCTGACAGATTCAAAAATGAAGGGATTGCACATGATTTTAATTAATCAGCAGGGATTTGGGATTTTTACATTAGAGAATGTGGAAATCGTTTACAGCCAGAGTTGTCAGTAGTGTCTCTTCTCTCAGAGCTTCAAGGCCCTTCTCTAGGCGTTCGTTGAATTTAATTCCTCCATCAAAATGAGGGGAGCAAGCATGCAGCTCTTCAGAGGCTGTTCAACCCCGGCTGAGGTTTGGTTCACAATGTCAGCACTAACATGACCCAGAAAGATGGCTGAAGCACAGAATGGCATTACAAAGTACCCCTGCCCAGGATACAGTAGCCCCCTCTCTCTACACCCCAGAGAGAGAACTGTCCCAGCTCTTGAAGGGGGATACAAAACAGAAAAATATCCATGACGACTGCAGTCTACACAAGCCATACAGCTCTTGGGCCAGGAGCCAAACGTGAAATTTAAATCTGCCGAGGCTCCTGGGAAGTGATGAACTTTCCAGCAGCGCTGTTTGTATCATAACATCGGGAGATTATTTTTCTTTTTCACTCATAGCAGTCAGAAGTGTTTTTTTGCTTGGGGTTTTTAGCAGTCACAGCTTTGATAATGTTAGCTGAGATGTGGCTTCACAAATTACTTCTGATTAGATCTCATCTTGGCAGCTATTAGCAGGTCTCAAATAATAAACCCCTTCCTTGTGATGCACAATATAGGGTACAGCACAGACACTTGTACAGAAGACTCATTCAGAAAGGATTGTCTGAGTAGTAGGAAACCTGTACAGTCCCATTGCAGTTCAGTGCACTCACTTGAGGGTGAGACTGGTCAGTATGTTGTTAGACAGATATGATGTTTATATAATTGTGTGTGTTGTTATGATTATGGAAACAATATTATGCTGTTATGTTATTTATGAAAGCAATATTGATGAAGTATGTCCTCTGTGAAGCCAGGAATTGCTTTGTGTAAAGGAGTACATTTTATAAAATTATTTTACAACTTATTTTTGCATATTTCATTGCCTTTTCTCCGTTTGTGATTTGGTGGCGGTATATTGATATTGAGCTTTCCATGATTCTACGCTGGTTTAGATTTAACAGTGCTTAACCAATGTTGATTGACAGCTATGCCCTGTACCTTTGTAGATCCCAGATACTTTAATAAAAGTCTTCAGCCAGTGGCTTACATAGGCAAAGTTTCTTAACGATATGGTAAAGAATGAAATACAGAATGTCAGCATACAGTACTGTAGGTTCAGATTCAGCGTCACTGGTTTTAAATTTGTCTCCTGGTTAAGACATTGGGAAAAGGTGTTTTTTTTAGTTGAGCTAATTCCCACGATAACAGATTTGTACTTCAAACTTGAAAAAAGATGGTAAGTGCCATATCAGTACTGCACTCTCCTATGTACACTGCTTTACCAATGTGTGTTGTGCTGGTTTGCTTCCCCTCTGTACTTCCTGCCACTGCTGCATCTTTTCAGAAAGTTCCTTTTTTCATTTTCTGGAGAAAATGTCCAGGGAATGATTGAGGTGTGGAAAGTACCAGGTGTCTCAGCTGTGGTATTGGGGTAGACAATAACAAAAAAACAAATGAAAGCTCTTTTAAACATACTGGTCAAAGTGTCACTTCACAATCTCAGTTCTGCTCACAAAGCCACCTGAGCCTTCAGATAACCACATCTGAATCCTGTCCTACCAAGATGTTTGCAGACCCCAGCTTTAAACTGGCTCAGACGCTCTGTGCCTTCAGTTGACCTCAGTCCATGATATGGTGATGATAGTTTTTGGAATAAAGTTTCTGTACAAGCCTGTAGAGAGGCCCTGCAGTTCTACAGTGTCTCTGAACATTACAGGCATCTGAAGAATCGCTCCCATGGCAACCAAAAGCCAATTACTCCCTTACACAGTAAATATTTACTCCCACTCCACTCTGACTCAGCTGTTGAGTGAACTGGAGGTTTAGCCTGACTGTGTGGGATTCGGAGGCTTGGAGCTTGTGTCAGTGGTGGGTGTTCTTTAGGTCTGAAAAGGTGGAGGAGTCTGAAGGATGTTTTTTTGGTACAGCTAGGGGGCAAGAGCCATCTTGTGTCATGTAGTTGTATTGTTAACTTTGGCTTCCACACTCAAAGGCTGTAGAAAGAGGTCTGTACTTTTGTATCCTTACAAAGGACATTCCTTCATGTGTTTTACCACATAGACAATGGGGGCATATCTTTAGTTCAAAAGAAAATTATTCACAGTCATGCTCAGAAACTACATAACATGTCATTTGAAATTCCCCAAAGTCGTAAATATAAAAACAAAACCTAAGTATCCATTTCCCTCATGGTATATATATAATTGAACATTCCAAAACATAACATTTTGTCAGCTATGAAAATAAAAATAGCTTATTTGGTGTCAAATGCTGTTTTTGTTTTGTGAGAGTTTAGTGATTTTAAACTCCCAGATTCTTGAAGTAATCGAAAACTATAGTATCCATATGTCTTAAGCTGAGATAGCAGCTTGAATGATTGCTTTGTACTGTAGTTTGAAGTCACAAGAACATGATTGAACATGTCTGGGATTATATATGAGCCCAGTCCCCAGCCTCATCATAGCTCTCTGCACTCTGTTGTCTTCCTGACTAAGCTCTGTTGTGGCTGAAAGGCCTTCTCAGCCCTATTAGTCAGGCATATAATTTTTCAAGAACAAAATGAGCCCTGCACTGTATCAAAAATACAGTTGAAGAGACCAACTTAACTTACACAAAGTTGCTATGACTGCGTTCATGTTAGTAATGCTGTTAAGGAAAAAGGTTTCTGTAATTGCCCTGTTTATAACTCAAGATAGCTGGAAAACCTTGTTCGATCTACTGCAGTCCATTTCTTTGGAAATTTGTTGTGAAGTTTTCCGGAGTTCATGTGGAATGATCTTGTGGCTTTTTCCATAATAAATGGAAACAATTTATTAGCAACGGAAGAATCCAAACTATTTTGGTTGCGTTTGTGCTTCATATGTTAAAATGTTAAGGATGCAGGCATTGTGCCATGTCGACGTGGACATCTGAAGTTAAGGAATACAAATTTGCTTCACCTAACAGATCTTAGGTATTCTCTGCCTCCCTAAGCTACTTGGCCCAGTACGGCTAGGATTTAAAAATAAATAACCAGCTACTGATTAAATGCATTGGGTAAATTAAAATAATGTGCTGATGTTGATAGTCAAAGGGGACAACTAATCACTGACACTGTAGCTATCCCTTTCCTACAGAGCAGACTGACAGGCAAATATATTAAGAGCTCCCCTCCCCATGAGATAGAATGAAATCTCCTATGCTTATCTGCAGGCAATGCAAGTGTGTCAAAAGACTATATTCGACATAGATGTGTGTGGGGAACACCACCAACTGGGATGGAATGATACTGGAATGGAAAAGGCTAATGATTGGAGTGCCTCTGAAAGTACTGCCGTTGCTGGGGCTCAGCTAGCAGAAATGTCAATCCTTATAGATTGTGAAGCTGTCAGGAAAGACAAATAGCATTGTCTGTAAGGGTGCATACTGCGCGGCTCCTAAACCATAAAACATCTTCCCACAGGGAGCGACTGCAGAAAGGGATCGACGGGAGTGTCGACTGAATGTCAAAGGAAGAGGCAGGCTGCAGTCGAAACGAACAGCTGTAGGTGCAAGGAATATTCCTAAGCAAGGGTTCCTAATTTGTCAGCATAGAGATTTACAGGTGTAGTGGCTACATGGCTGTGAATATATTTAAACTAAGCGGGGTTTTAAAGCGTTTCCCAGAATTGGTATATTTGAGGTGCAGATGATTATAGATATACTCAGGCCTTCCACAAAGGGCATAAAGTTACAAAGAAAGCTTTAATGCAGACTGCTGTTTTTTTAACAATTAGGGTTGGAGGGTCCTAAAGACCTCTTGGCTAAGACTGCACTGAAACTCAATTCACAGAAAAGTGCTACTTAGAGAAAACCCATGTTTTCATAGCTAGCTGCCCGAGGTTATTGTAGACACTTTGGTCACACCTCAAGCAAGAATGTACGCCCCACCTGAAGTACATATGTCATTTCCTTTTGGCTTTACAGGAGATTTAAATATAAAGTCTTCAGTGTTTGTTTTTTATCAGTTGGTATGTTAATGGCTTTTAACCTTTGGAAGTGGAGTGAGCAGTGTAGTGGATGATTGAATGCCAGCAGTTTTTGGCTGCAGTTAAATACATTGTTTAATGCAAAGTACCCAAAGCCTGGAGGATCTCTTCTCTTTGTTTCTGAATTCTTTCATCAGCATCTAATAAGAAGCATCATAGAAGGTTGTGGAAAGGTAACGTTTCTCACCCATTTACTTTCAAGAGACGTTTAAGAACATTAGACAGGGTACAAATGAAAGGAGGCCATTCAGCCCCTCTTGCTGTTGTGTAGTGTGTAGTTAGTAGTTAAGTTCAAATAAAAAGATCTGGCATTTTCTTGAAAGAAGCCAGGCTATCAGCTTCAACCACATGGCTGAGTATCCTGGTCCATACCTCCACAGCTCTTGGAGTAAAGAAGTGCCTCTTGTTCGTGGTTTTAAATGCAAACTGTACAGTAGCTTCCATTTGTGTCTCCTTGTCCATGTTTCAGTATTTGTTGTGAAGAAACCCACTGGCAATATACTAGAAAATCTTAATGGGAGGTTATTTTCTACTATATGAGAAGGTGTGCTGCTCTTGTGTCAATTTGCTTAGGCACAGGATACACTTGAATACCACCTGTCGTTGCTGGGTGTGTTTCAAATATCCAGGCTTCAGGAGAATTGAATGTAAAGCTGTAGACGTAGAAATTGTCAAGGAACAGGTGAAGGGTTTATTCCATGCTGAAAAGAAAAGAATGGAAAAACAAAGTTTCGGCCGTGGAGCCTTCTTCAGGTGTGTACTTGATTACTGAATGGATGTTATTCATCCAGCTGAAATATTACTCTGCGGATTGCAGTAGTAATTGCTCTACCCCTGGTAAAACAGCTTGTCTCCCCGAGTAACTGGAAAGAATTAAAACCACAGAGGACTACCCTCCTTGACTTACCTCTTCCAGCTGTGTCAGCAGTTCCTCTGTGACTTAACTAAATCTCAGCTTAAGCAGTGTTGGCTTGATTTCTTCAAAAAAGTTATTTGGTGTGTCCTGATCCAGTGCAACTGTGTGTCCATCACTATGTGTCCGTTATTTTGTTTGTGATTTTACTGTACCCAGGGCTAAATTTTGGACTTTTGGTGACCGTGCTTTTTCAAGGGACCAATTCTTAAATTCTCACCTCATTTTTTATTCTTTATTGTCTTTTTTTCTCTTTTTCTTTATCAATACGCATTCTTGGGTATGGAAAGGCTCTTCGTAAATAAAAGTTATTATTATTTTCTGTTGAGCATGTTCTCTAAGTTTCAGATCTATTTGATTTTATATTTGTCATCCTGACTAGTTATTTATTTCTGTCTCTTGAATAGGCAGTCAGGAATTACATGCGTGCTGTACAATGATCTAAATTGTACTAAACACACATTGGGGATATGGCAATTCGTTTTCCCAATCTGTTTTTATACCTTTAACTTGTGGAATGATTTCAGCTAGAAGAGTCTGCAGGCATCAGAAATAAATGCGAGACCTTTGCACAGGGGGAGAATTTGCCACTTCTTTTGTAGCCTAGTCCTAGACAGTAGTTCATTTCAAGTTTAACGAGCTGCAGGCTCTTGTTCAGCTCACCCAGATTGAGCTTGCATGTCTTTCGATGCAGTTTTGCTGAAAGTAATGTGACAAGCTGAAAAAACAGATATCTGTCATACAGTATGTGAAAGCCTGCTTTGCTTCAAAATCTGCAAATGGAGGAAACTGCTGTGCAGGTAGAGTTTTATCCTAATTATATCAGGTTTCTGAATGTACATTACTTTTTAAAGTAAGACGCATTTTAATTTTCATATAACTACCGAGTATGTTAGAAACCTAGGAACCCTCTGGGTTCAGTGCCTGGGGCGTGTAGTAAATTACTGATGATATCTGGGGAAAGAAATCCCATATGGAAATTATAGTGCTGTTAGCCCACAGCCACAGAAAGATGAAACCCGATCTTCTGGCATGACCTAAGGAAAGCTAGTCCAGACCTGACGAAGCGCAGTGAACTCAAAAGAAATGTGGACGCTCTCTTCTCCTAGTCTGGATACTTTGTGTTTTGCAGAGTCATTTTCTTTGTCTCTGCCAGTGCAAACCAAAGGCTTGGAAGTTTGCAGAAAGGTAATTGTTTCCTTTCTTGGTCGGTCAGCTTCCACACTCATTTACTTACAGGAGAAACGTGCCTAAAGGGTGATTCTACACCATTGCCTGAAGTGGCAGGGCCAGAAATCACTGTCTGGGAGTGGATTTACAGTCTGTGTTCTGGTTTTGTTTCGAAATTTGTTTTCCAGACATCTCCTGTGCAAGAGCATCATTTCTACGCTGCAGAGGAGAACATCACCTTATTGCTTAATGTGGAGCTGAGTGTCAGGTGGTACTTCCCCTGTGCTGGAGGAGTGACACTGTGCAAGAAGCAATTTGTCTTTGGGTTATGATTTTGAAACGCCCGCACTGTGGACAACTCCTTTCAGACTCTGGGTGTTAAATGTTATTTTTAGTTTGCATTGTTCCCATCATCCATTGCAAGTCAGTGCTCTACTGTACTGAATATTATCTGAAATGGCTACAAGGTGTTTGTTAGTATCTGCTGCTTTCTTTTGAAGAATGTCTCCTCTAAAGTTGCACTTACGTCTGCACAGGGCCCCGGGATGCAATGTTTAGCTTCTGATTTATCCAAAGCTGTGTTTGTTTTTCTAGGACAGGGTTTTAATGTAATCTGTGTTTCAATGGGGCCACACACATTGTCAGACGGTGTTAGCTTTCAACTGGACGCAGTTCATAAAAGCCTTGTTGCCCATATGAATAAACAAAACCCCAAAACGAGCCCAACGGCACTGGATAAAGTTTCAGATGAGCCTCAATCGGTGTGAGAAAATGACGGCAAAAATCAAAAAATAAACACATCTAGTCATTTCCCTCAGTTTCATCCTGCCGCTGGCTGCTTCCTTGAGTTATGAAGAAGCCCATCTTGTTAAACCAGGGACAGGGATGATCCTGTACGGTCAAAAGAGCTTTAAGTATTTTTTTTGCTCTTTGTCTTGTGTTTTGCACCTTGGTAATGAAAGCAGCTTTGGGACTGTGTGTATTTGGTGGGGAAAAAAAACAATATTAACTGTGCTTCTTATCCAAACAGGCCCTAGAGAGAAAGGTTTGAGAATTTGTCTGCTTTTTTCTTGTGTAATTGCAAATTACCAACACAGAGGGAATTATCAGACATTTGGGCCTCATTGCAAGCAGGTGCTTGAGCTTATTAGGTTTAATGAGTTGGTGAACCGAACCACCTCACATTTTCTACCACAAATGAATGGTAGTATCTGCGCTGGTAAAAGTGAGAAAAAGCTTCTGTTTTTTCTTTTGTTCTTAGCTGAAAATTGCAGTTTGCTCAAAGCACAGTTATGTATTCTTTTCTCTTTGCCCAACTTTCTCTGTTTGAAATCGCCGTAGATAGAATGCACAATTAAAATTGCTGCAGCCTTCTGTCTTGCATCAGTAGCTCCTTGACCATTTACTTAATGTCTTTAAATAATGACAGATGGTTCTGATGATTAATTAAAAAGTAATTCTTATTGTTATAACAAAAGGCTGAGCTCAGCTCATGTGATTTCTTAAAAACACCAGGTTTGATATTTGCATTGACTTACTTTAAAATTGGCAAAATGAGTTAAGAACCTGTATAAATACCCATTCTATAGACAGCATTCTAATTTAAGAACAGTGAAAGATATAACCACTCCCTGCATGAGTAACAATTAGTGTGTGGTTGTTATCAGAATGTACAAAGGTGGCCTGCCTATAAGAAAGAATGCCTGCAGAATAAGACGTTTTGCTTTATCAGTCAGCTGCCTACTCAAAGGAAAAGCAAAACTGGCTCTTTATGATGGGCAGGCCACACTATCCCAGATCCATCCATCCATTGAATCTATTGTAATGCAAGAAAACAGGTGCTAGAAGGACTATGAAAAGGATATGCATATTCAAAGGCATTTTAGGAGTAATGCTGATAGCTGAAAGACTCCATCACCATCTTCAGCAGGCTGGAGGACATCTGAGGTTGAGACAGAGTGGTGGAGCGTTTTCTTCAGAGAGGAATACCGTTAAGTCCTTGGCAGACTTGCTGGAAGATGTGGTGGGGGAGTATTTTGGGGAGGAGCCACCATTAACACAAGAACACCTTTGGTTTATACTAAAGGCCATTGCTCAGCGTTACCTTAACAAAGTCATCAAGCTAACAGTTGTTCCTGAGAGCAGGTACAGAAGTGCTGCTTTTCCATCAGGACAACGCAAGACCACACAGTACTGCGATTCTAATCAGAACAACATGGAAACACCATGTCCAACTTTTTTTACCGACCTGATCTTCTGTTGCACCTCCTTTCCAGTGCCACCTACAAAATTATGACCTGCCAACCTTCGCCACCTGACCACAACTTAATGGGGAGAGGGGTGGATCACCCCACAGCAGTCTGTCCAGAGGCTGATTAGGTCTATACATCAACACCACCAATGTTATGTTAATCCTTAGTGAAGTCATATCAATCTTCCCCTTCGATTTTTTTTTTTGCAGTCTGTCATCCTAAATACTAATAATCTGGCTGGTGTTTTTGTTCTCACTTCCTGTAATTTTGTTTATATTGTGGATCAGTCCATTGCACTAAATAAGTATCAAATACATCCTCTATAATTAACTTGCATGTGTAATCAGCACAACCCTGTTTGTTTCCAAGGGTTGATCAGTGAGTCAGCACAGCTCTTAATTTCACATGGGGACCAGGAATCAAACCCAAGGAGCGTTAAATGCTGTAGGAGTTTGGATTTAGAAAATGAACTACACAGGGAACGTGTAGGTGAAGTGTCAGACCTGTTTCACTTCTGACAGGCTTTTGAAGCACTTCTTGTTAAGTAGTTACAACGGTATAGCTGGAAGAGCTACAGATACAGCTGCCACGCTGTCAGCAGCCCTCTGGGCAATATTGAGCGTCCCTCCTAATTAACCCATCTGCCCTCTGCCTCTCCTTGCCTGTCCAAGCATGATGATCTCACATGTACGATAAATTAGGACCCCATGGATTCTAGCCACAGAGACTTTGAGTCCCCAGTCCTCTTCAGTACACAGAGTGAGGGTTCTGGCTGACAGGAGCCGCCCAGGTCAAACTGCAGGAGTGCCTTCAGCTGCTTGATAAGAGAAGCTGTTTTAACTCATCTGGCAGGCTGCCACGTGCAGCGCAGAGCCGGTGTGTTTGACAGCCGGAATTGCTGATGAGCTCAAAACCTGTGTTTTTTCCAAAGATTTCTCATGATGAATTTTTTGAATTTAATTTTCCTTGCGTGAGTGCCAGATGCTGAGATACCCATTTTTGTTTAAGTGACTGTTTGTCACTTCAAGAATTATTTGGCCTTCACAGACGGAGGTCTAATGACACTGCAGTGAGGAACCACACCAGCAGACACCATTATTGCCTCTGGATCTCTGTCAGCTCTGATGGTGTACCTCAGATCCGTACAAACTGCCAAAAGGAGTAGGTTGTAGTTATTTTGCCGACTGCTCTCAAAGTGTTTTCTTATCCAGTACTAAATTAGCTCCATATTTTCTACAATTTAATAGACGTCCGGCAATTTTTCCAAAGCTATGCTTATGAGAAAATAATTATTTTCCGTGACTGTGTAACCTCTGGCCGAGATTTCATCTTGAAAGACTTTTCAGTACATTTCAGCAAGTCTGGAGCAGGCTCTAGAGCAGTGGTCAGCAACTTATCCTGGTTTTCATTCCAGCCAGCTGAGCTCTAAATCAGATTTAATCAGATCAGGTGCTTAATTCTCTAATCACTGATCATTTGAAGCGACCTTTGATACCTGTAGGACCACTCCATTCAAACTGGAGGCATATCACAATGCAGCTTGTGCAAATCACCCCTACTAATCATTTCTAAAGCCTGGGAACTGATACCAGTTCTCGCATTCAACAAGTTAATTTAATTTATTTAACTCAGTGGAGTTATAGGCAAGTTCATGACGGCTGCAACTTTCTAAGCCTTTGAGTTACTAACTGAGGTAGGGTGCACTGGAGTTAATGGCATTGATTTTTATTTTGAACTTTGTATTTGATTCTCATTTCTGAGAACTCTTCTGGATGTAAATAAGCCCGTATGTGCTCTAGTTCCAACACTTTACTCAAGCTCTATCTCTAGGTACCAGTGTTACATTGAGAGCCCAGCTTAGTTGAGGCAGATAAGCAAAGGTGTTTTTCCACATTGGTTTTGGGAATTTAATATATGGAATTTGTTTTGTTTCTCTACCCTTATCCTTACCAGGGTCCATCAAAGGAAGGGTCTATCAGAGAGAACATCCTTAAAGTGTGTTGGGCATCTGAAACTCTAAACCGTTAGAGATCTGGAAGGCTTCTTTTGCAGTGCAACCTAGGTTATGTTTTCTAGAGATCACTGTTGCGAGTCTGGGCTGCAGAATGTGTTGATGAAGTGACAAACTACTGGCCTGGTGCAATTCAGGTTAAGTGCCCTCAAGATGGGATTTCTTAGCTCTGCTGCCTGATAGCTTTCTCATCCCAGCTAGCTGTAGCATCAGTGAGACCACCATCAATATTTTAATTCTGCTCACAGTCCAAAAAGAAGCAGATGGTGTAACAGTGCAAGTCCCAGAGGATTTGAAGATTTGTCATGACCTTCACTACGCAGTGAAAGTCTGACTGGCAAGCCGAATTGATCAGCAGTCCGTGATTCCCTCCTTGAAGAGTCAACAGAAAGGAAGCTACTTGATAATTATGAGATTAAGTTTAGCAAAAAAAAGCAGGAACGCTGAAAAACCCTTTTCATTGTGTAATTTGAAATGTGGTTTGGCAGTGGTGTGGGATCTGTTACAGTGTTTAACACCAGGAGGAGGGTGGCATTTGAGTTGTGGATGTACAGCAGCAGCACAGAATGACTAAAGAGGAAACAATGTGTTGCAAGACTTTTAGTCAGTTAGCCGGCTGGATATCTTGTGCAATAGACTGGCCTTATGTGGGTAATCTAGAAAATCCTCCTACAGCACGGCACATCTGTATGGATCATTTTTGATTAAATTGCCAACAAGCCTTTTAGAATTCCAAAGGAATGCTTCCTGAGGGACTTGATTCTGAATGGAAGGGGGTTTTGCCTGTACAGGTGTTAACTTGTCATATTCCCCTTATGTGCATTCATAGCCCAGCATGAGCCAACATTATCCCTGTCCCACAGCAAATAAAATGCAAAGGAAGAGCTTGTGGTTACTGTGGCAGACTGCATTGGCTGAATAACACTGCTTCAGGTCTATAGTATCAGTCTGTTAATATATTGCCATTTTATCACTGCAGATCGTCAACACTGCAATTTGTTTTTTCAGTGTAATGGTTTTCAGGAAGAAGAATGTTTGAGTACAGTTTCCCGCAACCATAAAGTTTGATTGAATGACTGTTCTTGAGATAAAATCTGTTCTGTCATTTGGAGTCTGCATAACCTAGTGGAATTTGATCAGTTCACTTTAGTCACACATTTGCAAAGAAACACATGAGTAGCTAATGTATTCATGCCTTTTTTTTCCACATTTTTAACAGCAGTAATTTGGTACATTTTGTGTTGATGCTAACTCAGCACTGTCCCTGACTTATGTCAAAGAAACAGAGAAGATCAGCATTGCTCAATGGTTCCTATCAGGGTTTGAGAGCCTCCAGATTTTATATAAGCCAGTTTTGGGTGCAGAAAAATTCAAGCTTTATAGCTTTGCTGAGGCAAAAGCACAATCAAAAACAAGCTAGGTTTTCTGCTTCATTGGTACAATTTCCACCACTACTTGCAGTTTCAAAAACCTGCAATGCATCACACTGCAAAACAGTGTTGAGTTTTCCCCTCACTCAATGAATATAACATTGCAGTAGGCAGGGAGCTGTGAATCAGTGGATGTCCAGTGACTTCCAGGCCTCCAGGCATCCATTTGGGGTTGCAGATGAGATGTCAAACATTCACAGTGGGCAAACACAGCCTGTTCCGGCCAAGATGCTGAAAAGGCTGAAATGATGTAAAGGGACAAAAAACGGAATTATCAATACAGCCAGAGAGATGGGTTGTGCATTTGTTAGAAACCCCCAGGTTATCCACAGGGAAACAAAAAGTGGAAAGATAACCACAGCTGTGTGACCTAAATGATCAGGACAAAAATAGGTCAGCTGCACAAGTACTAAGAAGTGAAACGGTTTTTTTTAAGTGCAGCGGGCTGACACATCCTGAATGAAAATCCAGTGGCCCAGGCAAAGGAACAGGGCAGGGAGTCCTGCCCAGCTCTCTCAGCTGTATCCTCTTCCAATCAGTGCTAAGCAGCTCTAATGGGAAAGTGCTACTGTATCCATGTATCCATGACTCTCGGAAGGAGCAGAGGGGGAGCAACAGGACCCCAAGATCATTATACTGGGAATCCAAAGTCTAGTGATACTGCCCACCACAGGGATATCTCCAGCTTCACAACGTAGTAACAAAATATCTAGCATAAAATAGAGCTGTGATATCTAGTTGCATTGCCTTGTGCAGGACCGTATGTCACAGTACATAGTGCATCAATGGGAGATGCTGTCTATACACATGCAAAATGCAGATGAAAACCCTTTAAACGTCACTGTGGCAATAAACAGTCAGATGTCTCGTATAAGACATTTTATATCGAGGGGAAATTGCTGGTAGAAATCTTTAGAAAGTAATGGGTTTTTCAGGTTTTGACAGTAGGCGAGTGGGTGGGATTTTTGTTGTGTACACTCGAACAGTAACCCCTAATTGATGTAATGCCTAGGTGCTGCATGAGTTGTTTAGCTCGTCTTCTTGCATGAAAGTGGCACTTATATGGAAGGGAGGACACCACCAAAATAATAATAGTGTAATTGTACAGCTGCAGTACCCCAGTTAGGATGAGCTTGGCCTTTTTTGCTTACAATGATAAGCTGATACACCTGTGTTGTCCAGCACAGGGCTGTCCAGCTGGTACTGAGGTGGGCAAAACATGCATCTACAGTATCAAGTTGAAGTTCACTTTTGCTGCTGTAGTTCTTTTATTTTGTTTCTCGTTTTGGTGCTTTTTTTTTTCCTTCTTGTAGGCTGAGCCATTAATAGCGAACATGGTATTTCCCACTTCTTCACCTGCTCTTTCACTTTTAAGCAATTGTCAGTCGACAAAGCTGCTGGCCCCTTCTGCCCCACACCACTGTCTGTTCTTCACCTGTGTGCTGGTTTTAAAATAGTTGTCAGCCACAGAGGAGCCTGATGCCTGTTTCGGAGTTGATAGAAAGATGATGTGAGAGCAGAGGGGGAAACACTCTGATTGGGTTCTCATTTTGAGGGTCAGACATCGGTCTCCTCACCTGTCTCTTGTTGAAAGTTCCATCACAGAAGGTAGAAGTATAGGAAGCTTCTTAAAACAGGGGGGCGGCACACAGACTGGACCACTGTTGTCATGGAGACACTGGTTCCGACTTCAAGTGATTTTTTAAATCTGGGGGTTACAATACTTTGTTGTGTAAACATGAGCTCACTGATTTTCTAGAAGCACAATGTGCGAGAAGGTCATATAACCTGAGGGCTTAAATCTGTGAGCATCAGCTTTTCTAGTCTTTAGGCCTTCTAGGCTAGATTTACATCGTTTATTTTAAAACCCTTCATTGATTTTTCTCTCGCTGCCTCACCTTCTCACAGGCCAAAAAAGCAAGGCTTTGTGGAAACGGCGCTTAAAGAGAACAAACGCCAAGTTGCTTTTAAGAAGGAGCAAAAGGATTGTGCCCCACGCTGCAGAGCCAAAGTCAGCTGAAACAAAACTGGTGAAATGCATGAAATAACAGGGTTAGTCTGTGAGAAGTCCTCTTGAGCTAAAAAACACACACCTTTTTGTACAGTCTGTAAATTACACGTAATGACAGAATACAGCATAATTAGTGACAAAAGGTGGAGACGGTATGCCCAATACCTACAGAAAAAAAATATTTTAAATAAAATGCAGGGAGTGGCTGGGCTGACAGGGCAGACTGACTGACTGTAGCAGAATCCTGGTTGCAGTAATTGAAATATTGTGAGTGAATTTCAGAGTTCAGGTGCCTGGGTTGTATCTCCAGGTGGACAGAAGCAGCACAGAAAGCCCTGATTGAGGTATGAAAGTGTCCAAAGTTGAGGATCTTTGTTTAATTTTGTTGGCTGTCATTCTCTCAGGTTAGAACAGTGGAAGTCAAACACCAGCCCTCCCATCCCGGTACAGCACTTTGATACGACCAGCAGTCTAATTATAGGAAGCGAATACGTGGGTATGCTAATCCGACTATTAAAAGAGCCGGTTGTGCTCAGATCCTACACTGGAATAGCTTGCGTTCTGACGGACCCTTGCTGCCCAGTGAGCAAGGTTGCCTTCAGCGTGGCGACGCTGCTTTCGGTTTGAGCGCAGTGCAAAGCAGTTGAAATTCCACTCTCTTGGCCTTTGTGCCGAGTCGGTCTCAAAATTGCGTTCGTACCTTGGCGCCTCCTCATGCACTGAGATGCACATCCAGTCAAAAGCTCAAAGAAAGGCGGTTCTAGGAACAGTTCACATCGAGCATTGTTTTCAATTGGGCCTATTTCGTGAAAGAGCTACCTCGCGATTGAATGCGTTTTTTAGTGTGCTAGACTGACGCTCCTCTTTGTGTGGCAGGCCCAGTGATGGGGGCGACGAAGAGCAAGCCCAAGGACCCTGGCCAGCGGTCCCGGAGTCTGGATGGTACTATAGGCATCGTAGGCTCCTACCACCCCAGCCACAGCCCTGTCCAGCAGACGCTCACGCCCAATCGCAGCCCCGCGGCAGAGGGCTCCCGGCGTGGCAACCAGTCCCTGACCAGCAACGCAGAGCTTGTGCTCTTCGGCGGGGTGGACTCCTCCATCGGCATCACCTCCCCGCAAAGAGGTACGAGGGAGCCAGTGCAGAGATCAAAGGTTAAAGGTCGGGCATTCCGTCCTGTCAGAGAAAGGGGCAGTTTGCTCATTTTGTTGGGTATTTTTAGAACTTTTCTTTTGTGTCAAATGAAAAGGGGCTTCTGGGAAAAGTGGCCCCACCTGTAAGTGTGAGTGTGAGTGAGGGTGTGTGTTTCTGCCTGGCTGACTGGCCTTCCTGAGTAGGATGTACCCTGCCTTGCACCCATGGCTTGATGGGATAGGCTCCAACTCCCCCGTGACCCTGAATGGGAAGAAGCAGTTACAAAATAGTTGGATAAATGAAAAGGAAAAGTTTCAGATCCGATACGTTTGGAAAAAAGTCTATGGAATGTATCAATTCCTCCCCCCCCCAGTTTTAATTTTCCTTTTCTCTGTCACAGGAGGTGTTACCACATTTGTAGCACTTTACGACTATGAATCACGGACGGCTTCAGACCTGTCTTTCAAGAAGGGCGAGCGACTGCAGATCGTCAACAACACGTAAGGAGGGGCTTGCTCACTCTCTCTTTCTCACAAACGCACACACAGTGACACACCTACACATGCACCGGCAAACATTCCACATCTCACTAATTAACCGTGCCAGTCACAGTCTCTGGCCTGCTTTCCCTCTGGCATTCCAAGCTCTCCAATCAAACTGTCTCTCACATAGAGTTCCTGAGCCGCTTGCTGAAAAGTCGTAACCATAGGAACGTGTTTTCCACAATGAAAAATGCCAGTTGTTTTCATGGGACTTATGGGATACCAAACCTTTTTTGGTTTTTCGTGCTAGCCCAAGTGCTAGCACTTGAGCATACATTTGCAAGACCCTTTTGCGCATGCCTACACATTCAGAATGAAATGCATGTTTGTTACAGAGCATGGGTGTTTGTGAAAAGGTGGCACTGCCAGCACATGCATTTGCTATCTAGAAAACTGCAAACCTAAAGGTACAGTATTTGTATTGTACCAAAACTAATACAGAAGTGTTGAACATTTTCTTTTTTATATAGTTGAGCTCAAGAACGAAGCAGCTGAACACCTGCTTAGGTTATTTTTGCTCCCTGTTCTGTTAAAGACCACTTCCACCTCCCAAAAACTATTAAAAAATTACCTTTGTGTGCAATGCATATACATTTGAATGCTACAGAATACAAGCAATTACACAATCTACCCAGTTCAGGTCCACTTTATGAAGTATATCAAGAAGGGCACTAAAATGGTATGGCATTCAAAACAACCAGGTTTCATCTGAAACCCACAACCTGGCTTTCTCTTGCACCAGTTACTGCTGTTCCCTCTGCAGATCTTTCTACAGCAGTGTCCAATGATGTAAGTCTCTTTTCTTGAATGCTCATGGCACAAAAGAGCTTCAGCTATCCCTCGTTATCTCAAACACTCATCCCTTATAATTTATTGAAGGGAATACATCGGCTAATAGCTCACCCAACTTTATTTGTGACCTACAGTAGCTCTGCTAAGATCGTGTGTCTGATCTTAATGGAAAGTGATTATCTTCCCCAGTTTTAGGTTGTCCAAGCCACACATCTTTTTATTTCAGGCTACTAAGCGTTTTTTTTTTGTCATCCCGTTTCATCCCATTTTCTCCTCCTGGCCACAAGGCATTCTCGATTAAGGCATTCTTCTTCTAAGACACATCTTTGTCGTGCCCAAACCACAGGAACACAAATCTGAACCTTTAGTGTTTGCAGTTCTGAAAACACTGCTCTCCTGTCTTTAGTGAGAATTGGAAGGGGATTTTTCTGGTGACAGACGTAAGCTGGTAATATATAGATAACGGCTGCAAAGCTGCTTTGAAAAGGTGACTGTACTGCTTCTGTTTGCTGGGGGCAGCATTTGAATTGATTTGTCTCTGCTTCCTTCAAATGGCAGCTTGTCCTGATGATCTGATAGTCTCTGGATGTCTGTGCTTGTGCTCTAATGCTTGCTGTTTGTGTTTTCTGAACCCAACACCCCCCTCCCTCCCCCCCCCCCCCCTCCACATGCTTCATAATTTAATTTTAGGAGAAAGTTGAACTGCAGGTTAGTAAAACAACTTTTCAATTTCCTTATTGTCCGGTTTTGTGTTCTGTGTGTGGAAAAAACAAAAAAAAAACAGGCTGGGAAACACACTGCAGAAGTTGGTTGATGTCCAAACATGAATAGACTAAGGCCCGCGCAGAGCCGGAGCTTTTTTTAGACTCGAAACAGTCATCTCTTCTTCTTCCTTTTGGCTTTGCTTTGACAGACCCTAAGGCTGCGTGAGTTTTTTATGTCCGGAAAGTAACTTTTCTTTTACTTTCTGACTGTATTGTTTCAGCTTTCTTAAATAGTTTGATACAATATCCAATTTATGTAATTGTCTTTACTTCTTCCAGATGCCTCAGAGCATTAGGAACAACATTGCCCTGATTCTCATTTCACTATTTAGACTTTCTTCTTTATTTTTTGTTTTTGTTCTCCAGCTTCAACTTGAGAGGTCAGGGTAGAATACAATAAGATAAATGTCTCTTTAGGTTTTTTGTACGCGTGCAAAATCTGCCAATCATATATTTAAACATGTACAGAGGTGTTAATGTCTTTGTAAATATGTAAATTAAGAGCCATTGGCTTTTAGTGATGAATGACTTTTTAATTAAGGAATGATGATATTCTGAATCATCCGTGAATCACATTGTTCTGTTGTATCAGAAAGACATAAAGAAAGGGTGTAACCATGTAATTGCCACATGGCTTATAGCAAATTAAATGTATCAGTTTCTTGAGTGCTGTGGCGCTCCACTATGAAAATGATTTGTTTGCCTAGTGTTTACATCACCCCTAAACACATACAGATGCTTCAAAAAAGATCACTGTCCTAGTTGACCTACACTTTGTGTTAGAACTATTCTCAGGAGCACATTGTCTTTGTTTTTTCAACACATTGACTTTATGCTTCATTTTATGTCCTACAACATAAGCTCTTAACCTGTTTCTAATCTGCTGCAAAAAAAGCTTTCTCTCTGTTATAGAGACTTTAGTCTTGAAGTTGCATTGGGTATTGAATATTCTGCTTGGCTTGTTTTTTTTTCTTTGCATAGTAACGTGTTGCATAGACACAGTAGCTTTACTATGGCATGATCACTGCGCATGCATGCATATTGACATGCACTTTGTCAGAATCGATGATGCTTTGGTTGCAGGCATTGCTTCTCTGAATCTGGAGTCAGATTATAAGCCTCCTCCAGATGTAGCATTCGCAATCTGGGGAAGGTGCCCGTTGTATGTATCTTAAATATGGGCGCTTGCTGTCTCAGGCTGATTTTTGTCCAGATCAGCACCAGATTCAGACTCTGCTCTGGCACAAACAATTTAAGACTGTGTCTGAGATAATGCACACAAAAAAAAGTTATAATATTGGTCGACCGGAAGAGTAAGAGAAATGAGTGGCTCAATTTATCGAGGCTCCCATTTGAAATATAGGCTGTGTTCTAGAGAGTAGCCATTACTGGTCAGAACCTGGGACTGTGGCTCTACTGTGATCTTTGAAGTGACCAGTTGAGGTCAAGATCAGGTGGATTCCATTGATCCAGCACCTGTGAGGTGGCAGCGTGATGAGAGAGCTGCTTATGTCTTCCAGCTGATGTCCTGTGAACTGCGTTCTGAAAAAACAAAAGCAGAGGACTGTACAAGGTCCCATATCACACAAACTATACTGTATGTTCACTCCTCTTGAGGTTTGTTGCCATGAATGAACTATTCTGTATTGAGGAGCATTAAAAACAAAGCTTTGGTGATTTTTAAAAATGCATGTCAATAGATTTTCATTCTAATATTTCACGGGTCTGTCTTTTCCATCACCAAATCTATGTATTTCCTCACAATCTGTGGTGCAGTCTGATTTCTGTTTCTTGTGAAATGTCTCGCACATTTTTACTGTTTATTGATACACGTTACTTTTGCTTTTAAAAGAATGCTTGTGTGTCCTGTTAAAGACAATAATTAAGTTAAACTGACAGTTTACCTATTTTATAAATTTTCTGTGTTTTCAGTTTCAAAAGTAATTGTCTTGCATATAGCAAATCACAACTACCAAAGAGAAGTTTTGTGAAAATGTTTGTTTTTGTATAATTATTCAAGACTTGCTGTTTTTTAGGACTTGTCTGTAGTTAAATGTGTTGACTTGACTCTCCACTTTGTTATTAATGAAATTAAGTCTGGTATGTTTGCTGTATACCTGAAAATAGAATTTAGGTTATTGTTTGTTCATAAAATGAAACAGTTGCTTAATTTATGACCAAGGCTTTGTAGAGACCCCTGGATTAAAAGAGTGAATGTGATGAAAACCTCATTATGAGGAGACAGCAAGTTAGATGTACTGTAAGTGTGGCATTAATTAGTATGGAATTGGGGTTGGACATTTAACTTCATTAAGCAAGCATCTTTCTGATACTGATAATTATGCCACAGGCTCATGGCAGTGAGGGAACAAAAACTGCTTCGCTCATTTTGTTCACTGTCACAGAATGTGGTAAGTGAAGAGGTGGGCACTTAAATTATAAATGTGTGGGTAAAAAAAACAGCTGTTTCGCCAGGTATAGTGAATGTAGCCTGGAATATCTGGCAGAGACATACCAAGCTCCAGCTCTCCTTATAGGAGTCATTTTTGTTCCTGGGTGTTCTCCGGCTCGTCGAGTAGATTTCTCGTCTCTCGAAAGCAGGTCACCTGAAGCGGTCATTTAGCACCTATTTCCTGATTTGAAAATGCAGAATAAAAAAAAAAAACATTCTGTCAGCGCAGGGGAAACCAAACAAGGCAAAAAAAAAGGACCTATAAGTGTTGGTCTTTTTTTTTTCTTTGGTGATTTTCACAGAGGTGCGCTCTGTGACGGTTTGCCCTGGATTGTTCTGTGTGTGTTGCAGAGAGGGGGACTGGTGGCTGGCACGTTCCCTGACGACTGGCGAGAGCGGTTACATTCCCAGCAATTATGTTGCCCCTTCGGACTCCATCCAGGCTGAAGAGTAAATCATTCCTTTTGTTTGTGTCGTCGTTTTTTGCTTTTCTGTCCTCCATTCCCTCCTCCTCCTCCGCCCCCTCTCTCCTTCTTGTGCCAGTCTAGGTTGGTGCACTGCCTGTCTGCAGTGTAGAGGGATTACCAGTCAGAGGAATCCACTTTCACGCTGACCAGACACAGCATGTAACATGTACAAGCTGCGTCAGAGTGCGTAGGCTGCAAAGGAACAAGGAGAGGTTTATTCCAGGCTGAAAGGAGAAGAAAAGAAACCCAACTTTTTAGCTGTGGAGCCTTCTTCAGGTTTTCACATCTGAAGAAGGCTCCATAGCAGAAACGTTGTGTTGCTTTTCCTCCCTTTTCAGCCTGAAATAAACCTTTAACTTGCTCCTATGTAATTTGTACTGTGCTTTGACTGAGGCACAACAATACTGCATTCTCTCCCTGAATGGGTTAGCCCATTACAGCCTCCACCCCGTCCTCTGTCAAAGCTCCATCCCACCACTAGCCTCTCTCACCTCCAGCTGCTCTGTCCCCTAATAAATCTCTCATGCGCCACAGGTGGTACTTTGGGAAGATCACGCGACGGGACTCCGAGAGGCTCCTGCTAAACCTGGAGAACAGGAGAGGAACTTTCCTGGTCAGGGAGAGCGAGACAACCAAGGGTGAGTGATCCTGGAACTGCGTACTGCAGAGAGGAGGACTGGTGCCTAGTGCCGTGTTGCACTGCAGGAAGCACAGTGATCTAGGCGCTGCAGGTTTGAGCCTGGGTCATGTTACTAGCCCACTGTGACCAGCGGTGATGCACAACTGACTGAGCTCTGACGAAAGTAGAGCTAAGAGATAAATGTGCCTGGTGCTCTCTCAGCTCCTGGCAACACTGTGACCTCCTGGGCGCTGTCAGTGAGAGACGTACCTCTCCTCCAATCATGCCAAACCTCCAGTACAGGGCCTAGCTGCCTGTGGCTTGAAGAGGCCCAGAGGAATCCGCCCACACTTCCTCATTCGTCCCCCCCCCCACGCGCGGTTGCAGCCATGAGCTGCGAGAAGCGAAACACATCGGGCGGTCTGAATTTGAGGGTATAACAAAAAAAAATAACTGGAAATTCCACCAAAAAAAAGGAATGGGTTATGATTGCATGTTAGCTAGTCTAGCTCACACATTACCCTGAACTGAAGGAGGCTGTTCGAAAATGGTGGGATGGAAGATTTGCATTTTGAAAGGGTTTAGACGTGTCTTTAGTGGCCGCGGTGTGGCCTTTGAAACTCAGGAACTAAATATTAAATGATATGAAAGAAAAATATGTTTTGAAATGCAGAAAAATATTTTATAGAAGGCAGTTCCGGAGCAAACACGTCAATTCATGTTCAGAT
Organism: Lepisosteus oculatus; assembly: GCF_040954835.1. Taxonomy (NCBI): domain Eukaryota; kingdom Metazoa; phylum Chordata; class Actinopteri; order Semionotiformes; family Lepisosteidae; genus Lepisosteus; species Lepisosteus oculatus. The sequence continues at coordinate 12,079,134 of NC_090711.1, forward strand.
GGGCGGATGAAGTTGCACTGTCTTGGCAATTTTGATTGGTCATAAGCAGAAGTGTAGCCTGCATCTAAAACCTACTGTATGGATAGAGCTGTTTTGAGATAAAGAATGAGGCGGAATGGTTGATATAAGATCTAAGCTGCCTCAGTAGCCATGTGTAACTCGTACCCTGCTTCTTGCTGGTATTGGACCTACTGCAAACCCAATATTTTCAAGCAAAACAATAAAAAATATTCAGGTGGGGAGCTGCGTCAGCATGCGTAGGCTGCAAAGGATCAAGTAATAGGTTTATTCCAAGCTGACAAAAAAAAGAAAAGAAACACAACGTTTCGGCTGTGGAGCCTTCTTCAGGTGCGAGCTAAAAATTATTCACAGAACAGAGGACCACTCTGCTTTTTTTTTTTTTTCATTTAAGCAGGAACAGTTGTTTATGCCTCCTTGCTGGCTACTTAATGCCTCCTTGCTGTTAAATACTGCTTCAGTCTCTTTATCTCCTTAGAAAGGAAAACGCACGCAAATCCAATCACCTACAACCATCTCACAGTTGTGTTTCTCTCGTCAATCTGTAACCAGTAATCTGGTTCGCAGTGAAGCTCAGAGGGCAATGGGGTGATGTCAGTTCCTTGGGGAAAGTAGGGAGGGGCAATGATAAAGTGAAAGGAAGATGAAAACAGGGGAGATCACTCCAGCTGGCTTGGAGAGAGACCAGGCTTTAGCTGTGCAGTGGCTCTGTGTGTTTTTTGTGACACAAGTGTATTTTGTTTTCCCTTCTTTGTGCTCCGTGAAGGCCAGAAGGATGATCGGAGAGAAGGGAATTCGGAAATCGGTGGAGACAGTGCTGTGGCAAAGCAGGGGATGTGGGGCTGAGGGACAGTGGGTAAAGGAAACAGACAAATGTAGGTCACTGCGTAGCCTGTGCCGGATAACCAGAGGCTGCATCTCACTGTTTCAGGGATGGTGGTGGTGGTGGTCGTGGGGGGATGGAGGAGGAGAGGCGGTCCTGAAATCAGCTGCCAGCAGCGCCCCCTGGTGACGCAGGTGTTGATTTCAGCAGGAGCTTCTTAGCAGTAAAAAATTGAAGAGAATGCTCCGAGCTTCAGGAATCACACTAGCTGTTAGTGTGGATCATTCGCTTTTGAAAGAGCTCTGCTCACCCTGTCTTTAGATTTAGTATCCGTCTTAATTATTTGTTTTGTTTATTGGACAGAACACTCATTTTCTAACTCTATAAAAGGGCTGTGATGTCCTTTAACAAAGCTTTTAGTGGTTCAGTGTTGTATACTTTTGTATATCACTCTGGAAGTATGAGATTATGAATATTTTATTTTTAGAATTGTGTGGAATTCTTTTACAGTTGTGGGCAAATACAAGTTTCTTTTCAATTCGAGAAGGCCATACTCCCCAATAACAATTTCCTTTTAATTAGTGAAGAAAACACATTAGCTGACCTTCCTTAGCAACCCAATTGGATGTCTTTCTTCATTGGAATAAGCTCAGAAAGAAAAGATCGTTCTCTGATAAGACAAGCATCTGCCAAGCAGGATGAGAAATAAACTCACTGAAGCACTTGCTGAGAGCAGGGAAAAAAAATGGATAAGAGATGAAGATATTGGCAGCTTGCGGTCCTGAACGTCACTGTTATCAAATGCGTACAAAGCTAAAGAATTTAGTAAAAACACATAAACTCTTTTATCAGAGTCACAGTCAGTTTTTTTCCCTGTAATCCTTTAAAATCCGAAATCATTTTTTAAATTGGTTTTGCTAATTATGTTTCTATTTTATAGCCACCCTATCTGGATTCATCAGTTATTTAAAACACGCTCTCCGGCAGCGATTCTAGTACCTGACTGGTAGGAGGAGAGTGAGACACAATTCAGACGCAGGCTTTTCTGCAGTAAGGCTAGTAGGGTCCCTTCTTATAATTATTCTGTTTTATGGCTTCCAATAGACTTACTGTATGACCAAGAGCAGGGAGGACTCTCACTGACTAAATCCAACCTTACTCCAACCCTTGTAGCACTCTGCCTGCTTGAGAAATCCCCGTTTAAGGCCGATAGTAACGTGACCCAGGTTTAAACTAGCCAGAGAGCTCAGTCTGAATTGCCAGCGAATACCATTATTGAATGATACACTTCCAAGCGCCCCATTATAACACAGCAGTCATCTATCAAAACTAACGCTGACATGGGTCTCCCCACTATCTCATGTAAGTTGTTTTCTGTACAATATCTTAGTCTCCATGGTCCTCTGCTGTAGTGCAGGCCCTGGTGATTTGGCTCATTGTGAGAATACCTTAACAACAGACTTCTTTCTTCTCTTTGTAAAGGCGCCTACTGCCTGTCAGTCCTCGACTACGACAACACAAAAGGCCTTAACGTCAAACACTACAAAATCCGAAAGCTGGACAGCGGAGGCTTCTACATCACATCCCGCACGCAGTTCAGCAATCTGCAGCAGCTCGTCAGCCACTACCGCAGTGAGTAGAGAGACCGGAGAGAAGCTCCCAATAGAGCTGCATTTCCATTAAGACTTCAATCCGTTTAATTTAGACCACAGCATTTTTTGGCAATTTATTTTTCCTCTTCCTGCCTCCAGTGTTTTTTGTGAAGGGGTTGTTCTGAAAAGCTTTGAAAGGCAGCTCTTCCACTTTACATTTTTCCGTACTCAAACATCTCTGTCTTTTGTGAGTTAAAGAGTACTGTGGATAGGTTTTGCTTTAGGCAAAAAAGGAGGAGCACATGGGGGAATGCACAGTGGAAAAACTCAACAGAAATTATGCTAAATGAGTCAGAAGAGGGGTGGCATAGGGGTTAGCATTGCTGCCTTACAGTGCTGGGGCCCTGGGTGCAATTTCAGCCCTGCAGCTCTTATCTGCATGGGGTTTATATGTTTTACCTGTGTTCATATGGGTTTCCTCTGGGTGCTCCAGTTTCCTCCCACAGTCCAAAGGCATGCTGGTAGGGTCATTAAATTCTGGGAAAATTAGCCCTGGTGTGAGTCTGTGTGTCTTCCCTGTGATGGACTGGCATCCTGTGCAGAATTGATCCTGCCTTGTGCCTGTTCCTGGCTTCAACTCCCCCCCAGTGACCCTAAACCGGATGCAGCAGTTAGAAAATGGATGGATGAATCAAGTCAGAAGTGGCTTGTTTTTAAAAGAGGCCGCTGTATTACAACACAAGAGTGGAAGCGAGATTGAAGCGTTGAGCAGCCAGCCGGAGAGCAGCTTCCCTGCCTCTGCTAACCCGTTTCCCTCTCTCTCCCTGTTCCTGCCCGTGCAGAGCACGCGGACGGCCTGTGTCACCCTCTGACCGAGGTGTGCCCCGTTATCAAGCCGCAGACGCAGGGGCTGGCCCGGGACGCCTGGGAGATCCCCCGGGAGTCTCTGAGACTAGACGTCAAGCTGGGCCAGGGCTGTTTCGGGGAGGTCTGGATGGGTAAGACATTGCCGTATCTACCAATTTCCTTTAGAAAACAAGACGCATCAAGAGCTGGTTTTAGGTTAGATATAGAGTAATCGAAGACAAAGGGAATAGTACAGTTATGTCCGCAAATGTTAGATTTCTTCAAGGTTTCTTTTTTCTGTCACTGTTGAAAGCACAAAGTGCTGTTTATTTTTAAGAATGTATGAAACTGACCAATCCTTTTTTGCTCAAGGTGGCACATTTTAACTTGGAGCAGGTAAAGGTTATTCTACACTGGTGTGACACCTGAAGACGGCTCTACAGTCGAAATGTGGTGTTTCTTCTTTCTGTTTTGCAGTATAGAGTTAACATTTGTTTCTTTGCAGTCGATGCACAAAGGTACAGTTCCCCGCTTTAACATTTTAACTTGGATGTTGTATCGTTTCATGTCTGGGTTTCTCTTATTGGGTTATTTTGTGTGTCAGATTTTACACAAAGGGTTGTGAAAGCACACCATATTATGATTACTGAAGCTTTCTTTTGTGGCTGGCTGGGGGTCATTGTTATATTCACACAGTTCTACAGCAGTACAGTGATGATCAATTGCATAAACATTTTCTATGATGAAACCTCAATTATCCTTTGGTAGCTGAAGGAAAATCCCACTCACTCAAGCAGAATCGTTTTATACTGCTGCCATCCACTCACCCATGTATATTAAATCCCATTTTACTTCTCTTAAGCCATGTCTCATTTCTTCAAAGCATCTGAACAGTTTTCTAAGTATTCTTTAAAGCACATCATATTATGATTACAGTGGTTCTCTCAGATGCACTTCGCTTTCCATTTACAGTTGTTATCCACCTCAAAACAAACACTCTGTGCTGCTCTTATGCTCATTAAAATCTTCCATGTTCTTCCCCTTTTCTCTGTCCAACCTTCTAGCATTGTACTGTACTATAACTTGTAATGTGGGCTTTCTCTCTGAACAACAGGCACAGATAAAGCAGAATTAAAGACTTTCACTCTTTAATTCAATCTCTCAGCCCTAAAATATGCTGAGAACTAAAATAAACTGGGTGGAAACAAATATATTTACAGACCTAAGTATAGGTTCCCTGGATGTTAAACGTGTTCCAGACACGCATAGTCCTCTGGGTAAAGAAGTGCTTCCTATTCTCAGTTGAAAATGCATGTCCCTCTGGTTTGTGTTTCACCATTGATTGTGAGATTTAATGTACTTATTAAATTGGTGAATAATCTTGTTTAAAACTGCACTGTGATGATACTCCAGTTCTTCATCTGTAGCGTGACATGCTTTAAAGCATACTGAAAACATCAGAGCATCAGAGCATCTTATCGATCAATTAATCAACTAATATTTTATTTCCATGTGGCGCCTTTCATTCCAGTGCATTCTCAAAGCTATGTACATAAATCTAAAAAAAAGAATTAGAGTTAATGGGAAAGAATGGTAATAAGTACAAGTACAATAAATATACAGGGATGTATGTGAAATTAAAAGAAAGAAATAGGTTAAGAATTGAAAGGCGTCTAAAAGAAGTAAGCTTGGAGGCGAGATTACAAAACCGCAGCAGAGGGCGTGTTAGTAATACGGTGAGAAAGAGAGAAAAGGCTCAGTCCCTTAATGTAGGATGTGAAGTCCTTGGAACTCAAACCAGCCTGGCAGGAGTAGAGAAGGTAACTATTAAATGCACTCAGGAGACAAATGAATTGTTGCCTGGTGATGTTCCTCCCAAAAATTCTGCATTCCGCAAGGACCAAGTTCAGTCTTGCTTCCACTTCCTCATGGCCCTGCGTCCCTTTCCCTCTCAGGAACATGGAACGGAACAACACGGGTGGCGATCAAGACCCTGAAGCCAGGAACCATGTCTACGGAAGCCTTCCTCCAGGAGGCCCAGGTGATGAAGAAGCTGCGACACGAGAAGCTGGTCCAGCTGTATGCGGTCGTCTCAGAGGAGCCCATCTACATCGTGACGGAGTTTATGGGCCAAGGTCAGGCACCAGTCACACTGCAGATTGCCTCCAGGGGGCACTGCTGGTGTACTTATTCAGAGTAGTGCTCCTTAACAACGGCGCTGAACATATCACCATGTCTGTCATAATTAATTGCTCTATGCCATTACGTTAGGTGCACAGTTCATGTAGATTGTAGTATAACCTTGAGCAGTGGTTCCTTGGGTAATTCGGTAACCCGAAGTGTCCACAAAAAACATTCAGATTCACAGGGAAACTGTCGTGTTCCACTGCTTAAAGTGGAACTGAGCAGCGGCTGTGAGACGCAAGGTGAAACCACGCGCTGGGAGAGAGAGACAGAACAGGGAAGCTGCAGGCAGCACAGTGAGAGGGTCTGAGCTGTGCTGAGTATGCAGTCAGAAGTGTTGTGGTTGCAGGTGGAAAATATAGGCCGGGCGTGGAGAAGACCAATACAGTCCAGGGTTATTATTCTAACTAGTGAAAGTCTTAACTGGGAAGACACTGCAGTGAAGCACCAAGAGAATCCAAGCTGAGGTCCAGAAACAAGCTAAGTTCGTAACTAGAGGCAGAGCACTTGAGAAGTCCAAGAGTCACGGTCGGGATAAATCAGGGTGATATCTGAGAAGGGAATGCATAGCTAGATAGCCGAGATTCAAAGCACACGCCAAAGAGAAGACTTCCCAAGTAGTCAGAGAGCATATCTTAAGTGTTACCTGCAGTTGCCATGGTATAATGGCTTTCAGGTGGTACAGGTTTCCTGTCAGAATATGTCACCATGTCAACCAGATCTGAGTGACAGGTGTGTGTGGCTAGCTGCCATGGCAGTGCTTCACAGAGTTCCTGACAGAAACGCCACAACCACTGTCCAGAAATTAACATTCTTTCCCACACGGGTGTCCGATAGCCTTGTGCTGATTACGAGGCTGAAGCTATCCACCACTCCGTTGGAAGGAAGAGTTAATTTCCTGCATTTATACTTGAATGGCCATGAGGAAAAGTAAGACCGTTGTTCTTGAAAACATTTCCAAAGTCGATGTTTAGGGTTAACAGCGAGTCCTTGTTTTGTCTCTTCTCAACACCCTCCTGAAGTACATTCTAGTTCAAGACTAGTGTAGACTGGACTTGTGGTACCTGGTTTCCTTCCACTTCATCTCTTTTGAACACCTGCCTCCAGCTCACTGACTTTCGTTTCTGTCCCTCTCACTGTAGAGACTTCCTCCTGAAATTAGTTCACTGCCTTGCACTCTGAAACACACTCAACCTAGAGAGGAACTTGAGACCAAAACCTGTTTCGTTTTGATTGATGAGCAAACCTTAGGAGTTTCACAGCTTCCTGGGCTCACACCTGCAACAGGCTTTTCTGATTGAATCTCCAGCGTGGCTATGAGAGATAGCACCAGGGGCTGCTCTTTTTTCTCACTTGATATAAATCAGTTTTGTGGTTCAAGTGGAATTGTTTTATACTGTTGCTATTCATTCATACCAATTCCATGTATATTAATTCCTTAATGTGTACTTATGTATAATGTATTAAATGTGTATTCTTATAAGTTCTGTCTCCCTTCTGCAGTTCTGAAATTGATTTGAACTCGGTCTGGACAGTTTCAAAGTATTCTTTAAAGAACACCATATTATAATTACAGTGATTCTCACCTGTGTTCATTGCTGAACAGACCAGATCAATACAAACAATTCCCTATATTGATAATGCAATGCATTTTACACCTGCTATATTGCTAAACTTTGCTAGCCTGAAGAATGTAATACATTTTGTAGGGTATAGAAGGTGCAATAGTTCAAACGATGCAGGACACTTTGCACAACTGCAGCGGATGAAGTTTAAAAGAGCCTGCAGTTGTGTATGCCAGGACAGTGTTACGGAGCAGCAGCAGAGCATTGCAGCAGGCAAGAACAGCACCCTGTGAACAGAGTGTAAGGAGGAGCTGGAAGGGGATAGGAGACAATGTAGTGCTGATATTCTTTCCTCTACAGGCAGTCTGCTGGACTTCCTCAAGGGCGACATGGGCAAAATACTACGCCTCCCTCAGCTCGTGGACATGGCCTCCCAGGTGGGCAGATGGGTGACGTCAGGAATCGCTGACTCACGGTGGCGCGATATACAGTACAAGTGACCTAGAGTGGTTATGATTGGGCCGCGGGTTCTGGGTTCGACTCGAGAGTTGGGGCACCCATGTGGAGATGGCTTTCCCTTCCCGAGTTTACAGTAGTGTTTTCTGGGTACTCGGGTTTCTTCTCAAAGACATGCAGGTCAGGTTTGGCTGTGTTAAATTGTCCTTCCCAGGCTTTGATTCAGGGAGCAGGGTAACTCAGCTCCTTCCTTTCCTTGTCAAGATTGGCTGCTGTGCCCTTTTGACCCTTCCTTAGTGTAGAGTATGGGGCACATCGAGAGATTTGCTCATGCGTGCTTGTGCTTATACACTCCCCCAGAGACTGAAATATTGACTTCTAATTTATTTTACCTTTTCCTTAGATTTTTATGTTACCTTTTACTAGGTCCCCTACTCAGTTCTTTATTTTCTGCTTGCAGTTGTAGACTTGTGTATTATCGCCCTATATCTGAATATGAATATTGTGGCATGACGCTGGGGCGTGTCCAGTGTGGAGGCAGAGCCCTGGTAGAAGGCAGAGCCTCGCCTTTGTAGTCCCAGCTGTCCCGGCTTCTAGATGATGAGCCACACCTGGGCAGGTCCTATAAAGGCTTCCCCCAATGGGACGAGCAGGGACCCCCCCTGGAAGTGAGAGTTTACACCGACAGTCCCGGAGGACCGTCTTTTTCTTTTCCACCTGACCTGCTGTGCAGTACCACTGGTTGCTGCTGGAAGAGGTGTTAGTGGGGCCAGCAGGGGGCGCTCACCCTGCGGTCCATGTGGGTCCTAATGCCCCAGTACAGTGGGGACACTATACTGTAAACAGACGCCGTCCTTCGGATGAGACGTAAAACCGAGGTCCTGACTCTCTGTGGTCATTAAAAATCCAAGGGTGTTTCTCGAAAAGAGTAGGGGTATTTCCCATTGGTCCTTACCAATCATGGCATCCTAATAATCCCCCTCTATGAATTGGCTACATTACTCTGTTCTCCTCCCCACTGAGAGCTGATGTGTGGTGAGTGTTCTGGCGCACTATGGCTGCCGTCGCATCATCCAGGTGGGGCTGCACACTGGTGGTGGTGGAGGAGAGTCCCCATTACCTGTAAAGCGCTTTGAGTGGAGTGTCCAGAAAAGCGCTATATAAGTGTAAGCTATTATTATTATTATTATTATTATTATTATTATTATTATTACTGGGGCAGGCTGTTCCATTTTCACATTGCCTGTCCTACTGTGTAGTACCACCGGGACAGGCTGCTCTTTTTCCACAAGTTTGTGTTCTATTTTTGGCCTTCCGCACCCTGCTCTACCATACTGGACCCTGTTAAATAGGGTAACTCCAGCCTGGAGGTCACGAGACACAGCGGTACACTTTCTTTTTCCCTTTTGTTTATTTTTTCACCCCTGTTGGTGTTATTTTTGGTCCCTGCTAGCCTCACAGCGGTGCTCCCATCCCCTCACCCGGTGCGTTGACGTTTACCGGTGTGCTGGCCGCTGCACCTCCCCCACTACACTGTCACAATGTATAATAATTTTCAACTGAACATTTTCAACTGAACACTTAGTTGGATTAAACGAATCACAAAAGACCTTTGCAGGCATTTCATTTTTATTTTTTGTTCAAGAACAAAGCATCTTTAGGTAGAGAGGTGAAAACGATTTCGTTTGCCACAAGAAACAAACCGTTTTTGTTGCACTGGAGCAAAATACTTAAAAAGTTGTCTTGTGAAAGTTATCTGCTCTGTCTTATGTTATGTGCAGTGCATTAAAACAGGTTGGTACTGCAGCGACATCCAAAATGCCCAGAATCGAGGACTTCACTGTAACTCAGCTCCTCCTAAAAGTCTTCTGTTTTTCTCCTTTCAGTTTAAGGGCATTGCTTAAAGCTGTTGGGCAAATTTAAGGCACAGCTTTACTTAAAGGAAGTGGCACCCATTGTCATACTAGTGTCATAATACATAATGTTCGATGTGGTTAGCCCTGGACTTTCAACTGGTTTCCCTTCTGCAGATTGCAGCTGGGATGGCCTATGTGGAGAGGATGAACTACGTGCATCGAGACCTGAGGGCCGCTAACATTCTGGTGGGCGACAATCTGGTCTGCAAGGTGGCTGACTTCGGCCTAGCACGTCTCATCGAGGACAACGAGTACACAGCCAGGCAGGGTGAGCATTGCAGGGGTGCAGCTGGCCTGTGGTTTTGCAAAGCCATTACTCCGGTTCTTCCTGCAACACCATGCCCCAGATTGCATAAGGGCGACGTCAGAGTTTTCTAGATTGCATCGTCCGCTGCAAGTGAGCTTCCAAAAGGCTGATATCTGTTTGGGCGCCTCAGTGTGGAAGTGCCATTTCATTCGATCAGTAAAGGTTACTGGGGTGTTGTACCTTGCAATGGCTAATGTACAGAGTATTCTGCTCCTGAAAACATGGAAAAGATGGTGAACCAATGCTTAACAGGGTCAGCTAATGACTGTGTGGAAGTATCTTTTGGAAGTATCTGACTCCTGGACTTTCCGTCTCTGAATGTTAAAAAGTCATAATTTCGGTTATAAAGTGCCTTCCCAAACCAAAGGATGTTGTACATAATGATAATGGGGGAAAAAATACAAGAAAAAGAAATTAAAATGCATGAAGAACATGCATGGACAAACCGTAAGACAATCAAACAGAGACCGTAGTAAAAAGGTGAGTTTTAAGTTTAGATTTCAAAAGAGCCTCTCAAGAGAGCCAGAGTCAAAGTTCTCTTCACTAAGGCCAGTCCAGGCTTGAGGCTTAAAAAAAGGAAATAATTTCAGCACCAATAGCGAAATGAAGTCATGATTATGGTAAAACCCAGTCCAGCGCAGATGTGCTGTTTCTAGTGAAACTGGAATGGCAGCTGGAGGACACAAGGAGAACAGGGCTGGCAGCAGTCTCGGTTGAAAGGTGACATCTCTTGTTCCCCCACAGGTGCCAAGTTTCCCATCAAATGGACAGCGCCAGAGGCTGCGCTGTACGGTCGCTTCACAATCAAATCAGATGTCTGGTCGTTCGGCATCCTGCTGACAGAACTGGCCACAAAGGGCAGAGTGCCCTACCCAGGTAGACTGAACACTAGAGGGCGATGCCTTCCTTGCTGTCGTGGATAATGAGGATCTCAAATGCTGTCAGTGATGACATGTTTGGGATTCATCTCCCTTGTGACTCTGCGGGAGCAAGGCACACCGCTGGACGCTCAGGAAATTAAGTGTCGGCATGATGTAGGGGTTGTTTTCCCTTTCATTTCCTCTGGATTTCCTTTTCTCCCGAGACCTAGATGCTGCTTGTTTTAAACTGCTGTGCCATCCATCATCAGTCAACATTTGACTAGAATTATTTCTACAGTATCATGTCTCACTGCTGGTTTGAATACTGGAGAAGTCAGACTCTTCTAGATTGTATCTTTCACTCCATGTGGACATTTCCGCAGGTCCAGTAGCATCTTACATACCTGGGCCTAGAACAAATTATTGTTCTTGTTGTAGTTGTTGTATTATGACTGCTCCAAGTCCCTCAAGCATGACAAATTGCTCATTTCTTTAGCATTACGATCACTGCATACAAGAAGACAAGCTTAGATATAAAGGAACAAGTAACGATTTATTCCATGCTGAAAAGAGAAGAAAACAAAAACAATGTTTAGGCTGTGGAGCCTCGGAATCACACCTGAAGAAGGCTCCACAGCCGAAACGTTGTGTTTCTTTTCTTCTCTTCAGCCTGGAATAAACCTTTACTTGTTCCTTTGCAGCCTACACATGCCGACGCAGCTCCCTACTTGAATTACTTGAGCTTAGATGTAGGGGAACTCTTCCGGGTGTGGCCCTGTGCTTAGTGTTCATTCCCCGTTGTACCAGCGTGTCACCCTCTCCCGCCTCTGCAGGGATGGTGAATCGGGAGGTTCTGGACCAGGTGGAGCGGGGATATCGGATGCCGTGCCCGGCGGAGTGCCCCGAGTCCCTGCACGAGCTGATGCTCACCTGCTGGCGCAAGGAGCCGGAGGAGCGGCCCACCTTCGAGTACCTGCAGAGCTTCCTGGAGGACTACTTCACCTCCACCGAGCCTCAGTACCAGCCTGGGGAGAACCTATAGAAGGGCCTATGGTGGGGCTCGGGGTGGACTCCCGGTACCCCCTCAGTCAGGGACTGCTCTTTCAGCGAGCCTCAGCCCCCGCGCAGGCTGGAGCTGCCAAAGTGTCAGCCTTCCCCCTCGCCAACCCCAACAGCTGCTGTACCCCAATATCTCCTACTGCATGTCCAGTTCAAGGGTCAATTAATATCTTACTCACCTGGGCCTACAACAGTTCATCATCATCATTATTATTGTTATTATTATTATTATTATTATTATTATTATTATTATTATTATTATTATTACGCTATAGTATTTTGAATTTTCAAGGCCATTAATGTGCACAAGACAATTCTGTGCCGCTGGCTATGTGCCCTTTGGAAGTTTTTCAAGAGGAGCCATATTCCACTCTTAAGACATTGTTCGCTTTTAACCCTTTCAAATAAAATGTGAACCATAGTCCGCTTCTGTAGTTCACCACACTTTTAAACCAGGATTTGCTCCCTGGAGTCTCAAAAATACTGAACTCCTTTTAGTTTCTCTGGGCAGCCTGAGAAGGTCATTGATCTCGTTGATCTTGTAGAGTTTCCTAAGGCCCACGTCTTCCAAGACAAATCGCCCTACTTCACTCACTTTTGCCATATTGGATGTTCAAGGGAGACAGCAGCCCCCTACCTAGGGTGTGGGAGGAGGAAGGGGGCTCCCAAAAAAAGGTGCCATTTCCATGATCTTTCCTTGGGAAAGGGCACAGATCAGTACAAAAGCGAAGGGGATAGACTTGGATCTGGATGTTTATCTCTGTCCCTTCCAAAAGAACAGAATTTGTGGAAGGCAAATGGTACTGTGTTTTTTTATGTGGTTTGGAATTTAGAGAGCTTCCAGCAATGGGAAATTTGTACGCCTGGGTTCCAAACTTGTGATTTAATGGGTTTTTTTAGGTTGAGAAATATGGCCATGTTAGGGGTCCAGCCTATTTCTTTTCTTTGCAGGAAAGACTCATAAACCGACTAATTAGGGGGATATTATTGTTTTGAACTGGGAGTTTGTTACCCAGTTTTTTCGGATATATGTATATTTTTACCTGGATCAACTGGAATTTAACACGCCGAAACCTAGGATGCTGTATTTGTGCACTTGCAGCAGAGATAAAGAACTGAGCTGCCGTTATTACAGCTAACTGGAGGGGTACGCCTGTATTTTGGAGTGAGTGTCGTGGAGAAAGCAGGCTGGCAGGGAGGAGAGTACTGTGCGGGGAAAAAAAGAGCAATTCCACAATGCAGAGCGAGTCTAAGGACTGCAATAACCTACGAGAGAGAGAATCAGAATCTCCGGCTCTGTCTACACATGTGGTGTCTTCTCGAACGGTTCGAAAACTACTGATCACCGTCTCTCCTGAGACCAGGAACCTGCTGCATTCTTTTTCTTTTGCCAATGAAAAATTTTTTTTGTACTGTTGTCAGTGTATATAGTGTATTTTTATTACTCTTGACTTTCTTACAGCCTCGTTCACTAGGCGACACTGAGAGGAGGTTCTAGTTATGTTCAATGTAAAGATATTGTTAGTTTCTTCTGGGGGCACCCAGTAAGTTGGGGTCAGAGGTCACTCTGGTGGACTTACTGGTTCTCTCAGATTAGGGTGTAGACTAGTTCACCCTCCATGGTACGAATTATAAATGCCAATGAATGCCAGGAAGTGGCCCTGCTAAGACACATTTTTCTTTCTTTTTTGTAAACATTATGCAAAAGAACCACCACAGAACTCTGCTGAATTAAAGCTTTCCATTTTTTGAGGGGGGGGGGTGACTTTTACAGTTGCAAATCTGTATTTTGCAAATACTGTAAATAGGGCAGCAAACCTACTCTTGAGCCTGTTTGTTCTAATGCCGTATTTACACTCTTCGTGCAGGTTTTATGTGGAGTGCTGCCTGGGGAGAGGAGGGGAGCTGGCGTTTCAGCAGGAGTCTGTCTCATTAACACATGTGCCATACAAAGCCATTGCATAAGTCTCTGACCCCTCACACACTGCGACATAAAACTTCTACACATGGAGTGGCAGTCATAAGAGCCCAGGTTATTCACTTCCTTTTTGTATGTTCATCAGTTCTAAACGTGTATCTCTTTCTTTTTATCAGTAAGACCTCGTATAGAAGACTCATTCTTATGGGTGAGATTCAAGATACAGGGCTCCTGTACAGTACATGTACTTATGTCTGCAGCTGTAATGCATCACTTAGACACAGTGGCCTGTTAAATTGTCATCTTTGTAGCAAATGCCTATCAGGAATACGTTTTGCCTAAAGAAGAGCTGCTCAGATTTTCCTTCTTAAGAGTTTTGGATTCAGTGTTCTATGCAGCTAAGCCTCTTTCTGAAAGGCTTGTCTGTGGGCAGGTAAGAGCATGAACGGATCCCATTAGCTTGAATGAATAAGGCAGGAAGTTATGTATGTAATGATTTTTGTTTTCAAGACACTTTTAATTGTTAATGTCGACTCTGTTTCCATTGTATCAATCAATTGTTGTGCCCTCATTCTCGGCTCCCTGGCAAATGAATTAAAATACTTTTCATACTTTAATGTGAAATGGTTGAAGGTTATTATCAGAATTCTAACTGCTGTTTTGAGCCCCTAAAACTAACATCTCATCTGGGTACTGTGTACTGAGTGGCTGATAAGCAACTCTTTGGGAAAACACATATATGGGAATTTTATGTTTCATTAACATTTTATGTTTCATTATTCTTTTCTTTGTTATGCATTATTCTTGCGTGACAGATCCCCAAAGAGATCACCAAAGTCATAGGCTGAAAAACACTGCAATTACTTGTATAGTACCTTTTAAATCTCATAATCACATTTAACATCAGCTAAGAATATATAGATGTAGGTGGCACAGTGGCACAATTCTGGACCTGGGTGGTATCTGTGTGGAGTTTGTATGTTCTTCCCACGTTTGTATGGGTTTCCTCCCACAGTCCAAAGACATACAAGTAGATGAATTGGCTTCTGGGAAAACTGGCCCTGGTGTGAGTGTTTGTGACTGTGTCTGTCCTGCGATGGACTGTCGTCCTGGCCAGGGTGTACCCTACCCATTGCTTGCTGGGTTAGGACCCATGACCCTGAATTGGAGAAGTAGTTAGAAAATGGATGGATGGATATCCAGATCTCAAAACAAACACATGCTGAAGGGCTAAACTCTGAAAGGTCTCCTAAGATGTGAAAGACAATTAAATTGTGGGGGAAGATGACCAGGTCTCATCGGACAACTTGTCATTTTAATGTCTGAGAATGATTATAGATTCTTTAATACAACACAGACCAAGGGTAAATGAGACCTTTTGAATAAACATTCAGGAAATAATTTTGAGCAGTGTTAGACCAGAAAGCTGATGGTAGAAATGTTAGGAAGCCTGCTACTTATGGTTTTCAACTAAAATAGGTCTTCTCCCTCTTAACCTCATCACCCTGATCTTTCAGGACAATAATCTGTTATTCAGTATGTCTTGAGAAAAGGTTCACTAAATTATTTTTTGACAGATGTTGATGAATCAGAATATCATAATGGTTGTACATCTATTTTCTGAAGGGTTCTTTCTCTTTATATTTTATCGTGAGAGCTTTTCAAGCCTCTCGCTGTAAATCAGGTTCTTAAAATAGGTGTTATTTCCTGGCAAGCAGTGCCCTCATGCCTTGGAGTCTTTATTCTCTCTCATAACAAAGGCCTTCAGCCAGACCTTTTGAGTCTTCTGGCCCAACTTTATTATAGATACATAGGCATCTGAGAGCAATCCCTCCACTGATACCCATGTCAAAATATGTTTAAAAAACTCCTTTTAAGATTTTCTGCAGGATTGACTCAACTATCCTACCTAATGTGCTTTCTTAGTTAATCTATAGGATTTGGGTTTCCCTTAAATAACTGGAGAGGAAATTTTTACTGTTTTCCAATACATTTTAAGATCCTCGTTTGAATCTGTATGTACATGTGTGTGTGAGAGGTGGGTGTTTCATTGATCTGTTTTAATTCACATCTGGAGAAATCCACAAACAAGATGCCTCTATACTTTCTGGAGCACGTTTAGCAGAAATTATCCTGTATTTTATAATCACTGTTAGATAGGGCCATGATTATTAATGTATTGCAAG
The DNA here is from genome assembly GCF_040954835.1 of Lepisosteus oculatus. NCBI lineage: Eukaryota > Metazoa > Chordata > Actinopteri > Semionotiformes > Lepisosteidae > Lepisosteus > Lepisosteus oculatus. The sequence goes on from NC_090711.1 coordinate 12,094,864, forward strand.
TCTTGATATTCTCATTGACAACTGTGGAAATTGTGAGGAAGACTTTTTTTAAACAATCACCTTTTTCATAAAGGCGGTTTTCGAGAAAGGTGGTTGTCCTATATTTTTTTATTTAAGCTCAAAGTCTTATTGGTTTTGTATGCATGGTCATTTAAAATCTTACACAGGCCACAGAGAAAGTGTATTCTAAGAGTTACATAAAAATTTATTTTTGGCATGTCTTCCTCAAATATGTTAATCATCCTTATTCTAGGCTTCCAGCATAATTACAGTAACGTATCTTGAAATACTTTACAGGTTCAGTCATGCATTGTCTTGTAGTAAATGTAGGGCTCTAAGTGCTACCACTGTACTGCCCCATAGAGAACTCAAGCAGTAACACCTCTAAGACCGTCATATTGTTAAGAGAAAACACGCATTATAGCAATAAATTTAAAGATGGGATTAGATTCTTTGTCTTTCTAAATACAGGTTGTGTTTTTGACAGGCACTTTTTCTAAAACTGAGAAAGAAATTGATGAACTAGGCTAGGTGAGTCTTCAGGCTACGAATTTACATCCAATTTTACTGCAATCTATTCCCTCCAAATTGCAATGGTGACAGAAATACATATCATAAGGAAAAGGGGAAGAAATTTGCTTTGCCTTTCGGCTTAGGCTTTTTTCTTTTCATGCTGGCTGTCGGATCAAATTATCTGCACGGCGAAAATCCCAAGTGTCATCTACAGGAGCCCAGCACGTTGGCTTCCAGTTCGAAGGTGGGACCCTCCTAAATTCACTGAGCACGTGGGCAGCTTATGTGTCCACTTGCTGAATTCGGACAGAGTGCGATAGGCAGAGCAGGATACAACAGCGTCTGGCTTGTGCTGAAGCCTAGCTGCGCCGTTTCTCAGTCCAGGCAGAACTAGATAGGCTTATATCAATGAACAGCACTGTGGAACAGCAGGAGGAAGTATTGGAACCACGTCTCTAAAATTAGTTAACTCATAAGGAGTAACTAAGGATAAAGCAGAGTTCAAGAAAAATTGATAAAGCACCGCTGTGTTTCATCAATTACTATCCTGAGAGCCTATCCACAGAACGCAAATATGTTGCAGAGCCTACACAAACATGCACACACTCACACCAGGTTCAGCCTATTTTACAGGAGCCAGTTAACCCACCAGCATGTTGCTGGATTGTGGGAGGAAACCATAGCAGTCAAGCAATCTTGCACAAATGGAGAGAGAACAAGCAAACTCCACTCAGATAGCACTTTGGATCTGGCATTGAACCCAGTGCTGTGAAACAGCAATGCTACCCACTGCACCATCATGCCACATTTTTCAGTAAATCATTTACTACATGAATAATGTATTATTATATAGATATGGGAATCAAATAAAAGTCTGGCAGTTTGTGTGTCTTCCACACAGTAAAGAGAGTTATCGTGGTTCTGGTCAAGCAGGCACATTTGTATTACTTTTCCTGTTTTCCAGATAATTAAAACTGAACTTGACATCATGTTAAGATCGTGATTTAATATACCAATGTATTTTGCCACTGCTGCAATATCGTTATTGCTCTTTGTTTCCTAAAGGAAACTATGATGGTACAATGTTTTGTCTTGGAGAAATAATGGTTACTGGAAGAGACTTATCCCAGTGAACAGGAATGAACTGGTGTTTGGGTGAGATATTATCAACAACGTGTAATACTTTCAACAAGAATGTCTTGCATATAAACAATGCTTTTCAGCCCAATAGATTACTAAGTACTCCACAGATAAGAGGGAACTTCATATCCATCTCTGTGGTGCCATGCAGCAGGCATTTTGCACTGGGAGTTTACTACTGTGTACAAATTCCTTTCTGTGGCATTAGATACGGTTCTGAAAAGCAAGTATAGTCCGTAAACTGACTTCTAATGGAGCTGTGCAGATTTTAAATTATGTGGCCTTTTTGAACACCTGTACTATGTTAACTATGCATTGTTAACAGATACAATTTGATATACAAACGAATGTGTTCATAGTATAAAACACCAGAGGGCACTATGTCAGCTTTTCCAACCATTTGCATCTTTGATGGCTTGCACATCTATTGGTAGTCACCTCTGAAGGTAGTGCTTACCAGATTTAATTGATTCACTAATCCACAGTGCACAATTATTCGAATAACCAAGTTAAGTTTATAACCTTATTTAATATCACATTTCTGTGCTGAAAACCTGTTGTGCATTCCCTTAAAATGACCTTCCTTATGGTTGGGGGTCATGTCGTCCTTATCCAGTGGCACTGTGCCTGAGCTTTGTGTTTGTGCACAGTAGCATCAGCAACAAGCCCGTCACACTTTTGCTTCCAATATATTTTATAGCATGTGTAGCTGTACTCATTAAAAAAAAAACATGCAGACGAGCAACTCATTTTAACCAATTGCATTTCTTTGCAGAGAATAATAAGCATTTTAAAATGAAGACTACTTTTATATCAATGTAATGGCTAATTGTTTTTTTTCTCTACAATAAAGTAAATGCCACTTTATGTTGTAATCTTGAGATGTGCAATAAATTACTGCGCGTTTGGAACAATTTGGCTTTTTAAAAAATGATAGTACCTTCTGCAATTTTCATCTTTGTAAGTTAAAACAGGAAATATCATATCTGACACTGTCCAAAGAAGGTATTGAAAGCAACTTTATTTTACATTGGTCAAAGTAAAAAAAAAACTACACACTTCATGTTTCAGGTCCACTTGACCTCAGTCATTCTAAAAAGGTTCCCTTTGCCATTTTACTTGAGTCTACGTGAGGACATTTGGGTAGTATTTCAGCTATGTTGATCCCACTGCCCCAGATTTGCTCTCTATTTTGCTAAATCGGGGCTTGATGCAATCAGGCTCCTTAATTACTTGAGTGATCCTGACGATTGTCAATACAATAATTAAGGAGCTGGTTCCAGCTCAATCAATCGAGCTGGAGGGTCTGCAGGAGGTCATGTCATCTTGCTAAAGGTTGCACTCTTCTCGGTCGACTGCCTTTGCTCAAGTCCCAGACTTTCCATACCTGAGAGTCACAAGCCTGCATGATATATATTATTCATTATAAACTGCCTGGACCAGACTAGTTTTGACAAATGAGATCCCTCATTGTAGAATCTTTAAAGGTATTTTCCCTTTTCTTATTATTACACACTATAAAAGCCTGTTCATTTTGCTCCAGGGGACATAAATCAACATGAAAAAGGACGTTTGAAATAGATGACAAATCCCTTTTGCTTAAGGCAATATCCTTTTGTTTTTACGAGTTTCATTTTTTTCTAATCGTTGCGAAAGGGATTAAACATTAAGCGAGCGAATGAGGGACGGGAAACTGGATTTAATCTAGACGTTTACAAATATTATTCTCAACAACAGGTCCAACAAGACCGATGCTAATTTGATTTTAGAATGATCGGATGCGGATCAGAAACAGTAGTAGTAGTGTCGCATTATAAAGCGAATAAAGACTAACTTTAATTAAAATGAAACTGAAATTGTTTTAAGTGTTATTTTTACTTTAGGAGAACATATTTTGTAAAAAAAAATTGAAGTTCGGCATTATTTATACTACAACCTACTACAGTAGCATACCAGCATACTACAACCCTCACAGCGGGTCGGAGTCAGTCACGTGGTCTGGGCTGCACGGATGTTTTTAAAACTGGTAAAAACACCCATCCAGTGTCACAAAATAATTAAAACCTAATAAAAGCTAATATTCTTTCTGGACATTTTAAAGACGATGGGTAAAGAATTAGGCACGAGTTGACAACTGCCGGATTAGCCGAGTAGTCAAATATTGCTACCTTTTAACTTTTTTATTTTTGAAGAACTTTAACAGCATTTGGTGTCTACGCTATACGCTATGCTACGTATCTATATATACTCAACGTGTTTTAATAAAACAAAGTATGCGAGTGCTGTATATAATATGTCGGTGTCCTGCAATATTATCAAGACCTTAAAGATCGTCGGTAAGGGCCTAGGAGTATCATCTTCGTTTCTGTTATGTTTCCACCAACTTGACAGCTACAACAGTATTAATTATAGCTGCAAATCCGTATTGTTTCTAATATATAAACTACAAGTCCCAGAAAAACTAGAGCCCTCACTCCTCGCCTCCTGTTTGGCCCGCTGGGAACCCCGCCCCTCCGGGAAACGCTGATTGGCTCCCCCACTCACAGTTCCGCGCTTCCTGCGACACGATTGGCCATGTAGCGGCGGTGTGGGCGTGTCCCGTGAATGCGGAGGGACAGTCTCGGTGCGGGGAGGCGCAAGCGGCGTGTTTCCGGTTAGAACAGGCCAGGAAACAACTGAAAAGAATACATTAAATCTATATGCTGGACAAGAAAAAGGAGCGATCGGGGTTTGTAATTAGTTAGGCATCGGCTGTCAATTTAATCGTTTTTTACCGGGAGGGAGCTGGGAGAGAGGGCGGTATGAGCACGGCAGTGGAAGCCGAGTTTCGGGAAATCGATGAGTCCGGGAGCTGGAGCGCCATTTACCAGGTAGGTGTTGGGGCAAACCGAGGTAGCGATAGGGGTGTAGAAGGCAGCGACAGGAGTAATTCGAGCAGGCTCGTTGCTAATCTGCCGCGATAGATTAAAGAAGGAGGGGATATCCCGGGTTTTGGCGCTGGCTTGGAGCTCAAAGTAATCTCGGATGTGCCGCGTTAGCCGGAGCGAACTGGTCCAACTAACACGGTGATCCCCAGCTACGTTGGTCCGGAGGCGAAGAGACTTTAAATAACTGGGAAGCCACGACAACGTGGATAGCCGAAAAGGGCTGATATTTGCTGATTTTGCCACTGGACGTGTAGTCGATTCGGAGAACGCGCGATTTAAAAGGATAAAATGCTTAATCCCTTCCCCTCTGCTTAAAAGTGATTTTCTTTAGTTTTCCAATGTGCTCGAGTTCGTGGAAGATGTCCACATGCCCACGAAGTACACTGCTTTCGCTACAGTACGTGACTTCTTGGCTTTCACACACGTGTGTCAGATTGTAAGTGGTCTTTTCACACCTGGAAATGAGCATTATTTATACATGCGCTGAACAAGGCACGCTGTGATGAGCTGCGCTGACACAACACATGTATTTGTAATGTGGCCGGAAAACCCCCTCTCTACATGAACTCCCTGAATTTAATTTACTGCAGCGCGACACGGTGTCTTTTTTCTGAGAAATGTAATTTAATATGTAAATTAAAGTCGCCCACTGCGGGGGGGTAAAACAAACTCCGATAATTTAGTTTTCAAACCTAGAAAGGTGTCGGCAACCTATATGTAAAAAACTATATTAGTCTTCTGTTTCGGTAATGTTATGTTTTAAGATTATTCCGAGTGTTGTTTCTTTGCACCCCAAAACACGATTTCGACCTTACTTTTTAACGTTAACGGTAGCGGCAGTTTCAGGAAATAAAACTGTATTGTACTACACATACAGCACGCCGGGGCCCTAGCAGAAGATATCGGTATTAATAACTCGTTAACTTAAGACTGAGGATCCCCACTTCCAAATGTAAAAATTGCCATGTGTATTTGGAGCATCATAGTTCCCTTTGCGGTTCGAAGGCTTTGCAAGTCGTTGATAATGTAGATCGGTTTATTGTGCAATCAGTCGTTCTGATGCGAGCCTGTTCTGTGATATGCGGAAAAGAGGAAATGGCTAATGACTGTTAATTGCTAAGCAAGTATTAGCCCAAACCCAAAATATTTTATTCATCACTCGGGACTTGAGTCACTAGCCAAAAGTGTTTTGTTTTTTTTACTACAAATTTAATAATCAGTACAACAAAGTGAAAAGTAGTATCATTATTCGTCACCTGTTATCTGGGCTCCTAGTATCATTTTAACTCAAGGGAACAGTTCTGAATTTTTTTTTTTACCTGCTCCTTATCAAGCTAACAAAAGCGGAGGTGTGAAATAAAACCTCAAAGTATGACGCATTGGTGCTCCTCTTCAAGCAGCGTTTACAACACAGGACTGTACTATAGAAGACGCTGAGCAGTATCTGTAAACCTTTTAGCATTGCGGTCATGTAAAACATCAAGACATGCGTGAATGACTTCCACTGCCTTTCTGCCATCTAACTCCTGCTATTGCCTTGTGCAGGTGTGTTATGTCTGTTTGTGAAAAGGGTATTGTGCTCACATATAGTGCATACCCGCACCTGAAAGAGCCCAAGACAGGACTCATTAGTTGGCAGTCAGGGCACAGAGTGTCAGTTTATCAAACTTGCAATTCTGACATGTTCTTGAATGGTTGTGGACAGTGGCAGCACAGTGGTTAGCAGTGTTGGGGAGCTCTGGGTTCATGTCTGGACCTGGAGTGCTATCTGTGTGGAGTTTGTATGTTCTCTCCGCGTTTCTGGTTTCCTCCCACAGCTTAAAACATACTGGTAACAGGCCTCTGGGTGTGAGTGTGCGTGTCTGTGTCTGTGCGTGCCCTCAGATGGATTGGCGTCCTGTTCAGAGTGTTGCTTGCTGGGATAGGCTCCAGCTCCCCAGCGACTCTATATTGGAAGAAGTGGTTAGGAAATGGATGGATTTAGACAGGTCTAAGGGAAAGGGAGAAATGCCAGTAGCTTCCCTAAATCTTGGCTGTAATCTGAGATCAATAGGCTTTCAGTTCTCTTCCCTGTCCAAGATTCCTCGCTGTCACCTTTGGAAATCTCTCCCAGCTTTGTCTGGAGCACAGACCACTGTTCACTGTAAAGGTCAGGCGGGAAATGAGAGCTTGCATTGCAATCTGCGTTAGTCCAGCACAGGAACAATGTTCAATAGAAAAGGACCTGAAATGTATTCACTCAACTTTCCTGTGAGTTTAAAAATCTTCTGTGCATTTGACCCACATGTTCATCTTTTTATGTGAATGTATATAATTTTAATGCTAGAAATCTTTAGGATGTCAACTGAAGGAAACTTAACGATCATTTACAAGTTCTCACAGCTGCTTAGAGTTACTTTTATGGATGTATCAGTGGTTAACATGCAGAGAATAGCACAATGTGTTACAATCTCCTAAAGTGTTTACTAACAGTTTTCCCCTCAACAGAAAATGTTAACAAAACAGACTTTTTTTAACATAAAACATTCCTGTTTGGTTCTAGATTATCATCAACACAATTTGGGTAAAAAAACTCACCAGATGCTGAATATTTTTAAATAATGAAACATTGTGGGGTAAATATTTACAACAGGGATAACAGTTTATACTTTCTTTTTCAACATGTCGTTTATAAGACTAAGGTAGTTTTTCATAACTACCTCAGAAAGCATCATATTTCAAAAATACATGTCATTTCAGGTAATGTTCTTTTAGTGAATTGACAGTCTTGACTTCAGGTGTGCAGGAGGTAACTGCAGATTAAACGTTCTTCGAGTTTTTTTTTAATATATTAATTTTGAATAAAACTGAGGTGTTGCAGGTTTGCTTAACCAGTATATTTGATTAACTGCAGTGCAAAGTAGCAGACATCGGAGGTGGTAAACTGATCTTTCATGTTAGTGTCCCGTTCAATGGTGTACTGGCTGGAACTGGTTTATCCAGGTACGATGTCTGTAAGCCCTATTCTGTGTCCTTTTTACTAGCACTATACACTGCTCATTGTAAGAAAAAATCCTCAACTCATCTGGCCAAGTAAACTTCGTCTCAGATAGCACTGGCTAATATTTTAATGCCTTTATCATGAGGAAGCAAAGCTTGCTCTCAGACTGTGAAATGAAGAAACCTGAAATTTCAATCTTTTTACTTGTCTTCATCTTTCCAGTCCAATGCAGTAGTGTTTTGACCTGCGAATAAATAGATCCCCGCAGAGCTTAAAACATTTTTGAGTGGGCAGCAGCATCAGAAGCATGTGTTGGCTGCAAAGGAACAAGTTAAGGTTAATTCCATGCTGAAAAATAGAGAGCAGTCACAACATTTCAGACAAAGCAAAACAGCGTTTCTCCTTTCTGTTTTTTTCAGCGTGGAATTAACCTTTACTGCTGGCATTGCTGTCTTGGCAGGTCTGGGGTACCGGGTTAAATTCTGGACCTGGGGTTTTATATTTGTGGAGTTTTCTGTGTCTGTGTAGGTTTCCTCCCACAGGCCAAAGACAAACTAGTAGGTTAAATGGTTTTGGGAAACTGGTCCTGGTGTAAGTGTGTTTGTGCCTGCCCTGCAATAGACTGGCATCCCATCCAGGGCGTACCCCGCCTTGCACCTGGTGTTGCCAGGAGAGGCTCCGCCTTCCCTGCGCCCCTGAATTGGAAGAAGCCGTCTTTAGGAAATGGATAAGTGGCTTGAACCTGAAACGCAGCTCGGAAACAGGGCGTACTTCTCCCTAATGAAGCAACTCGTGTTAAAGCTCATCTGACACGGCAAAAACAGTTTTCGCACGCAGACCAGTACAACAAACTGGTAATAAATAACTGATTTTTCATCAGCTTTCACACACAGGGCGTGTTCTTTGATGAAGAACGGGTTTTGAGCCCAAAGAACGACTCATTGGAAAATATTTGTGCCACATACTTAAAATAGTTTTCTTTTCTTCTAAAATAGGAATTACACCAAAACAAACCCGTGAAATGTTAACTCTCACTCTGCTTCCTCACTTTGTGTTCTGGACCTCAGGTCTCATAGGTGGAAATTCTTGAACACATTTCTGTAAATATCATTATTCTAATCTTAAGTCGGATACTAATTTCACGTATGTATGCAGTGTATACAGGCAACTGTTCGCTGCAGTTAGTGTACTAGTGTCGGAGTAAGTATTGCTGAATGTTGTCCACAATAAACATATTTTTTTCACTTAAGATTTCGAATGAGCTGTTGATTCTGCCAGGCAGACTTCAGTCTTTAACAACAGCACAAAAGGCCATCCTGACAGGCCAATGGGTCAGTAACCTTTTAATGTTGGACAGAATATTTTTTCTGCCTTTAAGACTGTATTAGGACACATAAGGGAGCATTTGAAATAATCTGGCCAAATATATGCGCGAATACTTATGCTTGGATATAAATTTGCAAGTAACCTGTGCACCTAAAATTCTTGCTTTATCCAAAAGCTTTACTGTGTTCCAGGCTCTGCTATCGGAACCATACCCGAGAAATGATTAGGTTCTGCAGGGGGTGCTTAGTGTTGGATATTTCTGAGGATTGACTGGCATCACTTATCTGGTCTGACCTACCCTCATTTTCTCCTCTTCCCACTTAATTCTCAACATAATTCTTTTCTTTCAGCTAAGAATGTCATTTCCCACATAAAATGGATTTAAATGTTTTCTAATCAGAGTTCTCTCTCTTTTTTTTTGTAGGGATGCAAAGTGGCTATCGCACAGAGCAATGTAACCACAAAATAATGCTGGCTCCTACCCAAATAATGGGAATGGTCTAGTATCTGTATTTTAAAAAACATGGTGTCAGGCAGCCACCAGTACTTTAAGCCCCTTTTCAAAAATCACCCAACTATTAGACACAAACTAAACCACTGATTGACCATGTGTCCGTCTTCGTTAAAGTAGTCCTCTTCAAGTAAACTAAGAACGGCCTGTGTTATGCCCTGGAGAGTAGACCATGTTGTTTAACAGTCCACGTGAAAAATCAAGCCTTGTTTTCTTTTGAACACAACTGGGCAAAAGAGCTCCATGTTTCAAAAATAAGAGCATGAGGTGGAATTGTTTGTCTGATCCTTTTTTCGCCCTTCAGTGCGCTGCTGAATGATACTGCTTAGGAAAGACCAGGTTGCTGGCAGTTTCTGATTAATAAATGATGCATCCTTTACCCTGCAATAAGAATTGCCGAAGGGCACAAAAAATGAAAGAATTGTCAGTGCAGTTCTGGGACCCTTGTGCTGATTTTTATCCACTCTGTCACACTGGAATAAACTCATCGGTAGAAGTCCGTTGCCATACTCTGTAGTATTATTCAGTCATGAAGGACCCGGTTTCATTATCTCCAGGGGATGGTTCCTAAAGTCTACCAAACGCATCTGCAATAATGGAGCGATATTGACTGGAAAATGTGCTTTGTCTGCTGGAAATCATTGAAGTAGGTTCCCTATCCTGAAACCCTGTGATTGGGATAGCTGTGACTCTCTCCTTAGTCTGCAGTGTAGCCCAAATGTTTTTTTGTTGAGAATTTTTAGGATTAAAAAAAATAGAATAATGGGAAAATGTCATTGGCGGGAAAACATCTTCTGAAGCTGATTGGTTGGTTGGTGGGTGAGATTCAGGCAGTCATCATACAGTTAGCCCTTACATGAGCTTTGGGCATGTCGTGGGGTGGGGGTATGTTGTCAGTGCGTGGAGGACTTCTTCCTTTTCAGGCATTGTGTGTAGAGCTGGGCAGGTTTGATTCTTGTTAGTGAATCAAACGATTCCATTCAGTTCAGTTTATTGTCATATGCACAAGTGCAATGAAACGCGTTCTTGCATGTATGCTCCAATACAAAGAATAGAAACGTTAAGAAAACAAAAAACATTAGAGACAGAGCAGCAGCAACAACAAGTTTAGTAACTTGCATTTTAGGAATAAAAAAAACGTCAGTGTGAGCTAGTGGTAGAGTTCAGTAATCTGACAGTTTTGGGGGAAGAAACTGTCTCTGAACCCGAACCAGTGTCTGCCTCTGAACCAGTTAAGCGAGTCAGTTCGGAGGATTCGTTCGAACTGGTTCACCTCATTACCCAGTCGCCTCCGAATCGGTGCAAGACTCGGCGCTGAGGAATACCACTGGAGGTCATTAAATGAACCTTCGTTTGATTCACTGAAACGATTCGTCTTTAAAAAAAAGGAGGAATCCTATGTGCACAGCTCTGCCGCTGTGACGGAAGGCCCCGGAAACTCCGGTGTCATATCCACTTCAGTCTACCCTGGAAATCTGTGTCCCTCCTTCGTAGTGCGCTCGCCCTCCACAAAACTTTCCAGGACACTTCATGGCAGAGGCTGCATGTCTGTGCCTTATTGCGATGTGGATCGAAAGGGAGCCTGTTGTTTGTGTGTGTTAATCTCTGTTTCTCGGTGTATTTGAATGCATGTGCTAGAAATGAGAGCAATTAAAAAAAAAACATTTCACCCGCGACCGCTTGAATGAAAGTCTTAAGTTATCTTACCACAAGACAGGGAAACTCGAAAGAAAGCACACAGAGCCTCCTTACATGTTTCATATAAGTCATTTTCTAATAAAAATAACCAAAGCAACATGCATCTCTGAGATACTGAATTGAGTTTGAGGTTCTGGGTCTGCACATTGGTCTCTGTTGTTAGAGCAAATTACACGTCAGATTAATGAATTTTCCAGACATTCCTCTCATAACAGTATTATCCATCCTTTCTGAATGTGTGTTATTGCGTTCTCGCAGTCATTCTTACAATGGAGGCGTTGTCATGCCTCCTAAACTGAGACGAAACGGCGATGGAGAATTACAGATGGAAGAATGTTCTTTTTTTAGGAATCACTTATTTGCTCCTGATGTTAGTTTTTTTCATACGATGCAGTGGGGGAAAAAAGCACCCCGCAATTTATTTTCTGCTGTTCATAAAAGCTGAAATTAATATCTGTAAAGGTTCAAACGCAAAAGCAGTATTCTGAAAATGTGTAAAGGGAGTTAGGGTGTTTTTCACTTGGTGAGGTGACGGCTGAGTGATGTAATTATGAAGGAAACTTTGTGGGAGTTGGGATGATTTTACTAGACATTGATGTGTAAACCCTCACATCTTCCATCTTGGTCTCTGTAACTCTCTGGGCTTCTGCAGAGTTGAGCTCTGACACTCGTAATCTCTTTCAGGTGAAAAAATAAACACAAAAAAAAACATTACAGTTTAGAAAATAAACAGCCATCATACCGAGTAATGACATCTGTAAATCCCCATGTCTCCAAAAACTTGATGAAACCACGGTGTTTTTTTTTCAGATTGTGAATTAAGGCAGGTGTCACGAACGCTTCACCATATTCTTCAGTTTATTAGTCTGCGGAGTCTGTTTAAACCTGATAAGTTAGAAGATCTTGAACAGAAGAAATAGTACTAAGAAAAACCCTTCAGTGTGCACATTCAGAAGTAAACGGGCGGCGAACTTTGGTGTTAAAATTTATCTGTCATTTTGGAACCCACTGAGCACTAGAGATAGTATAGCTGAATACTAAGAGTGAGTCTGCCCTACCCATGGTTCCTTTGAGAGAAAATGGCCTCCCATTATATAATACATGTGTATATGAAACGCAGAGCAGACGTTGGTGCTGGTGTGATACAGCTGCATCCCTATGTGTTTCAGATTACACACGGTTTTGTGGCGAGTAAGCCGTGATGGGGGGATAAATGTTGTGATAATCACATGCCCCCCTCCTCCGACCTTCAGACCTCATCCTTTCCTCCATTGTCCATTCTCTCACGTCCACAATGGACAAGCGCGTGACGAGCTGGTGTCTTTGTCACCCGGCGCCCCCACCCCCATGGCTTGCTTGCTCAAGGCCCAGATACGACCTGAAAGGCAGTGACTTCCCCTCTCAGACCGCTGACCAGTATCTCATAAGATAAGGCCGGGGGTCAGTCTTGTCCTTACAACCCCAAATAGGTGACCTGTGTTTTCTGTGTGTTAATATGAAATCGGTGCTCATTTTATTCTGTGGTGTGTGTGTGAAGAATATCCATTGTTGTCTTGGTCATGTACACGCGGCTTTGATTTCTTAACCCCTGCTGGCCTGTCGTCTAGCAGGATGGCTCTGAGCTTTGCCAGTTCATTCCTGTTACTCCATCTTTATCTTAATGTTACCTTAACACTGGGGAGATAAGAAAGTTTAGCCTTTTGCTGCTTTGGGTAAGTACTGGATTGCAATTTGAAAAAACACAGTGCACACGTCACCAGGTCTGTCATCATGACCTGCAGTGAAAGTTGAAGAGCCGTTAGTGACAGAAGGGTGGCATCAATTATGATTTCATCATTGATACTCTCTATCTCACAACATGAGATGTACTTATTTATCAGTAAACCACTACCTGTGTGCTATTAATGTGAGAAACAAGAACAGTGGCTGAAAATGGGGTTTGAAACACACTTTCTACATAGTTCAAGTAGGCACCTGTGTCAGCATGCGTAGGCTGCAAAGGAACAAGTACAAGTTTATTTCACGCTGCAAAGAGCTTCCACAGCCGAAACGTTGTGTTTCTTTCCTTCTACATTTTCTACATACAGAGGAAAGAGGGCACCTCTCTACTGGCCATCAGCAGATAAGCCTGAGTAGTAGATGATCCTGATTATCTGCTCATAGCTATATTCCTCTGACCCAGTACCGTTAGATTCTCTAACCCACTGCCATCTGTAACACTGGTTTAGTACTGATGGAGTACACATGAAAATATTTTTTGTAAAGATGTCATTCTTACTCTGTACAGAACTGCACCACAGTACCAGTGTTGCCAGACTGAGAGAAATGGGTCCTTTCACCTCCCAGGATATGGCCTTAGTTATATCCCATCTTATTGGCATCTGCACCTCTGACATACTGTTGTTTCTAGTGATTGTAAAAATCTGTTTGATGAACAGAATTCAAGTTTAAAAACCGCGGTCATGTGATTGTCTTTTTCCAAGTAAAAAAGCAAGTATAAGGTGAAACTGCTTTCGGTCTCATGTCTTTTATAAAGAGACCGCAAATGAGGAATTTAGTTTTCTTTGTTTCATAGTTAATTTCTGTAGGATTTCTGTGGTTTTTGCACTAAATTAAATGTGTCTTTTACTTTTAGTTTAAAAAGTTAACACCTGAAGTTGCTCTTTAATAGCTCCTAGGGCACATGGAGGTATATTTCACATGTTCTGTCTATCAAGGCAGTAGAATTTTTTGTGTACTCCTCCTCTTTGCTACTTCACAGAGGCAGAAGCAAGCAAACTAGTTTACATAGTGGAGCCAAATTCAGTAATTGTTTAGCTATGAATGTTGTTGATGTACATTACCCCACCCCCTCAAAAACTGGGAAGAAAAAGGTTCTGCTCACTTTACTTTTTATCAGTCTTTTTCAAAGTATCAAACAGTTCCATTTCTGTCGTGTGTTTCACAGCTTTATACATGTATGCAAATCATTTTGTGGAAAAGTTTTTAAAACGTTTTCCGAGAATGACGGTATCTCAGTGCTTGGCACTTTTTTTTCTCCTGTTAATTTTGTGCTTGAGACAAGGCACTCAAGTCTCCCGTGTAGCAGCATAGTAGCGATGTCAGAATTTGACTGGTGTTCTCCTAGAGCGGTGCTATCTCACAGCAGTCCCAGGGTTTGAGGCTCTGCTGCTGGTCTCCGTGTGTAGTGCTTCTATGCAAGGGAAAATGTTAGTAATGCTGTGAGTGGGTTTTTGCCGTTTGTGTGCCCAGCAGCTGCTCGGCCTTGCCCAGCTGTGTGTCTTGGACCAGTGATTGTCATGAAGAGAAGTCGCACACCCCTGCAGCTGAGCCCCACACTTCAGAGTATGAGAAGCAGCCAGAGTTCTCAGAACTGACTCTACTGTTAACCACAAAACAAGAAGCCAGTGCAAATTACAGCAAAGTGTGTGGTGCGTGAAAAGATGGTGTCGAAAAGGAACTTCGCTACTGAGCTGTGTGTGTTCAAATACACGTTTTCTTTGAAGGTTAGAATGTGTCTAACCTTCGTTGGGCGTGAGGAACTGTGGTCAGATGAAATGCCAGAGAACCCTGGCATGCCATGCGTGAGGTCCCCAGTTCGGTGGAAGTCGTCAAACTCTTAAGGAGTAGTTCCCTTTTCAGCACAGTGCCTCTTCCCCAGAAGAGATCACAAGCACCATCACGTGTGTTGTTTGTTTTGCAGGAGATCCGCCAGCAGTCCAGTGAACTCCCCTGCAAACTAGCCAAGCTCCCCGAGAACAAGACCAGGAATCGCTACCGAGATGTCAGCCCCTGTGAGTAACCCGTGCCAGTGAATCGATGAGTAGGGTTCGGCGCCCGCCGCAAGTCAAATCGCAAAGAGTCGCGAGCCAAAATCGCGCCGGAGAATTCAGACTCGGTACCGTTCCCAGGATCAGGTGAGGTTCGCGTTAAACGCGGCCGGTTACCGTGTAGCCTGATTCACCACAACCGTGCACCTTTTGTTACGCCCCGATGAGCTCCAGCACCGCCACATTAGCTCCACCAATTACCAGTGTGCATTCCACACGTGCTGGAGACTCACTGGGGCCATCCTCTATGAGATCAATCCAGGCCTATCAGGCCAATTAGGGAACCTCGCACAGTATTTAAGCCCAGAGGAATGGTTTAGATATTGAGTCACTAACCCTGCCTTGAGTTTGTCTCAGTTTCAGGTTCTCAGTAGTATTTCCCAGTGTTTTTTAATCCTCAGTTTCCAGTTCCTCAGTCATCATTGCCACTAATCACCTCTTCATCACCTCAGACCTCAGCCTCTGCTCTGCCTGCTTCAGCTGCGCAGCTACTGCCTCAGCTGTTTTTCCTCTGTCTCAGCTCCGTTTGTCCTCTTCAGTGCGGTCGTTGAATAAATTATCTCGGCTGCCGCATACCTTGGCTCATTGACTCGAATTTTCGCCGAGCCTGTTTCAACACTTTGTCGGGCCCGGCGGAACACCCGTGAGATCAAAACGAAGAAGGCGATCCTGGCAAAACATGTCCTTTTCTTGTGGCAGAGTGTGTTGCTGCTTCTTGTTTTGTGTCTAATTTAAAAGTGTCCTTCACTTGTTCCTGTCAAATGGGTATCAAACCACTATTGCTGAAAGCCTCACTGAAAACTGGAGCATGCGGATTTTCCAATGGTAAAAGAAGAGTGAACACATTTTTACATGTCAAAAGGTCATCCATCTGAGTGATAGGATAAGGGCAGATGGGCCAGACCATCACCCTGATTGACAGGTGACAAAGTGTTAGTAAGATAACGACAGCAGTAACACAAACATAGCAGTTGCAAGAAGAAGCATTTTCTGTCAGGACCACAAATGCCTCTAAATGTATTCAGAGCTCGAGTTCGATCTTTAAAATGTCCGGTGGACTGTCAGTACTGTCAGTCGGAAAGTCGAATGTCTTACTTTTTTTTGTCACCAGTTGCGATCATGTTTGTAAACCACACGCTGAGTGAGTAAGCAGGACTCAGAAAGTTGTCTTCTTCCTCCAGGGAACAGGAAACATGTCTATGTAGTCAGGTGATCTACAGGCCCGGGACAGCCATGAATAAAACGAGTCCTAGTCAGTAGACAAGTTAAAAAAAAAAGGGAGATTTCTCAATTTTTTTTCATTGTAGCTAGGAAGTGTATTGTGGTTGTGGTTTCCTTTTCTTGAAATCAGATTTTTTTTCTGTAAAACTCTGGTATTCTTAAAATGGTTTATCATTAACTTGGTGAACTAGTCGTGTAGTTCGCTAATTAGCTTAATTATTCAGGGCACAACATTCACTGTCGTGGTGGAACATGAGTGTGCACAAGGCCGCCGTGCCTTGAAGTTCGCAATCTGAGATTTGACCCTTTTGTAGGAAGGGTGACAACGCCTTTTGGAATTTTTTTCCATTTTTTTCTGTTGTGGTAAAGCGCAGAAGAGCATAGGGTGTTCTTGATCAGACCCTCTTTAAGAGGCGTGGCCTATATCCACTATGGAGTTCAACAGGGGCGTTGGGATAGGTCTCTGAGAAAAGGACACTCTCACATTCGCTTTCTTTTTCCCCTGTGCAGTTGACCACAGCAGGATCTGCCTGCAGCTCGGAACCAATGACTACATCAACGCCAGCCTCATTTCAGTGGAGGAGGCACAAAGGAGCTACATTCTCACACAGGTTAGTGCCAGTGCACAAACTACATTAAGCATAGAAGGCTTGTGTCGGTCTTCAAGCATGGAACTGCATTGGGCCTGCCTCTGAGTTTTGAGTAAGATCTGTGAGCTCAGCATGTTGCAAAGCAATGAGCACAGCCTGCTCTCTGTCACTGATGCACAGATCTCACAATTAAATATGAAACTATCGCTGCAGTAAGTGTTAAAATAAAAGCCCAGTTTTATCAGCCTCGCATCCCCATACTGTTTATCTCTGTAGCCGTTCAGCTTAATGCAGACACAGTTTGTTTGTGTGTCAAATAAACGCATTACTGTTGCAGCTTGACCATGACCTCATTTTAGGTCGCTTCCAGGAATGCGCTGGCTGTCCGATCTCTGCAAGTGTGTGCTTCCGCAAACTGGATCTTTCCAAGAATTAGCCAATATTGTGTATGAGTTCTGCTCTGCGTCACCCTCACCCCCCCCCAACTCCTAACTCCTTCAGGATATCTTGAGAAATGTTTTCTGATTCCTGCCTGCTGAGACTCCCAAGTCCAGACCTGCTCTATTGAGAAACTGGGTGTTGGTTTATAATCTCACTAACACCTTGCTTCACCTGTGTACCAATGTATGTGTTCTGTATTCAAGAGTGATTGCCTTTTCCTATGTGTAAAAACCTTTGAGAATTTAAGAATGGCTCCTTACAAGAGGAGGCCCTTCAGCCCATTTAGAAATTAGCTGTTAATTCATCCAAGTATCTCATCCAGCTGTTGCTTGAACAAAGCCAGGATATTGGCTTCAACAACATGGTGTTCCATACTCCCACACCCCTTGGGGTAAAGAAGTGCCTTTTGGTCCCAGACGTGACTGAACATCTGCTGGTTCATGCTTCAGCGATCATTCTGAAGAAGTCCAGGGAGTTGTCTTTATGAGCACGTTGGTGGATTTTGATGCTTACCAGTGCAGTGAGGGGTTTGAATTTTTTTTTGTATTTAACAATTAATTTAGGCCAGCAGATTTAAGCTTTTGAAAATGCTCTCAAAATTCCAATTTTAGTAAAAGGGAAATTCAAATTAGGCGAGTATCAAGTTTTAAACAATTGTCATATTCAGAAAAACGGAAAAGAAAAATTGCTAAGTTACTTAAAATGTTGCAGCAGCAGGTAGTGAATCTGATGTCTCATAATTAAAATAGCTCTTTAGATAGTTGGGAAGTCCTTGTAGGATGTCCTCTCACGCCTTGCTATACAGTTATGTATTTTTCTTATTATTTTGTTGTTTGTATTCTTCTTCCATGGTGTCATTACTGGTGTGCACATATGCAAGCCTATTGGCATCATTATAGCTTGTCCTGTCAAAAAGATAATAAAATGGATTTCAACCATAAATTGGTTTGTTGAGCGAGTTGAACTCATTCTGTTCCACTATTACACAGTGGAAACTGTGCAGATGTAAAACTGTTTTGAGGATTAAGGATTTAACTAACTGTACACAACTTCTTGTGTATGGTTGACTTTGTGGGCGGCTTGGTGGCTCTGTGGCTAAGGATCTGCGCCTGTGGCTGGAAGGTTGCCGGTTCGTATCCTACTCCGTTGGGCTCCTGAGCGAGGCCCTTCACCCCAACTGCTCCAGGGGCGCCGTATAAATGGGTGACCCCAAGCTCTGACCCCCAGCTCCTCTCCCTGTCTGTGTGTCTCATGGAGAGCAAGCTGGGGTATGTGAAAAGACAAATTTCTAATACAAGAAATTGTATAGGGCTACTAAAGTGATCTTCTTTTTGTCTAGTGTATTTGTTTAATCTTTGAATTGGCAGTTGTTGTTATTTGCCAGACTGATTTGGTGTCGGTTCTCGTCTCCGTTCTGTGACAACCCCTGGACCCACACAGGGAGAGTGGGGCAGCCCGATGGGGCCTCCCCATCTGCCGGCCTGTTGTCTTCACGATAACCCCAGTCACAGAGGTCTTCAGCTTGTGACACCTGGACATGACAACATGGAAGAGATCTTTCTTGTAGTCTTAGTTGATTCTTGATTTCAGTTCATCCACCCATTCATTTCCTAACTGCTTTTTCCAGTACGGGGCCAGAGGGGAGCAATCACCTGTTGTGGCAAGCAATGAGCAGGATACACCCCAGACAGGACAGCAGTTCATCAAAGAGCACACACAGACACACACTCACACCCACACCAGAGCCAATTTTCCCAGCAGCCATTACCTACCAATACGCCTTTGGACTGTGGGAGGAAACTGGAGCACCCAGAACCCACACCTAGCTAGGGGAGAACATGCAGACTCCACACAGACAGCACCCCAGGTCCGGAATCAAACCCAGGGCCCCAGTGCTGCGAGGCAGCGATGCTAAGCACTGCCTTACCCTGGTTCCAGTTTATTCCACGTTCAGTTTTCCCCTTTCCCAGGCTGAAAGGAAAGGGCTGGTTTCATCGCAGAGCAGAAAGAATTAAACCACATTGTTGCTGGTGATGTTCTCCTGGCAGGGCCCATTGCCTAACACCTGCGGCCACTTCTGGGAGATGGTGTGGGAGCAGCGGACCCGCGGAGTGGTGATGCTGAACCGTGTCATCGAGAAGGGCTCTGTGAGTACGGCTCCTCTCTCGAGCAGCAGCTCGGCGCCGAGTCTCGCACCCAGCTGTGGGCTTCTTCCTCCCCTCATTTTATACCAGTTCCTTCTTTTAGATCCTGTCATGTTGTGTTTCTGCAGAGCCCCTGCTGTTACCACCTGAATAACAAAAGTTCCCGTTTGTTTTGTTTAAGTGAAGACTGTGTTCATTGACGCTAGGGTTTTCTTTTTTTACTGTTTGGCAACTGTGCCCGTACTTGGTTAGAATCTTTCCAAAGTGAACTTGAGCCAAGAGATTTTGTGTTTTTCTGTTGCAAAATATGAGAGGAGAAAATATATCCTCTTTTGGAAATGCACGGTAGCTTCCTTTGCTAGAACCTAGACCTAGAAAATAATCATGAGACATTAAGGCCCGCAGTTGAGACAAATGTGTGGTTTCTGCACAGTTTAGTTCGTTACTTCACATGGTGTTTTTGCCTAAAAAGGACTTTGCCTCAGTGAAAACAACTAATATTATGTGGACACATTTTGGTGTTGTCTTTGTTAACAGTGTCGACATTAGATGTGCACAGAAAGAATGGGAGGGTGTAACTTTTGTCCAGAGTTGTGGGTGGTTGTTCTAACCTCTAACTGATGCTGGCTGTGATAAGTCGAAGAATTCATGGCTTGAAAAACATGCATCTTGCAGCTTGTTTTCACAGCATTGCACAGCAGTGCCTGGGTCTGTATCGCCCGCTGTGAGTGAAGAAGGTGGGCAAGGCGCCCAATCCACAAGAGTTTCATTAGACTTGCGCTTTGCCCACAGGAGAAATCGGGCCCGTTCTGTCTCCCATGCGCTCTGAGAAAGTCCTTTGCAGGCTGCTTTAATCAAATGAAATGACAGACAAGCACAGTCTTGCACAGGAAGCATGATAAACCGTACAGGAGGTTTTTAATGGCTTAAGAGGACTAAAGAATTTTAACTGTTCCTTCAGGAACTCCACAGGTGTGAGCTACATGCAGCGGCAATGGGTAAACTCTGCTAAAATGTAGGCTGAGGTGAAACAGTCCTGACGCTTTCGGTTTCCTGTGGGAGTCTGCTGAGCTGTAACGTGTGTTTTTTTTTTTCCTTGGGCGCAGGTGAAGTGTGCCCAGTACTGGCCCCAGCGGGAAGAGAAGGACATGGTGTTTGAGGACACCAACTTCAAGCTCACCCTCATCTCGGAGGATGTCAAGTCCTACTACACCGTGCGCCAGCTGGAGCTCGAGAACCTCTCGGTACCTCATCCTCGCCCTGGGCCTGGGATTGACGGGGGAAGCTGTACACCTGCCGCCCTTATCGGGGCGTCCAGTGCTGGTCCTGGTGTCTTTTAGTTCTTGTTCCATTGGTTCACCCACCCATTATCAGAACAAGGTTTGCGGGCACCTAGGGTCCATCCTTGAAGCACAGAGCGTAAGGTAGGACTTTGCCCCGGGCAGGATGCCAGTCCGGCCGCAGGGCACAAGCACACCGAGTCAGTTCGGACACAGCAGTTATCCTCTCCAGAGTGTCCTTATAGAAGAGAGGAAATATTAATGCATAGGGAAAACCCATGCAAGGGCAAGGATCAAGGATCCCAACATGCAGGCTCCCCACAGAAGGTGCCCTCAGTCTGCGCTTGAATCGGGACCCAGGATCCGTGAGGCAGCAGCAATAGCGGATTAACTAACCGGGCTGTGCCATCCACCGGCGTGGAAATGGAATCCATTGAGCATCAAAAGAAACTACCCCGCTCACCACCGCAGCAGATACAGTTGTTTTGAGGCTAGTAGTTTTTGTGGCAGGCTTACTGAGATTTTATTGAACAGACATGATGTAAGGAAATGCATTATGTTGAAAAACATTTGTCACCAACAGGGGGTCCACTGACTGCGAGTCGCAGGCTAGTAGCAGGTGGAGTCGATGTTAGAAGCAATGCCAGCTGTACGTCCGAGATAGATGTGTTGCACCAAGTTGCTTATACTGTCTTTTGGGGTTCAGGCCCTTTTCTCTTGTGCCTGGGCAAGTATGTGCCTCACTGGTCTCTGAACCCTAGTTGTCCTGCATTGTCCCAGCCGAATGCTCAGATAATCAGTGGGGCTTGAGTTGGGCACCCATGGCCTAGTAGTGTCATTACTGTCTCGCAAGACAGCTGTTGCTACACGAGCAGCATGAGGATATGTTGTTCTGCTGCAGTGCTGTGATGTCAGGAGAGGCACCCAGTGAGACCCCAGGAGTTGAATTGGATGATGCAGTTAGAAAGTGGATGGGTGGATCCCAGAAAGGTTAGGGTGGCTGAACTGTAAGGCTGAAACTTGTCTGATTGAGCACGTAATCAGATTGATTTGGCAAAGAAATTCGACTTATCTTTTGTAAGCCAGTTCAAAGGGTGTATGATGCAAGATGAGATCAAACAGAGAACTATTCTTTTCACAGGGGAGTTGCCTTCCCACAGTGAATTTAACATGTGAGATTGCACGTGCACTGAAGTCTCAAAGAGAGCTGGGCAAGAACTACTTATAACGCAGTGCCATTGAAGAGAAAATGAAAGATTGTGTAAAAATAACATGCATTGTAGACCAGTACTGCTTTCTGGTTGTTGGACAGAATTCTTCCCATTGACAAAAGCTACTCAACCAATAAGCTTTCTTTTATAGGTACATTCGAGTACCCAGTCTATGCTAGCTATTTATTTCAATTCTAGGGGGACAATCTCTGAATATCTTATTTATTTGAAAACCGTTAAATACTTAACGCTGTTTTCCACATACTAGCTGTGGCAGAAATGAGATCAGTGTTTTGCCAAAAGACTAATAATCTCTCCTTTCATCTTTGGATGACTTTCACAATAAATTTAAGGGCTTCTCGTGCCAAGAATAAGTGGGATCTGGCCTAGGGTCATGCAACTTGTCCACATATTGGCAAGACACTTCCTGAAAGATGGGTGTCCTATTCAGGTTGCTAGGAGACACGACTATGGCCAGGCCTGTAGAGAAGATGATAGCCGATACAGTCTTAAGTATCATCTTGGAGACTGCCTGGAGAAGCTTGCAACAGATGAGAAACTTTTTCCCTAAACGTCTTGTTTAACCAGTGCCCTGGTTTTATCTGACTCTCTTCAACAGCCCTGATGTTAAATCTCCATCCAGTTTCATACACCTCGCAGTTGACGGAATGTTATCTTAAAATCACAGTTTTCGCAACAAATTAAATCAAAATAAAATAATTCCTAATATATTTTGAGTTCTGATACAATATTTTAAACCGCTACACTGGGGGAGCCATGACTATGAACGACTGGTTTCTCGCAGTAAGAGTTGCCCTTGTAGACAGAGTGCTGCCCTATGCTGACAGCAGAGGTGAGCTGTATCCTGGGGGCTACCCCCAGAACGTCATGAGCTTGTGGTCTGACTGCTCTTCCTGTTTATGTACTCCCCCACCCACTCCTATCCCAGACACAGGAAACCAGGGAAATCCTTCATTTCCACTACACCACCTGGCCTGATTTTGGGGTGCCGGAGTCGCCCGCCTCTTTCCTCAACTTCCTGTTCAAAGTTCGGGAGTCGGGGTGCCTGAACTCGGACCAGGGCCCAGTGGTGGTGCACTGCAGTGCAGGCATTGGGCGTTCCGGAACCTTCTGCCTCGCGGATACCTGCCTCCTCCTGGTGAGAGATGCCGTACAGTAGTATTAACAATAAAGTGTGTTCTGTTCCATAAATTAACTAAAGGAAACATCTAGAAAATGATTTTCAGTTCGATTTATAAATTAAGGCCTTGTCATAGTCTGTACTTACTGTTACACTGTGTGTTGTCATTGTGAAGGGAATGTGTTCAGTACAAAACATGTTGTTGTTCATGTTGCTGAGGGAGGAGTTTTGTTGTGAGGAAGTTTGACTCTCACTCAGTTTAGTCAGGTAGACCTTGCCTTTTAGAGTTGAGTCTGCTGTCTTTACAGTGTGGTCCATGCCTTTTCCGTCTCCATGTGCTTTTTTTGGGAAGAGTAAGAAAGCCAACAATCATTCAGTTAAAAAAAAATAGTTGATGCTCTGGGGACAAATTAAACACAAACTGATAGGCTGGAGTTTTTTTGGCAAGCAGACAACATGGTTTGCCAGCTGTTCTTCATAGGTTCTTGGGATTGGTCTTTTGAAAGAAAGGGAATTCCTGATTTTCTACGTTGCTGTCTATAGCTTTTCATACTGTAGGATCTTTTTGAGGTGGTTGTTTGAGAGTGATTCTCTTTTGAAGAAGGAGCTCCAGAGAGCTCTGTTCATTTCCTATGAATTCTTAGAAGGTCTACGCTAGGCCTGAACAAGCTTGTAGAAAATGCGATGATGAATGTAATGAGCTGGCAGAGAGCTTCAGAGTTAGACAGATTGCGAATCTCCCTTAACACTTTCTCATCTTGTGTTTTTCCATTGCAAGTAGCACTTGCATTCCAGTTCTGTAGTGCTTCCTGTGAACAGTGAGCTATTATATTTTGCAAATGAGGAATTCTTTTAACCCGTCTTGCTTGTTTGGTTGGTATTAGATAAATAATTCAGATATCTCTAAGTTCATGAATGGGTTCCTGTGGAAACAGAAATATGGCTTGGGAAACATCTACCTTTTGACAATTGGGCTTGATCTGCATCAAGCTCTTCTATGTTCAGGATGTTGGAAAGATGTTTTGCGGTAGACCAGTAGGTGGCAGTCTTCCCTCCGAACCAGAGCTATGTGCAGCAGTGCTATCTCCCACTGCCTTCTGCCAGGGCTAGGGCTTGGGCTGTGCCCACCTGCTGTAAAGACAGCACTCACATGACAAAAACCGCGCTCCACGCGTCTGTTCATGTGCCTGAAATGACATTAAGCAGCCACCTTACACCTCATTACCGACATGCATGAAGTGAGTTTCACTTTCTTCAGGGCAACACCAGCAGTTTTTAAATGATAAATTGTTGTTCTGTTAACATTCTTTTCTTCCAATACTGTGCCAATTTGTAAATGTTGAAACAGCCGATCCCCTGGTGGTGAATGAGGTAGGAGGACCCACCCATCAGCTGAGACATTAAACCAAGATCCCCATGACTGCTTGGCCGTTAAAGATCCTGTGGCACCATTGTAAGAATAGGGAATAAGATTCATGTAAACTCCAGTGTCCTGGCTAAATTCCACTCCTGGATTGCACACTCTGGCTAAATTTGACTAAATGACTAAATGCACTTAAGTGATGGGCAAAATGGGTCTTCTGCATTAAAAAAGGTTTGATTAAAAAAAAAATTCTATATAAATGCAATAAATCATTAACATAAGATGGAATATGGTCCCCCAATGTCCAGCCAGGAATTTGTGCTTACACCAGATTTCATTGCTCTGTGGTACAGATTTCACTGTGCTGTTGAATAGGCCCAGTATATTCCCAAGGGTAGCTAAATTAATCCACAGTGCAGATACCATGGCTGCTGGACTGTGTTGCTTGTTAAGGGCACTTCAGAAAGTCCTGATTTTGAGGTTGGCTCTGTTTATTGTTAGTTTTTTTTTATGGTGGATCTAATTCTTTGATACTAGAGTGCACTGAACCTATGGAACCTCATAAACACATCTCACTTCTACTCCCCAGGGTCCAAAAAGTGATGTAATGCTTTCTGTTTCGGATTGGAAACAGCGGTACCCGCTCCCCAGTCATTCTGATCTCTTGTGTCCTCTTTAAGATGTCTCTGCGCAAGGACCCGTCCTCTGTCCATATACGCGACGTCCTGCTGGAGATGCGCCGGTACCGAATGGGGCTGATCCAGACCGCCGACCAGCTCCGCTTCTCCTACCTCGCTGTCATCGAAGGTGCCAAGTGCATCATGGGAGACGCGTCAGTCCAGGTTGGCAGCACTAGAGGTTTTGCATATCTGTACATCCAAGTCAGTACCAAATTGTGTGATTTAAATAGTATGTGTATTTTTAGAGCTATAAGAGGATCATAGACCTACTTTCACTTCCTGTACCTCACCAACAAATAAGTTAAACATGAACGTCTTGAGTCCTGTCCCTGATCTGGACAATTATAACAATCTCTGATTTTATTTTCCTTAAAAAGTTTAGAACGCTAATTAACAGCAGCAATTTTGTTCTTGAAAGCGAGGCAACATGTAAGAGTTACCTTGCTGCGCTATTAACCAGTTAGGCCAGCTTTGCCAACAAGATAAACAGAAAATCACATCTATTCTGCCTCTGTGGTTGTGCTCCCTTTCTTAAGGAATCGTGGAAGGAGCTCTCAAATGAGGAGGACGCTCCCCCAGAGTTCAGTCCCCCTCCTCCCCGACCCCCCAAACGCATCGGAGTGGACGCCCCCAACGGCAAGACCGAGCCCCTTTCCTTCTTCCCCTCCGAAACCAAACCGGAAGTTCCCAAGAGGGAGGAGCTCATTGAGAGACAGCACAATGACTTCCATGTGGAAAGGTGAGCAGAGCAAACTGTCCCCAGACGCCGTCCTTCCTCTAGATCCATCCATTTTCCGGGCACTTCATTCGGATAAATGTAGACGTCCACAAATAAAGCAAATATAGATAGATTTGTTTTAAGGGGTTTCTTAAGAACCTCCCTTGTGGCTTAACCGCTACAGGTGAATTGAAGTGTAGCATTTACCTGGCTTATGCATGGAAGCTCTTGAGCTCTAGTAAGGGAGGGAAAACTGAGGAAGGCCAGGTTGTGCTGTCCCAGCACGAGATTCATCCAGGACACTGGGGTTGACAGCCGTGCTCTCACAGTAGTGCTGTGGGATCTTCGATGATTGAAGACTGCTACCTCACCTCCTACAGCAGTTTTCCCAGGTGCCGCTGGGTCATTGGTTGATTCAACTGCTGGCTTTTCCAAATTGGGACAGTATTGAAAGTTTAAACGGCGGTTTTAGTGAAACTCGCTTCAGGTGTGTGCCTGGTGGGCTCAGGCGAGCAATGGCCGGGCACGCCAACAGATGTGGGGAGCGCAGTGGGTGTCATGTCCGTGTCGTCTGTGTGCAGCTGCTGGGTGGAGCCCGAGCTCCGGCAGAGGGCAGTGGGAGACGGCGCCGCCCCCTCCGCGGTCCACCAGACAGATGGCCAGGCCGGCACCTGGGACCAGAAGGCCGAGAGACCGCAGGCCAAGGAGGTGGGCGCAGCGGAAGAGGATGGGGACAGCCCGCTGGGGGCCTGGAAACCTCTGCTGGCCAACGTGTGCCTGTGCACGGCGCTGGCCCTGGGGGTGTACGTCTGTTACCGGGCCTGCTTCCACTGACCTCTCCTGTCTCTCTTCGCGCCGTCGCCAAGGCCAGCCAGCCACGTTGCCATGGAAACCATCCTCCATCCAGCTGGAGAGCTGTGAGCAGGAGCACTGCCGACTGGGGGGTGGGGGGTGGGTTGGGTTGGGGGGGGGGGGGGGGACTCAAGTTGTATTTTCTTTCAAGTGCAAAAGGCAGAGGAGTTGAAGCGAAGAGGGAGGCAGGGGGCTTCGCGCCAGCTGTCTCTCCCCAAGAACTCCTCACATTCTAAGCTCAGGGCCTCGATTTATCAGGTGTCACACCCGAACCGTTAAAACAGCAGTTCGCAAAAAAAAAACAAACATTTTTCCATCGCTTTATGTAAGGGAATTTGTGTATATGTGTATATATATAATATTGTCATTTTATAATTTTTATGATGTAGAAACCATAACCCCCTACCACACGCACCTTTCGGCTGTTACCCGTTACACAAATGTGCTCTTATGTTGTGTTTTCCTTTCCACTTGTTAGTTTGCCTTTCCAGACCTTTTTTTTAAAAAAAATACTTTTTTGTGAGTCGTGCCTGTGTCAGGGTTAGGAGGTAGGCATGGAGCTGTTTTGTCTGTATGCCTGCAAAATAAAAACCAGTTGTACTCCTGTTTTTTTTTTTTTAGGTTGATGGTTCTTTTTTTAAGGGGGTTCAGTGTTCTACCAGAGAATAAGCTGAGGCCAAAAGAAACAATGTTTTGTGTGACAGAAGACTGAAAGATGGGAGGTTGCTAGTGTTCTCAGACCCACTGGAGGGCCATGTTGTAGTCAGATGAAGCAGCAGCGCAGTGCTTTGTCGCGGGCGAATTTCGCTAGGTGTAATCAAATCGTCCCATGAACGAGCTGAAGAACATGCGTCAGGAAAGCGTTTTGGCCAGGTTGCTCTCCGCAGTATAAACTGGAGTTGACGCACTTTAGGGCAGTCCTGGCTGATGTCGTGTGCCTTTGTACAGACGTTGCTTAATTCATGTCTTATAAGGTGATATGACACCCTGCTAAAAGTTCTAAAAATCGGTTCGCCCAGCTTCAGCATTTTTAACAAACTGCTTGACCGCGCACCTTTGACCTTTTTCAAGAAATTGGAACAACGGGGGGCATTTTTGGCCATTCTTGGTAGCTGTGTTGGTCCACACGCATTTTGTTTTTGGCTCCGTTTTCATTTCCTTGCAGAGCTAACCTTCCAGCCTGCTCTGCCTGTCTGAGTTGCGTTTTCTCATTTTGCCATCTGTAAACATGCTCTGTTACTCCTCCTCATTCCCAGTAGCATTTAATGGGAATATATTCTCCCCCACATACACACACACGCACAAAAAGCAGTGTCGATCTCTTCTTCCTCAGACCCCACCAGCAACATCATTAATCGCACGTATTTGCCGAGACAGAGTTGACATGGCTGACTTCTTGGCCAGTCGCTTGCTTGGTCACCGGGGAAAAGGAGCATTTTGAAGGTGTAGCTGATGGCCGGAAATGCCTGTGCTCGTTGTTCAGAGTCAAAACCTTGGGAGAAAAGAGCAGGGAGCAAGAGGCCAACTCGGAGAGCATCCGAAGCCCTAACTCTGAAGTGTAGCCAGGCCTCTTGGCGAGGTCCACCATGTCCTGCACCATGAAGTATTTTTGGCAGGAAACTCCCAAAGACTCTTGCCACACTCTGCATCCTTCTCTACACCAGCAATACAAGCCATCGCCCTGTGACGACTTGCTCAGGGCCTGGTCTGTACTGGCAAGCCGGACAAGAGCACTGGGAACATGCAGCTGACTGGCAAGCCAATGGAATTGAAGAAATGAAATTTCGGTACAAGAGATAGGGGTGTGGGGTGATGGGAGTCACATAAAAGGAAAAGGATACTATCCAAACAAATTCTTGGCGGATTCCGTGCCAAACAGATGGGTTTTTGCCATGGTAGCACATCGGGTCCTTTGTGGACAAGGGCCATTCCCCTGGACTGGGGAGATTTTTACTGGAACGGTGCGGTTCACGCTGGTAAAATCATATTTACACGAATTCCAGAGAGCTCATTGTTCGGCACCTGATTTGACCTTGAATCTGCGTTGACTTCTAGGCATCTCGAACAAAAGATAAATGCAGCAGCAACTCATTTCCCCCCCAAGAGTTTCTTAAACGCGTACCTTTTCCTGGAATGTGAAATGAGTTATTCCCACTTCCCCAAATCAATTATTTTTACATGTTTGTTGGAGTGCATTTGTTAGGCATGATATTATCAGGGCATTCACAGTTCCCCAAATCTCTGTGAGTTTCCTGTTATCAGTTCATGCTCTTGGCATGGTCATTTTTATTATATTTTTTACAATTGTTTATAACTACTGCTTTGTTCTTTATTTTGGCATCTCAAAATGTACAGGATTTCATTTTCAGGCTGAATTCTAAACATAGGCTGTGGTAATAAAATTATGTCTCTGGAAATGCAACTCTGCTGTAGTATTTGTGTTTATTCACTTAGGAATGACAATATTTTGCTGTCCTTTGGAAATTAGAATTTCAATCTTGTTTATATCATGTAGTTACTGACATGCTGTCTTTAAACCCTGTATAAAGTGCAGAAAATTATTTTATTAAACTAAATAGGTTGCTTCTTATATTTAATTTATTCTAAAATGTATTGTACTCTTCATTATTAATGGAAGTTAATGTTTTTGAGACTTAAGGTACAGAGTACTGCACACTATATCACTAAGCTAAATCTGCTTGCTTGGAAGATGAAAGTTGGTCTTTACCTCAAGTGATGTCACTCTTGGGATCCTGTTGAAAATGTTCAGTCAAAGCTGACTGAATTTGTGCGTTCTCATTTCATCTAGATGCATTTAGGGTGGTTTCTTGTAGCTGTTTGGATTGCACTTGAATCACAGTAAGTCATTATACACCCCATAGAGAATAGTTACATTTAAGCCAATGTAATCTTTCCCCTCAGATCTTGGGTCTTGAAGACTTCCTGGCCTGTGACTCAGGGAAGTGCAAGAGCTCATCTGCAGTCTGTGATTTTTATTACAGAGTTAAATAGAATATTA
The DNA here is from genome assembly GCF_040954835.1 of Lepisosteus oculatus. NCBI lineage: Eukaryota > Metazoa > Chordata > Actinopteri > Semionotiformes > Lepisosteidae > Lepisosteus > Lepisosteus oculatus. Next base: position 12,124,449 of record NC_090711.1, read on the forward strand.
TCAGCTACGGTATACAGTAAATGCTAGTGTTCACTTTAGACCTACAACTCCAGTATCCATGTTTGTGTAAATGTACAGTGATTTGAAATTTACTCATGTCCAGTGTGTGGATCATGATTTGAGGTGAGTATCTGCACAATTTTGTTTTACAAAAGATGGCATTTGTTTCAAGTCCTAACAAAACGGCAAGGATTTTTCACTTTTCAGCCAATCCTAAATTCTGCCAGGTTGCTGATTACAGAGATGGCCGGACAGGCGATGTGCAGTTCGTGCTGGTCGGATTTCATACCCAGGTAGTGAAATCCCATGCAGTTCAGAACCGATGGCTTCTGCTCAGCTCGAAAAGACAGCAGGTGAGTCTTAAACATATCCACGTGTGCGCTTATATTCAAGAATAGTGAACTGTCTGGGTATGTCGCTCTAAGATGAATCCCATCAAGCCCTGTGAAGTGATCTTTGTTTAGATGTGGCAGTGACAGAAAAGATCTCATCTTAACGGTTTTCAAGCTAAAATGAGCACTGTTGGAGACTCTTCAGAAGGTAAATCTGAGATATTTGCAAAAGAGCTCAATATCCCTCATGAATCTGCTTTAAAAAAGTGGCATCAAAAATAGAAACTGAAAAACCTCGGAAGGCTGCAATGGACGTTTTGGTAAAGAGTGATGTATGAAACTCAGTTGAGAAATATATTCACATATATATGGTAATAATGTATTGGGTTAATTATAGATTAGTGTCTCCTGTACTGTTTTGCATTATATATGTTGTTTAGAAGCTGCATTTTTGTTTGCCGATAAAAAAAATTAAATATCAAACATTTTCTGACAGTTCAAAGTAGGGCCTTCTCACTGAAAGGAGTTATGCCAGCAGCCATATCACCCTGCAACTCACAACTGGCAACCCACTGAAGCTAAGCAGGTGTGAGCCTGGTCAGTACCTGGATGGGAGACCTCCTGGGAAAAACTAAGGTTGCTGCTGGAAGAGGTGTTAGTGGGGCCAGCAGGGGGCGCTCACCCTGTGGTCCATGTGGGTCCTAATGCCCCAGTATAGTGACGGGGACACTATACTGTAAACAGGCGCCGTCCTTCGGATGAGACGTAAAACCGAGGTCCTGACTCTCTGTGGTCATTAAAAATCCCAGGGCGCTTCTCGAAAAGAGTAGGGGTGTAACCCCGGTGTCCTGGCCAAAATTTCCAATTGGCCCTTACTAATCATGGCCTCCTAATAATCCCCCTCTATGAATTGGCTACATTACTCTGCTCTCCTTCCCACTGATAGCTGATGTGTGGTGAGTGTTCTGGCGCACTATGGCTGCCGTCGCATCATCCAGGTGGATGCTGCACATTGGTGGTGGTGGAGGGGAGTCCCCATTACCTGTAAAGCGCTTTGAGTGGAGTGTCCAGAAAAGCGCTATATAAGTGTAAGCAATTATTATTATTATTATTATTATTACCTGAAAACTATCCCCTTCCCAGACTGAAAGTTTTTGGAAAATTGCTTGGGTTTAGTTCCAGTAAGATGGCTGAGGAGATTTCTTGACAGTTCCATGGTGACAAACTCCTCCTGTTTCTTGTGAGGGCTGGGGTGGGCTTCTCTTGTTTTAGCAGTGTTAGCAATAGCAGACTGGACAGGAACTGTCCTGCATGACTTCAGGAAAGGCTAATGGCTCTTTTTTGGTTGTTTTTGTGATGACCCACAAATCTGTTTGTAAATCTCTGCAAGGGGTACGTCCAGTAATGTCTGTATACATTACAGAAGATTTTATTAGCTTTTTTTCTTTCTGTATCTGTCTTACTGTGCATCAGTCCCTTTCATTTTCAATCAATGGTTACATATTTTTTTAGAGTGCAGGTCGTACTAGACCATTCCTCTGCCTGTGGGTTAAACAGTAGGCAGCACTGAAGTTTAATGAGATAACAAGGGTTTTCTCTCCAATGCCACTGTTTGTTTCCATACAAATTGGAGGCAAAGAGACAAGTGAATGTTTGAATTTGTTACCTTCCCGAAATGTCCTTGTGATGGAAGAATGCAAGTTTCAGAAATTTGCCAAGGAAATAGTTGAACACCAGCAATGACCATGATGTACCATGGGTACAGAACGAAACCTGTAGCAATGGGGTTACTGGTGGGACTACAGGAGTACTACCCTAGCAAGGGCAGTTCCTTAGCATCCACACAGAAATACCCAGCTTGTTGGCTTTCTGTGGTCTCCAGTGCCAAGTGGCTTGCTTGGCAATCGGGATGCATTTGTTACTTTCTGCCAGCCTGAGTATTAAGTCACATAAAAAATGACAATTCCAGATTATAGAAGAAAATTAAAACGAAACACTATGCATTCACCTGTTTGTTAAATACCTAATTCCGCACTTCAGATACTCTGTGTGTAGAATCAAGGTTAAATTGTACAACAATGGTCGCTGAGCCGCTCACTCATTTTGTAAGTAATATCCCGTATATCCACACGAGGGCGCTCTAAGCTATACCTTTGTCAAGGCATCTTGTGTCAACGTGATTACCTTGTCCGTGCTCACTTGAACAGAATGTACAAGTACGTACGACGTTTTAGAAGAACAGGAAAGGCTTCTCGTCTAGAAATTATTTATTATAGTTTAATTAAGAAATCTGCATCAGGCATCTGAATTTAATGTTGGTTGCGGTTTATGAGATCACACTTTGTGTCTTATTCTCCAAATGCTTCCATCGGAATAGCAGACGATTCAGACAATTCAGTCAAAGTCTTCATGAGAACTCAGCCATTTATTTTTGTTAAGATTTAATGTGAATTGTGGTGGCGTGATGGCACAGTGATTAACAATTGCTGCCTCACAGTGCTGGAGTTCAATTCCAGACCTGATCGGTGCTATCAGTGTGGAGTTCGTAGGTTTTCCCCCTGTTCACGTGGGTTTTCTCTGGGTGCTCTGGTTTCTTTCCACAGTCCAAAGACGTACTGGTAGGTTAATTGGCTTCAGGGAGAATTAGCCCTGGTGTGCGTGTGTCTGTGTGTGCGCCCTGTGATGGACTGGTGTTCCAGCTGGGGTGTATGGCCATTGTTTGCCTGGATAGGCTCTGATCCCTCTGCGACCCTGAACTGGATAAAGCGGTTCGGAAAATGGATTGATGGAAGTTCACGAAGAGGAGAGATTAGTTCTTTTTCCAAGGCTGTTTGGACTACGCAGTAACCACAGACTTCCATTTCTGTGGTGGTTCTACAATCGTAGTGCAGCGCTCCGGGATTTACATGGGCGCCCACCGGCGTCACTCAACAGGGACCCAGCCTCTTGAGCCAAAGGGAAATCTCCCGTCAGCCCCGCGGCTGCGGTCCCTGCTATCCACAGGGAAGGGCGGTGACGTCACCGCGCTGGTAAGCCAGCTCTCGCAAGCAATGGAGGCCGTATGCGTTACACTCTCCTCCGCTTAACTCGCCATCCTCGGCAAATGGCTATCCCATCCCACTATTAACACCAATGTAACGCTTTGGGGTGCACGTGGGCGCCCTTGCCGCTGCCGCATCAGGTCGGCCCCCCCGCCGTCAGGGACTCGAACCCGGGCCTCTGGCGTCACTCAGCAGGGATCCAGCCTCTTGAGCCAAAGGGAAATCTCCCGTCAGCCCGGCAGCTGCGGTCCCTGCTATCCACAGGGAAGGGCGGTGACGTCACCGCGCTGGTAAGCCAGCTCTCGCAAGCAATGGAGGCCGTATGTGTTACAGTAAGATACTGTACTCTAAAAGTTCTTAGTTATGCCGGCATAAGGTTCAGTTTTTAATAAAAATATGGAACTCCCATCTCTGAAGCTCGCTCATTTTCATTATTGTGGCTTTACACTAAACCAGTTAACCCCAGTGGGTGCCACCACACCCTTTCCAAGATGACACCCATCAGTCACACAGAGGCAAAAAAAAAAGTTACTGAGGCTGCACGCTACTGTTCTTGTCTGCTTCGAACTTCAAATATCTAAATTGACACCAATTTACTGTAAAAACAGACATTTTCTCGTAAAAAGGTATTTCAACATGATGTTCTTCCGTGTTCATTTTGAGTGTGCTTCAGGTTTCATAATGGATGGCTGAAATTTTTTGATGAAGAAATCTAAAAGATATCTGTTCCAGGGTCTGTAATTTTGCTCCATACTCTGAATTGCCAGGCTGCATTCTGTCGAGACTCGTGAGGAAAGTAGAGGGTTTTGCGTTCAGCTATTCATATGACCATGCGGGATTCGTGCGGACCGCGTCACCGATGTGAAGCTCAAATTTGGTTTTGTAAAAACCACATTGACAGCAAAAAAATCAATTTTAGCCAATCCGAATGTATCTGTGCGATCAACAGTGTTTAATCTTCCATTAGTGTACGTTTATTTACCTACTCAGGTTTAGTAGAGTGTTTAAGATAAAACAGTTAAAATGGTGCTCATCACATTTAAAAGAAGCAACAAAGCTAAATTCTTCGTCTCAAGCAGAGAGGTAACAGAAGAAGAGAATTTATCTAGAAGGTGGTATCAGTTGTTTTGGCAAATCGAAAGTTTATTAGCTGCCAAGGGAAACCGGACTTAGGCTGAGCTCGTGTTGCACGTGCACAAAAGAATTGCACCATTTTGACACCAGCAGCTCAACACTGTCACCAAGCTTATGTAGAGTCCTTCTGACTCAGTCCTGTTCTGTTTTTTTTTGCCGGAACAGTCGCTTACTCAATTTAGCACACAAAAAAATCTGATTATAAAATAAATCACGAGAAAGACCATCTAAACAACATTTAATCTTTCCTTTTTTCTTTCAAAGCCGCACTAGATCAAGATCTTGTCTTTTGCGATTCTAATTTAATTTGCAAATATAAAAAGCTAGGACAGCAGTCTGCAAATGAGGTTAAGACAAATCCAGGCTTGGAAAGGGTTCTTCTGGGAAGGCTGTCCTTCCAGAAGCAAGAATGGGCTGGGATTAATTTCCAAGGATTCCTGACAGCCCTCAGGTTCAGACAATAAGGCTCTGTGCCCCAGAGGTAAATGTGGGCAAAGCAATATAGCGTAAGACAGCCCGTAGCCGCCTCCTCAGTGAGGTTGTAAAACAGCCCACGGAGGCTTTAGATTAGAGCAGGCCTCATATTCCCCTGTGAAATAGTGTGCTTGTCTCTGGCACCTTTCTACGTCAGAGAGATGAAAGATAAGACATTTCCTTCAGCAGAGAGGTGTGTCCAGGCAGGCCTCCACATGACTTTTCGAAGGCCTAAAGGATGTGCCTCACTGAAGCATTCTCTGAGGGAGTAGCTCAGAGCTCGTAGATATGTGAAAGAGCTGTCCAAAAATTATTTTTGACTTAATAATTCATTTAAGTTATTTGCTTATAATGCCTGTTAGTAGCATCCTGTGAGTCTGGTTACATGATACGATAACGAAGATGTGCTCCTTGATAAACTTGACAAGTTTAAAAATAAATGCTTATGAGGAGGAGGAGACATTCATGCAGTATATGGTAAAGGGGTTACACTGCTTGACAGCAGGTTGTGCTTTTGTGTGTGGTTCATTGAGTTTATTCTTTCCAACAGTATGATGTTCCAGCACCTGGAGAAAGGGGGAGCTCTTTGCCTACTTTCATGATGGAAAAGTTAGTTGACTTGGGCCCTGTCACTGACAGCATTTTACCACATTCCCAGGAGTTCCCCAGATTTTATTAACAGTCTCCAAAGCACCACCTTCCACACAGAAATGAGGTATGAACTGAATTGTGGCAGCATAAACGGAGTTTGAAACGAAAGTTTCATTATGAGATGTTAACATGTCTCATTTCTAGCTCTGCAGAGAAGCCAGGGGAGACGGCGTGCACCCTCTTCGGAAGACTGCTCCCCATGTTGACTGTACTTCTTTTGGGTGCCACTCCAGTGAAAACCCAGGAGGTGACAATGAGCAACGCCTGACTGATGATTCACACCAAAAGGGCATGTGGAAAGAATGAGCTGGCAAACGCACACGGGAAAGGCTGTCTTTTCTCTCGAATTCGCTGATTTTATCTCTGCCTCTCTTTGCACTGCTCTGAGTTTCCCACTGGCTGGCTGTGATCTCCCTCTTGGGGGGTCGGGCGGATCGTGTGTATCGTATGTTGAAGAGTGCATTTGCAAAGGGGCCATTTTGAAAGCAATCATGAAAGGTTTTACTGGCGACGCTTCTTTAAAAGCAAAGCACACCTGTGGCTGCCACAGGAAAAAACGTTCACGATAATTTAAAGAATAAGACAAAGTGTTATCTACTAAAAAAAAAAAAACAAGCTCTCTAAGGTCCACGGTTGATTAAGTTCAAAAGGTCTTCTGTAAGCACTGTCAGTGGAAATCCAGTGTCTGTGTTGATATGACAGGCTGCTTGAAGTATATTTCTGAGGACCTCCCCTCAACCAGAGCCCTGGGTGAAAACTCCTGTTAGCAAAGAATCCCAAACTTCGTCTTTGGAATGGCTGGTAACCTGTGATATTATTATAAGGGGCTGTGACGTGTATTGGGAACTGTGACAGGTAGGCTTTTCTCTTCTGAGTGTCAGGACTTCGAGCTGCGGTGGATATCTGAGATGCGAGTGGCAGGCGGGGCTTCCTGTGCCGGGAGTGCTGGGAGTGAGAGGGTGGGCGGAAGGCGCATGGAGAGCGCACGGTCAAGGAATGCTGTTAGTGCTGAGTAACGGCACCGGACTGCGCTCCAGTGGCTGGCTGACGTCAGCACACAGGATGGAACAGGCCGTTCTGAGCAAGACTGGGAAAAGTACAGGGCAGGCGGGGCCAGCGGCAGGAAATGGTCTTAAAGAGACAGCGCTGTTTCATGCCAGCTGTGAGCGAGAGGACTGTGGACAGAACACCCTAGACTGTCGCCGTGGAAATTTCCAGTTACATTTTTTTTTGTTTGTTTGCCAATTAAACCAAAGTACTGCGTGCATTATAGGTCAGTGCTTAGAAGGGGTTTTGTAAGGTTTTGCTCACACCTCAAACTTTGTTTTGCAGCCAGCTGTCTAAATTAAAACGAATTTTGCAGCGCGCAGAATGTAATTCTATTTTTCGAGGAAATAAAGGCACTTTGGAGCGCCTGCTTTTAAAAACTGCGCACATGCTGCTGTGTCTAAATAAAACGGTTCCAGCTGTTGGTTTCAAAGGCAGTTCAAAACATATTTTTAGCCCCCTTTTTTTCGTTGTAATCATTTTTGCTCTATGACCACAATGACTCCGTATTGCAATAAACAGAAAATGTCCTCAAAGGAAATGAGTCAAGATCCATGGCAAAGGACTGAAATGAGGTGCTGCTTTTTAGAGGCTGAGGAAAAGTTGCCAAGGAGAAGAGCGATTTACACGACTGCCAATGCTGCGTATTACTTTTAAAATACATGCGCACTATGTGTAAGAACATAAGAAGGTTTATAAATGAGAAGAGGTCATCTGGTTCACCTGTCTCGTTTTCTTGAATGAAGTCTTGCTGGGTAGATCGTTCCGAAGGGTCTCGTGTTCTCACTTTTTAAATGGTCTTTCGAGTAGTTTTCACTTGTGTGCTCTGGGTGATATCTCAATGATCATTTTCCAAAAGTCCTCTGGGTATGCTCTGGACAGATGGCAGATTGGTGATAGCTTTTTGTTTGTAACATGGTGACCAATATTGTACACAATCTTCTAAAGGGGCCCACCAACTATAATGTGTTATGCAGTTTCAACATCACACTCCTTAATTTGAATTCTACACTTTAAACTATATTGCTTAACATTTGTTTGCCTTATTTATTGCTCCCCAAGGTTTAGAAGATGTACAGTAAGTGGGATGGCAACATCAACACCTGAAGCGGTTTATAAATTGCCTCTTTTAGCAGAGCATTTCCCAATTTGTATTTAGGGTTTGTTTTAACTGCCTGCAAGCAAAACCCTGCGCTCGTCTGCACTATCAGGTGTGTGCTCCGTGTTCAGTTTGGTCGGAAATCTTTGAATTTGATCTGCTGCTGCAGTCAGTGCTAACCTCCTCACGGTTAAATTAAAGCATCGCTCTTTCCCATAAACGCTTAATCATCCAAAAGACAGAAAAGGCAGTAGAGTGTGTGAGTTCAGGATACAATAGAAAAAACATGTTCAGTGAGGGGGCGGGGGTTGGGCAAGATGTTGATTTCCTTGATATACGAGATACTGTACCAGCAGTTTAATTTTCAGAAAGTACGGGCTTACATTTTTGGGCTCTGTTGCGTTTTGTTGTTTCAAAGGTTTAAGAAGGAATGGGATATATCTTCCTTGAAAGTTTTTTCTCTTGCTCATGGGGGGGTACTAATTAACCCCTGCCTCTGCTTTGTCATATAAAGGGACCTGTTTTTAAAAGTGTCGGTGACGTTGCCTGTGTGTTATGAATCATGAAAATTAAAGTGCAAACTGATATAAGAGAAAACTGCTTGGTTTAATTGTTCTTGTCGAGCTTTCTTTTGTTTATGTCTTCATTTAAGAAGTGTGTGTGTTTGTGCAGTTGAAAAGTGCAGTGGTCCTTTTTACACTCTGCAAACGAAGTGCGTCCTTGTTAAGGGTGCTTTATCACAGGAAGTTATCGGAAGGAGAGAAAGCCCACTGCCTGCCCACCATGTACATTAAACTGTCCGAGACCCCTAACTTTCAATTGGGTGTTTATTTCTACTGTACTATGTACAAGGGTGGGTGCTATTCCACAGAAAACCACTGTTTTATTTTTCTTCATAATAGCTATATCATCTTACATCCTACATAAAATATCATTTGTAAAAGTAATGAAACAGCTGCCTTAGATTAGTGTCAGGCCAGTATTACTCAGTATATCACATGTCTACCTTTTTTATTTGAGTGTCTCCACGTTCAGCTGTGTTTGCAGAGGACATAATTGAGTACTTTTATGCAGTACCAATATGCCTGTAAAACATTCAAGAAAGCTGTAGGTTTGTTAGACTCCTCTTTTATATATTTTTTGTGACTCTGCTCTTATCTGCCCTCAGTCAGAGTCATATCAGGACGAAGTCATTCAAATACATTTAGAACACTTACCCGTACTGTGTTTTCACGTTTGTTTTTGGACTGTGGACTTATGCACAAATGGGATGTGTGATGTGTAGCATGTAAATGTAAATTTGTAGGTGCAGTATGTCTATGTGAATGGAACGTACAATTATATATTCATTGTTTTGACCATCACAAGTGACAGAATTGTGACAGGTCTATGAGGCACCTTCTGGTCTTATTAAGATCTCATTAGTCTTAAGGGACATAAAATGGTTAAAATCTGGTCTAAGGTTTTCATGAAGGAGAGGCCCTCCTACGCATGCTGGTACAAAGGAGCCTCTGTTTGCTTAGCATGACATCTGCATTGCGTACCTTTGGTAAGAGACTGTCGGCTTATCCTGCTTTCTCATTTTATAAATGGAACATAGCAATAAGGAAAAGAGTATAAGGGCAGCTCAATGGCGTAGTGCCTCACAGCGCTGGGGTCCTGGGTTCAGTTCCTGGGGGTGCTGTCTATGTGGAGTTTGTATGTTCTCCCTGAGTTTGTGTAGGTTTCCTCCTGGTGCTCTGATTTTCTCCCACAGTCTAATGCCATACATATAGGTCAACTGCCTTCTGGGAATATTGGTGTGAATGTTTGTGTTTGTGTGTGTGCCCTACAATGGCCTTATGCACTGACCGGGATGTATCCTGCCTTGTGCCCATTGCTTGCTGGGATAGGCTCCAGTATGCCCTGCAGTCCTGGATAAAGCAGTTAGAAAATGAATGGAAGGAAATGAGTACAGATGATGGAAAGGGTACCTTCAATAACTGGGCTGTATGTGAAGATACAGGACGTATTTCTCCATTACACTCCTCCTGTGTGTTCTCATTAGTTTTGTACTCCTGGACTATACCTCAGTTGGCTACTTCAGCATCATTTTTTAGATTTATTCCCCTTCAGGTGTTGGGCATGAAAGAAAATAAAAGAAACTGAAATGGCCTTCACACATCTCAGGAGTCTGTTGCCTTCTGAAAAATGAGGTCCCAAGATATCAGTAAATTACTGCTCAATTAAAAATAAACAGGAATGTATTTTCCTATTAATCAAAGTATCATTTAAACCTAAATCAGGTCCTTTGTGTTATTTCAATTACAGAAGATTTGTTTTTACAAGAAAAACCACAGCCAACAGTTCAATTACAAGGCAGTCTTGTGAGCAAAGGCTTCTAGATGGTTTGGTTCAAACTAGTAAAACAGGAAATGTTTCTTGTAAAATGCTCATGGAACTCTTTGTAGCCTATGGCCTCTGTCTCATTTTCCAAGCTTACATACCACAGTCAGTGTTAGCCTGTCACCATCAGATACTTGCATTTCTGCTGTATACTCAGTTGCTTATTATCTGCTTTACTTACCTAGCCCTCAAGCATTTTTAGTTCTGTTATACTCAGCAGTTGTTCTGAAGTTCCCAATTTGAAAATGCACCTGAGTTTCTTCAGCATCGTTCTTGAGCAATGGAACGACTGCTTAGCTTTCAAATAGGTATATGCTCTCTACCATGTTTTGATGGCATAGTTATTTTGCCATATAATTTCTTAGTGTCCCTTGACCACAATGATCCTCATTACAGTCATGGATGAATACCCCATTGATTGCCTTGAACTGTAATCTCACATGGATGTATTCAGTTAAGAAATCACACTGCCCACTATAATTCTTTACTTGTAGGTACTGCCTAGCTCCCCTGTCTCAAAAGTGCAGTTTCAAATTTAAGAATAGTTTAAGTGAATTCACGATAAAGTCCTCAGCCACAAATACTGTATGTTAACCAGGATTTTAATTACAGACCGTATAATACTTGCCTCCATCCAAATTTTAACTGCTTCATCCAGTTCAGGGGGTGAGCAAGAGACTTCCCTGTCAAGCAACAGCCTGGAAGGGACACAAGGCCAACACAGGACACACACAAACACACTCACACAAAGGTCAATGTTCTTCAGAAGCCAGTTAACCTACCAGTACCAGTATGTCTTTGGACTCTGGGAGAAAACCCTTACGAACATAGGGGAGAACTTGAAATTCTACACAAACAACACCCCATGAATTTAACCCACAACCCAGCACTGCAAGACCTCAATGCTAACCACTGCTCGATGGTGCCACCCCATATAACACTTAAATACCTATATGTCTAGCTTCCTGTTTCCTCTTTTTAGTAATGATATGAAGGTTCTTTTGTTAATATACTAAGCTTGGCGCAGTTTGGCTACATTCTATCTGTCTGAGTTGCTAGCAACATATTGTTTACCACTTACTAACTTGCTCTCCTGTTGGTGTTTTGGTTCTTAGTTTCTTTGTTTACTAAATAGACTCTCAAATTGCAGTAGAGTCTGCTTGTGCTTTCGATTTTAAATCCCAACTTAAAACAGCTGTCTTCTCAATTCCCTGCTTTCAAAGTTTCACAGTACTTTTGAGGACAGTTTCTTCCTGTTTAAATTGCTATTGCGTTGCAGTGTCTAACTGCTTTGGTATGAGAGTGAATTACAGTACGTGGTGAAGGACTGCCTTACTGAAGTCATGTTCGGGAACTAACTTGGTGCAAATGGAATTGTTCCAGTGACACAGACGTTTTTCCTAATAAAATTGTACCAGTTGTTTTTATGTGATTTTCACTTATTTGGGAGGCTGATTTTAAAATATGGACACAGGCCCACTGTAAGCAATGTTGTAACCACAAGAAAAAAGACACAAATCATGGAGAGAGTAAATTTCTGGTATAAAAAGCTGCCAAGTAGTTCAATATGGTCACTGGCGTGAGATGCTTTTGTAATATACACAGTAATCAGCCATGTGTTCAGGATTGTTATACAGTAACTTTCTGTGTGATTTATGATTTGGAATTCAAGAGACAAAACCTCTTCATGTATTATCTTCCGTAAAGGCTACTTTCAATAACCCTTTTTTAGTTGTGGTCTTTCTGTATTTCCATAAGGATTAATGTTTGCTGAAGTGAAGATTTTCAAGATTCAAGATTTTTCAAAATTTTCTTGGCTGCCATCGCATCATCCAAGTGAAGGCTACACATTGGCGGTGGTGAAGGGGAGTCCCTATTACCTGTAAAGCGTTTTGTGTGGATTATCCAGAAAAGTGCTACAGTATATAAGTATATGAGTCTTAGGAATTTATAAGATTTACAAGATATTCCTTCCTTATTTGGTGATTAAGGATTCAGTTTAGTTCTTTTAAAAAAGCACACTCTTTAAAAGCTGTTGAGAGGCCTACTCTATGCTGTGTCCAGGGCCCTTTGCTAACATTAATTCACCCCATGCTCCTTTTGACTAGACTGCTGTGGCACAGATTTATGGGAAGAAGAATGAGTTATTCCTGTCCAATGAGAATCACAGTCTACACCTCTTGTGGTTAATGAATCACTGGGAAGTTCCGATGTAGATGCCTAAGGGAAAAAGGTGTTGTCAATGGCAGGGGTTTTGACAGATGCCAGTATTCTGTACGTCTCCAGCCTCACCTTTTGTTTAGATAGTTCCTGAGGGTAGAAATTCTGGAAACTCCAGAAACTAAAGGTGCAAAGTCACCTCAGACCCCTGTGTCCTCTCTGGTACTGCCTGTGTACACTCTGTTAACCCTCTGGCATGCAGACTGAAGGAACAATTTTAAGTGCCTTAAATAAGATTGTAGATATTCCTTCAATCTCCTTTAAAACTTGTACAGAATTTCCAGGCATCTCATTCCAAAAACAGACAAGAAAATCTACTAATATTTAGAGGAATGTAGACTTCAATGTTGCTCTAGCAGTAGTTGTGAAAACAAGAATCTAAATAGCATCTTAATTCAATCTTAATCTTAATTTGAGGGCCAGGGTGTGAATAATAGATGTTTCCTCCTAGTGTATAAACATATGAAAAGGGGGGTGTAAGTGTTTATTTTTAGTGACAAAATCTTTTATTTCTGATGATGGATCATGATTGCCTAATCTTTATTTTCGTAAGAAAGTCATATGAACACAGAGAGGTTATCTGAGAGTTTTCAATTTCCTTCTGATTGTGCAACATAAAAAAAAAACGGAAACAAAATCCATTTTCATTATCTTATTTCCTAATTTATTCCAGCAGGATGAATGCAGTTACGGCTAATATGCTGGACCAAACAAGCACCGCGCAACACCTATGTCTGTACTTTTTTTATATTTTTGGATGGAGAGATGCCCACAGCCTCCACAGCCATGATAATGAAGGAGATTTTTTTAATTAATCAAACCTTCAAATTTTTGAAAGAATTGTACATGCGGGTTGTTTATGATAAAGCATGTGCAGTGCTGAAAAACAGTTTGTCCACCATCTCAGCTGGTCTGTGTTCTCATATATTTCAGACCTAAAACACATTTAGATCTTCATGAAAATCGTCATGAAGGGTGAAGATAACCTGATAAAATGTATAATACAAAAAAACATATTATATATATATAGTTCAGGTGGGTAGCTGCGTCAGCATGGTAGGCTGCAAAGGAACAAGTAAAGGTTTATTCCATGCTGAAAAGAGAAGAAAGAAATCACAATGTTTTGGCGGTGGAGCCTTCTTCAGGTGTGAGAAAGACAGGGCAGAGATGGTTAGGATGGGGTTCTTCTGTGGGGAAGCAGAAAATTCGTGCGCATAATGTCAGGTCATCCATTGGTCAGCTTCCCCAGTGAGTCGTGCAGTAAAGACAATGATTGTAAACATACCAGGAGACCCACAACCGAATGGCTGAAGGAGAAGAAATGTTTCATTGTGGAGAGGCCATCTCCAGGTGTGGACATGAAGAAGCTGTTCTTGCAAGTAAACCCTCAAATGTCAGGGACATAAATATATATATATTTTAAAAAATTAACACCATGATCCGTCAGATAATGGCCTTGTGTGAGTAGGCCTGCGAGCCCTTAGATTCAGTAGCTGGTGACATCTCATCAGCGATGACTTCAACTAGATGTTTCCTGTAGCTGATCTCATCGGCTTTTTGCAATTGCAAAAACAGGAGAACCCCATCCCAACCATCAAGAATGGCGGCAGGGGTATCATGATTTAGTACTGCTTTGCTGCTTTAGGACCCAGCTCACTATCATTAATGGAACCAGTGCTGCATCAGCAAATCCTGGAAGAGAATGTCAGGGGTCATCCATCCAAAGTTTCAGGGCTGTTGGTTCATCCAGGGTGAGCTTCATGAACGGAGTAATTTGGAATCCAAAATGGTCTGCCATGGTCCCTATGCTCCTTTACATCAATTATTATAAATAATTAGAGTAAGAACTCATTAGGCCATCCAATACAGAGATGCATTTTTAGTTTCTTTTTCTCTGAATATTGATTTACACAAAATACAGCTAACAAAAATGGAGCTGTCTTATTTCTTTTTACCTAGACCTCTGTAGGTCTAAGCGCTAGCGGTACTAGGGTACTAGAGATGTAAGATTCTATCTTTAAATTTTTTTTAAGCTGGATCAATTAACTGTTTATCGGTGTTTTGCTTTGCCTCAGCTTGCTATCTGATCTGGCAGGGCAGGGAGCAGATTGCGTTGTAGCACGCCTCCCCACAGCAGTTCTAATAGGACAGAGGCGAGAGGTGCATGAAGCTCATCAGGTAGGCATCTCTCCCCAGCAGCTGGCATTCAGCTCTCCTGCCTCCCTGTTGGGTACTGGCACGTCCCAGGAAAAAGGATTGTGGCTTGAGCTGCGGCGTCCACCTGAAGACCCCTCACAGCCCTCGCTAGCAGGATGGTAGGAGCAGGATGTCGATTAGAAAGTTAAGCCGACTAGCGATCTTGAAACATTATCTCCCCGCCCTAACATTTTCCCTTTCAAGCACCCTTTGCCGTGTTGTCGCTGTGACCTAGAAACATGACCATTTTTCACAAGCAGGGCTGAGTTTTTTTTACTTTCGACAGTCTGTATCTCCTTCGTCTGGGGCCGTCTGTGGGAACACGGGGCCGCTGTTCTGCACGACTACTTGAGGTCCACGCTGACGTCGTCAGGCAGGCTGCGTTAGCGTCTTCGTCGCTGCCTCGTGCTGACCTCTTTCCTCCTGTGCGAGCAGAAGGTAAACAACAGGGCAGGAGCAGCTGCTTCGTGCTGCCGCTTTAGAGAGCGGGTATGCAAGTGTCCCGTCTGTGTATTTCTCCCTGTTGTGCCTCATTGCCGACCCTGGCAGAGGGGGAGATCGTGCACGATACCGTGATTTTCAGCCAAGCACGTTGGACCGAAAAAAAGGCAAATAGGTCACGTCAATTGTCTCTGTGCACAAGTGCCGTGCTCGTAGCGCCTGGCTCGGTGCTTCCCCTCCTGCTATCTGCACCGAGGGCTCCACTTCCTTCCGCCTGCCCCTGTGCAGAGGGAAGTGTCGCTGGTCTTGCTGACGTCTCGGCAGCTCTCATCACAGGCAAGAGCAGCCCCGCCGTGTAAACAAAACGCCAAGGCAGGCCGGCGACGAACCGAGCCTTCGTCACCGCTGCCGTGCTGTCTCCTCTCACACGCAGGCTGTGGTGGAAGGAGGCCGGCGGGACGGTTTGTCTCTCCCCCCTGACGCTTCAAAGAGACCGGCTCGTGGTTTGGTTTTTTTTTTGTTATTTTGTTGTTTTGCATTTCACTTTGCGGTTTCTATTTGTGTGTGTTTGTGACACATTCTGGGACCGGCACCAGCACAGAAACGTGTGGACTTCTCACTTTCCCTCAATACCACAGGCGACATTGCACTTGGGGTTTGTTGGTGTTTGCAGTGGTAAATTGCAACCGTGGTGCCTCAAAGCTCGATGCCTCTAAGACTGGTGCAGAAAAGAGGGTGTAGCCACATGACATACCAAGTGTAATTTCATCTGGATTTTGTTATAGTGTTAAAATAAAATAGTTTGCTCGGCAAAGAGGAGGGGATGGTTTATCCACATGTAAGGTCAGAACAAGGGGGTTGTATGAGATTTGGAGGTGCTTGATATTCTTGTAAGGTTGTCAAACACTTATACCTGAATAGACCACATTCTGATTGATCCTACAAGAGCCTGAGCAGGTGTAGAAATACAACTCTGACAGTCCTTGCCGTATGAGCTGTCACTGAACTCAACTGCTTGTTAAATCTCCCCTGGGTTAAATTCCTGGGGCGCTATCTGTGTGGAGTTAGAGGCATTTCTTCACACATTTTAATGAATGTTGTTCAGAACAGCTGGAGTGACACAGCTGGAGGTTTTGTATCCGTGTTTTCCTCAGGCCCAGTTTGGTCGTGACCCTTGCTGACGAAGTGCTTAAAGGTTCCTCACTTCGCGAACTTCACCAACATTCAAAGAATTGAAGCGTGGGCCAAATCCATTTTTACTCTAATTCCTTGGGGGCTTTGCTGCATAATGTTTCCCATTTCATTGAGTTACACGGACATATGTTTTATTTTTGTACTCGACAGCTCCTGAAAGAGACACTGCTTTGTGGCAGGGGCAAACAGAGCAAAATTAGCAAATGCACTCTGTGTTTTTCATTTGTAGCTAGCAGCAACAATTAATGATCCGAAACGTGTGCGTCCTGCGGCTGTATGGCAGATCACAGATGTTGTTATGGCAGCAGGACTTCCCTACCTGCTGGTGCTTTGCCAGGTACGTGCCACC